>NC_086259.1:11685000-12310416 GCF_021018805.1 Prinia subflava
TTAAAATTCAAAATACTTGAGTAAAAACTATAAAAACTAAGTCTATCAAATGCAGCAATTCAGATGGCAAGATTCAAGACAGCAGCAGCTTGGAGCACAAGTATAGAATCCAACTTCTCGGGGAAAAAAAGTACTCTAAATTATACCACAGAAAATAATTCAATTCATTTTACAGTGCAATTTTTCCTCAGAGAAACCTGAAAATAGTCTAGTCTCCTTTCTGGGCCAAAACAACTATTCAGTAACGTGAGCTTCCACCTTGCATGGGCAACTCCCCTGAGAGGAAGAAAAGCAGGCAAAATTTATCTTTTCTGGGCTGAAAAAAACCATTGCACTGGCTCTGTTTTCTCTTGTATTAACCTGTGGAAGGCCCACCACATCTGATGTGCTCATGGTACAAAAAACACAAATGCAGCATAACCAGCCTGAACGTGCCCCTGCAGCTCTCCTGCCTCCACCCCAGCAGTCCAGAGCTCAAGGACCTGTCCTCAGGGCTGCAGCCCAAAACACATCTGGCAGCCCCCACCCAAGGAGGCATTAAAAAGCAGGAGAATTCCAAAACCTTCTTGGAGACTGAGCACACAGAGAAACCTTATGTTTACCAATTTTTATGGACAGAACTGTCAGCATGTAAAAATTGTCATGGAATACAGTAAAGTAGACTAGCTTCAGGAATAGGGAAAATAAAGATATTGTCTGAATTGTCAGGGAATACAATAATAAAATAAAAATATAATATGGTCTAAACTGTCATGGAATACAATAAAATAGACTAGCGTCAGGAACAGGGAAAATAAAGTCTAAATTACCCTGGGGTAATATGAAACAAATTATTTGGTATTTTGCATACTACCCTCTTACTTCAGGTCTTTTCTGTATACACAGCAATAACCATTTATACACATTTGCACTTCACAGCAATACCAAAGAATGAGAAAAAATCCCAGTTTGTAAAGCTGCCTCCCACCATTGCTCTGATGGAAAGACTGAGACTGGAATTGAGGAAGCAGAGGTGCACATGTGTAAAAAGAGCAGAAGCAAAGACAGCCACCACTGTATTTAGTCTGCAGCCCAAATAAATACTTGCAATACTATGTTGGTTTTTTTCTTTTTGATTGGCATATTTTATATGCATTATTTATTAAGTTGCTCTAAGGTCATGCCATAGCCTCAATGTTTTGCTCCTCACATTTATTGCCATATATAATTTGCAGGTGAATAGCACCAAGCATCAGCAGCCATCACCTGAACCCCATTTTCTGTCGAGCTCTGTGGCAGCCAGACCCGAGGAGAGGGATCCACACTGTCCAGGCAGGAGGCAACAACATTTAACACTGGACAACACAGCCTTGCTGAGCTTCCTGCATGTCCCTGATAGGTTCATTTCCCCCCAGCAGGGGCATATGGAAGAGAATGGGAAGACAGAGTAGTAGCAAAGTGAGTCCAAGAAATCTCAGATTTCAACAAAAAAGCTGAAAAGAACTTGCACATTTGCATATTCACACAGCTTGGATACAGTTATATTTTACCACACATTGTCCCAGCAGTTCTTGTCATGCAAACATCCTGAAAAGATGCACCTGTTTGCCCAGAATGGAATATTTCACAATCATATCAAAACAGTCATGAACCTGGGACATACATGGGACTTTGACTTTAAATACACCAGACCAATATTCCCCAAAACTCATTAATTTTCTCCAAAGAAATTAAAACAGACAAATAGAAAAACAAAAGTACTTTCTGTGGGGAGAGATATTAAGTCTAAAGAGTGTCAAGGCAATTATCAAAGTGGTCACTAGCACTTCTCATTGTCCACAGCAGCAGGCTGAATATGGAAGCAGGAAGAGTGTGTCATAGCTTTGGGGAATCCTTGGTATCATTTGATTGATTCTCTCTTAAATTCTAGGAATGGGAAAGAATGAAAACTGCCCTTGTTTCAATCACTTGGGAGCAGCAGCCTATTTGAAATGTCTTGTCAATCTTATTTTTCAACCAGACCTCAAGTTAAAAGCTGCAGTAGAATCCTGCCTTCTGCTTCACAGCACACAAGGCTGACACACAGCAGAGACCAGAAGCTCCCTGCATTTGCCTCCTCCCACACTCCAGCTTAAAGCTTTCATAACCCCCTGAGTGAACACACAGCTTCTGTGTGCTGAAGCAGTTTGCTTTCAGCTGCACAGAGTGGAAGAATAACACACTTTACTTTCTGTTCTTCCTTCTCCCTCACCCTCCTGATTTAATTTCCATTTCCTCAAATGCCATACAGCCATGCTATAGGTAGCCATGGCATATTGGCAATAGTTTCCATGCTAATCTCCTTCAGTGTGGGTGGTTCCATGGATACAAAAAAAAAATAGGGAGTCATTTGCTTTTTACTCCCAGAGGATCGTGGAGCTGCAGGAAGGCTCCATCTCCAGCGGCAATTGCTACCACACCCATGTAGAATCTATGTGGTTGGACTATGCTCTGCATTCAGTGGCTTAATTTCAAGGCAAAGATACTAATGGCATTCAAAGATGAATGCAAAAGTATTCTAAATGAGTATACATTCTTTTCCTTTAATGTATTTTAATACATAAATGCATAAATTTTCTTAAAATGTTTTGATGGACAAATTTTGAATAAAATCACCAAAATCTGCAGGCAAGACCGGGTTCACATATGGTGCTGAACCCTAATCCAGGCAAAAATGTAGTCTTTTTCCTTTAGTTTATACACTCTGGTGGTATTCTTTGCTTTCTGAGGAAATGGAAGGGATTGCCCACTGTGCTAGTTTTTTTCCGTTTCTAGCCTCTGTTTTTTACCTGGATTCTTTTCCTCAAGGCTCTGTGGGGAGTCCCTGCAAGTGATCAATATCAATGCATCCCATCCCATGATTCACACTCAAATTCTGTGATTTGGAGCAACTCTTCCTTCACCCCGGAGTCTGCATCTCTTGTTCTTTGATTTTCTCCTTCCCATGACCTCTTCTACTTTGGTTTAGGATCTCTCAGTAGTTTTGCATAGCTCTTCCTGAAAAGAGAATAATCTTATTTTATACTCCTTACTGCAAATGTGAAATACAATAAATCCTAGCAAATCTGATGCCTTTATTCACACATTTGTATCCCTATTAAATGCTGCCTAATAAATTCTACAAGGGAGGGAAGAGGAACTTATGTGGCACTTCTGAAAAATCTAACCAATCCAGCTGATGGAAAAGCATGATGGAATAGAAAGCAAGTGAAGACAAACTGCTGCTTCCATTGAATTTATTGGAAAAGTAACAGCCAGGTCAATTACAGCAATGCTTAGGGGTTCAGAAGAGGAGTGGAATGGAAAAGACGTGAAATTTGCCAAGTTAATTAAGAGAGGAATAAATAAAATATCACCATAAAAAAACCCAGCATAATATCTTTAGGTATGGTATTTATCTCTTGTTTTCTCTCTGGTGAAAGGAAAACAAAACAACTGAGAACTCAAGGGAATGGAAAAAGAAAGAGTAAAAAGGTATTGCTATGTGGAGAGGTGAGTTTGAACAGGAAACTAAAGAGCTGAAGACAGACAAAACGAAACAATGGCACAGCAAAATCCTGCAGTGAGAGCCTGTCATTCCCTACGAACAGGGAGTTTCTCCGAGCCTTTGCCTGTCTCTGGAACACTGTGGCCAGAGCACCCACGCAGTGCAGCAAACCACCACAGCCAACAGCAAAGAGCCACTGGAGCACCCACCCCTTCCTCCCTGCACTCAGAGCTTCCACCACCTGCTCCCAAACTGCTCTCTAAATCATGTTAATGTAACACACACTTGCTGGACCCGGTGAAATGTGTTCTTTTTAAAATGTCACTGCACACAGGGAGCTGCTGCTACAGATGCAGACACCAAGGAGAGCCAGACACCCCAGAGCAGCACACACCCAACAGGAGACACCCACCAGGGCTGTGCATCCCCAGCTGGCCTGATGGGCCAACTCAGACTCTCCATGCTCATAAAACATTTACAGCTCCATTTTCAATTCATTTCTCGATGCCCAAAAAGGGGGCATACCTAAAACTAAATGAGATCTCAAGACACCACAGCTTAGGGAAGCCAACCAACACACACCCAAGTATGTCCTGCCATTTATTCACAAAGCCACTAAAATAAAATTTACTGCATTTAGCAGTGGCAGAAGCACTACCAGCCAGGCTACAGCAGCAATGAGCTCTATTCACTGCAGCCCTTCATTATGTATCACTCAGAGAAATCCTGCTGTTTTCTCTGTTTGCAAGCGAGCCTCAAGCCTTTTCTCAGCAGCTGTCACTTGGTTCACAAAAAAAAGGCCTCTCAGCACCATGGCGATTAAATACCATTATAACTTTCCTCCTTGTGCATACTACAGTAGGCAATCAATATGGGCTTACATTTTATGAGACAAGGAGTTAACTTGTTCAATTACGGTGCAGACAGCTCTATTCTTTTGTAACAAGTAATCTGGGTAGGGAAATCGATACTGACAGGCCCGATGCACGCCAGCTAATTTCATATTATCCTCAGCCAATCGGGTACCTGCGAATAATAGAGTTGTTGTTACAGTTCATTATGGGGAGGTGGGATCAATATCGGTACAATAAGAGGATTGGCAATGCATCTGCTGCATAAGTAACCCTGCAGGGAAAGGAGGTCCCACCAGCGCCGCCGGCGCGCTCGCATTTACATAGCAGGGAAAACAAAAGTGCCGGGGAGGTCCCTGCTCCCTGACCTACAATTAAAGATGAAAACACCCCAGAACTGGAGCAGGATAAACAAACCTCCCTTGCCTACTGCCAGGATAAAACAGGGAGGGGGGCAGAGTTGAAGAAAATGTTAATAGCAGATTAAAAGACGTGCATATGCTTCGTAAAATGAGATAACGCATGCACGGCTAAATGAAGCAGAAACAATCTATTATTTTTTGAAGCATTACATTAATATACAATGTATGTTTGACAAAACGCAAGGCAGGAAGGGAGAAAACACGCAGTCTTATCCTGAAGATGATATATATTTTATACGCATGATATTTCATGGAGCATGTTTTCTTTGATGATGTAAAGTCCTACCTATGTTAACATTTATTATGCAGAGTGTGCAAATGGGGCACAAGAAAAATGAGAGATTCTGGTATTCAAATTAGGGGTTAGAGAGACAATTCTGTGCTGTGTGTTAAAAACAGCTTGGAAGTTACAGTGTGTTTGTTATTTAGTTGGTTAAGAAATACAAGCGGAATAACAATATTTTTGAAATACATTAAAAAACATTTAGTGGGGAAAAATAAGTGGGTTTTTTGAAAGAGCTCTGTTTCTTTCAGTAACAAAAAATTAATTTTTTCCTGCTCCCAATCACAAAACAGATACCAGAAGTATCCTGGAAGGGAACACTTGCATCTAATATTTCATACAATTTTTTTCCCTTAATAAGTACCTAATTTGAGAGAACAGATTTTGATTTCAGAGGCAGCAAAAGCTTGCAAACTTAATTGACTTAGAGTAAAGCCAGAGCTGTCCATTAAACCCTACCTTTAAATCAGTGGCAGAAGTTTGGTTGGCTTCCCAAGGATCTCCTGAGCTGCCTAAAACCACATCCCAACCTGGGAAACATTTTTCAAAACACAAGTCTTATCACAGTGAAAAATAGAACATACCAGGATGACCAGATACTGACTCCAATTTCAAAAGTGTGCTATGAGGACCAAAATACAAAGTCTTAAGTGCCATAATGTCCTCCAAATGGAACATAAAAATAGAGATCATCTAGGAGATATGAACGTTTTAAAAAAGGACTTTCTCCTGTGTACTAATTGCAAATTTGTTCTTAACCATCTACATTTCTCTATTTACACTCCCCAAGTTTTACCTTCTAAAAGAAGTGTAAATAAATTCAGTGATTTCAACTATCTCTACTGACATTTATCCACCTAAAACCCAAACAAACCACCACATAATCTGATACATTTCAACCTGACCATCAATTTTTACTCTTGAAAAGCTCACAGGCAGGGGTATTTGCACACCAAAATTTGGCTGTATTGGCCAGACTGGGCAGAACTGCTATTTCAGCTCTCATTTGATGCTGTAAAACTCCTCCTCAGTTTTGGAAAACCAAAATATCCATCAGCTCAATTCCTCCTCTCTGCTTCTACTCCCTCCAAAATGCTGGATGGGATACGAAACTGTCATTAATACTAATGACCCTTTCAGACCAGCCTTGAAAGAACAAGTATTTTGTTAACTCTGCAGTTCCTGTTAACACATTATAGCCTTTGGAATAGATTGCTGGTAGCCTAATTTCATTCATTATTTATCCTGGGCATTTTTGAAGTCCATTAATTATTTTTCATCAAAATGCAAAACCAGGCATAGGGGCAAGGGGGAGGGTGAGCACTCATGTACATGCTGGATTCACACTCTTAACTCTTACCAGCAACTGATGTAGTAAACACGGACCATGGAGAAGATTTGATGCATCTCTCAGTAACGTGTGAAAGCCATCAAAAAGGAGTTGGAGAAGCCTCACTCCTAACTGAATTTATATTACTTATGCTAGAGAAATCAGCTCCTTTGTGCCATGGGGATACAACAACTACCATCAAACTTGATGGCTGCAAAATAACATGGTCTGGAAGCCACCTTAGAAGGAGGCTACAATTAAATATCAGAGAAAAGAATGCTCAACTGTGTGACGCTTCCATACACTGCTGACATCCAGCCATCATCATTTTATTTGCCTCCCATGTCAAAATACTGCACAGAATTCAAAGTAATATGCACGGAAATACAGCCAAATGTTTTCAAATTACATCTTGTTAACATGGAAAAATAGCACAGAGGTCACAGAAGAAAGGAATTACATACTCTCTAAATGCTCAGCTCTCTTAACTTAAGGTAGCAGAGCAGAGAACATGGGAGACTGATCAGCAGATTCTTATCTATCCTCATGCACTCTAGAGTAAAAGTAAATCAATGTATATTAGCTGGGAGCTACCAGCAGCAGCCAGAGTCAGTCTCTCCAGGTGCCCTGGTAGTTGTAAGAAAGAAATATGTGCATTTCTCAGTAAGGGATAAATGGCTCTAACTTATCCTCAGAGAGCTCTCCTATGTATCAGTGTTACTATTCTCCTGATAGATTGTCATTTCTTACAGTAGAGTGTCATAAATATGGACTAAGTTTTATATCACAGCTCCCAGGTGACCATTCTTTCAAATTCCAAGTCATTAGAGCCCTTCAAAACCTAGTAGAATTAATAGAAGGCTGAAATAAGGTTTTGTTTCAAATCCTTAAAACCTGTGGATCTGGAACCCTAGAAATGCTTCCCCCACCCTGTCAACTCTCTGGGTGTCTGCAATAGCAAAATATGTTTATTTTTTTAAAAAACACGCTGAATCCTCAAATCCTTTATCCATCAGAAACAGAGCAGCAAAGAGCCAGAGAGAGTTAATTTTTCTGACAGCAAAACAGGGCAGTATTGCAGAAGATTCATTTCCCATAACATCACTGTGCAGTCACCCCAAATCCTTCATGGTGAAGGAGAACGCAGGGTCTCAGCACATTTCAGACCAGCTCATTTGGCAACCACAGTTCCAGACAAGCCTTTGTGGATTCTGCTTATCCCTTGGTAAAATAAAGATGATAATTACCCTCCTTTCATTTGATTCTCATAAAATTCAGCTTTACAATTGCTCCTGACAAAGGCACCTGCTGTGATTCTTGCAACCAAAGCAACAATTGATGCATTTGTATAATGATGTGCCATATAAAACATTATAGTGAAGTGATAGCTTCACATCTCCAGCTATGGGTGCTGTGCAGAACTATTTCTAACAAGCAGCTATTCCATTTAACAGCTACTAAATCCTTGGATATATTTATTAAAAGGCACTGAGCAATTCATGTTTAATTACTTCATAGAAGAAACAGAGTAGAAGTGGAGGAAGAGTTAAATGTGGTACTAAAAGGAAGAAGCTACAACTAATCACAATTAAGAGGAAGTCCCAGGCTATTTAAATGCTACAATCCAATTATATCAGGTAAAATGAATTACTCCTTTAATGCTGACTTTATATGAAGATACCTTCTTATTGCTCTCATTAATAATCATCAGACATCATTTTAGCCCATATTGGCTGCAATAACATTTCTATTAGCATCATGGTGTAGCAGAGCTGACAATTAAAATAAAAAATAAATCAAACCCAGAACTGAATAAATGTAATTATAGTTCAGAAAAGAGCTTTTATGACTATTTGATTAGTCAACTGAACAGTACTTATCTTTTAAATCTTAAATTTCAGTTAAATGAAATTTCAGACTTCTTATTACAGTAGTCCCTGAAAAACTAAGATACAGGCAGCAGATGCTTCCAAGAGTTATTTAGCTGCCTTAGTACCAACATGCAATATGTTACTTGAGAAGCAGCAAGTAAAATAGACTTAATAGGGCTGCAAACCACCAGAACAGAAGAAATTACAGGGGGCATTAAAAAACCCCAACAAACCAACCCCACACAATGCCACACATACATAACCAAAACCAAAAAAAACCCTGCTGAAGACATAAGCAGTCAGGCTGCTCCAGTTGCTCTGCACTGGACTCCACACACCTTTTTATGCTTGGAAACCTTACCATGAAAAGACAACAAGGTGTGTACAAGACAAAATCTTACATTCATAGCAATACTGCCCTAGTCCAGCCATAAACTACAGGAGCAGAGGACTTCTGGCTCAGCAGATTTCATGGGATATAAATAGAGGGCACAGAATTGGGGCCAGTATTTGACTTTTTCATAACAGATGCCAAAACATTCTACCTAAAAACCAACAGCACCTGAAAGGGCCAGGACTGGCTGTCCCAGAGAGGTGAGAATTTATTTATGGGCAAGGAGCAAAGGATTGTGGTGGATACCTAGAGCAGCACATGGAACACTGCCAGCCCCAGGCAGCTCAAAGGGATGTGCAAACGTTTGGAAACTTATAAAACAAATATTTGATCCAATATGCATCGCTATCAAATTTTCTCCAGGAATGTGTGGAATTTGTACTCCCACTCTTGAATGTTTGATGCTGAGAATTTGTAACTCATTTACACAACAAAACATTCAGAACTATTCTTTTCCTTTTTTCTAAAAGGAGCAGGGGGAAGGTATTTTGATAAGAATTGCTATATATTCAAGTTTTTCATCTTACTCTGAAAACTCCTATTTTAAACTTCTAAACTTCAAGAGTTTAATCTAAGGCTCTAGTCCCCATAGCTGCAGACCACTGCAACCAAGATATTCTCATATTTTCATCTCTTATATGAGGATACCTTTACTAAAAACACATTTGAAAGTAAATTTCCACTCTCTCCCAGGGACAAAAATAACTTCCATTGTAGAAGCAATTACAGTTTTGTTTTCTGAAAAGTTATCAGGAAACAAAAAATCCAGAACCAGAACACAAAAGTTTTTCTGTATTTTCAGGAAACTAAACTGGAATTCAACATAAATAGATGCTACAATATTATCACAAATAAGTATCATCCATGGAAAAGCAATTTTGAGATAAATCACTAAGAAGCCATTTTATCCCCCAATTCTTACAGATCTTTCAATGAAAATTGGGTGTTACAACTCCCCTTTCAACAGCTCTTGCAGCCCTCCTTCATCACAAGACCCAGCAACAGGAGATACTCATTTATCATACAAGTTATTCATCTCATTAAAAAAAAAACAGTTTTACAATGAAAACTCAAGTAGAAACAACTGAATTTCAAAAGGATGACAGGTGTATCCAATCTGAAAACAGTGGATCCACATCTGCCTCTGGCTATGATGTCCTTTAAATTCAGGAGTTCTCAGATTAAAACATCAAAGCCACATTTCTACACCACTGCAGGTGAGTGGCTGATCCTGGGGACTTTAAACACCACTCGTGGGACAGATGCCCACTAAAAGTTCCACAAGCCAGCCTTGGTAGACCTGCTGTTAGGGGGAGGCACCTAAAGATGGGTATCCAACTGCTAGGTACTATGCAGTACACTCCTTACAGGAGCTCTGCTCCAGAATTGCAAAGGCAGAGCTTCAAAATTCTTTTCAAGCATCAAAATGTAACTTTGGACTTGATCTCACTCAACCAACCTGGCTCCTTTTCCCTGCCTTTGGGATTCAAGTGCTTACCAGTCCTGGAAATACCAGATTATTCCTTCAGTTGATGAGCTGTCACCAGACACCCTGTTACTATTAAAAAGTAATTTGGGATCTCTAAGAAGAGGTAGAGGAAACCTGGACCATGCAGGAGGAGTTTTCTGTGTCAGTTCTACAACCAGCCAACAGCAAATGCTGGGCTTCTGCTTTGAGGGACATTTATATCAAGTCAAAAATTAACACAACTTGCAAATTTTTAAAAGCAAGATATCACTTCTAGAAGTGCACTTCATTACCCAGTCAAAATACATTTCATAACCCTGAGATACCCAGCCAGGCCACCCACTGTCCCTCACATTACAGGTCAGGTCGAAAAATCTCTGATTGCCCGTTCCAACAGTCACCTCCTCAGGACTGAACAACCTGCTGGAATTTCAGTTTACAGTAGCTCAAGTTTTATTCAAGTCTCAGTGCTTTTGACAGCAGGGCTGCTATGGAATCACAGTGCTAGCCCCTGAATTCCTTCAGGTCCCTGTGAAATTCCAGGGCAGATCTGTTTCTCTTGGTCCTTAACACATTACATCACACTGCTTTTATTTTCAGAGCTCCACTACCTTGGTTGCTAAAAAACTTTCCAATATCTTTTGGAAATGTTCAAATTGTTGTTAAAAGTCCTGATCCCTCTGTAATAAAAATAGAGAGATAGAAATATCCAATACAGTAAATTCTGGATTACTCATGCATGGATTTGAAACATCTCTAGATAATTTGTTTTGTATTCTACTGTTCTCCAGTGTCTTTTAGTGAAAAAAAATATAAAAGGGTTTAGTTTCAATATAGAGAATTCTTTAAATCCTTGTGGCTTTGACTGTTGATCATTTTATAAAGCCACAGAGAACATCTTACAAGGAGCCAAATGGGTAATCATTATTCCCCATCAGCAATGAGCTGTGACTTGTGTAAATTGCATAATAAATTAGGTATTTTGAGATAAATGAATTTACAATAAACAATCACGGACTGAAAAGCTCTACTTCTTGTCTCCAAAGGCACAAGCTCTGGTTAAAATCAGCCACAGGTAGTTAAGTGATTATAAACTGTAAAAATAAATCAACCTGATATAATTGCTCCAAGGAAAAAATTACCAACATATTTAAAATTTCAGCAGTGCACCTTTTCCCATATCCATTTGGCATTATCTAATTACCTTCACATTTCATTTCCATCAGTGATATGACCTGTATTTTCCTTTTATAACTGTCAGGGAGGGGGCTGGAGAGTGGAGTGGAGGACCACGGTGATAAATCAGCCTCACCATTAGGACCGAAATGGCTCATCGCTGCAGCTCTAAATCCAGGATTTATAAAGATGTCTAGGCCATATAGCACACTTGTGGACACCATAATAAATTCATGAGCACATTGCCAAGGCAAACCACTTCATTATGTGGCAGGCTGCTAGCCATTAATCTAGCAGAGAGAGATTCCTGGGAAACTGAGACTGCTTGGAAATTTATGCAGGCCTAAAGTTACCCATTTCATTATGGATTTAATCTGCTCTTTCTGCCAGAGTGCATGAAAGGTTTTTACAGTTTAGATCAAGTGCTTGTAACTCCCTATTTTATATTATTTCTTCAACAATAATGTCCTAATTTTCCTCTCAAAAACTATTCAAACTGAATGCCTTCACGCTTGCCTTCCTCTAATATTACACTAAATAAAATATTTATACAATCAATTGACAAAGAGCATTTTTTTCCCCTTAAATGTTCCATTAACATGTAAATTTTCATATGATCTTTATCTCATAGACAAAATGTGCTTAGCAATACCCACCTTCTTCCAGGCAGTTAACCCTTTTGTTGACTGTAAAGAATCCAGATCAAAACAGATTCAGTGGCCTCATTTCTAAAGCCCCTATAAAGGTCTTGTATTTAAATTATTATTCATTGAAAGGACACGTAGCTCCTAAAGTAATTTGCATGCTTCTTTTGATGTCTCATTCTCTTCTTCTCATACACAGCACACAGACATGCATTTTAAGTCCAATTGCCATAAGTAAGGTATTTAAAATTACTATTTTCAACTTTACTAGAGAGTTTAATATAATGTCCCTAATAATGCAGAATATTCCAGGTGATGCAGAGACTCTGCCATAAAAAAAAAAATGAGATTAACAAGACAAACTACAAAAAAAAAAACTTATTTATGATGAACTGAATAATTGCAGATTAACATCATCAGTAAACAAAGACTTCTTCACATTCCAGGTGACCCTGTTAATTTATGCCCACCATACTTCCATTAAAAGTGAAAAATTTAGGCAAAAATGGTTTCAGTGTTTTGATTCTCATAATGACACATAATGGGAAGAACAAAACCAGAAACTGGAATAAATAATATTTTGGGGGGGAAAAAAAACAAAAACCTTAACTATTCCATTTCCTTTTATGTTGAGTATTCTTTTCTGTTGTTATCTCACTAGAACTCCTAGCCATGCATTTTTTAAAACATTCCAATGCCTGGAGATGGATCTAAAAGGTTATATTTCTGTGTTAGAGTGGTTCTTACTAAATGGCTGAAGTTAATTTTGATGGTGAAGCCCTTCATGTGCCAGCCTTCAAAGCTGTGGTGGCAAACACTCTGCAAACTCATCCTCACTGGTCCTGGTGACCTCCTGTGTGAGCAATACACACAAGGTTCATAAACCCATCACCAGCTGAGGGCAGACCTACAGCCATGACTTTAATAACACAAATTTAGCTTTGATATCCCTCTTGAAGATTATTATGGAGCAAGAAAACACATAAGAACATGTCATGTATGTAACATGTTCCTTTTATTAAAACTCTTCATTATTCCCTTAGATGAGCAAAGTGGCATCTTGTCTTGCCCACTTCAAACAGTCTGTCCCCTACCAGGAGTTTCTGGGTTGTAAGAAATTACCTGTCCAATACTCATCAGGTGTATGTTAGTGATAACTTCTTGTCTCATCTCTCAGATAAGCAAACTTAATAATAAAACTTCTACCCGTGCTAAACTATCTCTCTCTGGGATCTTTGGAGTAAAACTTACACATAAATAGGTGTGAGCCACCTATTAAAACACCCAGAAACCCCAAACCAAAGGCCACCTTCCTCCTTAGCAGATGAAATCTTTACTGCAGAATGCAGTCTGGATCTCATTTTATTTTTTCAATTTTACACTTAATAAAGGGAAACTACCTTTTATATAATTAATTATTCTTCTATCAAAGAGAACATTCAACTTGGAGTGTACAATCTCCATATCACAGTGTGAAAAAGATTCATGGAACAGAGGCTGAGGTTCAATAGCACTTTACATCTTTCTGACTTGCCAAGACCTCACAGTCCTCCTGAGCTTTGTCTCACGCTAATCTGCATTTTCCTTTTTCCATCATTTCCACCAAAATCCTACCTACTTGGATCTAACAATGGAGGGGACAACTTCAACGTGGATCTTAACTCTGTTAAACTTTTATATGAAACACTTATGTGGAATTAAACTGCTTATAAAAATACTATAAATCAGCATTGGTCAATTATTACACTGAGAATTACCTAACAGAGACACACTGTAGAAAAGTGATCAGACGACAGAAAATAGGAACATGTAAGGGACTAAACAATGAATTTGAAAGGATTCAGCAGAATTCTTTTTCCCAGCAGAAGGAGAGCTTCTGCATCAATTGAGGAGTTGAGCATAAATCTACTTTTAATAACATTTTTAGTTCACTATAAGTGAAGAAAGTAAAACATCTTACATATACAGTTAGCCTGAATCTAAAGCAAAAAAACTTTGGAACTGGCTTCACAGGCCTTACCTGTGGTCTATTGCATTCATAATCCCCAAATCACCACACTGGTGTTTTACAGTTTGGACACATCAGGCCTCCAAAAACAGCTGTGACCATCTCCAAACATTCCTAAAGGTACCTGTGATAGTGCTGACATATTTTAGGAAGGAACAGTAATGACATCTTTCTAAGATAAGAAAATTACTTTTTGCTCTGCGGTCAGATCTTTCTCCGACTAATCAATCTGCCTTGTGCCTTGGGAAACAGTTCATATAAGCAACTAGGATGCATCCAGCCTGAAGGAAATGACTTCTCAGAACTTCACTGCCAGTGAAAACAAAGCTACAGTAAACACACACCTCAGCCACACACAGGAGAATTCCCTCCTGGAAACAACTGCTTGGAAAACAAATAGTTTGAAAATGTGACATTTAGTTTATCTAATGAGTAGTGGATGAAGTAACCCTGCACAAATACACCATCACATTGAAGAGAAAGGTTCTTAAAGTGAGGGAAGACACTTTATCTCTTCAAGAAAAGAAATTATTTTAAAAAAACACCCTGAAGCAAAATAATCACAATTTGCTTCAAAGTCACTTAAGATTATTTCTGGCATCACTAGGTATCCACATCTTCCTCCACCTTTTTTTTTTTTTTTTTTCTCCAAATAACATTTCCTTTATCAAAACTGGCACTAAGACCCAGACTCTAAAACACTTTGAGGGCCTTGACCCCAGACCCAACCCAAACCCAGGAGTCTCCCAATCAATTTCAGAATAGTTTGAGTGCTTCTCTGAAACACACAAGTCCATCCATCAGACCCCTGAAACACCCTCAGTAGGCAGCAAGTCCTCAGTCCTTTCCTTGCTGATTTGCAGTCACAGATGCCCAGACCCCACCAGAACACACCAATGTGCCTTTACAGCCAGGACCCACTGGATTCACCCTGCTTTGGGACCTGTCACACAAAGAAACAAACATTTTACTTGTTCTCAGAAACGTCAAGCCCAAGTTAAGCAGAAAGTCTTCGTTACAACACTTGTAATTCTTGTCTTCAGCACTGTTATGGCTTTGGGAATAAACTATTACAAAGTCCTGTAACACTGTGTTCTTCCTGGGACAACTAAGCAAACATCAGATGATTTTCTACACCCAGTTTTTCAAGACTTTTCATGTATCTGGATATAAAATAAAAATAAATTTCCACCAGCAAGCTGAACAAAATCCAGGATTTTAGCTAAAATCAAATGATTTAGGCCAATGCAAATACAGGAAACATAATATAGTTTAACAGTGCAAAAGCATATAAAACTTACAAAATGTTTCTGGAGGCAACGATCCATGCTGAAATGCCAAAAATAATATATCCAATAATGCTGTCAGAATTTTTTAATGTAAATACAACCCACATTTGTGTGTCATACTGGTATCACCAGCACTGGAGCAGAGGAGCTCAGTAAGACTCTCTCATGTTTGACACATCCACAGTGAATTCCATCTGACTAAAGTGAAGTGCTTGGCAAAAAGTTATGCTTTAGTACAGCCAACTCAGTAAAATTCATGGTCCCAGATAGCCAGGATGCCTTACAACCTGAGAAATGCCTGTCACAACCAGACTGCTGCCAGTGCAGACCACTGGAATGGAGGGCCAGGACCAGAGCACTCTTTGAAACCCTGGCAGCTCAACGGGCCCAAGTGAAGGGATGTATGATTATTTTAACCTGCTGCCTCGTGCCCATCTCGTTCCTGCCTTGCCTGCTGGCTGTTTCCCTCTGCCCAGAGCGTGCTGGGCACTGGGTTGGTGCCATGGAGGAGCAGCCCTGGTGGGCACAGCAGCACCCGGTGCTGCTCCACACGCTGAGGGCTCCCAGAGAACATTCTGGAGCAGGGCGTGGTCCCTCCAGCAAGGATTTATGGAAGGAGGCAGGAAAATCTCTGACAGGGTGAGGTGGCCTGAATCACAACCCAGTGGTTTTGAGGGCTGTGGGGTCTGGCTGAGGCCTCAGCAGAGCTGCGTGCTCAAACCCATGTAGGACCTGCGTGCAAAACATGAGCTCAGTTAATACTGAGTGGTACCATTAGCTCCTTTGCTAAATATTGAATTCCAATAGGAACTGCGGCCAAAAGAATTGCAAAAAACCACAGACTTTTTAAAGAAATAAGCAAAGTCAACTTAAAGTAGTTTTCTGACAGCAGCATCTTAATTGCAGTTATCCCATCTAAACTGCTCCAGAAAAAAAAAAAAAAGCTATTTATAGAGAATTACTACACAAAAAGATATGAACTGAGAAGTAAAGAATTTTCCCTTTACAGAAGCCCTATCATCTGGCAAGAAGCGACTGAGCAGCTCCACAAAGAAGGCACCTCAGGCAGTGCTCACTTAGCTTGCACAAACTTTGGTGGAAAAAAAGAAGAAAAAAAAAAAAGAACAGAAAAAAGATGATCAGAGCTCTGAGGTGAAAGCTGCCAACTCTTTCTTACCAGGGGGTAGAAAACTATCCGAGTTTAAATACTTCATGTTCACTGAGAGCTGTGCCTTTAAACTGTTGGCAGCACTGGTCCTTGAGGTTGCTGAAGTTAAACTGCCCTGGCAGTGCCAGGATGCAGCACAGCCTGTGCCAGCTCCTGGGCCCTGGGCAGGCTGATGGAGCAAGAGCACACAGACAGCACTGAACCGACCTGACACCTCACAGAGGGGTCAGCACCCACACAGAAGGAGTCCTCCCGTAATTTTAGGGAGTTCCTGGAACCGAACAAACAACTGCATATATGAAATAGATGTATGTAACGTGAATGAATAGCATTACTGGGTTACGCAGTTTTCATGCCAAAGGGGTTTGGAGTTTGCACCAGACTCTGGGCTGCTGCAAACAGTTTGATGCCACCACTACTGCTCATGTGGCAATAAGGGCAGAACCCTGGAGCAATCAACTAATTAGCCCTGTGGTAATGCTCCATGAACTTCACAGGGGGAAGGATAAAGTCATAAAATAATTACTGCCTCCATCAGCATAAAAATACATGCAGAAACAAAGTTCTATGGACTGAGGAACTAAAATTTTAACGTATTTATAGCATTAATTATACAAAACATACTTCCCCATTTTTCTCTAGCTCAAGGTTTAAAGAAGTCTTCTTTCCTGCCATAGTCAGGGTTATTTTACATCTTATCTATGAGGCAATAAGGCTACCAAAGGTATTCATTTACTATGTTACATCACAGACCCAGCTCACAAGGGTAATCCTTAAATTTACTGGAGTGCCAGTGGGAATCTTTTATTAGCCATAGCATAAAATTATTAGCATTATCCTTGAAGTACCCTGGAAAGTTTTTCCAGGGAACATAGGAGTTTGAGCCTTCCTCAATTTCTTGAAGCAGAAATGGCTTTTGAATTAATCCTGGTACTGCTTTTCTAACAAACGCCCTGAAAGAGCCTTTCCTAAATTATCCAGGAAAAACTGCCAGGATCTACCAGGGCACAAAAAGTCACAACTCTTTCAATCAAACAAATCAAACCATCACGACAAGCATAGTCTGTGGGTTGTATCTTTTGTTACTAAACCTCATTCTCCTTGACTGGAAAGAGACTGACCCCCCTCAAAGTCCTTCCCCAGCCCCCTGCCACCCTCCCTGGGCTTTTCCAGGGTTCCCCACTCCGTGCTCGAGGCCCAGGGATGGAGGAATGGCTGCATTTGCCTTCCCGTGCCAGGAACTAACGATATGTGAAATCTCCCATCCCTGCAGGTTTTCCTGCTCAAACATTTTCTAAATAAATAAATAATTAAAAACAACAACGTGTGCCACATTCGAGCCCTGAATTCCCGGAGCAGCTCGGGTCCTTAAACTGAATAATTTGCCTCAGCTTGCGCATTGCAAAACCCATTCAGCAAAAGATTATGGGCCTTTAAGTGCCATCCAGGCCTGAAATATGACTCTAGGGCTTTAGGATGTCAGAATTGAGAATTGCTGGTGAATATTCTGTTCTGGCAACACTAAAACTACAGTTATTTAGCAATATGGGAGCAGGCAAATGGGGGCAGGGGAGAGAAGGAATTTGACAGAAAGGAAAGACTATAACTTAGCAGAAACAGAGGTGCAGTTTTCATATGTGGCCACATTAATTCTTTATGGAATAAAATGCATTTGTGAATCAAAAAGGGGATGCAGATTTATATTCCCACTTAAATCTGCCAAAAGCAAGTAAATGAATACTGAGAGCTCATTTTAGTTCAGGAAACAATTTATGAGGACACGTAGGTGGGTGCAGGTACTCTACACGAGCAGTCTCGAGGGGAATTAGCAGCTGCTTCTGCTCTTCATAAGAAAGAATAAATACACTAAACTGAAAATTAGTAACACCTCATTAAATGTAAAACCATCCACATATAAAGCAGCCAGGACTCAATCCTTAAAAAATTCAAAAGGTGCAGTGTAACATGAAAGCCAAAGGAGCTTTTGTCAACCCATCACAAATTATTTAGGTTTAGATTGTGGCATCTTGACAAAGCTCAGAGATGGAGCAGTTGTGAGCCTCTTTCTCTGGCAAAAGTAGCCTTCTGACCTCGGGGTTTTTAGCCCTCTTCAGCACTTCAAAACCTCCACCTCACATCCTGAAGTCTCCACCTCTCTCCCTGGTGCATTCTGCCTTACATCTGTACTGAGGAGAATCTGTCCTATGCACTGTGTCCAACCAGCACTTAGGGATTATTAGGAACTCCAGCTATTTCCAAAAAAGCCTGGATGCTCCCAGGGAAGTCTGGCAATGCCTGTGGGGCTCCTGCTGTAACTGCTCCTCACTGGAGCTGAACTCAGGCCCCATAAATGCATCTATTTCCTAGCACAAACCAATTTCCATGAGTGTTGCATGTAAAAATGAACATTTGGTACCAAGAAGTCTGTGAGTAGCTGCAGCTTCTACTCTTCTACCACTACCTCATCTTCTCTCTGTTTTCCTACACACTAAGTTGGGCATAGTCACAGACAAGCTCTGTGGACTCATGATTATTTGCTCAAGAGCCCTGCAGCAACTGCATTAGCACACGTGAAGTGGGAATGGCATGGAGCCTGAGCTTCTGCTTGAGTCTATTTCTCTCACTTTTCAGATCACACAAAGGTTTGGTTTGGTTTGGAAGCTGGAGAGTCCAGGGCTCAGAGCCCTGCCCAACCTGGCCTTGAATGGCCCATTGCCCAGGGATGGGGAGTGCACTGTCTGGGCAAGTTAGCCAGTGTTTTCATTATTCTCACTGTAGAAATTTTCTTCCTCATATCCAATCTGAAAAAAAGCCTCTTTTAGTTTAAAACTTTTGTCCCTTGTCCTGTCACAACCAGCACCAGTAAGAGGTCTGTCCCCTTCTCTGTCTGTCATAACTCTCCTTTGTGGAAGTTTTCCTCCTTGTTATCTTTAAACTATTTCAGGCACCAGATTAAAGTTTCCATAGGAGAGTGGTCAGTCTTCGTTATTCCCATTGTGGAGCCTCCAACCCAATGGATAATCGTGAGTGTGCCTTCCACTAACCTTTAAACACACACTTGTACTATCAGACCTTGCAGAGGTGTTTCAGTTTGAGCTTGAAACACTTGGATTAGTGGCAGGTTTGAAACACCAGATCCCCTAAAGCTGTGTTGGGGTTTGTTTGTTTGGGTTTGTTGTTTTTTAATTCAAATCACAATGTTTTTATCATACAGGAGATTAAGTGTTGATCACCCATTTCAGAGTTACGTATGACTACCAGGACCATATATTTGTCTTACAAAACACCAACACAGAGAACAGAGATTGCTCTCTGGTCTGATAGAGCTCTTCCAGTAAATTGTGTTCTAAGGACAAGCTCTGATCTCTGGTTAGTGCCAGAGGAAAGGTGATGCCAGGTAAATCATCTCTGGTACTGTGTTGTCTAGGTTTTCCTAGGAGAACCAATATTCAATCTCTCTGCTTAGTTTTGGATTGAAACTATAATACTAAGTGGCTCTTGATCTACTCACAATTAATGGACTTAGACTGAAATACAACTATCAAGAAAAACTGTGACAGAGAATACACTAGGGTTTACATCTGATATTAAATTAATTTTCAT
This sequence comes from Prinia subflava, assembly GCF_021018805.1. NCBI lineage: Eukaryota > Metazoa > Chordata > Aves > Passeriformes > Cisticolidae > Prinia > Prinia subflava. The sequence continues at coordinate 11,705,013 of NC_086259.1, forward strand.
AAGTAAGAGAGCCAGTAACGCTTAATTTTATATGCTTATAAACAAGAAAATCACTACATTGGCTCAGTTCTGACTGCATATTAAATTGAATAAGTAAGGAAAAATCTTTTACTCAACTTTCCTGCTTTATTGTTATCATGAGTTTTCTTTCAACTCCCTCCAACAGGCTTTTAAGGTGGGGTTCTGACATTTTTCCTGACACTCATGCATGAAAGAAGTTAATAAGCTGTAAGAGGCATCAAGGAGAAGGTGCATCTTACAACCCGTGAGTCATTAGCAGCATTAGCAGCACCCTGAGGTGACAGAGAAAGCTGAAGCAGGATCAGCTCTCTCACGGAGCAGTGGAACTTGCCTGCTAACAGCCCATGAGGAGAGCTGGTGACACACTGGGGCAGAAGCCTCTTTAGCCCAAGTGCATCTCCACTGCATTAATTTGTGCTGTATTAACAGCAGGCATCTAAACAGACGTGAGAAGAAGCAATGTAAAACCATCCCCTACATGAAAAGTGTAAAAAAAATCTGTATCTTTGTAATTTAGCAGCAAATATTTCAGTTTAAGGAAATAGTAATAGTTATTCAGGATTTGAGTTTCCAAATATTTAGAACTCTAACTTTACTGAGCCCTGTAGTTAATGTTCCTGAAGTGATCTATTGTATGCTAATATACCCAGGTGCCCAAGTGTTTGCAGGATGAGATGTTTTACTCATTACATGCATAAATACGAAGGCCAGCAGGGACCATTACAGTCTGGGCTGACCCCCTGCATAAAACAGACCATCAAATTCCAAATGTAATATAATTAGGGTTCTCAAGTCTAACTGATAACAGCAGCAAAAGCCCCACGGAGGCTTTAAAAATGTGTCAGGCAAATTTACACATTGAAGGTATGCTTTGATGTGTGTCACTGAAACATCACCAGAGCTAAGCTCATTCATGCCCAGAAGATCCTGGATTTTTTATTATTATTTTTAAAAAGCTATTCCTGACAGTATTCCTGCTTCAGGGAAAGCTACAAGGACGGTTTATTGCTCTTGTCTTTTCTTAATATTTTTTAAGCCCCTCTCCAGGCAATGGCCTAAGATTTTTTTCTGGTTTTGTTATTTACTTGCCTGAAATGACTGTGAATATGGTGCCTGGGGCTTCCTCGGGCTCTCCAAGGACAGAAACTGACACAGCATTTTTTTATTTTTTAACCCTCACAACATCAATAGCCTCAATTATGTTGGTTTTTCTCTCCTTTTTAATTACTTTCAGCTAAGTGGGCTCGGAAAAAAGCTCTTCAATTAACCCTTACTTACTAAGATATTTCAATTTTTATTAGTATTTAAACCATTGAATCACTTATGTCATCACCCAAATTGGCTGTGCTAGATTTTTCTTCCCAGTGGAAAAATTATTCCTGGATAATCATTAGTGTCATCAAATTACAATTCCATGGAGAGTCAGATCATGTGACTATGCCAATGAACATAGAACAGTAAAAGAGGAATGGCAAGTTGCCCTGGACTTCCTGCAGCTTCAATTTATCTGTGTTTTTGGTGTATTTCCCTGTTTTGAGGTTTTTGGTAATATTTTATGGTTAGCTACAGGAAGGTTGAACTTCTTTCAGGAATCAATAACAGAGAAAAAAGGTCCAACCCTTTTGGTACCAGTTTATTCTTCCACAGTGATACTACTGAGGTGGAACTGTGAGTACCACTAATCTTCACCCACTTTCTAGCAGGGGCCAAACCACAGCCTGAGCTCAGCCTAAACCCATATCCTGCTTTCACTGAACAGGTACTGAAAACCATTTCTTAGGGTAATCCTAAATTTGTGTAATACCAAGTGCTAAGTGTGGTATTTAAGTAAGTAATGTATGCAATACCATCATGAGACACGACACACATGATATTTCCCCTGTGGAGGCACTGCTGCTTTGGGCAAGAATGTGGAAACTGGTAGAGAGCTGAAAGCAGCAAAGCCATGTGAATTATATTAGTTCCCATCCATTAAATATTCATGAACATGGGCTGATATTCATTAATTTGGCACAGATCAAGCTACCCTGAATGACTAGCTCTGGACTTCTAGCCAAACAATTCCTACAGTTAAACACTTTCCTAAATGTGACGTGATTTATTTAAAGAGATGTTTTCAAAACGATCAAGTTACTGAGACTTTATGTATCATGTTGCAGCTTTAAAAACTTGATGCCCTCCCTTTTCCCCTCCAAATTTGCCCTGGTTATGAACTCTCAGTGCTGTGGTTTATAGTGGCACTGCTGGGACACGGCTTCAATCAGGCTACAGTGGTGCTGTCAGGTGCTGCAGCCAATTACCTAAAATGTAAATGTTTTAAGAAAGGCAGCACCTTTTGTCAGGACCAAAATGATTTCCAGCCTCTGGTTCATTGTTTCAGTACCAGAAGCGCATAACTCAAAAACATTAAACATACAGTAAAACCATCACATGTTGATTTACACATAGATATTGACTAATGCTATCAGTGCAGTATTTATCCTAATCAATATTAAAAGATGCTACCAGTGATTTAAGTGTTGAGTTGGCTCAAAGTAGTCAATAAATGTTTGCATTCATAACCATAAGCTTATATATTAGTCGTTCATTTTCCGCACCCCGATAAACAAATTTGGAAGGAACATTTTGCTACCAAAACATCATCTTATCTCCACTTATATTTGAGAGTCCATTCCTCAAACTAATGCCAAAAATATTTTATAATCCACATGTACAGTCACGTGCACCAGTTCCACATATAAAATCCTTTTTGGGGAATTACCACTGAGGGATAGAACTAGGTGCTGTACATAGAAGGTGCAACAAGTTGTTTCTAAGCAAAGTTCCTTTCCTGACAGTCAGTGAGAGGGGATTTCTCTGTTACCCACTAACTCATCCCATCTCCAAAGCCACTGCAATAAGCTGCAATTCCAAAGTTGCAGTAATTAATTTCAAGCTCACCTTTTACTTCCTTCATGACAAACTCCTTTTAATTCACATCTTCATTCTATCCAACTTCAATTCACTACAATTATACTATATTCCTATTTCTGTAATGCTGTCTTCCCTTAATCATAAGCATTATCTGAGCCACCAGTCATGATATTATTTGATACACTTTGCAAGAGAAGGAACAGATCTATTTTTAAATGGCTGTACCATCTAGTCAACAAAAGCAATTTTTATTTCTAAATCTAAACACCACTTGCACTTTGCAGTCTCGCTGCACTGCAAAGTTACAGACAGCTTGGACAGGTATAGAAAACCAATTTTGCTTTTGCACAGGCTCATTCAAGTCAGACATGAATAAATCAGGTCACTTCCCTTAAAGAAACGATGTCATTTCTTCCACTCATAACAAGCACATAGATTAACAATGTATCTACCTTATGCCTAATTTTTAAGCATCTTGAATCCTGCTACTCCCACTGATGTTCCTATGAAAAGTTATTTTGGTCATGTAGCAACAAAACATTCTCAAATACTCTGCAGCCCTGTGCTTCGCAGAGCTTCCCAGTAGTTCAGGCCCCAGCAGAAGCAGCCACACACTCCAGCCTCCCTTCACAGGCTGACTCTGACCCTTGACTTGTGCCATGAGGGCTCCCTGTGCCTCGAGCCTGAGGATTCTCACTGGAGTTCCATGGCCTTGGCAGCTGCCCTACCTCAGAAGAGCTGGGAAAAATAAGTCTCTTCTGTGTCTCCTCACCAGCTCAGCCATGTTGGTGATAATTCTCAATGCCCTTTTTTACCAGATTTCAGGCTCTCAACCTGAGATCATCCCAGAGCTCCCAGTGCTCTGTCAGTACTCAAGGAAAACCCCAAGGAATACATAATGTTCCAGCATTATGCCCAGCATGACCTCTTGAAATCACGGCCCCTCCTGGAGCTTTAGCCAGATGAGAAGTCATTCCCTCTGAAAGCATTCACCCCATGGACATCACCTGGGAGTTTTGTGACAAGACTCAGCCAGGAAACTGAAGCAAAACGATCTGGGACCATAAAACTTTTTTTTTTTTTTTTAGAAGTTGTGTGCATCAAAGTGACACAATATCACATTTCTTATAATGCATGCCACACCGTGATCCATCTGTGAGCTCACTTTGAAGCCTTGGGAAACAACAATTTGAATGCACATCTTGTTTGTGGAGTTTTTGCTTTGGTTTTTGGTGCTGTTGTTTCTGATGGGCCAGAGACAGTTTTTATCCTCTATCAGTCTTAACTTGCAGCAGGGTCTTCCTCCTCAAACTTTTTCTCCTGGCCCCACTTTTTCATCCAAAAGATGTAGTATTTTGTGACCTCAAAAATGGCTCAGCCTCCCGCCCTGGATCACAGAACTGCCCCAACTGCAGCAGGAACAGGCTGAGAATGAGGGCAAGTGCACAAAGCTCTTCTACAGCTGGAGCTCTTGGAAGCAGCAGGGACACAGGCATGAGTAGTAGTTTGGGGAATTGCCCCCTTCAACTTCTTAATCTGCTTTAACAAACCTCCTTATTTCTCCTTGATTTAAGGGACTGTTACACACAGTAGCTCTCAGATACATTAGCCTGCAAGGGAGGGTATAGAGGATTGATAAATCACAAAAAATGGATTTCACAAGGGATAATTCACACGGGCAGGGAAAGCACGTCCCTTGTGTGTCCTGAGGAGAACACAAAGGGAACGCTTCATAAATCTTCAGAACATTTATGAATTAGGTTCTAACTTCAACTGATTTTACCACTGTAAAACAGAAAATATTTATACATAATAGAATTAACTCTTGTAAAAGCAATATTTACCTATTTATAAATTAGAGTGTCCTTTTACTTCACATCACATCACTTGCAAACAAAAACAATTTCCTGCTCAAGTACTATGCAGCAGCAGCTCCTGAAAATATTGTGCATTTTTTACAGACAGAAGTTGTGTATATAATATAGCATAGGTAGCAACAAAAATATTCTAGCCCCAAACTCAGCAAGACCCTCAACTTATTTTTGGTAGAGAAAATTGTATTGTTACAGTCTTTAATAAGTAAACTTCAGTCAGATCTCATTGCCAGAGACTTGTCACTTGAATATGTTTGGATCTTTCCTCATTTTTGAGCTAAAAGCAGAAAAATCATCCAGATCTAGCAAAGCAAAAACCATGAAAAACTAAATTGCAGTTTAATTGGATGCCTATGCTAGATACTTGGCAACACATCAACAAATCTGAGGTCTGAATCTTCAACATCTATACACATCATGAAATCATTCTGCCAGTGGTACAGAGTGAAAAGTGGCTATAAAATGCTCCCATATCACAAAGGTAATAGCTCACAGCACAGCAGGTACTAAATCCAATATTAACTACTTATTGCACAGAGGGGAATGGGCTAAAAATACTTTTTAAAGAGGAACAGCAAGTTCCAATCCCCTTACTGGGGCTTGCCTAGAATTAAGATTGGAAAGACAACCAGGAAGGGATGGGCCAAGGAACTGAGCTTACTCTGATCAGGCTCAAGCCAGATGCTTGTGATTAGACATTGGAAATAATCCTTTCTGACCCTAGTAAAGCTACACCATGTGTGAATCTTTAGGGCTAGGCTGTAATCTGCTTGCTGGCTTTCTTATTGTCAGTCCTGGAGATGTGGGAGTGGGAACTGGAGGACTTGGAAAGGACGATCACAATCCTCAATAGCCAAGAGGTCTGCTCTTTTCTTTCCAGTTGCCATAATTTCTGTGGAAACATCCTGGGTAAATAAGAGTCAGAGCCACAGCAACTGGCTCTTGCATGCAATGAGGTTAAGAAGCCCATGGCATGTTCTGGAGCACCAAGCACAGCTTTACTGGCACACTGCTGAGCCAGGGGATGTGGCTGCAGTTGCACATACTCCCTTCTGTTTCTGCCTTAAGACAAATTAAGGCAACATTTGGCCCAGATATCAGGTAGGGCGTCAAATTAGAGGAGATGGATTTGTTCTCTAGACAGAAGACCCCTTAATACAAAATAATAAATGTGCACCCATTTATAACAGGTGTTTAATCTGTGACAGCTTTTCTGGCCCGTGGAAATTCCATAGCATTCTTTCTTCCTTGCCACTGTTATAATATTTTTAAATGCTGTTTTTCTTTCCCCCATTAAAAGGAAAACATTTCTCAGAAGCAGTAGTGGGCTGTTAGGGCTATAAAACAAGTTTGCACAGACCTGTAACACGTTGAGCCACAAGACATGACACAGTGTGTTTTATGGGGCAATTAATACTTGCCTTGGGAGCACTGTGAGGTATGAAGCCCTGTCAAACTCACCCTGGTATATCTGAATGCAAGTTGTAAAGCTGCATTTTGCTTCTTGAAAAATAAATATGGAATTAGCTCTCTGTTTTATAACTTGCCCCAGCTAAAGAAAAGAACCTTTCCTCCAGGAACCAAGCTCAGAGCAGAGGAACATCAGGAAGGAACACTTACAGCAAAAGACACCAATTTCTAACCTACATTTACATTCTGTTGTCTTGATTTCTGGTTAAGATAGTTGCATTTCCCAAAACACCCTCACTTCACTAACATCTTTTGTTGTGGGTCCTGTTCCACAGTTTGTTCTGTAGTCTTACAGATATTCCTCAGAGCGCTTCCAATGTGCATCCCAGTGCCAGCATTTATTATACAAGTGCAGGGCACAGGGTTGTCACATTATCTGCAGTAGTTACAGCCCTGTTAAAATAGCTGGCCTTGGTGCACATTCATATTTCATAGTCCTTATTTGAACATTGGCTTGAGCTGTGGCAGGGTTTGGGGCAGGCAGCTGCAGTTTGGCAGGGGGTGACCCCAGAGAGCCTCCCCTCTCCCAGTGAGAGGGAGCCAGGCTGTCAGATTTACAAAGCACTTCCAGCCACAGTGTGCACAGGCACAGCAGACTTTGCACAACTGCTTCCAGTCTCCAGCAACAGCCTGGCTCCTGCTGTGCTGCACAGCACCAGCCCTTACCCTCCTGTGGTATTTTGGGACAGCCCAGCAGGGCTAAAGAGACCTGCAACAACTGCAGCAAGCATCACCCCCACTCCACTGCTGAAATTCATGAAACACGAGGAGATGTGAGAACTGTTACTATACAGAGATGCACTCTAAAACACTGCAATGCAGGCAACACTCACAAGTTAAAAACTCTCTGAAACAAAAAGTAAATATCACAATGCAAAACTCACTGAAGTTGTAGCAGAGTACTCCTAGGCAAAGCACAAGTAATTTACTCGTCATGGGATGTGTGGTACTGGGAGTGAGAGGCAAGAATGGAGCTCTAAACCTCCCAAGACTCACAAGGGATCAAGTCTCCTTAGGGCCAGATCCTCGACTGCTGTAAATCAGCACTGCCTGATGAAGTCCATTATTGTACCAAAACCAAGGCCCTGGGCTTTCACACCCCCAGTCAGGATCCTCACATGCCAGTGTTCTGATGATTAAACCTCTAGAGCTGTGAAAAAACACAGTTTGCTCTGGAATGTCATGCAGAGTTCTTTGCTAGTCTTGTTGTTTGAGATGTAAAATGTTTTTTTTTCATGGGGGGTTGCTTGGGTGATTTGTTTTGGGTTTGATTTTTTTGGGTTTTTTGTTGGGATTTTTTGTTTAAAAAAAGAACTCTTTAAATACAAGGTCCTTTTAAAAGCATTAGAAATAAATGTCGGAAGAAACAGCCTTAATAGGAGGAAACAAGCAACATTTTGCTGCTAACTTTTTATTAAACAAATATTTTTTCATCTGATGATTATTTGATAGATACGAGGGAGAATGGAAAAATTTTTAGAGCACCAGTTGCAGCCATGTCTCCCGAGTTTTAAGTTTAGCAAATAATTAGGTATTACCTACGTGATTCAGAAGTGCTTTTAAGTAATCCCCAAACGAAGCACCTCCATCCAGCTACAAAGACTGAAAGGTGATCAAAAAATTTTGAAAAGAAACTCCCTCTAAACTCATGTTCAACTTCAAATGTGAATATTTTGACTGTTAAAAATCTTTTTCATGATTATTATCCAGAGAAAGAGAGGACTAAGTGCTAGTGCTGAGCAGCTCTGGTGCATTTTTACCAAACTTTCACTGATGTCCAAGACCTTTTCTTTATAAAACACCTTAAGGAGACATATTAAAGTAGCACACATAGTACCTCTGTTGAAGCAGAACTTAGTGCTAGGTTCTAGCCATGTTCATTTTGTAAATGGAATGCAGAAAATTATATCATTCATCCACAATCATGGGACTCATGGTGGCAGACTGGGCACCGACCGAAACCAGGTCTGAAACACCAGTTTACCTTCTTGAGCCCCAAATCCCTCTGTCTTGAGGTTAAGAGCAGCACTTCTCACCAGAGAGCTCCAGATCTGCCCCACTGACAGGCACATGGGCTGTAACTAGTGAGACACTCCTGGTAATAGCAAGGTTACAAAGACAGTGCTAGCTTCCAGATAGAGATATTTGTCTCCATTAACTTGCCACCACTGGCCACTATTCCCAGTCACATTAAATAGATGTCACGGAATATCAATTTCTTTGATTTCTGAGGGCAAATTAAACCAAAATGTTGGCATAAAAATGCCAGCACTTTTCCACAATAGGTTAGCATCTACATTCCTCCTGCATCCCATTAGACATTTTCACACATACTAGAGACGACACACTATGTGCTAAGGAGGTCAAAAACCTCAAGAAAACTGTCCAAGAATATTGAAAACACTAGAGGCATTTGACATAATTTATTGCACTAAAGAACTGGGGAACAGGAAAAGGTTGATGTAATAATAACATTAGCAGGAACTATAGTCCATGCAAGCCAGTGCTAAATAAAGTGCCAATCAATAGCTCTTTTATTAGTAGGTACAATCAATGTACAGCAGGCAAGCCTGGCCAATTAAGCTTATCGACTGACCAAAGAGTAGCAGGAAGCATTCTTTCCTCAGTTTTGTTTTCCTTTCAGTAAGTGAGAAATGAGCTCCAGTTTTATCACTGGATTCCCACCAAGGCATCTCCAGGAGTTCCTGTAGAGTGGAAACACTGACAAAAAGCAGGCTTGAGCTATCTCGGTATCCTTTAACCCAGGGTCAGCCACAAGAACCAAAATATTCAAGGGTCACTTACAAAGTAACTTTTTTCCTAGTGGCTGTATGAAGTTAAGATGTTGTTCTTCTAGATGAAGGGGAGAGAACTGGTAAGGGAAGAAAGCACAGTCCCTTAGCAATGCTTAACCATTAACAGTCCTTAGTAAGACCTTAGGAAATTAAGCTTATTTGTTTCTAATTCCCACATGCACAGCCTGAACTTCATAAACCTCCCAGTGTGAAGCAACGCCTGTATCTTTCTCAAAGAAAAAAAAAAAAACACCAAAACTACAGTTCCACTAAAAATTATACAGAATTTAAACTCTCACTTCGTAATGGCTGCTGAAAATAACAGGAGCCTTAATATTCAACTGTGACTAACTGTGCAGATGCAAATAGGATATTTATTCACAGTACCCCACTCTCCCATGCTGCTCTGATCACCCTTCCTTCGTTATCTCTTTCAAAAGGAAAAAGTTAGAGGACCAGATAAGATGTGGGTTCTCAGCACGATCAAATAAACACTGGGTGGTGGTCACAGGGAAAGAAAACACGTTTTAGGAACGAGTGGTAAAGATTACATTTTGCAAAGAATCACACACAGAATTAGCAGCCCAGATGCCAATTTCCCACTGATGTTGGATAGAGGGGATTTCTGCAGCCTGGCTGCCCAGCAGGAGCAGTGCTGCATCCACCCCTGCAGTCAGCCAGGCCACCTCTGTCTGCCCCTGTAGCTTATTGCTGGAACTCAGTGAATACAGCAGAATTCACCAGGTTTATATCCCTTCAGGTCTGGGGCTCCTAGAGCTTTACAGGTATTTGACAACTAAAAAAGTCAGGGGAAGAGGGGAGAGATTCTCAGCCTGTTTGACTACAGGCACTGTGGGACAGACCAGTTTTCAGCTTCCTATCAGACACTTCCCCAGCTGTATCTAATTCAGAAAATATTTCAGTAATCAGCAGAAGACACCTTTAGCATCAGTCAGACAATAAATTCCTGAAGCTAGGCAAGCATTTCACTTCTTATATTTACATTGTTTGACATTTTCTTCCACTTGCATACAAAAACTTAACCTAGAAGATTAAAAAGAGCAAATCAAACTACTATAACTTTGCATCATATCTACACGTCACAAGGTTCAGTCTTTCCTGCTGCAACTCATACCCAGGTCTCACTGTATGGACTCCAGTGCCACTGCATCCTGCCTGACCCTTTTAGCACCATGGCCTCAGCTAAAATTCATCATCAGTCACACATGTCCAAGTTGCTTTTATTCACTAGTCAAAAATCAACCTAACACAGTAACTCATTTACTTGCAGTTTTCCTTGCCTATATTTGCGAGACAGTAAATACTGTAACTCCTGGCCCACTATGTTATGACAGCTTAGGCTGGAAAGCAAGGCAACGAACAAAGGGAAGGATAAAAATGCAAAGCAGACATTTCCATTTGTTTTTTTTTATATGACAGTTTGTAAAAGTTTACAGAAGACACGAAGCTTAACAAGGAGCAAGACAAGGAGCTTAACTTGGACAACACTAACAACCTTGAGGAACAGTATAAAGTAACCCAATTTTTAAAAAGTGTTTCAGTCAAACTCTTTGGCATAGCTTTCCAGGAGCTCAAGAGGTTGCAGAGCTTCTAAAAATGTCAGTCCTTCAACCAGCTGCAAGAGGAAAATGCTTCTCAGTCTGGTTTATTCACCTCCTATTGGTGAATTCCTATTTTGTCCAAAAGAAATTTTTGCCCAGGTTTTTCCAATTTTGTCCAGAATCCCTTTCTTGAGTTATATCTGACTACCAGTCTCAGAGAGACATGAAGGTGCGTTTTGGATAAAGGTGCCTTGCTCTCCCATGTCTCTGAACAGTCTGCACATCAGACACATATATTCTGCCACAAAATAGAAAGAGAATGACCTAGGGTCACTGCTTTACAGCAAGCACAGGCCACTTCCAGAGGAGGCATGCAATCCCTATCCATCACATTTCTCCAGCAGAGCTTTACTTCAACATTGTGCTGTGCATAACTTCACAGTAGGAAACTGCTCCAGGTGTAGACAAGCTCCTCTGGAACATCCTAGGCACGTGGGGCAGTCACTCCCAAGCTTTACTCACCTTTCAGAGTTGCTCAGTGCCTCTCTCTGCACACCCATCACCTCTCTCATGGGAGACACGCAGCAAGGTCAGCTCATGGCTTGGTTTGCCACTGCTGGTCACTGCTGTCCCCAGGGGACAGGCTGATTCCTTCACAAGTGGCTCTGTAACGCAAAAGAGCACATTCTTAGCTTGGGCTGCCTGAATTAACAGGGCTAAATGTCAGCCCCAAAGTATTTCTCAATGTAAAGCTTGCCATGAGCTGCATGGGGGACTCCTGTCTTCAAGTTTTGCAAAGCCAAGCCCTGATCCTGGAGTACTGCTATTCTTCTGAGAGGCCAAGGCTTAAAGGCCAAGAGACCTCAATTCAAAGTACCAGAACTTTCACCATGATGCTCCCCTCTAATTCTCAGGTCAGCCAGGGCTCTCACACATTTACATCTTCTTTTTTAATTTTGTAGTTTAAATTCTCCAGCCTAAACCTCGTGCTTGACAAAAGAAGTTAATCTTGTGACAGATTGGGTAAAGTCAGGTTTGCTAACAAATACAAAGCTCATTAATATTGCTGAGAAAACTCATTATGAAAGAGAACTTCAGGATTTGGGCTGCCTTTTTCTGAATTCATGAGAGGGCCCTCAAATGTATCCCACACCATGGTCAGAAATCCCTTCTGGACTTCCATTCAGAAATCTGCCCTTTTGCCAGAGACAACTTGTTCCATGTAAGACACCGGGCTACACACTCTACACACCATCAATGAGTCTGCCAGGACACAGCTGGACACATGCTACAAAACCCCACTCAGTTGTTCAGCAAAATCCTTGTTCAAATTCCCTTTGTGAACCCATTTTAGTGAATATAAAGAAAAAAAAAAACCTACAACAACAAAACAAACAAACAAACAAACCCACAAAAACCCCAACAACCAGAGATCTTCAAGAAACACAGTCTTCCCAGGAAGGCATTTCAGTGAGTGTGGAAGGTGGAGCCTCAAAGCTCACCATTCTTCCTCCTCCTGTTTTATGTGCTCTGTGCTCTTCCACTGCTACGTTCCCTTCTGAACTGCACAACAGATGGGAGCAGTTGGTTTTTAAAAGGTTTTTATTTTCTGATTTCAATTTTTCATGTGTCTTTTGAATTTGGCACAATACCATTCTCTAGTGAAGAGGAGACATTGTGTTAAGCTTAATTATCAAAGGCTGAAACCCAGCAAGCAATCAATCATTTAGTGACATGCTCATGCTTTCACTGATTTGAAAAAATATTTTTTGTAGCTATTGAAAAAAGAAAAACTGCCAGAGACAAAAACAGAATCACTCACTTTGCTGCATATCAAAAATATCAAAACTGTAGGGAGATGAGTGAAGAATGTTCATTTGTTTTTTCTGAAACTAAATCCAACTCTTTTTGGCATGTGAGCCCGGAAGTTGTGTAAGATGTGTTCTAGTGTAAACATGATCTTTCTGTCAAGGTTTGCCTTATAATTCAAGCTGAACAGTCACAAAACTTGTTCCTAAATGACTTTTCTAAAGAGTCAAGATTGCTTTGTTCTTTAATTTTCTTTAGTCTTTCTACCACCCCCCTTTTTTTTTTTTTTTTTTTTTTACTGCCAGATAAGTGCTCTGGCAGCTGCATTCCTGGGGAACACTGACATCCAGTGGAGAGCTGGGGTCATCCCCAGAGCCCACGAATGGCCCCCAAGTCTGCAGCTCCCCCCAGAACTCGGACAGCTGCAGGAGATGCCTTGAAGTGCAAACTCCGAGCCCAGCCACAGAGAGCAGCTCAGCTCAGCAACAGCCTGAGCCCTCCAGCTGCAATTGCTGTTCTGTCTCCTACGTTCTCATAAAGGTGATCACATTCCTGGCATTGTTAGCTTACACATAAAGCTTAAATGTGGGGTTTGGGTTGGGGTTTTTTGGGGGTTTTTGTTCAGTTGTGGAAATGTTGAAAGAAAAACCGCTTTTATCCACTGACCAGCAACTCCACCGTGCTTGCTTCTGTTTTTCCGGTGATAGAGGATGACGAGTCCCATGTGTTTGAACAGCACTGTATTTCAAATGATAGTGTATAGTCAACAGTTAACGTTGTTTTTCTTTGGAGAAACAGCCTCTATAAGGTCACTCTGGTGTTATCACCTAGAATAAAGGCATCTGATATCATTAGCCTGGCCCCAAAGTAGATGCATCTGCAAGTTTACTTGACAAAAACCTGACCAAATCAAAACATCAGACCAAACGTAGTCTGCAAAACAGGTCCACAAAACCTATATAAAAGTGGAATTGTCTTCTTTTTGCTTTGCAACAGCACCATAGATCCATAGGCCATTTATTGGCCTTCTCCTTTTGATACCCTGCATTGTTCAGGAGCATGATAGATACTGCTACAACAGAGGACAACAAAAATTATGGTGCTGGTACCACTGCCTCCAAACCAGGGTAGACTGAAGAAAGAACAGCTGCACTGCAAATTACAACCAAGAATTCTGTTTCACAAGGAAATGGTTGATGTTTCTAAGCTAGTTGATGCTTCTAAGCTAGTTTTCTTTCTGCATTGCAGAAAGCTTCAACACATTGCTTCCCACCACCCCAAAATGGGACATACTCACCCCATTATCACTGCAAGGCTAACCACAAGCTTGAGCTGTGAGGGAACTTGAACCTGGGGTTACCATATCTGGGGTATCCTTGCAGCTACTTTGGGGGAACAGCCCCATTTTGCTCCTTCCCTCATTTCAGACCCAAGACACGCTCAGGCAGATGCATTGTCACAAAAGCTTTCTTTCACTCCATCAATATTTCCAAAGAAATCTTTTATAAGGAGTCCCCAACCAGCTCAAATTGACTGTATGTACATTGTGACCAAGAAACAAGCCACACTGGGCTCTGCTTCACAACAGGTAATTTTAAAGCAACTCCAAAGCTTGCTTTAAAAACCCTCCAGATTTACATGGGTAAAAATGAGATCAAGTCGTGTCACATCTTTCTTGGTTTGCTCCAGTACAAATAACAGTGCACTTATATCCTCTGCAACCCACACTGAGAGAGCATATGCTCCTAATGGCATCCTTCAGTGCCTTCCTATCAAGAACAATACTTCAGGACAGCCTAACCACTATCACATTTTCTCCAGAAGGATCTGTGTGTGTACTTAAAAATAGCAGCAGGGAGTGGAGACACTTTAGAAGGATGTACCAAAACCCACTTTAAGCCAAGCCTCTACTCAAGCAGTTTCCACAGCTGGGACCAGGGAACATGCAAAACAACCAAATTTGTCTTCCAAAAGGAAGAGTCCTTGCTCCAAAGGTGAATAGGAGACACCTGTTTACTCACAAAGGTATGAAAATAAAATCATAAGTCTCCACCAAAGCTTATAGTATTTTAACCTATTTTTCCAAAGAATAGATGAAGATTTTGAGTGCTGTGACATGTTCTTTTTCTTCCTGCAGCAAGCCCAGCTATTTCTGACTTATCAAGGCAGCATATCTTTTTACTGTTTGATTTTTTATTCACAGGTTAAATAGTAAAAAAAAAATACCTTTTTATTAAAAATCTCAGTGCATCCTTCCAAAGGAAATACTGGATGGCTCTTATTTCTACAGCTAGCAAACTATGTGGTTTCTTTTATGAGTTAAATGAAAGGAACATACAAAATAATCATTATGGATTTGTATGAAATTACTGGGTATGGAATGCAGTAAATCCCAAACAAGGTTTAACTATAGCTTGTAAGATATAATCATCAGGTAAAACTGCAGACTCTCCTTTTGTATGATGCAGCAGAAACCTAATATTTTATCGGAAACCTTGATTTATGTTTAATAGCTCTGCTACCTACTAAAAAAGATCTTGTATTAGCAAATGGGTACAGATCCAGTCCATTAGCTTAGGACAACTGAAAAACTCAAGGGTTTTGTGAACTAATGCAATAAAATATCATTAAATACTGTAGCATGACAAGACAGACAGAAGGTTTGAGTTGAAAGTCAGGAGAAGTGTTTGAAATGAAGTAAAATGTACAATAGATATGTTTAGGTACATCTGGCTTACATTTGCAGTAGGTCGTCAGAGGACCTTAGTGTCTGTGATGTAAATGAATAACAGAGCCCTCAACAATTTAACTGTCATCAGTATAAATGCTTTAACTGGCACAGTAAAGCAAAGCTCTGGGCCTCTTTCTAAATCTCCATAAGCTCCTGGTCTGAATTATAAACTGGGGCTGCATTACCTGAAGATGAAAGCAGCCAGGTCAATTCACTTAAAACCAGAGAATAACCGCTGCAAAGCTGTGATGAGCAGCTAAGGAGCATGTGTGTGTGTGTACGTGTGGCTGTGTTCTTAATGTACAGTTTCACAAAGAGGAACAGGACTGGGCAGTGATTCCAAATTCAGACCCAAAGGCTTGGTGAGAAGGGAGGTAGCCACTTGATTTTCAACCACTTGAAGCTCCTGGACTAAAGGCTAAAGACAAGCCACCAGATATTAGGTATCTGTTAAGAAGAGGAAAACTGCAGGGAAAAAGGAGTTGCTTATCTATCAGCTGCTCCAAGCGTTTTCTCTATTTGCAAACATTTCCCTATCACGCAACCCTCCTGTTGAAGAAGTCTGACTACACAAGCTCTGTCACTGACTTAAAGGGCTTTACTCAAATCCTCTCTCCTTCCTTAGGCACACTTCCTCCATCTTCTTCCAGCCTTTGGAAGTTTTGGGAAGCAGGGATTATCTCCCCACGTGCCATGACACCACCACCACGGATCCCACAGCACTCCATTCAACCAGCAGCAGCCAGGTGTAACCCCCCTCCACCTCTCTCACTTACCTTTGACACTCTTTTCAAAGCCACTGTTCCCACACAAACGTCCAATGTCAAAGAGGGACACAAAACTGAGCGTGAGATTCCCAAGGCACACAAAACCCGAGCAGGCTTCACTTCTTTGAAAGTTTGTGAGTTAAGATATACTGAATAGTTTATTTGGGCAAGTGAAGGCAGCTATACTCAGATGTGAAGGCAGATTGATCACATTTACCGTGATGTGGCCAAATTAGCATACTGTCACCATAACCTTCTGGGCTCGAGATGAAATTGTTTCCCTCCCCTCCAACAAACACATAGAATGTTCACTTTTATTATAAATTCCAAACAAATTAATGGATTCCAACATGAACCATCAAATTTATATTTCCTCCTCCACAGAGTCCTACCCCTGTAAGTAATCCTTAAAATTCGTCATGAAGCTTTCAAAACAATTTATGCAAACAAACATCAAGCAGAGCTATTTGTATTGGCAGCACATTTCACTTAACAACCTACAACAAGGAACAGATGGTCTGAGCTCTGGAAACAGCTACAAAGAAAACAGTAGGAGCAAGTCCATCAGAAGCACTTTTTTCCCCCAATTTTGTGAAGATTACAGACTTGTTCTTGTTTATTTCTTTGATTAGGCTATTATTTTATGTACTCACGAATCCTTCCCTTGCATTTCATGGAACAAATCCACCAGAAGCACATTCCCCAACAGTGTGTAGTTACAGAAGCACTGCTTTAAGAACTGAACTATCTGTTCCTCACTGGTTCAGGGCTCTAAAGTGGCAGGGAAGAAAGCAAAACAACATGCAGATGTTGTACAAGGGATTGACAAATTTAAGGCGAACCCTCTCAACAATTCATAGTTCTCTCTCCTTTTGCCCACCCCTTGGTCTCCAATATTAAAACAAAAAAAGAAAAAAAAGCAGACGATTCACACAGTCACATCAATTAGAGGTCACTCAGTGCTGTCACTGGTCTTACATGATATGATGGTCTCCCTCTTTTCTAAGGAGACCCTCATCTCGTGAAGATGAGTGACAAGAGGCCCAGCCTGGGCAGGGTGCTCTGGCACAAGCAGGGAAGCAGCAGGATCAGTGATACCTACAGCACCAGGAGGGGCTGCAAAGCTGCTCAGAAGCTTCGTTTATGCCCCTGTCAGGATCACAGTACTGCTCAGGAAACAAGAGGGACACAAATGCTTGGTATGTTGTGGTAAGCAATCTAACAAAAAAATACCAGTAATGGTTACTCTGAAGTAAATAAGCAAGGAATAAAATGGAAATGAAGCAAAAATCACTCCAAAGACATTCTTTAATGGAAATATGTTTTCCCTGTATCAACACAAGTTAGAAAAAGTTCTTACAGGAAATGAATACAATACCAAAACATACCTATTAGAAAAAAGTCCATCCCTGATCACAGCAATCCTAATTTCTTATTACTACCATCACCATTAAAGTCACTGACAGGTCTATCCATGCTCTCTTCACAAGGATTCATATGAATTAATCTGCAAATATTCTCACCCAGACCTGGATTTAATTTGAATAACATTAGGCACAGCCAACATGTTTGCATAGCTGCCAGCCCACCAGCCAAAATACCCTCCTGGAGGCAAATTAGTATCCTAGAGCTACACAGGGATGAATATGGACCATGATGTTCAAAAGAAAAATAAACAAGGAATGAAGGACTTCTGACCAGAGACAATCATGACATCTTGAAGTAACAAAAAAAAATTATTTCTGAAGGGCATTAACCAGGAGGGAGACAGAGGTCAGTATGGAAAGGTTTGGCTTTGAGGAGTGAAACCATGTTAAATTTCAGTGGAGCAAAATCAAGGACAAAGCAGACCAAGCTGACAGCTTAATAGGACCTTTGAGCACGACAGTTGAATAAACTTAGTTCCACACAACGCTATAATTTCGTGTCTTATATTCTTGTTAGTGAAGCAATTTCATAACAGGATGACTACAAAGCTATTTTCTCTGCCCCCCTTGGCCATCTGTGATGGCCAGTTCTTACATACCAGACACATCTTCTGCTGGACCACTGCACAGGCAAGCAACTAGAACACTCCTGAGGAACAGAACCAAAAACATCAGCACCATTATTTTCCTCCTTGCACAGCTTCACAGATCCAAGCCTTTTTTTTTTTTTTTTTTTTTTTTTTCAGGGTGAAATACAGCTACTTGCTAAGGCAAAAGCCCAGGCAGGCAGACAATATATATCCTTTCAGGGCAGCTTTTCCCATTACTCATCTGGCAGCAGGAAGGGGAAAGCAAGCTCAAGCAGATGATAAAGTTAAACTAACAGTGCTGTTGAGCAAAAGGTGTCTCAGAGAAAACAGCTGGAGAAGAGTATCTGGACAAGATTTTCCTATTACTCCTAGGTTTTACTTGTAGAGAAAAAAGCAAAGAAAATGTACAAGCTGATTTCTTGGGACTTGAACTGTCTGACTGCAGTTTAAACCAATTTGAGAGTAGGTACAACTCTGAGTTCACCATCTGACCCTGCAACATGATACCCAAACTGAGCAACAGTTTGAAGTTCACTTCAGATTTCTTCATTTTGAGGATTACGATGAAGCATTTCCTGAGATGTCATGCTTTAAACAGCTAATGGCATGTGACAACCAAGTGCTTTTACGTCTTACATCTAAAGTTGCAAACACTTGGCCTCTCCCCCAAGCACAGAAATATGTAGCAGCCCCAAGAGCTTGAAATCTGGGGCCTCACCAGAGTCTCCTTTTACTTTAGCAGGCACTGGATGCAAACAGTTTTCCACTTGCAAGTGGCAAAATCTTCTTTAAAAATGTCTCTCAGTGAGGGGCACAAGGGCTGCAGTGGGACCACAGCACTGGAGGGGGCAGAGAGACCCTGACTGCCCACAGCACAGTCACACGTGGACCTGGGCCACCCCAGCCTCCCAAAACAGCTGCTTTATGCCTTTGCCCACTGTTTCCATAGGATGCACATGGAATGATACAAAAAGCACCCACCAAATCACAAGACAAAGCAGACTTTCAAAACCACAAGTGGAAGTAGATGCTCAGACCCTCTAGTGACTTACCCCAAGTGCTTCTTAAAGATTTTAGAGTCAATCAAACAAAATGGCACCATCAGGCAAAAAGCTGTCATTTCACACAGGTTTCCCCAGCATTTCCACTGGCTGGAGGTCAGAAGGACCACTGTGTTTTATGGAGCACAAACTTTCATAGATCAGAGCCCTTTCTAGGGAAGGGCTGTTTTGGAAGTTCTTGAAGCATTGAAAAACACATGTATGTCCTATTTATACACAGAAAAAATTAAAAATTCACTGAATCAGTGAAACTCTTGGTTTGGTTTAATCTCTGTTTCAGTTTGTAAACTTGCCTGTTTGTACTGACTTGTACTTTGAAGTCAGCAATATAATTTTTCAACTCCTAAAACCCCAAGAATCACACAATTACTCCATCATGCTATGCAAGAGGCATCACAGCACATACAAAGCACCAGGGCCCAGCTGCTGACTAACCCATGCTCTAACACTGCTTCTGGGTTTTGCTGAGAACACCAGAGCCAAACTCTTTTCAAGCAAAGTTTAAAAACTGGGATGCTTGCTATTAAGCTTCAAGTTTCTTTCTACTGTGGAAATGCTGCTTCAGCTGAATTTGGTGGAATTACAGGAGCTGATTAGGTTAACCACTGACTGTGTTTCCTGGAGGGCATCTGAGAACATGCCCTGACCCAAATTATTTAATCTTGATCCAGATTTGAACCATTAAATTTTAAGCTCCACATATCTCCAAGAAACAAAAAAGGTAATACAAACTTCAGAGCAGCTCTTAAATTTGAAAGGTAACAAGGCTCAGGCCACAAACACAATTGCTCCCAGCCATCCAGGGCAGCAAGAAACAAATCCTTGCTGCTCCTGCTCCGAGTGGAAAACTTTGCCAGAGGAGGCAGAGGAGGAAGGGGATGGGTCTGATGGCAGCTGGGCACAAGCTGGCTGTGCTGCACAATGCTTTGGTGTCAGCCAAGCCTTGAGCCTCATGACCCAAGGGAAATTTCTGGCCAAAGGAGCTGAGGCAGACTCAGGAATCACTCCCCAGGCATGTGAACTCACAACCTGACTCCTTTGTAGCCAGGAGAGGGACCCTGCCCTGTCCCATATTATTTATACCTAGTCAAATATAAAAATTGACTCTCCAGATTCAACCATAAGCTCCAGCCTGGCCTCAAGACATTTCCCAATAAAAGCGTCGTTAAAAGAACTCCAATTACTTTGGTTTGGGATATTATTTATCAGACTGAAGGCAGGCAGCCAGCCACACTGTGTCAATAATAATGAACTTATTAGCCTAGAAAGGATAAAATATTGATTGACTTGCTACTTGCTTACACCTTTCACCAGCTTCCTCAGTAACAGCATCGGATGAAAATACTTCAACCTTGCACGAAGGATTTTTAAATAACACAGGGAGCATGCAAGAGCTTTCCTGAACTGCACAATGCAGCAGCATGCAAAACCATGTACTGATCTCCTCAGGCATGCAGTGAGATAGCAGAGGCTGCAAAGCTGTGCTAGCAGACACCTCACACACCTCATCAGCCCAGAGGGGGAAGCAATATTTATTAATTCAGGCCAAACAGCCCCTTGCACCTTAGCTGTAACCACAGAGATGCGTTCACAGAGGTTTCAGATATTTTTTCAACTTCTCAACATGGGGCCATATACCTTAAAAACTGAATTGCTTCATTTATTTCAGGATTCAGTTCAGCCTCAGAGAGTTTGGCCCATATATTTTACTACCAACACAGGAAAACCCCGGTTAAAGTGTAACAGTCACCAGCACTGAATGGGAGGCTACAGCACGTCCCCAGCAAGCTTTGGACACCTCTTCTCCTCCATTCCCAGAGAGAGGAGTGATATTACAACCTCCAGTTGAAGTCAGTGAACAGGAGAGGGCTCACCTGGACAGAGCATCCCACCCCAGCTTCCCCTTCCTGACAGGATGCCAGACAATCCCAAACTGAGGACCTGTGCCCAGGCCCCCTCCACTCCATTGCCATTACAGGCTGCTTTTCATTATACCCAGGGCAACACAGCATAAATCCCGAATACACTGAACCTATTTCAGCAAGGGACAGTAATTTTGAGTCTTCACAGCCTCCAGCCTCAGCTGAGCAATTCTGAAAGAGCCATATCCTGGTGAAGCAGCCAAGCCCTCTCCCATACTCTCCTGACCTACAGATATGCTTAATATGTTAATTTTTGTTTTGCTTTCAGAACAAAACCTGCCTTTTAAATAAAATTTTAACAGATTCTAAACCAGAAACACTGCACTCCCCTGAGGCATTAAAAAATGCAAACTGAAGACTTCCCATGTGTCGGGGTTATTACTTATTTCCTTCTAAAAACAGAAGAAGTGTTGCAACAGTTGTAATGCTCCAGCTCACTAGGCCAAGAAGATGTTTTCTTTCTGCACACTCATTAACCATAGTGTGGAACTCAATAACTGTTCTAATTTCCTACCTTAAATGTTTTTCTTCCCCCCAGTTTTCATTTTATGTTTCACATTTACATAGGACTACACTCCACCACTTACCTTGAGAGTCTAGTTGCTGTCAAACACAATAAAAGGAAAGGAAAGTGTCTGGAATCACAGAAGCTTTAGTGTTGAAAATTTTAATTTAATTTCTAGAAATGAATTTAAGCACTCAAAGCTTTCTTTGTCAGCCTCAGATGAGAAATTGATAGGCTTTGAAGGCAAGCAAATTTTTTTTAGTCAAATCTCTCAAGTAAATATTTATGTTAGATATAATAACAGATGCTATTTCACACCACAAATTAAATAGCAGCCAGTTATTAAATCTGGTGCAATGCCATGAAACTCTTGGGCACAGTTGCCCACAGTAGGTGCCCTGTAATGAGGCTGAGCTCCAGGATGGTTCCTGAGCCTCAGCTCCAAAGCCTGAGCCTCAGTCAAGCTGCTGCCATGGCCTCAAGAGTCCTTGGCTGAGCTCACAGAGAGATTTGCTCTGTGGCACAGGGAGGAATTACCTACCCACGCCACATTGCTGCTGCTTTTGCAAAATGCTCTTGCCTTCAGGGCCAAAATGCTGTTTGTGTCTGGTTTGCAGAGCCTGTGAAAGAGAGGAGAGGGCCCGGCATGGGGAAGGGAAGGGACAGGACCCTCCATGCTCTGGGTAGCCCAGCAGCTTCCCCAGCTCAGACACTGGATTTCCTCTGCCCCCAGGGTGAGGTGATCTCTGTGTGAGAACACTGGATGTGCACTTTGAAGCCTTCAAGGTGCAAAAGACATGGCACATTCAATTTAACTTCTAATAACATGCCAGCATTTAAACACCTGAGGCACAACAGAGACAGATCCTGCATTGTGCCAAACCACCTGCATCCAGCCTGCACAAGAGACAGCACCAGCGCAGACACAGCAGCAAAGGCTCCCAAGGGCAAACACTGCTCCGAGGGCTCCAGCAGAGACCCCCAGGGCAGCCCCAGTGCAGGGCCAGGCAGGCTGCAGCTGCTCTGGAGCTGCTCTGGAGCTGCTCTGGAGCTGCGGCACAGCACCAGCTCCAGCAGCAGCACACTGACACCCTGCAGGAGGTGACAGGGCAGGAGCAGATGTCAATGCTACCTCTTTTCTCTATCTTATTTGGCTAATTGCACAATCACAAGACGGCTTCAAAGCATGCCAAAGAGTGGGATAATGACACTTCATGGGTGAGAAGGCCTTTCATTTCTCTTTCTCCTCTAATAACCACTGATGATGAACCATTATCTTACCATCTTGCCCTGCCTTGTTTTGTCTTAATGCATGTATTTAACAAGATTACTTAAGAGTGTAGCACAAGGGATGCCTAATAAGGCAAGACCATAAATTTTGAAAGTCCCACTTTATCTCTTATTACTGCAATATTTCTGCCTGCTGCCTTGGCAGAACATGAGGGCTGTAAACCCGCAGGGCTGGGCAGGGGGACTCCTTTACTCCTCTCAGAGCTGCTTCACTGCACGCAATTACAATCCTCTATTTATACCATGGCTCCTTTGGATAAGGCACTTGTAAGTCATTCCAAAATGGCAGAAAGGAAAGGGAAAGTTTGGCTGCAATAGCCAAAGCAGTAGAGGGCAGGGATAAAGGAAAGATTCTTGGAAATCATTTGTGCCCACAGCACAGTGCAAATACCCAGGCTGGTGAATGGAGCTGGGGCACGTTTCCTAACTGGTGCAGTTATAGCCAGGTGGCCAGCAAGGCTGGAACACACAGAAGCTGACAGCAATCACTCAGCACACAGCAGCTCTGCAGCCTGAGTTTGCCCATGAACAATCCCACTGAACTTAAAGGCAACGCCACATGCCCAAAATCAGGACAGGTTTCAAAGACAATAAGAGAGAATTGCTATATCCATCTGTCCTGTCCCAACTGGAGGGTGAGCAGCAGCCTTGCTGCAGGCCCTGCTGGAGAGGATCATGAGACCCCCTCTAGCAGAAACACTGCAGTGTACAGTCAATCACACGAGCTACTGAGCAAGCAATGCTCACAATCCCCTCTCGCTCCTGGAGTGCCATCAAGTAGGCAGAAATTTTCAGCAAAATGATGCAATTCCAAAAGTACATTAGATCACAGATTCTCATGGAGCAAAACAAGGCACGTTCATACTATTGGCAGACCATCATAATATTTTCTGCTGTTCATCAGGATAATAAAACAGAGTAAATCTTCCCAAATACAAAATTAAGCCAGAATTCTAGGAAAAAGGGGATAGGAATAGTGCTGCATCTCACTAACTATCTATCAATGAAGAATACAAGCATATATTTTCAAAAGAAAGACACATCCATAGTATGCTAAATACAATAAGTATTAATTAAATCATTATTAACAATCAAAATCTAATTTCTTTCTGTCACTTTCTGATATCTTAACTAAAGGCATATTTGCAATACTATTATAACGAGTTACAGTTCAAGCAATAGAGCTGCTTGCAATAATTCAGAAACATGTACACTTTCATATGAATATATCATGCCTAACTAATGAGATTGCTCATTTCATAACTTCAGTTCCATTTTTATTATTTCATAAAACTGGAAGTCCTTATCCATTTTATGAAAAACACCTTTGTGAAATTCATTAAATAAGCATAAAAAATTCATTAAACAAGTGAATTGCATTCATGGCTGCTTTGATGCAAATGCCCTTTAAGCAATGTAAAACTCCATATTGATTTAACCTTTCATGTTCTGATATTTCCATGTGGAGATATATATATAAATATATATATATAAATCTTTATTCAAGGAATGAAATTAAGTGCTGATCCCTTGATCTCCAGCCAGGGTGAGGTAGCTTGGTCAATTTAAATAGTCATTGCTGATCAGCAAACAGCTGAGTTTGTATTAAAACACAGCACTAGTATTTCTGTATGTCTTTTCTGGCAAATAAATGCACATATAATATATTGGGCCAAATCAATATGATGCCTGAAATTTCCTCTGTAGCAGAAAGTCAACCCAATATTGGCTAAGTCCTGTGGGACTAGTTATAACCAGCTCCTGCTGGTGAGGCAGAAGGTAGATGAGCTGAGTACCTGGTGAGCTGCTCGTCCTCACTGCCAGCGAAAGCTGCTGCAAACAGTGCAGCCAACAAGCCAAGGTCTGTCTGAACCTGATTTGGGCAGGTGGTACATGGGGGAACTGCCAAACTGAGGGAGCAGCTCCATTTTCATGGGGTCACTCTGTGTCCTTTCAGTGGTTTCAACAGCCACTTGTCTCACTAACTTTAAACTAAAACCACAATCTTTTCCCAGTACTGAAGGCAGCGTGAAGAGTGAAAGGAATCACTAATCCCTTATCCAAGAGCCATTCTCTTCTCAGTGTTTCCAGTGCATTGGACAACAGAGAGGATAACATGAGAAAAACACACCTGCAACAAAAACATCTGCTGGTGAAGGTGAGCTTCTGATTAGACTCAGAATTGTCGTGAATGTACTTTTACTCCTCCAGTCATCCAAAATATCCTGTTGATAAGAAGCAATCTTTTCCACAAAACACTTAGGGTAGTGTAACTCCAGCAATGTACAAGATATCCAGAGCATTCCAAAACAAGCACCGGGGCTGATGTTCATACTGGATTTCAGCAGTGTGAGGCACTGACATCTCACTCCACCACAAACCCGTCCTGGCACACACCGAGTTGGAGGGCACCATCCAGAGCTGCCCCTGAGGCCTTCAGCAGCCCCAGGAGGGCACTGGCTGCAGCAGGAGCCCAAAATCCCTCCCCACTCAGCCAGGCCTGAGGCACGACGGTGGGAGATGAGCAGGGCAACTCACTGCTGGGCTGCTCCTTTCTGCTGTGCTTCACACCCACCAGTTTCAATGAAGAGAACTTAATCAAGCAGGGCTTACATGGAGGGGAGGGTAAGCTACCACCCCTGCAGCTTCCCAAGGCCCACATTTCAATGATGCCTCTCCTGAATCACCTTCCACAGCCCTTCCATGCCTCATTTTCCTTTCCAGGTGCCTCTCTTGCACACTTCCTTTTCCCTCAGCTCATTTTTCTCCAGCAAACTTAGCCAGAAACAACCCCCATTTCCATTTCTAACCATTTAAATTATAAACAATAATTTTTACACACCAAAACAGGTCTTTAATTCTCATATTTCCCTCCAAAGTACACCCAGACATCCTTATTCTCAGTAAGCTGAGCCAAACAAAACAAATCAAGTCTCTAGGCCAAGCTTTCCAGGAGTTAAAAATAAGCCCAAGAGTATTAAAATAAACTTCAAAAAGAACAAAAAAATCAGAAAACATTTTTAAAGTATCATCATTTTTAAAACTCCCCAATTCTTAACCAATGTTCCAGAAGCTGCTGTTTCAAAAAGAAAAAAAAAAAGTTATGGCTTTTTTCCCCCAAAGTAAAAAGAAATCATATTGAAAATGAGTTTTGTAATAAAGGAGTTTCAGCCTTAAATCACAGAATTGCATAAGCCAGCACAGCATAAAGCTCTTTCCACCTCGATCATCACAACAGTGAACAAAAGAGATGAAAACATCTTCACTTCCCACTTTAGTACTTCCTGACCCTCCGACACTCACTGCTCCTGAGCTGGCTTTCTCTGACCCAAAGGGCATCTGCCACTGAACAAGCCCAAAATAGTATTTAAAGCCATTTAACTTCATCATTATTAGGTTTTAGTTCAGGCCTCCCTTGACACTATTGGCCAACAATAAGGCCTCCAGGTACCCTGTGGAATTTTAAGCCTCGACAAGACTTACACAGGCACATTTCCACCTGCAGCAAGATTTGAAACTGGCTTTGTAATAATTAAAAGAGAGAAAAAAGGGGGGATAAAAACCTTGGGAGCTTTTTTCACAATTACTAATTTAACAGACAAACTATGTTTTATTGATAGTTCCAATAATAAATTTGCCTTCCGTACACACTGCTGCTGATGCCTAAAATAAGATGTGCAAGAAGAGAATCTCGTGCCTAAGGCTTTTTTAGGATAATGCACAACAATTCAAGCAAGAGCTCTTCAGTAGAGCCCCACTCTGCAAGGGCTGCCCTTTGCCTTTCTGGCTCAGACAAGGAGCTCAGCATTTCTGCACACGTGCTGCCATCAGCCTCCTCACTCAGGCAGGCACAAACTCACACAAGTGTCAGCCCTGCAGGCTTCGTCAGAAACTAGATTTTGATTGAAGAAAATAATTGGTCTGACAGTACCACAACTTTCAAAATTTGACTGCATGCTATTGGAAATAGAGGTATAGACCACAGAGAGCCTATGGCACAACAACTCATTCATCTAGAGCAAGATGAATTGGCAGGGATATAAAGTTACTTCTGTATATTTGAAGAAAAAAATATTATCCCTAAATTTTGCAGGTGAATGAGCAGTTCTAAAGTGCCCCAAGGTCAGTGTGACAATTCCAGCTGAAAGTCTGCCCAGGAGTTTCCAAGACCTCTGCCTTGTGCAATCACCGTGCTGGAATATCACACCTTGGTGAAGCGGATGCAGCCAGAGATGCCACAACCCTCCCTCCTCACACACAGCTGCACCCCAAGTGCACAGTCCCAGCTCAGCTGTCCTTCCAGAAGTTATTGCAGCTGCAAATACCCAGGGTGCTGTTAATCTGCAAACAGGGCTTTCTGCAGCCTTTCCCTTGCATTTAAATCAGTCTCACTTGAGAAAAAAAAAAAAAATCTGTTTGTTTTAGCTAGGCTAACTAATCAGTGATGTGTTTGGCTGGAAACCTGTTATGTTTTGCTACTTTATCATGTTGCTATTTCCATGTTCAAAAGCTAGTTAAATTATTTACGCTACACTTCATATATTGTGTACAACACTTGCCTTGACATGAACAGCAGCAACTGCAAAGCCAGTTTCCTTGAGCCAGTGCTCCAGGATAACAGAGAGCTGTGCTTTGCAGGGAATGTCAGAGCCCCAACTCTCCTCCTTCCTCCCTCCCCACAAGAAATAAATAAATAAATAAATAAATAAATAAATAAATAAATAAATAAAAAGCACCACAAAGACATGAAATGGCTTCAAAGTCTTGAACAGCAATGCTAATTTCATTCTGCAGAATATTACAAAACACTGAGTATAAAGGAATAAGCTGAGCATTAGCTCAGTGTAAGAGTCTACCTACATCTAAAATTCACTGTGAATGATAAATTGCTTTCAGCCAATAACACCCAACATTATTTTAAAATGTATATTATAGAACATGTACTTCAAGAGGCTCTGTGAATATTTCATTATACCATCCCAATCATTTAGACTGTGTGATACACATCTCATTGTAGTTGCTCTCTCTTTTAAGGTACAGTTTGATTTCCTCCCTGTCTTTTTATTTATTTAAATCACAACTGAGTTGAATTACCATTCCTTTGCTCATCAGCAAACAAACTGGGCAGAGTTAAGAAACCCTGAAAACTTGGGAAGTACTTTTGTGGTCAGAAAAACAAACCTGTTCAGGTATCTCAGAGGCCCCAAATCACACTCCAGTGATCGTGGGAACACACCCTCCCCCAGCACTGCTGTTTTGAAGCATCACCAAGCAGCATTTAAGCACAATACACATTTTTTTAAAATGTGAGTGCTGCAGGAGGATGGGGTTCCTACAGTTCTGCTGCTGCAAAAGCTAACAGCTATTTTTCTGAGATTCACTAAGGACACTCTGGCACAGAACAAGCCATTTCTGATGCTCTCACCTGTCAGAAAACCTGCACCCACCTCTGCAAACCGGAGCGTGGATTTTCAGTGCCACCTCACTTTCCACTACATTCCAGCTGGCTCGGGCATTCCCCCACTAAAGCAAGGGCTGCAGGCAGTGACACAGGCAGGAAACACCACACACACTGCAAGGTAATTCCAGACAACAGCCATCTCCAGCAGATCCAATGGTGCCTTCCTGGGATCCAGCAGAAAACACCGTGGTGCTGCACAGACACCCTGCAACACAGCCTGTGCCTGAGGAGCTCACAGCTCCATTTCCCTCCTCTGTACTTTGGTGTATGGAAAATAATAACTTGTACATAAAGCAGAACGCGAGTCACAGGCTGGGGAAGGAGGTTATAAACAAAGTCTTTTGGTATAATATTGCTACACTTTCCATATTGATCAGTAAGCTCACAAGCTCCTAAGTGCCTTATTGTATATTGTTATTAAAATTCAGTTAAGAGGCATTTTACTGAATCAGGTCAAGGCTGAGTGATCCTCCCAGTTCAAGCCTTGATATTGCACAGTTCTTGTGAATTGAGTCATAGATATCGTGAAACATTACAAGTCAAATCAATATTTTATAGCCTTTGCACAGACCATGAGTCTGAAACTCTATCAGCACGGTGTCCTGAACAGAAGGATTTGCAGGAGCTAAAATAATTTACTGTAATAAGGCACTGACCCATGCAGTCCTTAATGATCATTTAGATTTGGCAATACATCTAACCACTATTGAACTGCTTGGGACTTGTGGGGTTTTTTTCAGAAGAAAATTCCTACATCAGATTAAGGACATAAGCAGTAACCCAACCGCAAGGCTCGGTTTTGTTTCATGTAAATTCATTCCGATTATATAAACTGCTAAATTAAGAAATGAGGTATTTAAAACAAAGAGGTTAAAACACAGCCACAAAGACACAAACAAACATCATAGAAATCCTTAATTCCATTTCTTGCCTTGTTTGTTTATTGAAGTGCCATATGTTTCTGCAAGTGCTATGAAAATATCATAAGATCATAATTATAAGGTTTGTTGAATTATAGAGTAAAGAAGCCACTTATTTACATTTAAATATGAACAGTGGTAATTGAAATGTCACATGCTTCTCTGTTCTTGACTCCAGAAAAATATTTATCTACCAACAGCTTGATGTGCTTTCAACAATGGCCTGGATTCATGAAAGGGACTGCTACTCACATCACTCTCTGCCTTCATTTATTTCTCCCTTACGATTTACAAACTCAGATGAGGGCTCCTGAAGTCTGCAGGCACTGACGTAGCCATGAAGACATTGTGATGTAAACAGGTACTAAGGATTGTTACTAAGCTGGTGGTCAGTAATTCTTTGACCTGTCAACATGTGAATCCCTGCAATAGCTTCAGGAATTCAGTTTTAAATTGACCTCATGGAACTGATGCAAAAAACAACTGCAGATGTATTTAAACTGATTAGCTCTTGTTAAAATCCAATAGTGAGCACACACAAGTCAAGCTGATGTTGAGCACACACAGAGAGGGTTACAAGATTAAGATTAAAATTGTAATACTTGAATTCAGGCAGGGCACTTCAGCCCTGGACACATCCTACTGTGCCAAACTCACCTATGAGACCTAAAGCTTGACCCTTCTTCAACACAACCAGTGTCAGAAATAGGTTCAATTCTTCTAAGCAAGCTCAGAAGAAGAGCAAAGGCCCAAACCAGAGGAAAGTAATTCCCTATAAAGAGTACATCACTCAGACCCATGCAGCAGAGAGCAGCCAGCCCGGGGAAGGCAGAAGCCAACACCATTTTTATTCTTGTTACATATATGAGTAATAATTCTTATCATGCAAGGACTGAAGTTTGGGTCATTCTTTTGCTGCTCTTTCTCCAAGAAGGCTCTTTCACTGCACTGCTTGAGAAGCCCAGAGATTTTACCAGCTCTGTTTAATAGCCACACACTCTACCCCCAAGTTAATGGTAAAGCTTTGAATTGACATAAGCAGTTTTAGGTTAATGCTAAACCAATAAATCCAAGTCACCTGCTCTGGTCCCCTCCACCTGTCTCAAACCACTCCTTGTTTTCTAGATTAATAATTAAATGTACCAACATCTTTCTTGGAGATTCTGAAAACAAACTAGGCTGACTGGAGCTTAGTGGGGTGGGGGGGGGGCGGGTAACAATTACAGGGAAGCACTCAGGAGATGAGGAAAAAAAATATATCTGGAGCAGTCACAACTTGTATCAAACACTAACAGAACTCTCCAGCATCACCAAAATCCAGTACAGCCACTGCTGCTGGGGCTCCAGGAACACTGCAACACTGGGCATTAGTGACCACGTCTGGCTCATGATGGACACTGGGGTTTAAGTTTCTGTACTTCTTTGATGTCAGAGATCTGGCAGATGTCTCTCACTGTCACCCCTCATTCTCTAAGTTCCAATAAAACAGCTGCACTTCTTCACTTTGCCACACAAGGTAGGCTCAAAGGACAAATACGGGGCAAATTAATGGCAAAAAGGAGTACAAGTGCAGGGTACACTGATGCTATCTTAAAAAAAAAGAAAACATCCTTGGGCAGAGGAAAAATATTCTTCCCTCACCAGTTTGAACCATTCCCCATGGAGTGCACTCACAATGTCTACAAACAACCTGGGTTTTTACTAGCTTTGAACACTGCTTCTGCACATGTATCTATTAATACCAGAGACTGAGTGCGTACAGTCTATAGATGGCATTTAGCCAGTCATAAAGGAATTAATCTGACACTAAACATTATTCATATTGTTTTTTTCTATTATCTTTTTCTCAAAGGTTTAACTTCACTTGCTACAGTCCAGGGCTTATTTAGCACACATGACCAAACCAAAGGCAGGGAGATGACAAAAAGCAGCCACTGCAGTCATGGTGCTACCCAGCCCAAACTGGAATCTGGGAGAGCAGCACACACAACCCTGCACACCAATTGTCTGCAAAAGGCAGGAGCCAGCTGGCCAGAGGGGTGGGGGCAGATGGAATGAGGCTGTTCCCACATGTGCCCACAGCTGGGATGCCCAGGGCCCTTTGCAGCCCTGCCTGCTCCATCCCTGCCCAGCACAGCACACAAGGGAGGCAATCAGCCATTTCCACAGCCAAACCCCATAACAGGATACCACCAGCAGAAGGAGGATGCATAAATATTTAGGCTCAACAGAAGAGTACAGGTAAAAGAATCTGTGGGGCAGTATTTTTACTGACTGATAAAAGAGACACAGAAAGCAATGAGGACAAGCAAGGCAGGCAAGGACCTCATAATGAGGCAATCCCAACACTGCTGACTGCCCACTGCACATTTGCTCAGGCTTTTGCTAGCTCTGCATAATCAAAGAGGCACTGAGAGCTGATGCACGAGGAACAAACCAAGCAGAGGAACAAGTCTTTGTCCATCTTGTAGGGTTCAGCCTTCAGGAGCCTGCACTGTGATATGCAGTTGAAACTTTGGAGAAGCAGCACCTCCCACGGTCACCCCACTGTCCCCAGGTGCCCACCACTCACTGCAGCAGTATTTGGTACAACTAATTCACCTTTCACTCCCAACAGCAGCCAGAGAAAGAAAGATACACAAATATCTCCTCCACCACTACCACCAGTACAGATCTCTGGTGCTATACCCAGCCACTCAAAGAGCAGCACAGATTTTACAAAGATAAGACAAAACAAGCTACAAAATAGCCATGGAAGCTGTAGCACTGCCTGGGTAAACATTTAAACATCACACATCACATTAAACTCTTCCTTGAAAATAATAAACACTGCAGATTCGTATTCCATCTCTGTTACGTTAGTATTCTTTGCTTCATTGCCCATTTACAAATCATGAAGAATTCATAGATGAATAATGGACTGAGAATAATATCTATGTATGTATATATATATATATATATATATAAAAATATAAAACCCATCACAAGCCAAGAACAGGATAAGCTCTTCTTAGGCACAGTAAATTAAAGACCAAAGTAATAAAATCAAAATTAAAAAATCAAACCAACGTTGCTAAGTGTCTAAAATCCTTTCCAGAAGCTCTGATGGGCAGTCATTATTCAGTTCCATAATAAAGCATGTCATTTCATTGTCCATAGAGCCTCCCCACAATATATAAATGAATTATTTTCTGGAGGTTTCCCCATTGTCTCTGGAGAATTGACAACACATTAAATCTAGCTCCTGTGTCTCCTCCAAGATGATATGCTACTCCAGCTACAGGCTGCTGCGTGCCTTGACCAAGGACAGAGGCACCTCTCGGGAAACTGCCTCCCCTCTTTGCAGCCCCTCTCTCCCCACACACAGGAAGGCCCTTGGGAAGTGCTGCCTCTCCCAGGGCTGTCCCCAGAGCCAGCCCAGTGCAGCTGGAGGACACGAGCACAGCAGGGACCCCACCACACTTCTCACCCACCTTGGGCAGTCCCAGTCCTGCAGTCACCACCTCTTGCTCCTACTGCCAACCACTCTGCATCCCCACCACAGCCCCACTGCTCCCTGCTGCTCCAGGGATGACAAATCCACTGGCAAAGATGCACAGGGGTGGTTCTGCCCTGTCCTAAAGTGCAGCTGCAAAGCCTCACCCCTGAGCAGCCCCAGTTAAACCGTGGGGAAGCAGGGCCAGCCCTCAGCCCCACCCCTCACTGCAATCACCCACATCACACAGCTGCACTTTGACAGCATTTATAAAATCCACATTATTTATAATATGTGTGATTCCTTCAAAGTATATGTCTGAGGTTTTTACCCAAGTAGGAGACCGATCATTGACCCTCCTCTTTCAATCCTTTCCTTTTCTCCCATTTATAGGACATTTGAAGTGACAATCTCTTCCTGAAAGATGGGTACAACCATGGAGCCCAAATTCCACTTTCAAAAGTAAAGTAGACCTCTGGTATACAAGCTGAATGGATTCCAGCAAATCTCATGTCTTTAAATCACTCATGAAATGAAGTTAGGCCCACAACTGGCTTCCTGAAAAATGTTATCCACAGCTTGGTTTTAACTTAAAAAAAAAAAAAGTTCGTTATCTTTATTTTAAAAATTTCATTGCTGATTATTACTTCCTAGTAGAAATAATGGCACCTTCTCACTGTGAAAGTCTATCAGTGAAAACATATACCCTTTTATGAGTTAAACTGTTTGGAAAAACTTTTAAACAATTACTCAACTCCTCTGAAATTTCTTTCAAGGGATTGAAGGTTTTTTCTGTATCAAATTATCTGGATTTCTCATGGATTATGCATTTTTCAAAAACTCACTCATTACAGATTAAAGAGAGAAAGGGAAGTTAGAAAGGACACAATAGAAAAAAAAGATCAGTAAAGAAAAATATTTTAAATATTAATGACCAAGGGGGAAATGGAAACACATTAAAGGCAAATGTGAGAGCTTTTAAATATGTTATTAAAATTGATTTATAAATGAGACTCTTCTTTAACCACGTGCTTTAGCCTTCACTACTTATTTCCTTCTGCTATCTCTCCAAGCATTGGTGCCACCACTCAAAACTTATGGCATTAAGGAAAGATATTCAGAAAATAGTTAGGCTGGCAACAACTATGGGCTGCCCAAACTGGAAGATGTCACTCTGCTAAGAATCTCAAAATGAGATGAGAAACTGGGGACTTGCAGAGCATCTGTTCCAGGTGAGTCTGGGATGCAGCAGGGGCTGCCCTGCTCACCCCACTGTGCCCAGAGCCACCCACGGGCAGTGGGCAGGAGCAGGAGCAGGGAGGGATGGGCAGGAGCAGGAGCAGGGAGGGATGGGCAGTGGGCAGGAGCAGGAGCAGGGAGGGATGGGCAGTGGGCAGGAGCAGGAGCAGGGAGGGATGGGCAGTGGGCAGGAGCAGGAGCAGGGAGGGATGGGCAGTGGGCAGGAGCAGGAGCAGGGAGGGATGGGCAGTGGGCAGGAGCAGGAGCAGGGAGGGATGGGCAGGAGCAGGAGCAGGGAGGGATGGGCAGCGGGCAGGAGCAGGAGCAGGGAGGGATGGGCAGTGGGCAGGAGCAGGGAGGGATGGGCAGTGGGCAGGAGCAGGGACAGGGAGGGATGGGCAGTGGGCAGGAGCAGGGACAGGGAGGGATGGGCAGTGGGCAGGCAGGAGCAGGGAGGGATGGGCAGGAGCAGGAGCAGGGAGGGATGGGCAGCGGGCAGGCAGGAGCAGGGAGGGATGGGCAGCGGGCAGGCAGGAGCAGGGAGGGATGGGCAGTGGGCAGGCAGGGACAGGGAGGGATGGGCAGTGGGCAGGCAGGGACAGGGAGGGATGGGCAGTGGGCAGGAGCAAGGAGGGATGGGCAGTGGGCAGGAGCAGGGAGGGATGGGCAGTGGGCAGGCAGGATCAGGAGCAGGGAGGGATGGGCAGTGGGCAGGCAGGGACAGGGAGGGATGGGCAGTGGACAGGAGCAGGAGCAGGGAGGGATGGGCAGCGGGCAGGAGCAGGAGCAGGGAGGGATGGGCAGTGGGCAGGCAGGAGCAGGAGCAGGGAGGGATGGGCAGTGGGCAGGCAGGGACAGGGAGGGATGGGCAGTGGGCAGGCAGGAGCAGGAGCAGGGAGGGATGGGCAGTGGGCAGGCAGGGACAGGGAGGGATGGGCAGTGGGCAGGCAGGAGCAGGAGCAGGGAGGGATGGGCAGTGGGCAGGCAGGAGCAGGAGTAGGGAGGGATGGGCAGTGGGCAGGCAGGGACAGGGAGGGATGGGCAGCGGGCAGGAGCAGGAGCAGGGAGGGATGGGCAGTGGGCAGGCAGGATCAGGAGCAGGGAGGGATGGGCAGTGCACAAATGCAGACATGAATTATTTACAAAAACAGGAAAGGACATTTGCCATTTGTGATGCCCCTCTCCCTCTGCATGGACACCCATCCCCTGTCTGTGGCTGCACAGACAGGCTCCAAGGGCTGATCCATGCACAGGGCAAAATGAATCAGCATTCCCGTGGAAAAGGGTCTGCAGGCTGGTGCTGAAGGACTGGAGAAGCCTGTCCTGTGCAGCCTGGTGTGAACCCACACTCAGCACACAGCATGCTGTGAGCCCTTCCTTCCACACCAGATCCCAAGTTCACATCAATTGCCCCAGGAGCTTGCGTTTTCAGGAATTATCTTCTGGAGTTTTTCAGCTTTGAAAAGAATTCCAGTAACGTCCCACAGGGCTGGGACAGCTGACTGCTGCTGGCACGTCAGAGCCCAAGCCACTGCAGCTTCCAGAGGTGCACGGGGTGCATCCCACCACCAGCAATGAGCAGCACCTGAAGGCATGTGACCCCTGGGGACAAAGCAGCAGAATGTGTATTGCACAAACAGCCCAATTAACATAACTAAAATCATGGAAATTATCCTTGAACAAATTTTGAGCTTGAATTTTTGTAAATGGACAGTATAAAAGTGCATATAACAGTAAATTCAATACTAGTTATTTAATTTAATTTAAATATGAAAAATGTTTTATCTTAAAGCTGCTATCTATTGTAAACAACCAAAACATTATAGGCAAAGATCCAAACAGAAATATAAAACATCACCAAGAACTACAGATCTTATACATTGGATTTTTGTGGTGAGAATGGTCCACAAAACTCATTCTGCATGTCCTCATAAGATCCTTTTTTATAGCAGGTTATGAATCATCACATGATATCTTTAAATGGATGATCAATACTATATTTTCCCATAAAACGTTTGGTTTGAAATCCGATTTTAAGTGCATTAGAGTTTTTGTGCACTGAATGAGTGAGTGTCATAATAAATTGTCATCAAATATGAAAGAAATATAGCTTAGATTAATTGCCATATTTATTTATGAGTCTATAAAATATATTGTGAAAGTCCTGGCACATTTTTGGGATACCAGTTTGAACTTTCAAGCAAGTTAAAAGCATTAAACGAGACTGGAAGTAGATTTATTATTGGAATGTTTTTAATTGCAGTTTCAACCAGACACAGGTATTAGAATGGCTGTGCCCTTAATGGCCATCTCGTGTGTTTTTTCTTTAAAAATGATATACTTTCCATATTTTTATTGATTTCATAAGATTTATTGTAGATTAGTGCTGCTTATGTGTGAAATTGCAAGTGGTCCCAGCTTCCCCAGAGTAGCGGGCTGCAGATGGCCCGTGGCTGGAGCCACTCCTCCCCAGTGCCCACAGCCCCCAGCACAGCCTGAAATACTGCTCAGAGACCAGAGAAAAACCTGCATCACCTGAACGAGACTGGCAGAAGTGTCCTCCATGAACTACCCAGAGGGTCCTGTTCTGCACTCATTTCTACAAATGCAAAATGGAATTAATTCATTGGAGGGGGAGGTCCAGCTAAGCCTTTTCTCTACTCAGATATTAACCAGTGAAGACGCTCAGAGCCAACAGATTTGATGGGGTGGGACTGTCTTAAGTATTTTCTGGGTTTGGAATAAGTTTTAAGCTCTCTATGTTTCTAATGTACAACAAACACAGCTGGGATTTTGTAAATTGCAAATAAAACTAAATAAGGAAGCAGTTCTGATATTCACATTTAATTGTGCACAGAAGTTGGTGAAGAACACCAACTTCTTGGAAGAGAAGGCATAGTTGCATGTAGCCAGCATACTAATTTTAAAATAAACCCTGGAAATTACAGCAAGGCAGAGTAGGTAATAGAATAAAACTGCCATTCACTGCCACAGAACAAAAATGACAAACTATACCTAAGGTAATGTTAAATTAAAACCCTTCAGTTTAGCAGCCACAAGACTCTTTCACACCAACTGCACACGAGCTAATGCAAAGGACAAAAGGACATGAAAGCACAGACACAGCTGGGTAGTTAATGGTGAACCCTGCTCATGATGTGTCAGACCAGCAACTGCTTCACCACCAAAAAAAAAAAAAAAATTAAAATTATTTTTATTTTTATTGATTTTACTGGAAACTGAATCCAGAGAGGGATCAGACTGATTGAGAGCTGCCCTAAGTCTCCTGGCATAAATTAACCCACATCTCAGCAAAGCACAAACAAGTTCTCAAAGGTGAAGTTCTCACAGGTTTTGTGTAGATGTATCTTCACCAGATGAATCCATACTTTATAGAATAATTTACAGATAACCTGCAGAAAGACAGTACTACAGAAGTGCTTGATTACCCTGATGCAGAGCACTCTTAGAAAAGAAATGTTTTCTCATCAGCAAAGTATGTTTTCACAAGTTGGGGTGATCACAAGTTAGTGATGGCCCCAGATATAAGGAAAATAACACCCCAGAGCCTGGGAAAGATTTGTGTCCAGCTTCCACCCACTTGGCTCTGCTGGGCACGGTGTGGAACAGAATAAAGCCCTGGGTCCAACCATCCTCCAACTCCAGTAACACACAAGCCCAACGGTACATTTTACAGCCGTATCCCAAAACCTCATCACAGCAAACACAGGGATGATCTGAGATTTAGCAAACCCATTGATCATCAGGTAAGGGATGCTGGGAGCCAAGTGCATCTGCCAGTGCTTGGAGAAGAGGCAGGAGGCGGGGTGGCAGGGGAGCCCACTGCAGAGGACTGTTTAGGAAGAAGAGGCTCGCTGTCACACAAAGGAGCCCACGCAGAAGTGGTGCCTAGGAATCCCTGTGAATGTTATCACCTAAGTCTGTCTCTTACTTAACTTCCAAGTGATATC
Source organism: Prinia subflava (assembly GCF_021018805.1). Taxonomy (NCBI): domain Eukaryota; kingdom Metazoa; phylum Chordata; class Aves; order Passeriformes; family Cisticolidae; genus Prinia; species Prinia subflava. Next base: position 11,742,816 of record NC_086259.1, read on the forward strand.
TTAAATTGTTCTCATTTAGCCATCCATCTCAAAGTGGGGGTTTGGAGAAGCAAAGGCCCAGCCATGTATTTCCTTCACTTAGCACCTACAAAAACAGAGCAAAAGTGCATAGCTTCTTAGATTAACAAGCCTACATACATAACTCTCCAGAAATTCACTGACAACTTTTTGGATGTCCCCTTTCAGAAGACAAGCATTCAAAGGCAAATTTATTCCCAATGTATTTCAAATGTGACAAAAACAAAATGCTACTTTCAGGTTTAGCCTTCAGCCGACAAGGTACCATGCATTACCTCAGCAATTCCTCACCCCCTGAATCAGCTCTTGTCCCACACTTCACTGTGCCAGTTGTCCCCTCTGTCTGAAGACAGCTCTTTTTATTTTCTTCTTGTATGTTAAGCAACTAAAAGGCTTTATCTTCAACAAGATATTTATCTTTATATTGTCTTAATATGTTTCTGCCTCTCAAGCAGAAATCAATCTTGAAAACAGCCACTGAGATAAGGACAGTAACCAGCAAGCTTCACAATAAACCATCATATACACTATTATAGTTTGTCAAAACAATTAGTGTTCATTTTGGCTTTATTCAGTTAAATCTGCAGTGACTGATCAGTATAAATTATGTATTAGGCTGCCCAGCTGTACTTGTTTATTCATGCATGGACTTGAAGAATTTTCATTTTCTCAGTACAAAAAAGCAACAGCCCAAAAATCCCCCTGTATTCTAAAATATAAAGACACTTTCTTCTCAGCCACATTTCTGCTACATGTTTTTGAAGCTGCTTTCTTCTTCCCCTGCTTTTTTCAATTAACCTATTATTTCATTTGCAGTTATCAGCAGCTGCATTTGCATCGGTAGGAAGCACATACTGTTACTTTCACCCCTTGCAATTACCTCCCGAGCAAAGCAGTATCAGAGCTAAACCAAATGATGTTGATTTTAAAAGCATCAAAAATCGCATTGTTGGCTGCATTTGAACTCCTGCCTCGCTTCAAGAAGAACCGCTCGCAGAAATGTTTACAGTTAAGCCTCCCAGTCCTCTCTTTCAAGAACAAAAGTTTGCAAATCAAGAGAGATCATTTTCTGCTTTTGCTCGTGTTTGTAGTCACACTCTCCTCGCTAGGACGCCTGGGTGCAGGGAATGCACGCTGTGGGGGCGGTGGGATGATGTGCTTGTATGCAGGGAGAGAGATGACACAGATTTAGATAAAGAAAGATCTGCAGTGACCATGTACAGCCTCAGCTGCGCTTCTCCGAGACGTGGTGTATGTGCAGAATGGAAGTTGGGCTGCTGAGGCTGATTTCCTGCAAGGAGAAAAACGGCAAATGGCACACTCCCACCCAAAGCCACCCTCCGCCAAGCTGGGTTCAAGAGCTTGTTAACAGAAGGTTTATGCCAATATTTACAATTCACAGAAAGATGTTTTGGCAGCTTTGACACGCAGAATATAGTTGCTCAGTGATGGACAGGCGGAGTGAATGGTGGCAGTGCTCAGAACACAGAGACAGAGTTTGTGTCCTCCTAAAGCACAGAAGAGCACAGCAGAACTTGTATTTGTTAACAGGAATGCCTTTCACTCTCCCAGGTTTGTAAGGGTAATTAAAGGGGTCATCTGGATGGCTCTTGAGCATGTCTAGAAAAAAATTATGCTGCTGAAGCATCTGCGTAGGGCAGAGTGTTGTAAGTGGAGAGAGCTGGGTTGGGAAAGGCCACCTCCCAAAGCTTAGCTCAGCTACAACTTACCTGACAGGTAACAGAATTGCTTTCACGCTGATCGTGCATGATAAAGATTGGGAAATGCAATGTTTGTATTGATCTGCATAATCTCTGTTATAAAAACGCGCTTTTTTTGCACAGGGAATTCTGCCCCAGTTTTGGTGGCCGCTGTGCTCGTCACTTCGGCAAGGAGAACAAGAGCCCTGCATGCCAGCACAAACACACTGCCAGCGACAGCTCCTCTGGGCTCTGAGCCGCGGGCAGGAGGAGCACACAGCTACTCTTGTTGTTCCTTCCATCAAATAACATACGAAGTGTTCTGGTGAAAAGACTAAATTTTGCTGAATTAAGTGCTTTAGAACACGTGGTTTTATTACTTTATAATTAGCATAATTTTCCCCATAGGGATCCTTGCAATTAAATAATTAGCAGTAACGTTACCCAAAGGTGTTCTTTAATGAATTTTAAGTTATTGCCCCTGTTAACGACAATTGACACGGCTCGGGTTTACAGCGCTCCGTCTCGCCAGGCTGCGGGCGACAGAGGGCTGTGACAGCCGGCCCTGAGCCCGGGGCCCCTCCGCTCACCCCGGCGGGGCGGACGCGGCTGGGCGCTCCGCTCTCGTGGCTCCGGTCCCGCGGGCTCGCTGCGGCCCCGAGGGCGCGGGCAGCGCGCTCCGTGCCCGTGCTGGCCGCGGGGCCGCTCCGCGGGCGCGCAGCTCCGCCGAGCCCCCCCGGGCTGCGCACCGCACGGGGCCCGTCGCGGCTGTGCTCGCTGCTGCCGGCGGAGCGCCGCCCGCACGGGCGGGACGAGGCAGGGCAGGACAAGGCAGGGCAGGACGAGGCAGGGCAGGGTCCGCCCGGCCTGGGGCGCGCAGGGGAGCGGCCCCGGGCCGGGCCGGGCCGGCGCGCATCGCTCGCGGATCGGCAGCGCCACCCGTCGGGGAGCGCAGCGGCGGCGGAGCGGAGCGGCTCCGGCGGGGCGGGCACGGGCACGGCTGCCAGGGCTGCCCACCGCCTCCGCCGGACACGGCCCCGGCGTGTTCGGGACAAGTGCTGCCGGGCCGCCTCGGGCCGCCTTTTCACTTGGTTTTCTTTTTCTTTATGAATTGCCACTGGCAGGACATCGCGCCCTGTCCGGCCCGGGAGCGTCGCGGCAGCTCCAGGCTCGGGGGAGAAATCCCGCTTTACCTCCCGGTGATCTCGCCTCAAAGGCAAATTCGCGATATGTAAGTCTCTGGTTAAACAAGGGCATTTCCATTTGTTAATTGATGCAATTACGCCGTGGCGGTAGCGGGCCGGCCGGGCTGCGGGCAGCCATCCATTCATCACCGCCCCGCTGACCTGCCGCCGCCCCGGCCCCCCCGCTCCCGGAGGGACCATCACGGGGCTACGGGGGAACAAGGGACGCTCCGCTCAGCACTCCTTAGAGAATGAGCTTCGGGCTGCTCTGCGGCCCGTGTTCTGGCCCGGCCCGGCCCTGCCCAGGCAGGCACGCACGCTGTGCGGGGCGAGCTCTGACCCCGCTCCCCGCCGCGACGGGCAGCGACGCCGAGGCGGGGAGCCCGGCTCAGCGGCTCCGGTGCAGAACCGGGGCCGAGTTGTACAGCAGCGCCCGGCCCCGGGGATGGGCGCGAGGTCAGCGACAAGGGCCGGGGGCAGCGTCGGCCGGGCCCACCTCGGGAGCTGCTTCCCCGGGCGCGCCCGGCACCGCCGCTGCCACCGCGACCCCTGCCCGGCGCTCGTCCTCCCCGCGGCGGGCCCGTGGCAGGGGCCGCGATGTCCCCACTTGATATTTATTCCCCTAAGACGAATTTTGATCGTGTTTAAAAATAAAGGGAAAAGAGACCAACCGCGAGGCACCCGCAGTCCCGCCTTTGACGTGCATCATAGCACAACATTAAACCAACATGAAACAAGTGGTGAGCGCGGGCGCTGCCTGCTCCTGCCCGCCGCTGCCTGCCGCTGCCGGCAGGGCCGTGACGTCACCCCGCTCCTCGCCCACCGATGAACGCTAAAGACCTATAGAGCAGAAAATAATACAAGCAAGCTCCGTATCTTGCAAGCCCTACGTGATTTTCCCCCCCTCTTTGAAAAAGCCCCTTTGCACTTAAACTCTCTATACATGTGGGGTGGCTTTTTAAACTCCCTCTATACAAACATATTTATTAAGAGAGATGGGAAGTGGGGGATAGCCTATTTTTTTAATCCAGGCACCAACCTCCACCCTCCCCCCCCGCCTCAGATGTCTGGCTGCTTTTCTTAAGTGCAATCATCTATAATTGAGAAAAAAAAAAAAAAAAAAAAAAAAAAAAAAGCCATACGTGGAAATGTGTGTGTGAGAAGGTGCATCTTGAAGCAGGGTTTAGTTACAATCGATCTTGGGGGGAAAATATTGCCTATGGTCCAAAAATAAGGAGCAACTATGTCCTTCTCTCAGTTCGGATACCCCTACAGCACCACTTCACAGGTAAGGCGAGTGAGCAGCACTCACTTTTGTTTAGATTCTGCTGCTGCTGTCCAGATGTCTTGTCCCCCCTCCTTTTTTTTCTTCCCTTTCCCTTACTTAGAATATTTTTTTAAAAGGGCACATCTGGAGCCTTTTTTTAAAAAAATGTGCGTGTGTCTTTATGTCTCGTTTGTGTTGTGCTAGGCTTAAACAAATAACTCGCAGTGTGCACAGCAAAGGCGTGTAAGAAACCGGTAATTCCCCCTCCTCCCCACCCTTCACCGTTCAGTTTTAAGTGCAACAAACAAATAAAAACATAAATCCCAGCTACGACCGCTTTCCGAGCCCGCGGAGCGGCCGCCGCACCGCTGCCGCCCGGGCACGGCGGAGGGTGTGCGGGCAGCGGGAACCGGCGCTCGGCGGGCTCGGGGGTTCACTCGCGTTCCCGCGGAACCGGGCTGTGCCGTTTGCTCCCTCCTTCCTCCACGGGTCGGTCCTTTTCCTGTGTTTTATTAGGATCTGTCGAGAGGGGTTTTTTTTCCCCCCATGCGATTTCCGAACGACATCCCCCTACTCATACCAAGGCACCCTGTATTAGCTGAGTCGTAGCTATATCGTACTTCGAGTCACGATTTATTTGGGTAGAATTATTTATACACAGTAATCACTGCAAGATGTGCCTCCCTCGCTTGGGAAGTTAGCTGTCCCCTTGAAGTTATTGAAATCAAATGCCTTCGATTGCGTTGGCTGACATATTTACTGCTGTGTCTATTGTCAAATTAACTGTAATCGCAACTTTTTGCCTTTAAATCAATGCAGATGGACCGAGCGGGGGCGGGAAGGATGGAGCCTTACGGATCTTATACCTTTTTCGAGAGCAATTATTTCCTTAAAGTTTTGCCTGCTTGATTAATCGTGCCCCCTTCCCAAGAGCTCCTGCTTCCCATCCGGTTTATTTCCCGGTTTCTATAATTAGTTGCTTCAGCCCGCGTTTCCTATCCCCCTCCTCACCGCCGCCCCCCCCCCCCGCACACACACAGGCGCGCACACGCTCCTAAATTCCCCCCGATGGGGCTGCCTCGACAGTCACTCGGCGCCGTCCCGCTCTCTCCTCTCCGCAGTTCTTCGTGCCCGCCAGCCCCAGCACGACCTGCTGCGAGGCCGCCCCCCGCTCCGGGCCGGATGCCGCCTCGGCGCCGGCCGCCGCCTCGCTGTGCTGCGCCCCGTACGAGGGCCGGCTGCTGGCGCCCGGCCGCGCCGAGCTCAATGCGGCGCTGGGCATGTACAGCGCCCCGTACGCCGCCGGCCAGGGCTACGGCAACTACCTGCCCTACGGCGCCGAGCCCGCCGCGCTCTACACCGCGCTGGTGAGTCCCGCCCGCCCGGCAGCGCTCCGCGGGGGACGGGGGTGCAACAGGCGGGAGGAACTCCGCGTTCCGCAGTCGGTGTCGCGGCGGGGATCGCCGAGGGACGCGGGACCGGGAGCGCCGCCGGCCCGTCGGGGGTGGGGGGCGCGAAGGGATTCGGCTGCCGCGGGGACCGGGGACTGCGGGGCGCGGCGGGGCTCCCGTCCTGCTCGACGCCAAACGCTGCCGCTTCCCTTGCAGAACCCCCAGTATGAAATCAAAGACGGCGCCGGCACGCTGCACTCGGGAATCGCGCAGCCCGCTACCTACTACTCCTACGATCATTCCTTGGGGCAGTACCAGTACGACAGGTAAAACCCCTTTGATCAGCGCCCGGCAGCATTAGCATCCCCTGGCGAGGCGGCGGCCGACATCAAACGAGGGGGACGGGGGGGCTCCGACCTGACAAACGTTGTACAAAAGAAGCGAGGCGCCCGGGAGCAGCAGAGAGCGGAAACCAAAGTTGGGCGGCGATGTCAGCAGGGCAGGGGCAGGAAGGCAGATGGGCAGGGGCCACCCCGGCCCGCGGCGGGGCTGGGTCGGGCCGGGGGCTCTTGCCGGGCTCCCGCCGGTCCCCCCTCCCTAATGATCTCCCAGCAGGTACGGGACGGTGGATTTCGGTGGTTCAGCCAGACGCAAAAATGCAACGCGAGAGACCACGAGTACCCTCAAGACCTGGCTGTACGAACACCGCAAGAACCCTTACCCCACCAAAGGAGAGAAAATCATGCTGGCTATCATCACTAAAATGACCCTGACGCAAGTGTCCACTTGGTTTGCTAACGCCAGACGGAGGCTCAAGAAAGAAAACAAAATGACCTGGTCTCCCAAGAACAAAGCGGGGGAAGAGAGGAAAGAAGAAGCCCCGAGGGAAGAGGATGCATACAGTGCGGAGGGTGAAGGCAGAGGTAGGCGGGAGAGGCAGACGGGCGCCTCCAAGTAGGCTCGAAGTGACGGCCGATTTCGAGGCCCCCCAACTTCCCCGCCCCAGCACTAACACCCTGCCGCCCCTTTCTTCCCCGTGTGTGTCCCAGCAGAGCAGAAGAGCTACAAAGAGGACAAGGACCTGCGGTTCAGCGACCTGGAGGAGGAGGAGGAAGAGGAGGAGGAGGCGGGGAAGCCGGAGAAGGGCCGGACCAGCTCCCTGCAGGAAGCCCCCAGCCTGGGCGCGGCCCTGCCCGAGGCTCCGCGGAGCGACTGCAGCCTGCCCGGCCCCTTCCACGCCTTTCCTTGTGCCAAGGCCCCCGCCGCGGACTTCGCCCCCGCCTCCTTGGCCGGCCCGCCGCCGCCCTACGCGCCCGCGGAGAAGCCGCGCATCTGGTCGCTGGCGCGCACCGCCGGGGCCAGCGCCGCGCACCGGGGCAGCCCCGAGGGCCGCGGGGCGGAGGGAGGCGGCGGCGCACAGGGGGAGCAGCCCCTGCCCGCCAAGGCCTTCCGGAGCTCCGCGTTCAACCTGCAGCCGCTCCCGCGAAGCTGCGCGTCCCACCGCGGCCTGGGGGAGCCGTGCCAGTTCGCGGCGGCGGGCGAAGGTACCCGCGGCGGCGGGGCCGCGGGGACGGGCGGGACCGCGGGCAGGGCCGGGACACAGGGCGCGGCGTGAGCCCGCCCGCGCAGTGACAGCCCCGGTGTTCGGCCGTGCCCAGGTGTCAGGTGCAGGCGCCGAGGCTTCCCCGCTCCAGGCGAGCGGGCAGGGGAGGGCGGCGGGGCCGGGCCGTGCCCACCGCAAGCCGCTTGTGTCTGTGCAGGCTTCGGGCGGGGCGCCAAGGGCGGCCCGGGAGGCACCGAGCTGGGTGGGACCTGCCTGGACAGGCTGCGGACGGCGTTCCGGCCCGTGCTGCGGAGGTGAGGTAGGTGACGGGCCGGCTGCCGGTGACACACCTCGCACGAAGCGCACGCCAGCCCGCCTGGCCCTGGGACACCGGAGCGGCCCCGGCCTGCGAGCGCTGCGCCAAGGCCGCCGCTTTGCCCCGCTCCCGGACCTCCCGTCCAGGCGGGGCAGCAACGCCAGGCCACGGAACACCCGCTGATCACCGCTTCTCCGTCCCGCAGGGCCGCCCGCCCCGTCCTGGGCGCTGGCGAGGGGGCTCCGGCTGTAACGAGGCTCTCGGCTTGCCGCAGCGAAAGACAGCTCTCCCCGGGCCGGCGATGGCCTCGCGGCTCCGCCTGCCCTGCCCTCGGCGGGCAGAGGCCGCCGCGGCACAGCGTGCTGCGCACATGGGCCGAGCGGCACGGCGGGCGGAGCGGCCGCAGCACCGGCGCCTCCCCGCCGCTCGCCTGCCATGTGTTCAGTATTGCCCATTGACGTCTTCGCAAAAAGGAAGAAAACCCCCCACTCTGATCTTTTTTCTCCCCCCGCCCACGTCGTGGTCTGTTTCTCCTTTTCCTCCCACACCTGCGCTCTCTGCTCAGCGCCCTGCTCTGCCAAGGGGCTCCGGTTTGCAGTTGCTCCGCGGCACCCCGGGGAGGAGAAGGAGGAGAAGCGGCGCAGGTTACGCCGGACTGTTTCTTTCCCGTCTCTGCACATAGATACGGCTGAAAGTATTTTTCAGAGTCTCTAATTAACACGAGTGAGCTGAACGCCACGAAGCCGTCAGTGACCTCGGCGCTCTCCAGCCAGAGGCCGGCACAGCCCAGGAGGAGCGGCCCCGGGCACCGCCACCCGCCCCGGGGCACGGCCGGGGCACCCCCGGGCAGAGGTGGCGACCGGGCGGCGAAGTAGGACGTTGTTAGTGGGTCACCGCCGTCAGTCAGTCAAAAGAGCAGTGCTGCACTTTACAGGACAGACGAGAAAGGGAAACCGTATCTCTGCATTATTTCTGTTTAATTAAAAGTGTCATCAAACACTTTGTGTTCAGACTAATAAACCAAGCAGGGATGAGGAAAGAATGTTTCTTTGTTCCTGTCTCTAGAAGCAGTGGCAATAATTTAAATTAATAACTGTGGTAATTAAGAGGTCATCTATAGATCAACCCGATACCTGCTATTTCCAAGTTCACCGGGGTCAGCATTTACATTAAGTCATTTGTGGTCAATAGAGTCCAATGAATTCTGCCTTAATAAATCAGGGAAATGAATCTTGAATATCGAATAGACTTCTGTATGTTTACTAAAGGCTACTCAAGACGAGTGGGCCTGCATAACTGGGAGCCCTCTGGGTTTGCGACCGGAGAAGCAATTCGTAGGGGACGGAGGAACTGCAGGTCAGCGCAGGGGGATGTGACGGGGCTGCCCCCGGCTCCGGCCCCGGAACAGCCGCGGCCCTTCCCGGGAGCGGAGCAGTCCCGTCTGCGGGGGCACTGTGAAAGAAGGCAAACTTTGCCGGGCACTGGAGGATCCGGGGGGGAAGGGAGGATGAGGTAAGAGCACACAGGGGCAGCAGGTGACGGGAGTGGGGCCGGTCCCGTCGGGAGCCCAGCCGCAGCTGCCTGGCCACGGGGCTTTTCGCACCCCGGAGCAGCCCTGGACAAGGGGCGGGGCGGCAGCAGCAGCAGCAGCAGTCTCTTGCAGTGACCCGAAGCTTAGAGAAGGGGAAATTAAGCAGCGAAAAGATAAACATTATTTCAAGTCGGATTTGAAGGATTAGGGCTTGTAATAAAGAGTATTAGGCCCTTTCGAAGGGTTCTTGCAAGGCGACTTTTCCGCCCCTCCTCTCCCACCGGAGAGGACAGGTATTATCTGCCCTGGGAACACATGTGCGGGTTTCCCACGCGTGTCCGCACGGCAGAGCCAGGCCGGGCCTCCTTCCCGGCTGTGTCCCGGCCGCCTTCTCCCGTCCTGCGGGGGAGCGACCCGGCTTCCTCCGGTTCCGTTTCCCGGTGGCTTTGGAAGAGGCTGCCCGGGGAGGCAGCTCTGCATCGCCCTCCTGAGCTGCTCAGGGCGGCGAAACCTGCGCGGCCCCTGCGGCCCGGAGCTCTCCTAAGCTGCCGGCTCTGCCCCCGGCCCCGCAATCCCCCGGGCGCGAAAGAGCCCCGCTGCCCGCGGGAGGAGTTAATTAATCGGGGGCAGGCCTCGGGCTCTCTTTAAGGCGGGCACGAAGGTACCCTGCAGGAGTCTTAAGACGTTTATTTTTTATATATTACTTTGACTCCCCTTTTATTAAAGGTCAAGGGAGAGAAATGCAGATTATCCCGCCCGCCCAGGACTCCCCTGCAATCTGTCACGCCGGCAAGATATGTATCGCAAATCTCTCAAAATATAATCTCCGGGAATCATATTCCGAATACTGTTTTGATTAAAAACCAGAGCGGGGATTGATGGAGAACTAATACCGGGAGCGGAGCCTGCGTGCGCCCAGGCACAAAACTAAAATAACGGGCTCGCACGAACAGATTCAGCGCCTCCAATGCCATAACAAACGTATTTAAAGCGTCTCTGTCTGAGCTTTGCTACGAGATGGGCTTTTTAATGCCGCTTCCCTGGGAAGTGAACTCGGGCTGCCCGTCGGAGCGGGGACACTCGGGCTGTGCCTGTCGGGCACTCGGAGCCTGCTGCTCGGGGAGATGGGGCGGGCCGGGGGTGCCATGGGGCGGGCCGGGGGTGCCCTGGGCCCGGGGCGCCTCAGCCCGCCCGGACCGGACGCAAGCCGGGCGGGCAAGGTGAAGCCCCCGCGGAGCCGGGGGACCGCCGTGGCGCAGCGCTCACACACACACCCCCCGCCCCCTCCGGCACCCCACTCGGCTCTGCAGGGCCGGGTCTCCCCCTTCCCGCAGCCCGCGGGGACGCGCTGGCACCGGCTGCGGCAGCCCCGCATCGCCCCCCAATTAGCGGCCGCGGGGGCGGGCGGGGGCGGCTCGGTGACGCGTCCCCCGCTGGGGTGGGAAGTTTCTAAAACAAAGTCGCCGGGCTAATGGCCCCGGGCGGGAGCGGCGGGGCCGCGCACACTCCACTGCGCCCGCTCAAAGCCAGCGCGACCGCGGGGCCGCCGCCGCCTCCGCCGCGCTCGCTAATGAAGTTTTGTCAAAGACAATTACGGGCCCGGCGGGGGCAGGAGGCCGCGATGAAAAGGCGGCTTTGTGCGGCCGAGACGGCGCGGCTCCCCGGCCACCCCGGCCCTTCCTGCGCCCCCGCGGTGACCCCCGCGCCCGGCCCCGCTCCCCGCGGGGGCAGCGGCCCCGGTGCCCGGCCCCAGGTAAGCGCACAGACGGGCTGGTGCCGGCACTGAGGCTCCCAGAGCTGCAGTTTATCGGCCCGATCCGTCGAGGACCGAAGCAAGCCCCGAAAAGTGAGGGCTGAGGCAGCGCGCAGCCCCTCCTTCCTCACACGCCCCTGGCTGAGGGTTTCTGTCCCCTCTCCCACCCCACAGAGGGGCTGCTGCAGCAGATTCCTGCTTCAGCGTTGTTACATTCGGCTGTTGGGAGAATTCGTCCAAAAACTACCAAACGAGATGGCTAAATCTGTTTAAACATACACTAGAGAGACATGAAATTGGGATCTTGGACTGCAGCTGCATTCAGCTGCATCTGAGCCAGAGGAGGTGTGGAAGAGTGGGACAATAACCATCTTTCACCACCTTCCCCAAACTCCCAGCACTGGCTGCTGTCCCCCATCCCAGGTCCTTGGTCACCCTGCCATCCCTAACCAGCATGGTCAGCACAAGATACACGGCCCTCTCCTAGAGAGGATAGGGAACCATTCCTGAGTTGTGAGAAATCCTGGACAATACAAGTAACCACCCAGATTATTGCTTCTCAACCTTTCAAGCACAGCCCTCTTCTCAGGACCGTAAGATAGAATAAACCTGCTTTTACTGCTCCTCAAGCACATGAGGAGAATGGCCCCAGCACTGAAGTGGTCCGGACCCCTCATCCCCAGCTGGCTGGTGTTTGCCTGTTCTTCTGTTCCCCTACAGGTTTCCCATCCCACAATAAAGGGACAAATTTTACTGGCTTTGCAGCAACATACCCCTTGAAGTCCCTTTTCAAAGGTAGCTACCAAATAAGTTTTAGCTTGATGTGGCTATTGAGGTTTTGGGGCAGTGCGTTGGAGCAATTAGTTCAAAATGATCGTAAAGACTGCACAAGCAGCTCCCCAGGCCAGGTGTCATTTCAGGATCAAAGCATCTGTTAGAGGAAAATTATTTTTATTTTTGTCATTGTATTGCTGCAGCTTGCTTTTTTTTTTTTTTTTTTAACCTACTGTTCATCTGAAAATAAATTACAGGCCAGAACAGGTGGATAACATCCTGGAATGATTTAATGATTTATTTAATCTGGATTCCCTTTCAATCTACTTAGCAGGATGAATACTTTTTTTTTTAGCCTGAATCCAAAAGCCTGTCTTTTCATCTAAAGAAGAGAAAATACCCTAAAACACTGCTCTGCTGCTGTCAAGGTGTACTCCCCAGCACTGTTACTGAACCAGTGGTAATGTGTGCTGTAGATACTATTTCCCTTCCTGGGCAGTGTTTAGATAATAAAAGAACTGATTGTAGTGTTCAATCACTACCCCTTAAAATGTGTGGGGAGATGACAGCTCTCTGACTTTTCCCTCGTTGGGGCAGCTTTGTGTAGCACTGGTTGGGAGTGGAGCAGGAAAGGACACACAGGAATCTTCTGCTGCAGACACCTGTGGATCCACTGATACCAAATGTGTCCAGGGGTAATTCCTGCAGGCACCTTCACACAAGCTTTGTATCCTGTTCCTTGGTGTGCAGATCTTAGGTGAAACCTTCCTTCTTGAGGAGCCATGATTTTGCTGAGAAGGGATTAGCAAAGCCATTGCCCACTTACTCAGATGTGAATTTCTGATGTTTGGTTTGAGCTGGAAGATGTTTTATGAGGCAGATACTCTCAGGACCTATAAAATGCTGAAATTCATGGATTAACTCCCTGGATGGCTCAGTTTGGTACTCCCAGTGGATGGTAATACAGATGAGTAGAGGGGGACAGGAGCTGGCAAAATGCTTTCAGATATGGGGAAGGTTACAGGATATTGAAGAGGTTGTAGGTACCACTGCCAGGACGTTTCCACCTCATGTCCCTGTCCACTTTAATGGATTACATTGAGGTCTTAAACTTGCTTTAGCCTATCAGACTCAGTATGTGCACCAGTAAAGCCATTCATTTTTTGTTGTTCTGTTCCAGATTTTTTTTTTTTTTTTTTTTTTTTTTTTTCATTCTGCACAGCTCAAATTCTGAGTTTGCTACTAGTCAAGTCCCGAGTTTGAGCTACAGCACCAGCTCCCTCATGGTGAGGTATGTTTGGAAGAATTTCTGTTACCGGACAGGACAGCCAGGTTGGTGAACCTGCCAGCCCACCCCCAGACTGCCTGGGATGGCAGAGAAGGGACTGGGGATGATCCCCTGTCAGCCCTCCCAGTGAGGGTACCCTGAGCCACACCCTGAGCCCTCCAGAACATCTGGCCCACATGGACTGGCCTCCAGGGTAAATAGGGCACATAAAAAGCTAACTGCAGTTTTTAAACAAAAATATCACCTCCACTTGACTAGGATGATTCATTCAAGTGGATTCACTTTTTAATTTCAAATACACAACATCATCAATGTTCAACATCTAAAAGATGGCCTCCACAGCCATCTGCTTAATGGAACATCTTAACTTCATTGTACAGCTAAGAAACAAACAGTGGTGGGAGTTCACAACCAATCCCACCGTTGGTCACTAACAGTAAAATCAAACATCTATATTGCCATGCTCAGGTTTTCTCTACACAAACCACACGAAGCACAGAGAAAGAAATGGATGAAGTTCACAAGGAAATGAGCAACAAGGAGCTCTGAGTCAGCAGCCTGCCAGGGATTCATGCTACACAGTTAAATCTTGTTTATCTGACCATGTGCCTCACAGCTCCACAACCACCATCTGCAATTTACTCTGGGGAGCTCTGACAGCCTGGTCCCCAGGCCCAGCTGGCACAAGGACAAGTGCTGCATGTGCTGCAGGTGGGTAACACTGCTGGCAGCACTCTGACCTGCCTGCCCATGCTCTCTTGCAGTGGTCAGAGAGCTGACCTTCCCTGGAGCTCAGTACTGCACGTGGAGCACGAGTGTCCCTGAGAGAGCAGCTGCAGAGCAGCTCCTCAGAGTGGGAAGTGGGTCATTTATTAGACCTACAGGAGAAACAAAGCTCTTCTGAGAAGTGTCACTGGCATGAGAGCTGAGATCATGTTAAGAGTGGACCATTTGCTGTAGCATTTTATCAGCAACAAACCAGTGTCTAGCACATGATCCAAACCCAGCAGTGATAAGGCAGGACAGATGATTTTGCTTTGAGTAACAAGTAAGCAAGAGGAACAGAAGCAGAAACAACTGCTGCTGTGAGACATGTGGTACCAGTCCTGCTGGGTACTGAGCCTCACCACTGCCTAACCAACACCCGAGGCACCACTGTTGCAGGGCACAGTGCATATTTATGAGATCTTTCCTTTGCATGCACAGAGAGACAACTCTAAAATGGCCCACAGTCATCTGGGAAGTGAGGAGATGAATGGAGGAGTCTCTGTGAAACCCCAAAACCTGGACAGCCCACAATGGTAAAAATTGAAGTGTCAAAACTCTCCTCAGGCAGCAGCAGTTGTGCTACCCAGTCATCCTCTGGGCATTTATTTGCCTTTTGCCTCACAAAGAAGTCCAAAACCACTGTACAGTAGCCCTGCTGTCAGAGGGGAAGGTGGTTCCACCAACTCATATATTCTTAGCTCTCTTACCCTGCCATTACTACTTAGGAACTTCAGTACAAGCAAGTGTTTCTGTGATGTTACAATACAAAAGCAGAAAAGGGATACAGTGACCAGGCTGTGTCAGGCACACCAGTGGATTCCTGTTAAGCAGGGTTGTTTTTTTGGGTTTTCAAACCCAGCCCCAGCGTGCCACAACCTCCATGGCTGCATGTGCAGGGGCACCCTGCAGCACACACATCCTCAGTAGCATGGAAAACTAAGTTTTTCAAACACACATCAAATTACTGACTTCTTGAACAGATTAATGCATGCTAAATGCTTCTGTGAACCTTCAACATTCAGAAAAATCTAGATATCTTGATGGAGATAATGCAACGATAGCTGCCTTAGCTGAGGGAAAGGGAGCTTCTACAGGCAGGAATTCTGATTTCCAACATCTCACCATCTGTCAGAGCAGAGCTGATACACCTTCTGCTTCTGTTTCATTATACCCTTGGTGAGTGCATCTCACTATATTCAGGGGCACATCTGCCTATCAAGAATTACAATTTACCTGTAGAAAAATCAATTGCCAGTAAAACTCTTTAAGCATCATCCAGAATTCAGAAATGTAACACATATTATTCTTCTTCCTGAACTTTCCCATAAAATATCAGCTTACTCAGTATTCTGTGGCAGGAAATTAATAAAACTTGTCCTAGTTTCTCTCAATTACAGCAATAATATAACCTCATTTGCTCTTCATGCACATTTAAAAATCAGGCTACAAATACAATTCAAGGTATTTCGTAAATGGAGCAGATGTAATTACAGTGTGGGAGTGTAGTCTCAGGGACAATTGAACTCGTACAATTCCAAAAGTTAATAACAAAGATGTTCTCCAAGTCACCTTTCACCCCAGATCCTAAGGCTCATTGTCGGCTGCACCACCTCTAGCTCCATTCAGCATGCCATTGAGGTCAGTTTAACTTGCAAAGGCTCAAAAGTGACATGTTAAGGGCTGAGGAGAATGAGGAGGCATCAATGACCCAGTGATCCCCACTTCTCTGCAGAACTGCAGGCTCTCTTTGTGCAAAGATGCCCAAATCTGAATCCATGGGCTCTCATGATGCAGTGCTTGCCTCTCACTGCCCCCTTCGCCCCTGGCCCTCAGGTCAAACCTCTTCTCTCCTGTAAGAGTGATTACAAACTAGCACACCCTCATTATTAGTTATGAAATTGAATTCATTGTAATGTTTCACATGCTGTAGCTCTCTAAGCTTCACTGATGCAGTGCTTTTCCTTGCTGAAAAAACCCCAATGATGTCTGGTGGGCTTTTCTTTGAGTGCTAAAGGGATGTCACTGCAGTTACACTGCAGAGAGCTAAATTTCAGCTCTGTGCTTTTTCTTATGGCAGCCCAAACAGCCTGGTCATGAGTGCAGCAGTCTGTGAAGGGATCTTGAACATCATCTGTCGCATGGTTAGTTCCCTCAGCCTCTCCCCAGAGAAAACTCTGTGCACGCTATTTGTTTTCAGAATGCACTGGGTTTTGTTCTTCAGAATAAAACTTTTGGCCTGATTTCTTATGGAAACAAAACTCCTATAATCACTGTGGGAGAACACAAGCATCTGCCTGCCATTGCATAATGTCTTAAATTAACCAGCATATCCCAGCAATCCCTGGCATGAGGATGTGTGCACTCTGGCCTCCATCTCACATAAATGGAGAAAAAAGTTTCTCCCATTGGCAATCAGAATTCAGAGCTGTCTTCCTCTCTAGAAAAACCCGGAGCACCTGTGCTCCCAGGTCAGGCCATATGCTCAAGTGCCTGAGGCCCAGAGGGATTAATTCCAGCCTTGAGGTCGTACTTGTCCTCTGCGGTCACCCAAGCTGGTTAGAAATTAATGTTTGTTCCTTTTTCCCCCTAGAAACAATTGCTATGAGTGATCATGCAAATCAGCTGCGATGTGCACAACTGAAGACACAAACCAAAAGACATTTTTATACAAACTTGTGGTGGGTTAACACCAGGATAAAAGTATATTTCAAAGGACTAAAATGATTTTTCAACAAGAATTATTTGAGACAGAAAGTAGGGGAAAGACAGAGGAGAACAAGAAATGGAGTCCCCCAAACCCCAAAGGTACAATGAAATCCCTGCTAGAGCTCACTCGGGTCCTTTCAGCCTTCCAGCCAGGTATGCCAGCATGTACATAAACCTCTGCTAGTGATGGCAATTAGTCCAAAGCCTGGGTCACAGTTTTACCCACATAAAGCAGAGAGAAAAGCTAGACGTTTTCCTCCATCAGATGTGAAGAGGAGTGAGCCCAACCTGCCAGCTCCCACCGTGGCTCACAGCAGGTTAATTGCACCCTGGCAGCTAAAGAAAGAAGCCCTACAGAGAGGTCCTGCTTAGGGCACTGCAAACGATATGGGCTGTTTGCTCTGAGCTATGGTTTCAAGAGAGCTGCTTGGGTTTAGGAATCATATACCTGTTTATTATATTGATAAATGACACATTTTTCCTACTTGATTTGTTGGGGACTGGGTGACCTGGCAGTGAAAGTGACTTGATATTGCCACTCATCTCTTATTGATGTCTTTTCTGGTTGGCCTTTTATTTGCATAAATGAGAAACAGAAAGGGACTGTTCTTTAACAGAGTCACAGGGGATTCCCAGAGGAGGGTTGATGGATGTTGCAGACACACATCTCCCCAGGTATCAAACCAGTAACAACTTTTGCCCCCTCTCAGTGACCCCTCACCCCGTGCTCAGCCAAGGCAGAGCTGACAGGCCAGCAGTGTTTGCTCAGCCACAGGTTTGACACTTTAACACCTGAAGTGTGTGGGCAGGAGCAAGTGAGAGAACATTAAATTATAATTTTTGTAATTAACCATTTAAAAAAATGAGACCTATAAATATATAATTGCAAACCTAAATATATATCTATGCTTATAAATGGGCATCTTTATAAATTAAAATGCGATGCTTTCTTATGATAGAAGAGGCAAGAAAATGTTTTTCTGGAAGAAAAACAGACTGCAAGCACTCAAATATCACAGGGCTGCACCTTGGGGTTTTGTCTCACTCTTGCAAAGTTTAAAACAATATTCTACAGCTGTATTTCACTTTACCATATCTTAAAATAAAGTAATAGTTAAAACCAAACCAAAACTAAGGACCAATTTTTGTTGCTTAACTCCACAAGGAAAAATACCAGTGAATATATTAACACCACCTTTATGTAAGTGAGACTTACAGGGGGAGGGGTCTTTGACAGGGTCAAAACAAAAGCTTCAGTCTGTCTCAGAAACCCAGTCCCCACCATAAAATTCTGGTAAATGACCCTTAATACACCAGAATTTAAACCACTTTAGATTCAGATCCCTAGTACCCCCTCACATCTCTGCAAAAAGTCTTATGGAATTAAATGGGGGATGTAGATAGCAAATTAATTCTCTTAACCATTGAGGTCTATATTTTCTTATTATTTGCACTGACAGTAGTGTTAATACATTTCTTTTTAATTTTACTAGACAGTTCCAAAGTCTTAAAAGAAATTACAAGTGTCTTTATAATTCATAAGATTTTTTCCCATAAGGCATTTCTTTTCCTTTTGTTTATGTTTTGGAAGGAAGCATCAGTAGTACAAAGAAATGGTGCTGCACAGAAAAACCTACCCCAAAAGAGATCTTGCAAAACAACAAAAAGAAATAAACACAACCAGGAGGAGAAAACTCTGCAAGGGGGCCCCTGGTGGAAAGAAGTAAATGGAGTTTTACACAGAAAAACTCTCATATTTTTAATAACCAGAAATCCTCTCTTTTGCTGTTTGTCTCAATTTGAGTCCTCTCATCTAGGAATCCTCTTTTTGTTTCATGCCAGCAATTGAAACAAGCTTGTTGTTTCTCTTTGCCAGCTGCTGGAGTAGGATTCAGGGACACAGTCCTGCACTGCTAGTCCTGCCCTCCTTGTGTCCCAAAGGTCACTTGGTTTCAAAATCAGACCCAGGATCTGAGGAAAAAAAAAAATGAACCCCAAAGTTTGTGCACGTCTTCCAAGGAATTTAACTTTTTTCCTGACCCATTTTTCTGTGTATGTGCGTCATGTACTTATGGAACAGATGAGTAATGAGCATTGTGACCTATAAAAGTAGTAGAAGACGAGAAGGAAAAACCCCTGCATTTACTTTCAGATTTATAAAATATTAGCATTCATGGATAAACCAGAATGGAAGGGACTGGGCCAATGTGGAAGTTTTGGCTCTTTCTAACTCCCATCTTTGAAAAGTTTGCAATGAGGTTAAAAAGGTTTGGAAGACCTGAGCATCCTCCCCCAGCCAGTTCACTGCACAAGCAGAAGCTGTCTCACAGATAGTGACAGGATAGCAAGATGACCAGATTATTTTAATATTCTCCACCAATTTACTTGACTCTTTTTGGAGACACCAAACCCCATCAGACTCTGATTTACCAAGGAGAATGGAACCGTTGGACTCCCGCTCGCCCCCACTTTTTTTTCTCTTTTTAAAAAAAGCCAAGAAGCTACTGGCTGATATGGAATATATTCCCCCCTCACCAGGCAGCTGACACACAGCTGACCCCTCACTAACTGCGTTTTTCATTTTGGTGGGCTCAGAGGTATCTCAGAACCTGCCAGTCAGACAGTCTGTCCTCCACGGCAGCAGATTGTCCCAGTGACTAAACCATGGACAACCCATCAGCTCTCTGGCCTAAAATCCCTCCCAGGTAATCTTCAACTGAGAAAGAGCAGCCACCCAACAGCAGAGCACCATGACTAGGAATCCCTTGGTTCCTTTTTGGAATAAATTTTGAAATATTAAAGAGCACCATCCTCTCCAAAGAACCTGAGCAGAAAAGAGCAGGAGGCTGTGGCTGACTTCAGTCTGCACTGCAGCAGGGAGGCAGGATTCTGTCTAGTTTGGCTTGGTAACACCAAGAGAGATGTCATAAGCCTGCCCACCACGTGCACGGCTGCATCCTGTGGTTGTCCTTTTGCTGTCTCCATTGGCTTTGTTGCCATGTGAACTGGATTAGAGCCAACACAGATGCGCTGCACTCCCCTCAGTGCCACATGTCACAGTGGGCTCCTTGAAGGGCTTGAGCTAAACCCAAAGGAGACAGAGGGAACACGGTGCAGCCCAGCCAGGTACCAGGGAAAATCTGGACAGGCTGGAAGGCAGGGAAAATAGGAATATAAGGACTAATAATATTGGAACAGAAGAGTAATTCAGCACTAGATCAGGTGATCAAGAGGCAGTAAATTCTCCAGTTCTCAACACCTTCAAAACAAAACTGTGTGTCTTTATAGAGGACATATTCCAGCAGTTCCATCCAGGGTGTAAGGTTTTTTGGACTTTTTTGTTTCTTTGGTTTTGGTGGGGTTTATGTCTCAGTCAGGGACCTGCATGTATATCACAAATAAACAGCACCCCACTCATTTGAGTTCAGTAAAGACTACTCTAGGGGCAATTCTTGCAGAGTATTTTCCACTGTAACCTGTGCATGCATTTTGATGGATAGTTTTGCATGTATTGTAGCACAAGCAAATAAATGGCAGGAATATCTGTGGAAACAGTGGTGCTCAAGCACAAAATGAAAAAACTGAAGGAAAGCAAGTTCCAACTGCATAGTTTTGCCTATTTGCCCTGGAGTTATATTTAGCCATGCAGAGGAAAAAAAAAAATCTAAACCAATTGTTTACTGCTCAGACGACAGCCTATTAAAATCACCCTTGTTACTACAGCAATAGTACATATTTACAGGGATTGTGGCTGATTTTGATCAGCCTTACCAAGCCATGCTTCAACCCATTTCATACTGATTAGAGTCTGGTCATATTTTAAGTGTCTATGAAATTATGCAAATGGAATCTGTACCAGAAAATCAGATTGCCAGATAATTGACCATTAATCTTTGATAAAAGTTTAAAAAAATTAAAGTAATCAGAAATCAGCTTAGCGTACTGTCTCTTGGGCCTTATTTTGGTCTAGTAAGTCTGTACACTAAGCTGATTTCTGATTGCTTTAAGTTGTAAAAATTGCTTTTTAACCCACGGATATCAATGAGATTGCACCTGGTGTAAGTCGGGGCTGAATTTGATCCGCTGTGTGCCTTAATCACAGTATATTTTTGTTAAAACCCAGTATTTGTGTGGATCTGTAGATACTGATTTGTTCAAGCGCACGATAATCTCCCCCTAAGCCCGTCAGAATACAGCAGGTTAATAATGCTGTAAGTAGAATCCAATTTATTCATAAAACACCGGAACGCTTTAACCAAACTGTTCTTTTGTGGCGAGCCCCCTCCCGCCCGGCTGCGGCAGACAAAGGCTCCCGCCGCAGCCGCCGGGAACGGGGCAGGACAGCGGCGTCTGTCCCTGCAGCGTCTGTCTGTCCGTCCATCGGGCACCGGCTGCCTCTCCATCCTCCGTGCGGCGCGGCCAAAGGCTCCTCCTTCCCCATCCCCCTGGAACCTGCGCTGGGAGCCAACCAGCGTTCCACATCCGTAACTTGTTATTTTGATAAGTGCCCCAACATTTTTGGTGGCAGCAGGAGCGCCTAATCCTGTGACAACATTCCAGGCCATTAACATTATCTCTTAATTAGCATATATAAGCACTTGCTGGGTGTTTATCGGAATTCAATGAGCACATGCTGCAAAACTTCCTTTCCTCTGTGACCAACAAAGTAAATAAAAATCCCACATGCTTCAGTAGAAAGTTAGATTTGCTTTGTATGGGCTTGAGGAAAGCAAAGTCTTTTCTATTTAAAGACTCCCTGTGCAGACTGCTTCCATGAACTTTGAAAAACTACACTTATTTGATCCCCCCTTTGTCAGCATTAGGAGTCCTTGCCAGGAATCACGGTTGTATCACATTCTGTGTCACCTCAGACGGGGCAGAGATGATCTTACAGCCAAGGGCACTCCAGCCCAGGTAGGAAAAAGGAAGAGAGAGTGACAGAGGGACAGACATCAGCCCTAATAAGGAAGGAATAAAACAAGGAATAAAACCATACTGGCCAAAATGACAGAACCACCCAAACCACTGCAGAGGGATTCAAGCAGAAGGGGACACCCAGGTTATCTCTGATTAAATCCGAACGAGGGTGGTTTATTATGGAACTTTGATTTTTCATTAAGCTGGATTTTAGGATATTAACTAAATGTGCATGTACAATTCAGTGCTGCTCATCTGTATGCAGAGCCAGAGGGCTGTTCACAAGCTGGGGGCACATCCCACCCTTCTCCCTTTTCTTACAAGGACTGGAGGCAGCTGGAAACAGCCACACAACAGGGGGGTCACTGCTCACTGCTTCAGGACATTTACTTTTACTTACAAGCCCCATGATAACTCCTCCTTCTAGAGCTCCCCTCTGCACTCCTGCTCATAAACACGATTTCAAAGCTGGCAGGTTCCACATCTGTCTGTGCCTTCACCCTCACAGGGCAGGTACCTGATGTGCATAAGTTCCCCTTGCACAAACGCGTGCAGACTGCTGTGGAGAGCCCTTCCATGATCCCTGGGGAGGGAAAAATCAGCCAACCTGCAACACAGGCTTCAGATTCATCCAAAATTAAAGGCTTTTGATAAAATTACTGGTTAAGTAATTAGTAAAGTGAACAGATGACTGGGAAGGAGGTCCATCATTCAATGTACTCTGGGATCCCTCGGAAATAAACCACCCAGCATGCTTTAATTCATCTGAGAGCTTGTGGGTACCACAGTGCAAACATAAACCCAAAATCTACGCCCTGCATTACACAGGGGGCTAATCTAAATGCTCATAACATTTTCTCCCAGGATAAGAAAGTTTGCTGATGTGATGAAATTTTTGTAAGAAACAAATCCAATGACCTTCAGCTCCTAGGGATGTTGCAGTAGGATTGCAACAGGCTCATAGGGATCCAAATGTTATACTGTTGTTACAAATCTTAGACTGCTGCTGGAGCTGTACCCAAGAACTCCATCGTACCTAATCAGCACTGGTAAACTGTGATGGTGCATCCATAGCTCCCTCCCAGCCTCTCTTTAAAAGAATTGTACCATTAGAGGCATTTTTGGCAGCATTTTCTCATGTGCACAATGAAGACTATGAGGAAAACCTCTGTCAAATACTCCTGCAACTCCTCCCTCTTTAGGGAGACAACTGATTTCCAACCACTTTCTCCATTGCCATGATTATGGCACTCCTATCCCACTTCTGCTGGATTTCTCCTTTCATGAGAAGGAGAAAGGAGAAGCCTTCCTTCATGGAACTGTCTGCTCAACTTCATAGCACTTGGTCTATGCACATAATAGGAAGTGACTGTCTTGCTAATGATTTTCCAGTGCTTAGGTGACTAAAAGACAATATAAACTAGTGCAAAATGACATGATCTGTGAGAAAAAAGGCAATTGAAAGCGGGGTTGCCTTCATCCCTTCATCCTCTGGCAGCAAGGATCTACTGAATAGCTTCTGCTGACCACTTGAAAACTGAAGTTAGGGGCATGCAGGAGTGTCCACACACAGAGCATAAAAATCCATCTCCAAATGCTCAGACTTGGCGAAAATAACTCTCTAGATGTGGATGGAAATGTTACTACAGCCACAGAGTCAAGGCTTTTTCTCCTCAGGCATCTCTTGTCCCATTCTAGGGCCTGGGCTCCTCTGGCTTGACACAGCAACTTGCATGAGCTGCCCTCTATGGTCAGCCATTGTCCTCCAAGTGCTTTAACTGAGCAATTCGAGATTCTGCTCTTCCAGGTATTTTATCAAGGGAAAAAAACCTCATCTGAAACTGCTCCATTCTGGCAAAGCACTGCGGGACCACTGTGGTGCGGATTAAGACACTGCAAAATGTGCTTCAAGATTGTCAAGGAATTAGCAATGTGCTTTGATCTGAATGCTTCAAACTTTAAAAATTTTCACAAGACAGCTACTTCTTGCTTGGTTGTCTGTAGGAATATGTTTGCTCATCGCTGACCTCTGCCAGTGACCCAGAGGTGATCTGGCCTGCAATGCCCCCCCACCTGCTGCAGCAAGACCATGGGAGTAGCAGAGCTATTGGGAGAAAGCCTTGCCAAGGAGGGGGAAAACACCAGACTATAAAGTGAAATTTGACAGTCATAGGAAAAGGTTCTCTGGATTTAGATAAATCTGCTTGGCAGTGAATATGTTAACAGTTGACCGTAACTGCTTGGAGAGAAACAAGCTGCTTGGATGCTGGCAGCAAAAATCCTGCTTCATCCAATTCCTACTGTGCCAAGCTCCTCCACCCTCTCTCAGAGCAGCACTTAGACAAATGCCAACATTTTAAAATTAAATGGCCCCATCATTATTAATTCATTTGGTATTCATTGTAATGACATTAATCATAGTAAACTGCAGCAGCTTTATTACACATGTAATGTGTACTTTCCTAGAATTTCCCTGTAAAATCTCTAACGTTGCTAACAATGTAAAGACAATGAGACATTACAACCAAGCAAAACAATAATAAACACACAATTCAATAAATCATTATTCTGCCCACAAGTATGTTAAAAAAATAAACTCATTTCAAGACTAGAGGAAAAAACAACATGCAATAAGTGACATCAGTGAGTTTGAGGCTTTTGGTTGCAACAAAGAAACAAAACAGCATGCTAATATGACATTTACAAATAATACCTAACCGCAGCCTAATTAACTTATTGTGTGCTTACTAAACTAGCATACATATTATATTAGAAGAAAAACACTTATTTGTTCTGTTGCTAAGAAACTTCAGACATTTGCATATTTAACAAATTGTTAGAGTGTTTTTAACCAGAACCCATCACTATTTATAAAAGACAAATTTAAAACATGAGATCAAAGACACAACATTAATTTTTCTTTTGTCGACTGTCTTTGTTCAATAGCTCAAAGAAGCAGTTTTATTGCCGGCTGATACATAATGAAACATCTGGTATTTTTCTGAATTACAGCAGAACTCGCTAATAGTCAAGGGCTTTTCTTTATTTCTCAGGCACCAGCCAGTGTCCTATAGGGACCAATCCAGCAGCCCTTGTGGAACATGCCTTTGAAATCCTTGCAAGGTTTTTCTGAATATGGAGTTCAGGAATACCACCAATTTTTTTTTTTTTTTTCTTTTAAAGGCTCCAGATGTCAGCCAATTTTAATTGATCTTGTAAGCTGTGCAAGAGCAGGAAATGAAAGCACAGTATTAGGGAGCCAAGGCAGTGAGTGAAGCCTGAGGGTTCTTCACTCACTGGGAGATGACAGTGGACACCGTGCCCGTGGGCATCAATCCAGAGTAGCTCTGGTCACTGTTTTACATCCTGGGCTGGGCGTTTGCCAGCTCCCCAGGGGTCAGTGCAGTGACCAGCAGAGCCTGAGCCCCCTGTGCTGTGCAGAGCACACAAAGCAGCAGGAGCCTGGCCCAGCACTCTGTGTGTGCTGCCCCACACACAGCCACGTCCAGAAACACTCCTGGCGTGTCCCTACCCTGCTCTGCCTCCTCCAGCAGGCTCCAGGAGGAGCAAGACGAAAAAGGAAAGCAAAGAGATGATGGAAGGAAATATGGAAGCTCAGGGAGCTGTAAAAAAAACCAAGGTAATCTTAAATTTGCTGCCTCTGGGCTACTTAAAGTGGAAAAGATGTCATGTTCAGCTAAAGCTCTCCTCAAAAAGCTACCACAGGGACTGTCTTCCCAGAGCTCTTTCTCCGCCTACCAGAGGTAGGGGATAGTCAGGTGTCTCCTTCCTACCCTTTTCTCCCTTCTCTTCCTATCTTGCTAAAAATTCTGGACCAAGGAATTCCTAGGACAGGACAATATCTTGCAACACTCTTGGGAGCAAGCTAATAAAATTTGTACTTCTCATTCAACTAAATACACGCATTTATGATTCAAAGCAAAAAATCTCCCAAAGAAAACATGGGATGATTAAAATCATTATTTACAAGAGCAAACACTGAAAAAATAGTAATTCTGCTACATAGTAAAATTAACCAAATAAAAGCAATAGTTTAGCAAAGAGGTTTTTGAAAGATTTTTTAAAATTCCAAGACAAAAATCTCTTTGCAAGGGAAAACAGTTTGCAGTAGCTTCAGTAACAATCATGTACAAACTTTACTTGGAATAAGCAGAGCAGTTTAAGGTGTGCAAGGCAGAAGATAATTCTGCCCAGAGGAGCTGGGTGTGACCAAAGCTCTTCCCTGTGACCAAAAAGCTCTCACCTATGGCCCACAGAGGAAAGCTGCTGAAGAAAACTGCATTTTTGGCAAGGCTCAGCAGGTCCTGCCAGCTCTGTCCCCTGGGGAGGAGCAGCTTGTGCTCTCTCCAGCTCGCTGCAGCATGACACAAACTCCCCTGCAGCAGGGAGGGCATTTCTCACTGGGCTCCCCCACAGGGTCATGTTGCATCACACTGAGGAGCAGAGATAGAATAAGAGGCACAAGATGAATATGTACATTTTGAAAGCCTCTGTGGGCTCAAAACACACACAAGTCTGTGGCCAACAGTGACACTTGTCTGTTAAAACTTCAGAGGTTGTACATGACACGACCTCATCTGTGACTCTGATAGATGGCTAAAAGCTCCTTTTTTCCACAAGAACAGCCTGTGCACTTCCATTCCAGCACCTGTGTTAGTTAGAATGAAGCAAACTTTGTCCCAGAGAGCTTACTGTGCTGGAAGGTGTCCCCATGGGACACTGGTGTTAGGCTGTAGCCCAGCTGGGCACGTTCATGCTGGCTCTAATCCACCCTGTCAGAGGCCATGGCTCCAGGCCCTCAGAGATAATAACCTTTCTCCCTTTTGCCCACGGTGCCACATTTGCATTGCAGCAGCAGTAGGCACTCTTCATCCCCAGCAGCCATCCTGTGCTACGAGCACTCTTGGATTTGTTGCACAGACATATTTTGAACAGGAAAAGATTGCAATCGCCAGCAGGGAAGGAGAGCGCTGCCCACAGCCCTCTAATTACAAGTAAACAATTATTGTTCATCTATGTTATCAACAACTGAGTTTTGGGCATGAAATAGGAATGCCTGAATAGAAGGCAGTGCCAACAGTCTCTGTATACACACAATTACAAAGCTCTCACTAATAGCACCAATTGTTGCAGTTTCTATTTGAGGCAGAGGATTCCAGTTGTAGCCAAACCCATGCCTTAAATTCTTCTGGGATGCAAAAGATCATGTAGGGGAAGTTCTTCTGAAAGCAATACCAACACCAACAAAAACAACAATAATAAAAGTAAAGTTAATAAAAAAATGTTGGTGTGTAAAGCCATTCCCAGAACACAGTCCACACCACCAGCACTCTCTGGGGCGAGAGCACCACAGCTCTTCAGTCAGTTCTGTCAGGACAGCCTGGCAGCCAAGCACAGTCTGATTGAACACAAAAGGAAAAGCATTTCCCCTTCCCCGGGTTCTGCCTGGTGGCAGGTAGGGAGCTGCCTGCTCTGCAGGTCTCAATTGCTCTCTCTGGCAGCGCAGCCCCAGAGGCACACAGGGAGTTCCAGGCGACAGCCAAATTCCAGGCGTGCGTGGCACACGCAGCCAAGTTCTACCAACCATCCTTAATGGGAGTGCTGCCCCTCAAAATGACTTAATTCAAGTCTGGTGTTACAAACAGGTAATACCTCCCTGCTGGAGCACTACAGCTTTTCTAACCTGGCTGCTTTCTTCACAAGAATAGAGACTCAAAAGCACATTTTGGGCTCGATGGACAGCTGGAGGTGGTAGTGGCAACACCACAAGCATCACAGGGACCAGGAGGGAACAGAGCACCATGAGAATAAATTCAATTTTGCATTTTCAAGGCACAGCATTCAACATGCAGACATGTTTTGAAAGAAAGCAAAACAGAACAGGTCTATTACACTCATTTAGGCAGAGCAGTAATCACCATCTCCCAGCCATTTGGAAGGGAAAGTGAGGTTTCATTTTTCAAAGAGCTCTAATTCCTACTAACCTCTGAGGGCTGTGGTCTCAGGTACAGTTCTCCACCCATTGGTACCTCACATGAGAGGATAATTTTACCTTTTTAAAAACTTACTGGATGCTTACTGGATGCTTATTACAAGAAAAACAAGTAACAGCTATAAGGAAGCAGCCTATAACTTTACCTGTCAATAATTAACTTTATCAGAACCTAAGCACAGAATATACATTTCAGAGAACTCAAAAATATGCATTCACTAAAATGACCACAATGATTTCTTTAAGATAGTCCACTATGGATTGTGTTACCTATTTTGTCAGGACTCCAAACTTTCAGCGAGGTTCTTATTTTAAAAAAAAAAAAACCCTTTTCTAAAGCTCCCATCCAGTCACAGAAATAAAGGTATCAAAGAGCTGCATGCTATTTTCACTTGTTCTCCCTTCCTTCAATAATATTTCTATGATCCAACTCCATCTGCATAATGGATTTACAGCTATTTGTTGCCAACATGGTAAAAGAACTTCTTCATATAAACTGCTTCATGTAACCAGTGTGAGTGAATGGCCTGGTGAGGCACAGGGCTGTAAGGGATGGGCAAATTGTCAGCCAAAGGTCTTGTCTGCTAATTATGTGCCCCAATTCCTTATAGTCCCTCCCATCCAGCACTGATTAACCCAGATCTTTTTTGCAAGCTAATTAGATAATTATTAATGTATTAATAATATCAATATTATCAATAATAGATTAAGTATCATAATATACACATACATATTATCAAGACTATAATTCTGTAGAGTTCTAATTCTTATTAGACTTTTTTCCCAACTAGTTCTTGCATGCCTCAGGTAGAATTCAAGTTTGGTGTGCCAGAATAGTGGAAGAGGGTCTGGGATATGTTGTCCTAGGGACAGCAGTGCAGTTTATTGCTTCTTGAAAAAGGAGTGGGATGAAAAGCTGCATTTAATCAACTTTCAAAGAAAGCCAAAAATCAAATTTCTTTAAGATTAGTATCAAATACTTGGATTCTTTCCTCCTAGGGTAAGAAAGTGTCCAGTGGAGAAAATTTTCTGGAGAAAAATAGAAAATTTTGAGGCAAAATCAGATGATGAATTTAAATGTCTTCTGTCGATCCAGTGCTTAAGCAAGGAGTGGACTGGGTCTGTAGAGGGTTTGTGTGAGGTCAGACAGGGGCTCCTGCCAGACCCCTCCAGAGGAGCCAGTTCCTTCTCTGGCCTTTGCAGGAAACAGCACAGGAGGACTCTTGCTGAGACAGAAATCCATCACTGCATCCACTGGTGGGTAAAGAGGGAAAACCCCCGTTAAAGCACAGGATCTGCTTCAGACAGGTAGAACTGAGACTCTGCTGAAGAGCAAAAGGAAAAATTATTAGCAAATGAGGCTGAGGGCACTGGGATAGTATTACACAGATCTCAACACACACTCGTGAGCATGCCCAGCCCCAGAAACAGCCCAGCTCTCCACCAGCTGTATTTGACACTCAAATGTGGAACCTAAAGCTGTCTGGGTGGTTTTAATATATCCTCTCAGTGTTAGTGCATAATGCATTTTTAATGGGGGGCAGCGCTGCAGGGGCAGAGGAAAGTGGTGCCACCAGGTTTTTCCTAGAACTCTCCCTCTTTCCTAGAACTCCTCCAGCTCCAGGGTAAAGGCGTTGTGCATGGTATTACCAGAAAAATCACAAAATGCTATTTGAACTTTCACATTTTGATGCCATGCAAAACTGGGTCACCAAACTCCTTCTTGCATTCAGAGGGCAACATTTATAGTGACAGAGAAGAGGGTTTAAGGAGATGTGGACATTTTGATACTGCACATACGTGTGCAAAGTGAAGTACAAAAAATCCCTCGGGAAAGTGTTGAGAGAAGAAAAGGTGAAAAGCAGTTAACATGCAATCAAGTTGGTAATTGCAGGAAAATCACTGGATGATTCTACAGAGGCTCCATTTTCACACATTTATGGCTGTGTCAGTGCCCCTGGCCCGGATGACACCCTGCATTGCACTGCCCCCTCAGCATCCCCCCACAGGCAGGAATCACTCGGGGCCAACAGCCCAGCTTTTACACTGCAGCTATTTCCACAGTGCCTTGCTTCCCTCAAATAAAGATTATCCTTTTCCACACCTGACCAGTTCTACAGACTGTCCAGGTCTCCTGGCTGAACATTTTTCTTAAGACTCTTGAGGACAGACTTTCTGTGACTCCCATCAACTCAAACACGTCCTAGATTTGACCAGCATTAAAAATGGAGATTACATGACTTGAAGTGTGTGTGTATATATATATATATATATATATATATATATATATATATGTATGTATGTATGTATGTTTGTCACACCAAGTGTAGCTGCTCATCAACCCTCATCATTTGGATACACTCCATGGTATTTTTATTGCAATTGGGAAACTCACTGTTATGCAGGGCATAAATACCTCGAGCTGTTTTGTTTGTAGGTGTGTTTTGGTTTCTTTGTTTGCTTAATCATGAGTGGCTTCTAAACATTCTTTACTCAAACTTTCTGTAAGTGCTCAAGCTGGGACAATTTGATCACCTGGCTGTTTGCAGGCAGTGGACAATTAGGCACAAACAAGAGGGAGACAAGTCAGTTATATTTTTTTGAATAGTTGCAACCAGATTATCCCATTGATTATTTATCTTTAGTCACCCTACCACTACCCCTACCTATTTTTATTTATGCAGTTTATTATTTCATTCTAGTCTTCTGAAGCTTTGCAGTAAAAATGAAGCAAATATAACTTTCTATTTAATCAATACATTCAGTGGTTATTTGATAATTTCCTTTGGCAATATCACACATATTCAATCAAAGAGCTACAAGAAAGGGGATGGCACTTCTTGTTTGGAAATAAAGAGCCATGTTGCACATTTAAAAAAATTCGTAATGAAACCTTCATTATAGAGACATATATCTCACCATCCATCATCTCCAAATGCGCAGGCTTGGAAATGAAAACCTGCCTGTGTTTAATTTGATGGGCTGAGCATTCAGCATCCCCCTCCTGCCGGGGAGAGGGGAGTGGCATTTATTTATTCACATCTGAAAATAGACAGGTAAATTTTGGAGCATCATCTGACCTCAAAATCCTGGAACCACTTATTTGAAAACAGCCCCAAAGCACGCGTCCTCATTTCCCATCTCACCAAGGGTTCCATTGTTTGCTCCCATTCATGGCAGGGGCTTTGCCCTGTGCTCCCCTCCCAAGCTGTGCAACATCTGCTGGGGGGGTTATTTCCTTTTTTATTTATTTATTTCCTCAGTTTTGTTTCTAATCTCTGTTTCTTTGTGGTTTCCTGGAGTCATCCTGACAAAGCCACATATTCTGTTCCTGTCCTTTATAGCACTGGAGGGCACTGCAGAACACATGAAATTTGTTTCTAATTTTACATCTGCCAAAAAACATTCCTGGGTTACAAATACACGTCAGCAGGACTGGTAGAGCCCATCCTGCTAACACCACAAGACAAACAAGCCAAAAGGAAGTAAAGACACAAATACAGCACAAATATTTTTACACTTCTTTCAGCTTGTGAAGCCTTTTTCCCACCTTCTCCCACATTTCACTCAAGTTAAGCATTTTGGTATTACATATTTATCTATTTATATTTAGAAAATAACTACAATACAAGAAGATGAGAAGCAACAATTCATGTTTTCCTCTTCTGCAAGTCCCATACATAGGGAGAAGGCTGGAAACACCTTCAGGCAGAGTCATGTGGAGGATGGCTCTCTCCCCAACACATGACTGAAACACTGAATATTTCAAGCAACTGGCCAAAATCCTGGTGCTCCAAAACCAGTTTAAACTCAAAGACTGATCACAGCTACATTGCTGCCATTTTCATCTCACCATCACAGCTTTCTAAATAATATTCTAGCTGAATTATCTTCAGCGCTGTAATCATGGCAGAGTCCTGAGGCAGCCTCCAAGGAAGGGAGGGCAGCACCCCAGCCCATGGCAGGGCCCGTGAGGGGTGGGCAGCCCCACAGGCACTGCCCCCTGATCCCTGCCACGGGCTGCAGGCTCAGGCTGTGCTCTGGGGATGATGCACTGCAGTTTCACCTACACGTAAGCAGCAGCTCCCAGTCTGCCTCAGAATTGACGGCTGCAAATGTCAGCAGACCAAGGAACACAAGTCCAGGTTTATTTTCATTAGCAGCAGCACACTGTCGTGGTATTTCAGTGCTCTGCAAGCACTAATTAAAGACCTTGCCATAAGGAGCCTGAGAGAAAGTTTCAGAGCTGCATCCAGCTCTGCAGCCTGGGTCTATCAGAGTAAATGTAACAGCACAGACATCCCAGCACTTCCTACAAGCCATGGAGGGGACTCTTGCATTGTCCCACTTGCAGAATGTTTCACTGGACGAGAAGATTCAGCTCCTGATGGAGAATCCCATACCTGTCTGGCAGTGCTCACTGTGCAGTGGTGCTTTAGGGAGCCAGGCTGCACCCAGAGGGAGAACAGGTCAGATGCTCATGGATCTCATAACTCAGCAGTTCTCTCCTCCTGATCAACAAAACTCACATCACAAAGTTAGACTCAGTTACTTCCACTAAAACCCGCTGGGCAAAACTTAGCCTGAACTACAGAAAATTCATCAACTTGTGCACTATTCTCATTTAAAACTTCTGCCATTCCCACAAAATGTCCCTGGACAGCACTCTATGTGATCCAACATCTCCATTAAGGAGATGTCTGAAGATCGTGCTGCTTTGCAGATTGCATTACAGAAATTTTACAGGGCTGAACTGAAAAACCCAACTTTTTCAGTTGTGTTTGGCCCTTCATGGTCAAACTTCCCCAATGATCTCTCTTGGTGAGAAATTTCAGCCCTGCAGGCTCACTAGAGACTAATCTGACTGTGTCCACACAGGCACAGCCTATCTGCCCTGTACTAACGTCTGTTCCAATATGGATTAGGGACTAATAAACTGAATGGTTCTGCAAATCTTCCTGGCCTTTACTTTTTAGCTGTTATAAGAGTCATATTTCCTAAAAGGAGAAACATATGGCTTGTATCTATCCAGCATAAGATGATCACAGACTCTGCTGCTGAAATGTACTTGGAGAGAAATAAAGCCATCTATAGAGGAACTGTGAGAAGATTCAATTTTTGTATGGGGGGGTTCTCCTGTCTGGAGTGAAAAATATTAAAAGGGAAAAAATTGAAAAGAGTTTGTTTAAATAAGCTGACCCTAAACATTCCCTCTTTTTGGCTTTACATCCCTTTCAAAACATTTTCATTGAACTTGTAAGATTCAGAAGTTAAAATGTTATTTCAAAATTCCTTGTTTTGAAAAGACTTCAGACTTTTGGGAAAAGGAATGTTTTTGCTTGAAACCATTCCATACATTTCACTAAAATAATTTCTCTCTCTTCCTTCAGCCACCTTCAGAATTTTCAGTTATTTTACACAGTGTTTACTATAAGTACTTGTGGAAAAAAAACCAACTAAAAACCCACAACCAAGTCTAGCTCTAGTCTCCACAAGACAATTTTTAAATAGATGCAAATAGCACGACTTAATTTTTAATAGTAACTACCCACTATATTCAAGGGTTCACTGCTCTAAACTTTTTATCCTACCTTTGATATAAATATATGCCATTCTGCTAACTATTCATCTCACTTTCTTATTCGTCACACAGGCATAATAATGCTGCCTGTACTTGCCTCAGTGGAGGGGATTAGTTGGTATCTGCATGGATCCTGCCCATATAAAGCACAATCATTATTGCCTGAATGGCAGTCTGTTCCACTGGCCTTGAGATGTATTGTATGCCTTCTGGCCTCAAAATTTAAAAATGCCTTCAGTATTTAAAATATTTCAATTTTTGCTACATCAGAAAGAAAACCTAGAGACAGCAGGGGAGTTAGCAGAGCAGGCAGTGCAGAAGGAGGGAGCGTCCTGAGGACACCAGCACAGACTGAGGTACACAAGGTGCTCTGTGTCTCAGGTGGTCAGTGCCAGACCACAATGCAGACAAACCAGGCTGGTCACCATTCTTCAGCTGCATTTGTCACAATGTCCAGTCCTGTCTGTTCAGAAAAAAAACAAGTGAAAGAGCCCCGAATGATGAACAAGTCACACATTTCCCCTCACACTTGTCTGCTCATCCTACATTTGCCTTTGCTTCCCTACAAATTTTCTTACAAATTATTTATATATATATATGTTAATAACATGTAAGTTATCCCAGTATGTACTTTTACATTTGCAGTGGGAGTTCCAGCCTGAATTCTGGATGCCCAGCTTTTTGTCAGTTAATTGCAGGAGTGAGATGTGAAATATATATATATTTTATTGATAAAGATAAACATGATTTGTAAGATGAGTCAAATTAACAATCGATTACACACTAATGGGCTCTAATCGATACATTAATTTAACTAAAAGGAGGGGAACAAGAGGAAAGGTAGAAGAGTAATTTAGAATAGCAGGACTGTTCTGCTGGTTTAAAAAAAAAACCAGCATATAAAATAAAACTGAGCCACCTTTTGTGGAAGAATGCAATATCCTCTCTCTCGTTCTCTCACCTTGTTTCTCTGTATGATGTGGCGTGTGTTTATTAAAGAATAAAAGAGCAATTATTACATTTCCAGCAGATTGCAGGGCTGAGCTGGCAGTACAGCAGTGTCAGCCTGCTCCCTAGTGTTGCTGGAGGTGTGCAGCATCCGGCCACACTGCCAGCTGCACCCGCTTAGAACACAGCCCAAACCCCGAGGAGTTTCCTTGCTATCTTCTGGGTGGTAAGGAAATCTCAATTATGCACACAAGGGATGTGGTTAGGGGAAAAAAAAAAGGAGAAAGAATGTTTAAATTGTATACGTAAACTGTTTTGTTTTACAAGCTGGAGTAAATCAGCACATTTGTAGGCCATATTTATCTGATCCACTCAATAATAACCTCTCTCAATGAACACTATTGATGTGGCATTTATGCCATTGCTGAACATAACCAATCCCTTAAATTCAAATAAAGCATTAGTGAAAAAATAAGAATTTTTGCTTCTGGGCAAGTCACTAGCGCACAAATTTCTTCCATGTTGCTGTCAGGAACTGAGGTGGGAAAATATGCCAGGAAAGGAAATAAAGGCAGAATTCCTCCTGCTCTCTCTGCCTTACAAATTCAGTCCTCATTTACAGCCCCATACAATTAATAGAGGTGTCATGGCCTAAAAACAAACCAACCAAATTCCCTCCCAAAGGGACCAGGACAGGGAGCCAGTCCTTTTAGCAGCAGTGTCCCAAGGCACAGCCCTGCAGGTGATGCTGAGGGGGCTCCCAGGGCCCTGGGGAGGCTCTGAGCTGCAGCAGGGGCTCAGGCACACAGCAGGGTTTGCTCTGCTGCCAGAGCTCAGGGCTGTGTGTTCTGCCCTTCTTACTGGTTTCACACAGGGCCTTGGTGCTCCCCAGCCCTGCTACACACACAGTGACAAGGGACAGGGTCACCACTTCGTGCCAAGTCATTCCAAGAGAATCCAAACACGAGCAATGGAGCTGTTACAGCAGCACAGAGAGGAGCCATCTCCTGCAGAAACTTAGAGGGAAAAGACAGCAGGTTACACGCTGTGTTTTGGTAGGGAAAGCACTTTCAAGGCACATCTCTGAAAAAGATACTGAGCTCCCTTACACAATGTAAATCAGGAGAAATGCCAGTGGATCTACTCCTGTTTACCAGCACTGGAACCTCCTGTCAGGACTTCAGCACAATCTCAGTAACACAACGTATTCTCCACAGGCTTGCAGATTAGCAAACAAGACTGGATCAGAAGAGCCCTTCAGTCCCTTTGAAATTTATTTCACTGATTCACTGAAATGTCTTCTTTTGAATACAGTCAACAGCAGCCTTAAAGAAAAGATCATCAGGCCTCTAGAAAAAGCATTTTGTGAGCTTGAGGGAAAGGCATGGGTGTGGGTTCCAGGCCAGCAAAGCCCACTGAGAGAGCAGGGACTTCATCTCCTGCCTAGGATGCCCTCCAGAACATCCACAGCCCGTGGTGCCTCTGTGAGCAGCATTTCTCAGACCCTTCTTAAATATAAAGTTTCTGGCCAGTTGATTACCAGTGCAGAGGTGCTCAAACCAGAATGGGACTATCAAGTACAATTCAGCTGATGTCGTAGAGGAAACAGCTACAACTACATGGGTTTCATTAGATGTAATCAAATATTCAGCTAATATCCAGTGTATACCTAAAATCAACTCAGTCTTAGGAAGCTTTCTGCGATATATACGCAGCTGCTGAAAATGGATGACTTCTTTCATTAATATTTGCTTCAGAAAATATCTAATTCACTTTGGTGGTGTTTATGTGCTTTCTACAACTGCAGCAATAAATCAGTGTGCTGGGAAGAACATTTCACAGAGAAGGGAAATCTTAGGCAGGTATTAAACAGCACTCATTCAGAATGAACTCTGAACTTGTGAAATGAAAATTTGAAGATTTTATGAAAAAATCTACCAGTCTAGATGACGAGAGCAATATGATGATGTTAGAACTACAGATATTGAAGATACTAGTTTTGATTAGTGCAGCCACTAACTATACACAGGGAAATATTCACAGCCAGTTTCTAAACAGAATAATCTAAAATAATTTTGCTCTGCAGTAAGAACTGTCCCAATATACACATAGACCATTTTTATTAATCTCAATTTTTTGTTGACAATAGGTGATCAAATACACAAATTAAAATTATCTGGTGGTTTAGCTTAAAATAATTTCTCTTGTTAATAAGTTTAAGTTGTTATAAAGGGTGCTGAAACCCACATAGACTTAAAACCTTGCAGGCAAAACAGCCTCTGCTGTCATCAGGTTTACAGTAGCTCAGCCTCTGGCTGTGCTGGGTAATACCCTGCCTCACTCCAGCTCTGCTCTCTGGGCACATTTTACATACTTTTCATAACTAAAAATACAAGTTTTATAAGCAGAAGCCTCTTGTTTTGTTTGTTTTACTGCTAGACTTATGGAGCATTATTTTGATTTCTCTGGCACTGGATAAACCTTATTGATGTCAGTGAACTCTGAACCTGTAGTTCTGAGTATTTTCAAAATAATCTCTCTGGAAAGTGAGACCAGGCTAGGATCGAGCAGAACACTGCAGCACAAACCTGATGTGTTTATTGAAACCATCTCCAATTAGCAGGAGAAAACATTTACAGTCTGCTGTTTGAAAACAATTTACCAGTGTAAATCAAAGAGAATTAACTCCTTCTTGAATACTATTTTATTTACTAATGTGCATTTAGACTAATAGTGAATGCATTAAGCTTTTTTTAAACTTACTCAAAAGTCTGTCTTCACAACAGCCCAGCCCTAACAAGCAGTTCAAACTCTGGCAGCAGCCATGGTTTTAAGAAAACACCACACACAGTGCCTGAAACCCCCCAGGTTTGTTTTCAGATAGGGAAGGCCAAAAGCAGCCTTATAAATATATATATATATAGATGTATATATATACGACTTTGATGGCAGTATTGCAAAGTTAAATAACCAAAAGCAATTGCTGCCTACACATCTTGCTGGGTGCCTGGCATATGCCGACATTTTTTCTGAAATCAATTAGCACTGTGCAGCTTTTATCATTAATCCACTTTTATCATTAATTCCTACTGCCATGTGTCTTCTGACTTGTATACACTGACCAGCTCTGTGCCCTACAAGCCTTGTCTCAAGCCTGCTCAGCCTCTACGGTCTCAGGAGTATCTTTGCCTGCTGTTAATAATGAAGATTTCTGCAGTTTTATTTATTAAGCAGAGCAGGGCTAAGCTTGGGGCCAGCAGCAAGCTGGAGTGCAGACCTCCGAGGAGTAGCAGAGCCCACGAAGGAGGCTTGAGCTAAAGCAGAGCAGCTGCTTTATTCTGCAGCTCCCTCTACTTGCTGCATCCCCTCATGGCAGTGGGACAATTTGCCTCTGTAACCTCACAATCACTCTTTCACAGGCCAGAGCGTAAGATCAATATAAACAAGAAAAAAAGGGACATGTACTCATGTAGGAAAAGCCAGGAAGTTCAAAGTTACAGCTGACAGTCTGAATTTAACTCTGACTGATCTGGGAAGCAAAAATAGAGCAGTGACATGAATGAAGGATGAAGAGTCAGGCTGTGAAGTAGCTGGGTTTTATCAATTTAAGTCAAGCCCTTACAATTACTACCCCCAAATTTCTCATATGACACAGAAAACAAAAGGGAACAAACAGTGATTTCTAAATGTTTACATATGAGAGAGGCCTACAGCTCTCAAATCAATATCTTGATAATTTAGCCATTTTAAAAAATTGCTTCATTGCATTCTGTACATGAGGCATTTCCCTGAGAGCATGACAATCCCCAGACTGTGCTGCTTACAGGGACACATCAGGGCCTCCCTTCCAGTTCTGCATTACCTGCCTGCAAGGACAGCAATAACAACAAATCACAACAGCACACAGAGCATTTCACAAGTATAACCACACAGTAAGTAACAGCTGTCGAAGAAAAGACCAGAACCCACTCTGTACAAGCACCATGGCAGAGAAAGGCTGGCTCTCGAAATGCTGAAATCAGCAGCAGTGACAAATGGTCTCAGCAGGCACACACGGCTCTCCCTGGTCCTGCCTCCGAGCCTGATGAACCTGCCAGCAGAAAACACTTCCCTTGCTGTTGCTCTGAGAAGGGGGCAGTGGATCAGTGGTTTAGGATTGAATGACTGCACTGGGATCAGGTGGAAAGCCTGGCTGAGATCCCCGAGTTTAGGGGCAGATCCCTTATTAATTGCCTGCACACGAGCAGCAGCTCCCAGCACAGCTCTGGCTCTCCGTGCTCCCATGCCATCAGAGGTGAGGGGTGTCACTCTTCCCAACCCATTGTGTTCAGGTAGCAATGCCACCCAAAACCACATCCTCACACTTGAAAAGGCAGCACAGATCCCCACAGCTGAATTTGTTATTTTATTTTCCAGAGGTAGTTTCTGGTCATTTAAAAAATATTCAGATCATATATTCATTACTTAGCAAATAAATTCCTTTACTATATTGCTGGGAAGAGACAAAATAATACAAGTTTTTATTGCAGCTGCCTCCATTACACATGGTTAAAGCAATCTCCTGAAAGAGACCATTGAATTTCATAATTCAATGAATATTTATATTGTTTCAGAGAAAAAGAAAACTTGAGAGCCTTGTTTTGCAAGATTAAGCAACAAATGTCTTATATTTCAAATGAATTGCTAAGACTTAATCCTGCAATTCTTTTCTAATCCAGGCAGTCCTAAGGACTACCATGAGATCAAGGACTCCTGACAGGAGTGAGTTTGCAGGGTCAGGGCTTTCATCTGTGTAGAATGCATGCAGCCAGTCACCAGGTGAACTCATTTCACTGAATTTCTAATCCACTTGAGTATTGTGGGTTTGAAAGTTCAGATAAAAATAAAATCTAAGAAAAAAAATAATCAAACCTTATTGAATTTCCTTTCCACTTAGACAATGAAATAGCAACGCAGAAGATGAAAAATGTGCTCAGTGAGAATGTGATGAAATATGTAATAGGACCCAGAAATGGAGGTGCTGCTCCTGAGAATGAAAAAGTACAAATTGACCCTCTTCGACATTTCCCCCTTGAGCAGAACATGTGTCTCCATGTCCAGTCACACACACGAGTGTGAAATGCCCCTGACCTACACAGAACTGTCAGTAGGGCCCTTCTCTGCCATCTCACCTGCCATGGGGCCAGTAATTCTCCTCTGCTGTTAGTGCAGCCCTTCCAGAGAAGGAGCAATGCAGTGGGGAGGAACAGACCCTGCAAGCTC
This sequence comes from Prinia subflava, assembly GCF_021018805.1. Lineage (NCBI taxonomy): Eukaryota > Metazoa > Chordata > Aves > Passeriformes > Cisticolidae > Prinia > Prinia subflava. The sequence goes on from NC_086259.1 coordinate 11,781,776, forward strand.
TGCCCTGCACTTGGGGCTCCCTCACAGGCATCAGGGTGCAAGGATGGTGAAAATAAAGGAAGGAACTAAGTAGCTGTACCTATTTCTACCTCAGCTTTCACAACAAACAGCAATCATGCAGCATTGATTAGAGGCTCTGACCCAAGCCCACACTCAAGAGCCCTCCAAGGAGGACCAGAGCACCTCATAAGAAACTGGGAGCACTTTATTTATGCACTAAACTCCTATGGAAACATGTTCACCTCTAGCATCAGTCATGGAGGTCCCACTTGTCAGCAGCTCAACAAAAGGCTCTGCCACGCCAGCCCTGAGAGGGGTGTCCACATTTTCCTCCTCCCAGTGGTGGCTTTATCCCCACTGTGATGGCAGAAGAACAAGGGAGCACAAGGATCTCTGAGAATGGACTTGTGTAGGAATAAAGATTTTTAACAGGTCTGCAAAGCCTTCCCTGGGGCAGGTGAAGGCAGGAAGAGCATGCAGGGGCACGTGGGGATGGCTGGTGGGGATGGCCCCTTGCATCTCTGGGTCACCCCTGTTCCAGCGTGAAAGTTTATTGCAACTCATCAGGATATTTATTTTGCCCATTTCATATGAAACTTGTTGCCCAGCTACAATGTTTCATTTTAAACACAACATTTTAATATTCTCATCAGTTCAGCTACTTCTTCCTTGACTGAAATAAAAACTATGTAGTAGTCAAATGTGCCAAAGCTGCTTTTACAGGTTTTAGTAATTTTTAGAGAACTCGATTATTTTAAAGGTTTTCTCCATATTTAAATATTTGCAACTCCTATGAAATCAACCAAACTTTTTTAATATCTGAAGTTTTCGTGTTCCTTGGTCTTTTGAAATACAACAATTCATAGGCTGCTTAGTGTGAACACAGCCTGAATCTGTGAGTACTACTCCTCAGTCTGCAGGCTCACACTGAACACAGCTGTGATTGCAGCTGGGTCACAGGCTAAATTCATTAATTAGAGTACCTAATAAATTGTTATTGATATTGTTCAGTTGTTTGTCACCACCCAAAATGGTCAATAATGTCAACAACAGGAAACAGAATGTAGCAACAGCCAAGCTAAGCTTACATAAATTAACTGGGGGATAAAGCACAGATGAAGACAGAGGCAACAGTGGAGTGAGTGAGGGGCATGCAAAGAGGTGGCCAGAGATTTGTGTGTCCTGAAATGCTGCATTCAGTTAAACTCCTGCCTGGCACCTCACAGGGTCCTGCTCTGCATTAGCAGGAGGGAACAGACCTGGTTTTTCTCCTTAGCCTTCTGCCATACCCTCGGTAGGCTACACTCTTCTTTACTTGAGTAAAGTGAAGAACTTGGTGTAGCTGGAAGATATTTTTCCATTTGATTTTGCAGATGTGGCTGGAGGGAGTGCTCCTTTGGAACATCAAAGCCTTTTGTGAATATGCGTTATTTTGGTAATGATCCTTCTGTAGTCTAACAAGTCTAAAACAACTATTTTGTGGAGACTTCATTTTTCTTTTACTTTTCTTGACAAGTGATTTCCATAAAGGAATCCAGCTCTTGACATTACAATGAAACATTAGTTTTTATGTGATATATTCATAATTGTCTGCTATAACCCACCTCACCTGTTTTAAACCCAAGGGTTTTCCACTGTGAACCAGAACTGCACAATTCTTTAGACTGTGCTGAGCCAGACAAAGCCTGTTCTCAGCCAGCAGCAACAGCGAGTCACAGTTCAAACTGTGCTGCCCTTTTCAACATAGGCTGTGACACCTGTCTGCTCTTCTTGAATATTTGTGTCATCTCCCTCTGTTTCCACTTGAGGTGGGGTTGTGGTGCTGAGATTGTGCCAAGCAGCTCATGGTGCAAGGAAAACCCCAACACTGCCTTTCCTGCTCAGCCTGTTTCCAGTAGCAAGGCTGAAACCCGGGCTGGCCAGAGGGCTGACACTCTTGGATGGTCCAGACTGAGCACTGAAGGTGTGACCCTGACTGCAGAGTTTGGGTGCTCCCCACAGGCGGTTACAAGTGCTGAGGAGGGGAGAAGGGAATCACTCCTGGAAGTCCTGGGAAGAGGAGAAGGGAATCACTCCTGGAAGTACTGGGAAGAGGAGAAGGGAATCACCCCTGGGGCTGCAGTGACCTGGGGCAGCTGAGCTCCCAGGGAAGCTGGGCCCTGAGCAGAGCTGCTGCTGTGGGATTTGCAAAATCTGCAGGAACAGACAGTATCACTGCCTAATCTCCTGAGATTTAAAATTACCACAACCAATATTAGGATCAAAAATTTGGGTTATGTATCTTAAGTTTACCAAAAAGAGGGTTTTTTCCCTCATCAGTTGAATTCCTTATGGCTCCCAGAGTGAAACAATCATTCACAGGCAGTACTGGAATAGCCTGGCACAATCACTCATACCTAATGATGGATATTTATTGCTGTCATCAGAGACTTAAGGACTAAAAATCCCATCTTATATAAATAATTTTAGAAAATGAATGTAATGACTTCATGATCCGTTGCTGCTAAATCTGAAGTACATGGAGAATTCGGATTCATTCACACACTACAATTGATAAAATATGTTGGACTGCCCTCAGTGGCTGCAGTGTGAAATATCTGGAATACTGGATGTGTACACAAGCATGCACTTGTTAACTTTTCTAACTTGCTGCTTCAGTCTCCACTAAACTGATACAAGATTCATAACTGTGTTAAGTGGGAAATCACTAAGCCAAACATTGTGCATTATCCTGTGACTGTCTATATTTTCTTAAAAGCTTTAATTCAGAGATACATATAGACATGCATATAAAGACTAAGGTTTTTTATCCTCTAAAATTTCAGGATATTCTGTAAGAGTTTCACACTCTTGCCCTTGTCTAGGGTTATCCACTGCTTTGGGGAGTTATGATTCACAGAAATCAGAGAACTTTGGATCAGGGCAATAATTTACTGTACAACTCAGTGACTTTGGTGGACTTGCACTCAATTTGCTGTTCAGTGGTCCAGTGATTTTAGGCCCTGAAATACAGACATAGCTCTCCACTCGCCTTCTATTCTTTAGGAGCAAAGCAATGCATGAACTCTTTTTATGCTTTTACCACACATGTCATCCCTTTTTCTTTCTAGGAAAATAGTTTCCTGTTATTTTTAGCTCAAATCACAGCTTCATTTTAAATATATATATATAATCTACAGCTTCTTAGTAGTCCCCCAAACTTAATTTCCTGGGCTGCAAAAGAAAGCTGAAAAAGGTGAAAACACCATTGACTTTTGATCTGTTTTGTTAAGAGCATGACAGGCTTCTCAGATCCTGTTCATAGTCCTCTTTTAAGTACCTTCAGGTAAAAGATGCAAGTCACAGCTATGTCAGAACATGCTCTGCTCACCTCCTCTCCCCCCCTCCAACCATTTCTGACCCTGCTTTGGGGGACAATATTGAAAACAGTGAAAATATAACCCTGTTAAAAACATGAATCAAAAAGTCACTGCTTGTGGACATGTTTTTAAAATTGCTTAGTTGCATGGAAGTCCCTTTAGTGCTTGAAGGACTTTAATAAAATTGATTTTCTGAGTATAGCCTTTTAGCAGCTACTGTATAAGCTTGAAATATGAACCCTTCATTGTTGGAAGTGTTTCATTTTTGCCCTGTAACTAATGATCAAGGGAAAGAATGTGTTCAGAATTCTCCATGGTTGCCATTTTCATAATTAAATTGTGCTAATAATAAAGCTTTGCAGACTTTAAACAAACTGGCACTGGAGTGGAATGTGGTTTGCAGTGTTTCATTTAGAGACCTCTGCAATTAGCCCTTAATGAATAAGCATACCACAGTGATAAGTAAGACATCTCTATGAAGAGGTTATTTACCAAAGCACAAAACTGTGACATTTTCATTCCAATAAATGAAATCTATTCTCCAGATTTCTTCTGAAGGCTCTTAAGTAATTTGGGAAGTTAAAACCCATTAATTGTCTTTAATGCCTGATGTGTAATGCCAGTAATACGGCACCACTGTTCATCCTAAGTACAATGGCTCAAAAATAAGCAGTTGAGTCAGTAAGACAATTACTGAATATGAGCTGCACAAATAGTGCAGATCTACTGGCTTCAGGAAACTGCACAGAACTTTAAAATACTAGAATCACATTCCCTGCAGAGCCGTAGCTCCAGATTATACCTTTCCCTCCCATACTGCCTACCTACAGACACTAAGACTCATGTTAGAAGATTCTTTCCTGTATTTGGTCATTAATAAAAGATTAAAAAAACCCCAAAAACAACCCACACCTTACACATCTCAGGACATTTTGTGGTAGGGTAAATCTTGCACCAGTGGTGATGCATATCAGCAAGGAATGCAGCCCTTAGTGACTGAATGCACAGAGTTAGGAGGTTGGGGTGAGTTCACTGGCTGTGCCTCTCGTACAACTGCACTGCACTGCCCAGAGGAGGGAGTCATTATTTTCTGGCAAAACTCATTTCAGCATCTAATGAACCAGCTGTAGTGGACTCTCAAACTCATGCTTTGGCTCATATAGCACAGCAGGGTATAGGATCCTGGTAGTTTTTCCGTGGACTTCCGTGGGTATTGGATCTGGCCCCAGCAAGAGAAACCTGGTGACTGCTGGTAACAGGGACTAGTGAGAAAAACACAGACTCGACAGACTGGCAGCACACCGATGTCCCACAGCTACCACAGAGCAACAGGGAGATAACACAGTATCCCCAAAAGGAACTGTGCTTCAGCCTAGGTTATCAAACCAGCTTTTTCTAAGTTACCTTTTCCTGACCAGGATTGTTATTCTACTTATTTTTATTCAGAGAGGAGTCCATGAATTCCTAGAAGTATTCCTGCAAACAGCAGTTCCACGACTCACTGTGCAAAGCAACAAGAGGCAGTAACCTCTGAAGTAACTTCATCTCTGTTATAATGTTCAGTCTCTTTTCCATTTAGACTTTATACATCAGACTAAAATATTTAGCACATAGAAATGGGACAAGCAGAAGTGCTTTTCTTAAACAGAAATCTCATACAGTTATTCATAAAGCAAATCAATTGAGGCAGGCAAAGAGAATACACCTCAGATGGGCCTGGGTGAAAAAAGGAGAAGTAATACATTGTGTTCATTAAAGCAATATCAAAATTAAATTTAATACAAAGTACCTGAGACTAAAACCCAAAACTATTAACCCCAAAGCCACTAACTATTCATTAGCCAAGTCAATTTTGTATCCCATTATGATTCACAATGTGTAAATTCCCATTGAAATTGATTTAGTAAACCAGCTCTTTGATGGGCCTGAAATTAAAAGGATAGAAGAAAAGATACAACTAATTGAAGAACATAATTTGATGCTTGTAAAGGGTGCAAAATTTACTGAGAGCAGACTGGAGCTTTAATTAAAGACAAGGGGCCAAATTCACACCTGGGATAATGACTGAGGAATTTTGCTGAGGTCAGAAGAACTGCAGCCACTCATGGCAGGGCTGAGTTAAGCTTCTGGTAGTGTCCATGTTTAAAAAGAACCAAGAAAAGCAGCCTTGGGGGTGGGGAAAAGAGAGAGAAATAAAGTGAGAAATACGTATTTCCCTGTCTGGAGGTTACCCTGACAGGCCTTCATCTGCATTGAGGAACACTGGGAATTTCTTTCTGTTTGCAGCAGATCAGGGAGACAAACTCTTATGATACTTCTGCTCCCAGATTAAGAGTGATGAAAAGAGCTGATGTTTCACAGAACTGCCAGAAAAGCACAGAGAAATAAGCCCACATGGTAAACCAGAGCCTCTTGAATAAGGTCTTTTTATCCTCCTCTCAGGGATATTCAGGTTGTTTGAAACAATTTCGTAACTTCTCTTTTTGTCTTGTTTCACAATTGCTTTGTGACGAACCATTATTAGAATATTTGTACTTGGGAATCTGATACTTCATCAATCTTACAGAATTTGGTTTTGTTCTATGAAAAGTCTCACCTTTATGAAAGAAATAGCAGCTGAACAAATGATGATATTATGCACATTTTTGTAGAAGAGTACACATCAGGTCATGAAGAAATTTTACATTATTTTCCAAGGAATTTTAACAAAAATTTGAGAATGTGAAGGCCAAGGTAAAAAATTTTCTTTTTTCTGCTTCCTTTGTAAGATCTAGAGGCTTAAGCCATGTAATAATTTCAGTGTGTAGCTGCTTAACCTATTAATTGAAGATCTAGATGATGAAGTGCACTTATTTTTGTACTGCAGACAGACTGTAAATAAGGTAACATTATTTCTTGAGCATGATTTATAATTCATTTCTATATTATTATAATTTATAAGAGAGAATCTATGGCTGACAAAGTCTTTAGTACAGTAATGCAAAATAACAGCATGTTTAAACAGAAAAATTTAACACTTGCTATTTCTTATGCTTAAAATAGCTCAAGGAGAGCCAGGAAAGAAGCTTTAAATTCTCTTATACCAGCAGCAATATTTTGTGTTGGTTCCTAGACTCCCTTTTTGGTACTTCAACAGATTTAACACTGAGTTTTCTCATGCTACAGGATTAGTTACACAGTCCCAAGCCAGGTCTGTCTTGCTCAACAGACTGGAATGCTCCAGTATAGACCTGTGGAATAATTTGCCCAAGAAGAATGTTCTTTTTCTAAATAATGATAAGTAAATAGAGGATTACAATGCATAGCCTTGATATTTAAGGAATATTCCATGTCTGATATACTGTCTACAGCCCTATCTTGGAGATTGCTGTAAAGAGGCTGATGTATCCAAAATAATGCGGGGAGAAAACATGCATAGTTAAAAAATCTTTACCTACCGTGAAATTTATGTGAAATTTAGATTCTTTGTGTCCAACATTTAGACAGACAGACTGGGGTGAACCAGCAACGTGACCTAAGTCCACCACTGCACACATTTCCTATGCAGGAATGGTATGAGCTGATTTAGATGCTCTGCCTGTGTTATCTGAGGGCTGACAACAGAGTTTGTAAGAGGCCTTAATCAGGTGGATGACAAACAGAAATCTGTGACCATACAAACATGCTCTTTAACTGTTCTGTACAGCTTTAAAATCCACAGCAAAGTCTACAGAGACAAGAGTTTAGAAGTTGGGGTATTTGGAGCAGAGCTCACCGGCCCGCTGCCTTTGTGGCATGAATCTGTGCTGACATGGATGTGTTTCTCCCTTCAGCTGCTGGTGAGGCCTCTCATCTCCACCATGAAAGGAGATATTCTTATCCAGAAAGTATCACCAAACTTAGGAAGGGCTGAAAGGCAGTCAGGTTTCAGTACTGAGCAGTATCTGTTCGAGCTCCATCAACAAAACCCACATAAAGGCTGTTGTGCAGGAGCAAATAAGAAAAGTTGAATTCTTTGCCTAGTGTAATTCACTTCATTTATTGACTTTTTTTCCCCTTCGTTTGTCAGTGGTTCTGAGATGCCTGGCATTCAGGATGATTTGTAATGTAAATTATATAATTGTACTTTCACATATTTTAACATCAAATAGAATGATTGACTACAGAATTTGAGCTGTCTACAGGTGGGGGTCAATTATCATCTGAATAATCACACTACCACACAAGAATAGCATGGCCATGGAGTGTGACATATTTTTATCTCTATGCATTTCAATGAAGTCAGGCTGGTACATAAAAGGTTATCACCTAGGAAACATATTTTCCTAAGCACAAGTTAAACATGCAAGCAAGATCAGCATAGATATTCAATTTAGCCAGTCAACCCTAACCTATTAATATTTTAACAAAATCCAGTGAGGATAATTTTTTTCTTTGATCCCATCTCATTTGAGCAGCCTGGAAAGGGAAGAAAAATTAAAAACAAAATAGTCAAGCATACAGAATGAGGTTATGTATTAAGTGGGCTATTTAATGTTTTTGGCATATTATAGCCCTAGGGAAAGTATGGATGGATTTAACAATCAAGATCTGTGTTCCCTGGGCCCACAAAGTTCGAGAAACATAAAATAATCTATACTTCCGAGCTGACAAATCTTACCTGACACTCTGCTTCATCTCACTGGGACTCTCTAGCTCAGCATTAATCATATGTTACAGGGAGTAAAAAGAAAAGTAAATCACACTAAGCTGGAAAGTGAGATGGAAGGTCTTTGGGCAAAGCTTTTAATCAATAATATGTGGGATAATAACCAGGAGCTATTGTTTGAATCTTCAGATATGAAAAGGCAGCAATGCAAAACACAAAGCAACTACAAACTGCTGCCACTTCAAAGGGGTCTGATGCAAACCAAATCAGGTTGGTTTTTCCTAAATCCCACCTTCTCTCCTTCCCACTCCATTAGCAACATTCTGTATTCACGGTTCACCAGCACTTTGAGCTAACTCCAAAACTGCCATTAAAAGTGTCTATCTGATCCTAAAAATCAGGGGACACAGCAGTATCATGTGCATTAATTTTGGGGTGTCTAATCTGAGATCCTTTGCCATTCATTGACATTCAGAGAATGTTCAGAAAAAGGTCTTATTTCTCATGTCAGACATTTCCCCTCTTTCCCTACTTGCTTCTCTTCACACAATTACTGCTAAAACACAAGACTGGTGTGATTTTGCTCTGAATTCTACCTCATTTCCAAATACTACACCCCCCTTCAAGTCCATGTCGTCCCTTCCTTTCACTCCTCCCTTTACAGTAATAAAAGGGAAAAAGTAATGTGTTAGTTATTTGTATACTAAACACTGTAGAATCCTTTAGTTTACGTATGTCTTAGCTGTTTAATTTGTGGTTTAAATTAGAATATGTGATCAGTGAGAGAAGGCAGTTTAACTAACCCAGTCTCTACGGGCTGAAGCCTTAGCCATGGAACACAGGGCTGTGATTGATCTGACCTCCAGCTATTCAGGCAGCTCAGTTCGTGACCTCTAACTTTCCTCACCCCTTCAATAATGTGTGCAATAATATTTGGTTTGCTCGGTTATGAACAGGAGGAGGAGACGCTAGTCCTGTCTCATACTTTTGTAATTATTATTATTATTTTAGGGGGTGGAGAGAGAGAGCTGCAGCTCAGAGTGAAACCTAACCCAAATCCAGTTCAGGCTGTCCATTAATGCAAAACAGTTTTGAAACTGTGAATGGAGCTCCAGTAATTCCTCCACTGTTGCTCAGCAGGAGCTTGGCAACACACAGCTTGCATGACTATAGTAAAAAAAAGTCTCACAACCATGAAAACATTCATGGACCATTTTCACAAGCAAGCCTATCACTGAGGCAATATTTTTTTACCGCTGAGTGTGTGGCCGTGTTCTCTTTCTTTTACTTTGTTGATTTTTTGGAATACAAATACATTTTTTTCTCCCTTTACTTTTTTTGATTGGTGTTTTTTTGTCTATAACTCAAATTTAGGATACTTAATAATGGTCCTACCCTGCAACAACAAAAAAGATCTTTTTCTGCTTCAGACACAGTGATATCTGCAAAATTTATTTTTTAAACAGCTCTTTTGTTGAAGCCCAAAAATTCTTTCAGTGTTATTGTTTCAATACATGTTAAATTTTAAAACATTCTGAGAACATCTCCCTCAAAATAAATAAAACAATAACATGAATTTTTATAAAGTTTAACTTCATAAAATATTTTTGAAAGGTTTAGATGGACTACTGGAAAAAACTTGTCTCAGCTTTTAAGGAGATTTGGCTGGCTCATCAGCAACACCTTCTATCTTTATATCAAAACTCCCCTATCAGTTTCTTCTCAGCAAACCCAGGGAAAGCAGAGACAGTCCCAGTGAACTCACACATTCCTAGAATGAAAACACTTTAATAGCCTAATAAACCCACTTTTTTTTTTTTTCAGTTAAAAATAACTTATAGCAAATTGTTTCTCTGATAGTTCTCGACTTTTTCTCTGCTCATCCTAAATTTATAAACAAACAAATTTACCTTAGCTACAGCACTGTCTTGTCATAGCAGCACCTGCTGACTGAGTGCAAATCCTCCTGCAGTGTTTGTCACTCCCAGAGAGCATCTCCTTGGCAAACTGTGTGGTGACAGTCACACAGCCCCGTGTCACCCTGGGCCAGAGCGGGTGGCACTCCCAGGTGGGGCACACACCACACACAGGGACAGGCGCTCCCTCTCCCCCCTCTGGGGACTCCTGATGTGCTGCCAGCTCTGCTTTTTTGGCCAGGTAGGTGAACCATTGCTCTACATTCACGAATGCAGACACACGCTTTACCTGGGGTGGGATTTCCCAGGTAAGACAAAAGCACAAAGAGCAGGGACTCTCTGCAAGGAGCCGCCGCTGGGTCTGGCTGGGCCAGGCTTTCTCCAGGTGGCCTCCCCACCACGAGGCACTGGCTCTACTGCATCTTCAGCTCACACAGCCCGAGACCAAACTTCCAATTCCCTTGATGCAGCTGACACAGCTCCTCCTGACATCCCAGCTCAGGAAGCATTTGGTTGCTGTACCTTTTATTGTCCTCCCGATACAGGAGAACAATCTCCTATAAATGTTTTCCTGTTCACGGCAAGGAAAGAGAATTGGTGTGTACTCTGAAATTACCACATGAAACATATAAATTTTATAAATTTTGGTAAAGTATAACAAGATATGGTAATGTAAAAGATGTTGTGGGAAATGAGAAGCCTCCATTTTTCAACAGAACTTACATAGGATCACCCACAGTGATGACTTACACGTCTGCTCTTACCCCAAATGGTGACCCACCTTTTCAGTTTCCTGGAGCTTTAACTGCAGAATAAATGACAGGCAGGAGCTGGTGTGGGGATGCTGGGGGGTGACATCAGAGCAGACACTGTCCTGCACGTGGCTCTTCCAGTCTCTGCCCAGGATGGCAGGTGGACAGGCATTGCTGGGCTGCAGTCATCCTCTCTGAACATCGCTGAAGCATCACTGTTGCTGACAGGTTTTTTAAAGACTGTGCAAAAATGACACAGTTTTGAAAACAAATAGGAAGTTTTTGGCCACTTCTGCCTCTCTTGTACTGGTACATGTTCAACAGTAGCTCCTGCTACAGAGTCAGCATTTGTTAACAGCACTTACAGAATTCTACTTTAAAAAAGGAGCCATCATTCTTTGATGATACATTATAATAAGAGTTGGCATTTTCATGGTGACTACTATACATTCAAAGCCACCATTTCTTAATTTGCTAATAGAAATCACTCCCCTGCAGCCTTGGTCTCATTTGTAAGAACTCTGGTCTGCAATGAACCGGTCAGGAAAGCGCATACGGGCTGTGGATGCAGTCAGAAAACTCATCAAGGTTTTCTGCTGGTTTTTATTCTACATAAAGGAATATCTAAACCCACTAATGTCTCTGAAACCAGAATGAACTGCTTATAATGACTTGATATGAAAAAAAAATCAGTTTCTTTATCATACAATAGGCTTTTGTACATCCTTTGAGGAAAGTGGTAGTGCTGTCTGAATTTAGGCTCAGTGAAATGCTGAAACGTTAAATTTAATGGTGTTTCCTGTTCTAAGCTCTTCTGAACTGGACTTAGCAAAGACTAATGACCAAACCTTTCAACCCCCAAGTCTCCTAAGATTTAATTTGTTATTTCTGAGAAAAAAACCCCATGAATAAATAATGAGAATAAGGGACATAGTGACCAGAGACAATTCACCAGTGTCATTTACATATTACAGCAGGGTTCCCAATTCCTAGAATTACTCATTATCACAATACTACAGAAAAAAAATTAACCCAAATTCAGGATGACAGCCAGAAGCAAGGGCTGATCTGTTCCAAAGCTGTCTTGAAAGGATCACAATATTTTCTGATTGTATTTTAACTCTACATTTTGCAGCATGGGGAGTTTACATAGGCTGGAGAAACCAATACAAGCATTTAAGCCTCTGGTGTGTTATGAGTCAAAATTCACTTGGTCAAAGGAAAGGAAAATAAATAGCTCAACAAAATAACCTATAATATTTTTTTCAGAGGATATCTATTTGCAGGAAATATAAGTTTCACAAGAACATATCAGTTCTGACAATCCCCTTCACAGGAGAGTTTTCTTAGGTATTCAGCTGAATCTCTTTTGTCAAACCTAGAAAGCACATGACAGTTGGTAGCAATTAGAAGAGTTGTTCAAAGTGTGACAAATCTGGGTTTAAATCCTTGATTCAGACCAGCAACTTCAACCTTGATCTTTCCCACCTTATACAACTGCATCAATAATTAAGTTTTTTGCTTATTCTGGGCTGGATCTATGCATCTATTTCGCATTTTTATTTTGTTTTTATTATCCCTGTTTGTTTTATCCTTGTATAAAATTTTTGCTTGAACAAAATTGCTTGGAAATGGAAAAAAACATTTTGCAGAAAGAGGGAACATTACATAAATGCAGTGCTAGAGCTTATTTTGCTTTTATTTAAATGCATTGTGAAGCAGTGAAAAACCAGAAAATTACAGTCATGTTTAAGAAAAAGGCTTTGCTCACAAACCAAATTTTCTTCCTGAAAAGCAGTTTATTGCAATGTAGAAAGCTCACTAATTGGATTTATGACAGGCAAGCAGTAATGGTAAAAAGGAATAATGTGAACAGAGGAAAAATAAATGCATGTTAAATTTTACAGACACCTACACATTTTCTCTGCTTTCCTGAACCAAGTACTCAGTGTTTCCAGATTTCTGTCGATTCTCAGTTTATCTGGCAGAGAAGCAGTGTGGTTACTTGTGAGGTAAATAAGCACACAGAATTAACTACAATCAGTGCTGTTGATAGGGAGATCAGCTGTGTGAGGTTCTGGAGTACCCAGCCGATGAGAAATGCACTGTGCTAAGGTGCTCTCTTCAGACACTATTCAGCAAGCCTGGTATTTATTTACCTCACATGCCAAATTACCTATACATTTACCCTCCTTTTCTATACCCTGGCAGACTGCATCACCTTCTAAAATTAACCTTTCATTTTGAGGGTCGCTGTGTTTTTCCTGCTCACTGTAGGACTGAATGCGCAGCCCAGCCTGGGCAGTTCTGTGTTATCCTGAGCTGCAGTGTAACCTATCTAATCTCGGCAGGCATAAATGTTTTAAAACACAGCTGAAATTGTGCAAAGAGTGCCACTCAAAGAGTGTGACTGCAAAAGCCACCTCGAAATATTGCACTTATTTCTCACTTTCATTTGGTGCCATAAAAGATCTCGGCATCAATCATTAACAAGTTATTAACACATGAAGCTGATAAAAGTGTTCAAAGTCTGGTCAATAACAATGACAGAAATTCCTGGCTTACAGCTGCTTTAAGCTAAATCTACGGAGCCTTCAGCAGTTATTTTCTTGGTTAAAAGGTGCTCCTGGGTTGTTTTGCTTTCCTCTCTGCCTGTGTAACACACACAGAGGCTTCTTTTTCTCACCTCATCTCTGCAAAACTTGTCCCTTCCCTCCTCTGCCTTTCCCACTCGTTCTTAGGAGCAGTTTGCAAGCACACAGAGACAGGAATTTTTTTCATTCAAATGTCATTTGATTTTAATACTATTATCTAGTAGTGAAGGTGCTATCAAAGGAATGAGAAATCTCAGCTCAATTTGCAATTTGTAAACATAATAAAATAGTGTTTTTTAACAATAATGAACAAGCAGGCTGTAATTTAGACAACATTCTTCAAAAATAACTCCTTCCAGTTTTCTAAATTATACCAAAACTCAGTCCTGCTCCTAGAATTAATAAAGTCAAAACCAGCTTTGTCTATCTGAATAGATATATATTTAGCATTTTGTAATTCACTTGTTTTGATCATTCATTTTGTTAAATAAAACCTCTGATGTCATGAAGCCTGACCAGCTGCTCAATTAGCTCATTACTTGTGTGTTACAAATGTCACTCGGGCTGTGGGGGGGTTGCAGTGTGTTACTGATGATTTTCTCATTGTCCCTGCTCCTAGTAACACTTGTCAATAATTGTATTTACGTGGTGATAGTTTCTTGCCCCTGTGCAAAGGAATTTAAGGTTAGATTACAGAGAAAATGGCATCACAAACAAAACAGACTCAGAAAAAGATGAAAACACCTAGCCTCCATCTGCTCAAGTGTGATACACTTCAGAGCTCCCATTTCACATGTAAAACAGAACATGATTTATAATTTATATCTAGTTGGTGCAATCCTTCTCAAAGAAAAAAAATGTTTGATGAAACACTGGCTTTATGTTATCACAAAACTATCGAGGAAATCACAGAACATTTGGCAATTTACGTCTACTACAGCATCTTTGAAGTTTGGATATTTATATTTTATGCATTTTCAAATGAACTGTACTGCTGAACACAAACACAAAAAAGCATAAGTGTGAGTCAGCACTGAAATGCAATTGCAGCATTAGCAGCAGTAAACCACTGCAGGTATTTACAGACCTCCAGGTACTACTTAAGGCCCAGTTCTAAAAAGATTTTAAATATTCTGTGTAGCATAGAATTTATACAGTGTTCTTGATTTATTTAAAAATCTATAATACATTTTTAAAAAATCAAAGGACAAAAGAAGAAGCAATACAGCTCCCAGGTTCTGCAGAACCACCAGTCTTGCTAATAGCTGTGGGGCTTTTCACTAACAAAATTACAGGTTTTTGAGAGCATACTTGGGAGATGATTCTGCACCCCTCATGCCTGTGAATCCCCTCAATGATTAGCACTGGTTATGTGTAATAGGGTGAAACTCACTTCTGAATAAAATAACCTTTCAAAGGTTTAGATTAGACTTCTGCTTGGTTGCAGGCACAGAAATGAATTACTTATGTGAAAAGCCATTTCAAAGCTACAGGATTATTTATTAACATAAAATACACACACGATCAAGGGGCATATAGGGATGTAGGGTGTTGAAATCTGCAAGGATCAACTTCCCAATCATGCAGGAAAGCCACATGATCCTTCCCTTAAATTTTGTAATTTCCAAAGTACCTGTCCTGTGATGTCTCTGTTACAGTCCCAGCTGCTGTGACAGGCAGAGGAGTCAGAGTGGTTTGTCTTTGCTCTGACAGCTTCATCAACATCTTACAACCAAAACACTGCACTCCCACTTTATTTTCAGCCCACTTGCTAAAGGAATGCAATGTATCATTCTGGTGTGATACATTTCTCACCACTGGTTAATGTCTAAGGCTGTGCTGAGCAGTAAGCAGGATTTTAAGAGAGCCAGACTAGGGGGATTTGCAAATATCTTTCCTTTTCCTTGTGACAAAACTAGGCAGAAAAGCTATTTGAAAAGTGTCAAAATACTGTGGGTTGCTTGGCTTGATGAAAACTATTATGTTCACACAAATGGCATTTTTTAAAAGCATCAATTAAATCTCCTTTAGAGAATTGGCAGATTTGTGACATCACCTCTTAATATACTTATAGAATAAAGAGATTTGAATTTGTGTCCTAACTGCCCAGAATAAATTATATATTTGCAGTGTAAAAAAAATAGAAAATTCAAAAGGTCAAAAGTAAAATTATAAAGGTCAAGAACACAATTCAAAAGCTTTTAAAATGTGATTTTTCAGCTTTTTTTTTTTAAATACCCTCTTCAGGCCAGGTGGAAAATATTTTAAAAGCAGATCTTATGCAACTTAACTGGATTGGGCAGAGTTGCAGTGCCCTCGTTGTTTATCAAGAGGCACAATTCAGTCCAAAGTGGGGGTGAGGACAAGGGGCTGTCCCTCCCCTGGCCGCAGGCTGTGCTCCTGAAGGCATCACCTCTGTGGCTTCTCAAGGCTCTGGGCCCTGTGCCATCAGCACAATCGAGCTGAAAATTCCTACATTCCAGTGAAATTGTAGTTTGTTCATATCTTACAAAAACATCTCTTTATTGATACAAGGAGTCAGGGCAGTAGCATACAAATTCCTGATCCATCTGGCCAGACTTTGATTTTACCATATGGATCCCAACGCTCCTGTATGGAATGAGACTTCCAAAGGCTCCTGGAGGAGCCCAGCACTCAAACACTGTTGATGCTCAGTGGTGTCTGTGAACCAGGTCATGACAAGCGATCAAATTAGGGTGTCCTGAAGAATTTTTACCCTTCATTTGAAAGCTGCCACCTGCTCATCTGGGAGACTGCCTTTCAGGCTCTCCTACTCCATTGCTACGTGAAATAAAACAGTCACAAGTGTTTTCATTATCCTTTAAACCTCATCCATAGCCCAAACTGCTACAGTCTCTGTGAAATCGGTGCAACTGAGTTGCAATAACCTGGCAGTGTTGTCAGTGTGGAAAACAGGAAGGTGAATAACTCTCCTAACCAAGGATTTTATATAAAACATTAGTACAGGTTTCAGCTTTTGCTTTGTGAGCCAGCACACTCACTTACATGCAGATTGAAGACCACAACAGGAGCCTTCCTCTCCAGATGAGAAGTCTTTGCAGCAAGGTACAAATGCAGGATCAAAATAAGCAAAAGCAACGCCAAATTTGTTAATTTAGCGGGCAGCATTACAAGAGGAAAGAGGCTGCTTATGAAAATGCTGTAGCTTCTCCTCCTTTTTTAAGTTTTTCAGTATCAAACCCGCCATGCAGGCCCTTGCAGCTGTTGCAGGGAGTGTTGAGCAGCAGCTCCTGGCGCACACGGGGACGGCCTGGCCACAGCACCTGTAGCAGGGCAGGCCAGCACCTCGTGCAGGGTGATGACAGCCCAGGGGGCTCATGTCTTCACAGGACATCAAAGGAATTCCTCAGGGGTCAGGAGAGGATCACATGAGGGCTGGACAGCCGTGCAAGAGCCTTTCAGGCAGGTGATCCACTTACACTGTCATTTTTGGTCTATGTCAAGCAAGTATTTCTTTTCTTCATAAAGCGTCTCTGGCTCAAAAAATGCCTTGATGTTACACCAGTCACTCCTGGCTGAGTTCTGGGTGGCTGGATTTTTATGTAAATAGGATCTGCAAGAAGTATGGAAGGAGCCAATGTGCTTCCATTGGCAGGCAATAGTTCCTGAAGCTTTGCAAGGGGGAATATTTGTTTCCATGTGATTATTCTTCTATAAAGAAAGATTTTATTGGTTGATTTAAAGGACCTGAGTGCTGGCTGTTTTCTCTGAAATTACTCATTTCAGCAGAAACTGCAGGGATTTTCTCATACTCCTTATGCATTTCATACTGAAGATTTAATTTCAGCGGCCAATCTCCAAGGACTTTTTTTTTACCCCTCTATAAAAAGTCAGTCGTGGTTGAGTATGACATCTCCACCTAAAAAATGTTGCAAATCCACTACCTTCTAATTCAAGTAAACCTTCACCAAGTCAAGACGATGAAAACCTGTCATACAACAAGAGAGTTCACTGAATGTAAAATCTGGGCCTTCCCAGCCTCTGCTACTTCACTTAGTAAAGGGAGTAGGTAAAGGGAGTTTGATAATTCCTCTTAAATTAACCTTTTAAATATATCTGCTATCATGCTTGAGATCTAGGGGTTTTTAATAAGTTGTTGAAAAGCCAAACAAAAACACAAATAATTTTAAAACACTAAGACAACAGGAACAAATAAGACAATGTTTTGAGAGAATGTGGTCATTATTTAAGCACTGTTTATACTTATATTTCATGAAGAAGGTAGCCTTCAATACTAGAAAAATTATAGGGTGGGAGGTGGGAGTCAGCAGTGGGCATTAAAATCCTCCTCAGAGCTTTCATGGTTTAAGCTTCCAGAAAACTTGCAATTGCTCTTCAGAGATGTACAAAACTTTCATAAGGAAACTCTAAACCAGGAAAAGCTCATTTAGTTCAATTTAGATGCAATTTTAATTGAACCTGGGCTGATTTATGCTTTTAAGTAGAAGTCATAAAGAACTCATCGGTTGCAACACAATTTCTTTTTGAAAATTACCATCTCCATCTTTCATCTCTCTTCCTGCTCTGTCAGCTGGTTTGTGCGGTCTTTTGAGACCTTAAAAGAGAACCAAAGACATGGGGAAATAAAAGCAGCAGTTACTTTAGTTGGGGTTGCCAGCCCTGCTCTGAGACTCTGCCATGAATTTTAAAAAAAGCAAGGTAGCCCACTGAGCACCAGGAAGAGAGAGCTTAGAGTTATGTATCTGAACACTTTGAACTTAAAAGGTTTTATGCAGGAGAGGAAGAGAGCTGCAGTTCTGCCATTTACTTAATTTCAAAATAAATCTACTATTCGGGGCAAAAATGTAACTTTTCTTATACTGCTAAAAGCAAAGAAACATCTGAAAAATACTAGTAGCCAAAGGCCAGATTCTTTAAATATTTTGCAAGAACTAATACATTATGGCTACTTATGTGAGCACTCCTGTCACAAGGGTGACAGGTTTAACTTACCCAGATGTGTTTCAGGGGAACTCTCTGCTAACAGTCACACGAGACAAAAGCTGAAGCACAAAACCTGGTCTCTCACAGCTCTCACTGATTTTAAATGGGTGCACGTGTCACTGGAGACAGAATTTGCCCCTAGCTGGGGACAACTATAACCCACACACCAGGGTGCTTAAATCATTTAGGTCGTGAGTTTAAGCAGCCTCTTCTACCCAGACAGGTCCATGTTGCTTTAGCAGCTCGTTGCTGCTCATTTCAGGACTGTAATCTCAACAGATACGGGCTCTCCTTTGTACCCATTCCAATATCTCATTTTTTTACATTGCCTTCTTTGCTTTCGTTTCATCCTTCACCTGTACACTCCACCTGGCAAGTCCTCTGACACAAACACCCGGCTAGAGCTGATCCAGTCTGCTTGGATGGGAAACTGAATATCACCACACACACACCCCATCCCCCCAAAAACCCTCCAAAAATCTGAGAAACATAGGGTATGCATAAGCAAAGACAACTGATCTAAGTCAGTTCTTCTGATGCTAATCTTACTGCAAATAATATGCAGGGTACATGAGAAAATGTCAAATCCACACCACCTCACAATTGCTGGCTTTCACTCCAGCTTGAAACTAATCCAAAGAAAAAAATACAAAGGAAAGGCTGAAAGTTCGATCATTATTTCAAAAGTGAAAAAGAAATAAAAATGTAGCTCCCATGAAACTACTTAACTACATACATTACATATATAATCTCACAAACTCCCAAAACAATATCAGTGTCTACAGCTAATAAAGTTTATAGGTGTAAAAAGAATGCAATTAAAACAGGTTATATCTAAATAAAATAATTCTTCCTAATTAAAATGTAAATAAACACTTTGTACAACATGGAATGTTCTGCATAATTATTCTTCAAAACTAGAATTTTGTGATTAATAAAATAAACCCGAACTTTCACTGAAAAAGAAACACTTCTGAAATGCATCAGACTTGCATCCAAACATCTTGTCAGAGCAAAGTATCGGTGTCTTTAACACCATCTTATTCCATTGAAGTTAAAGTCAGGTGAGTGTCTCCACTCAGAAAAATGAGCACATAAAACACTTCCAGTTTTAGCATCGAAGATGTGTTTACTGCAAACACAGAAATGCAAGGGAAATGAAACAGCGAAAAGGGCTGCAACAGTTTTAAGGACTTATTTTTAGAAGTTTTACATTGGAGACCTACTAACCATAAAGTCTAGCTTTCATACACAGCACACATCAGCGTTTCATCTCCTCTGCCAACTGGATGTCGCTGCGTGTTTCCAGTCCCTAGAAAGTTCTGTAGAGGCAAAGTGAACTCTGGATGAGTGCCCTGCTCTGCCCCCCGTCCCCTGCCGGGTGCCGCCCGCGGGAGCGCGCAGCGCCGGTGCCGCGCACGGGCCGCCAGCGCCGCTCCCAACACGCGCAGGATGCGGCCCCTAATCACTAACAGCTCCTCTGGAAACCCTGGCAGAGATAAAAACTACAAAGCCACTGTTGGTTCCAGCCCCCTTATTGAATTTTCATTGCTGTTTTTATTGTAACTATGAATTCAGTCCGCGATGTCACGTGTTCTTTGTTCTCCAGGCTGACATACATTTTAATACTCGGCGCAATATCTGTGCAAGGACTAAGTGTGTTCATGTGTAGGAGGGTTAACACTTCACCACAAACATGGTTATAGTTATAGATTAAAAGCAACACTTTCAATGCTTCTACAGCTTAATATTTCCAACTCCCATCTCCTTCTGAAGGTTCTCCTCCCCCCACAAAAAATCTCTGCACAAGAAATGCTGAGCATACAAATTATGTCACTGACATCTGGAAAGAGACATGACTACCCAAGTAAAAAATAAACCCAACTGAGGTCATGGCTTTAACAGACTGTCGCTCTATATTTAAACTGATTGATACATACAAAGACTAATTATAGAGAACATAGGAATCAGCAGCTCCCAGCACTCCGAATTGCAGGCGCAATTGTGTTTACAGGAATTATATTTTGAATACTACATCTGGCATAGGCTAATTGATACACTTACTATTATGATACACAATAATTTAAACTTAAATTGTTCATAAAGTCTATTTATTTTCCTACCTAGATAATAACAACTTTCTTTCAACTATACATGATCATGTACGATTTTTCATGATATTCTTTGCATAAAATCTATTGGTTATGCAAATAAAAGGCTTTGGAGAATAATGTACAGTAACTAATTTGTATAATCAGTTTCCCTCAATTCAGCGTGATAATGATATGTAAAGCACATCACTACAGACTCTCTGTGAAATGAATTCTGTCTTAATATGCTAGTCAACTAGCCACTCGACCTTTGCACAGGCTCACTGTAAGAGGAGCAGAAAAACCCACACACATTCTTTCAATTTCTAAAGGGAAATTCGACTCTAGCCAGAGAACAAAGAAAGAAGAAATAGAAGTAAAAGAAAATCAAAGAAAAAGTGATTTGGATTCAAGGGGATCAGATGTTTCATTTATTGCAGGTTGGAGACCTTCAATCAGTCAAATGAAAGACACATTTGTATTAAAATACCTACAAGGCAGAGAGAAAGCCTTGATCAGGTGTATTAGATTTAAGTTACAGCTCTCTTGCTGAGAGATGTGAACCTACCTTCCACTCTATCTGTTCTCAATATTGAAGGTTTTCTGTGTTACAAACATGAGATGAAAGGTAGCTTGCTTGCCTTCCCACGTATCTGCTGGATATGAACTGTACATTTGAAGCGTGCACTACAAGGAGACGTGGGCTGGCAGTGCTCTGCAGCCAGCCACAGCCAGGAGGGAATGCTGCACCCGTGTCAGGGATGTGGCTCCACTGTGGGGGAGGCTCGTCCGCAGCGCGGCCGCGGCTCCGGCGGCCACCGACAGCCGGAGGAACGGCTGCTCTTGGCTTCAGGGGAAAACAGGGCATTTGTCCTGTGACAGGCTGTGAGCCCTGTTACACAGGTAGATAAAGCAACACCAAGAGCCCCTGCCCTGCTTCCTGCTGTGTGAGGACAGCAGCGCTGTGTTTGACTTCATTACATACTGTGCAAGTGGTAACCAAGCCCTGAATTTATTCCACACTTTTCACGCCATCCCTTCCTCACAAAAACTCCTTGAATCCACTCTTCTTGCCCAGATACACAGAAGAGCATCAAGCCTGATGGCAGAGACCAGCTCTTCTTCACCTGCAATCCTAGCACAACAGATTTGTTTAGATTGCCTGGAGGAGGATCCCAAAATGTTTTATAAATTGGTTACTGTTGCTCTTAAAATACTGAACCAACATTATTCACAAATATATTATTAATGGGCTCTGTTCAGAACAGTTTTTGGTTTTGATTAAACTTTATCAAAGATCAGTCCAGAGCAAAATTTCTGTAGAGAGTCAGAGGCTCCATCACTGCTGGTTACATCACTCACCAGTTTGTGGAACCCGTGTCCAGCCAGGGCAAGGATCAGAACCTGGATCTGTCCTACAGGGTCAATTAATTGTTCAGTCACTGAGGCACTTCCAGCAGGGAAGCATCATCTCTCCCTTACTTTGTCCCAATATAAGGAACTTGCAAAGCCACATTCAACAGCAAAATTTTCCTTTTGCCTTTTGTGAGTTGGCACAGACATCAGCTACCAGCACAACAGTGACTCCTGCTAAAGTGGATTTGAACATAAGCCTCAGACCCAAACGTTGATCATCTCAACACAAAGACAACTTCTTTCTGCCATTGTAAAGAAAGTGTCAGTAATTTAATAATGAGATCAATCCCATAGGTGCCTACACTAGGTCCTTTGGCAGGAGGAACACACTACACAAATAAATCTGTAGGTTTTAGAGATATTCACTGCAAAGCCAGCTTCCCCCCTTCCCCCTTCACCTCAAAGGTACAACTATTGCATTCCCAAAGTAAAACACCAAAAACACAGTCATAACGCAGATCCCAATTTTAAATATCACCTTCTGTTATCCAATTGGCTTTTTAAACAAGCCACTATAATTCTGATTTCTGCTTTCATATATGCATAGTTGCAGATATTGTGTAGTAACATGAAAATTTTAGAGCTGTTCTGCTTGTTAAATAACATCACAGAATAGTCTGAGCTGGAAGAGACCCAGAAGGATCATCAAGTCCAGTCTTAAGTGAATGGCCCATATGGGGATCAAACCCACGACCTTGGCATTATTAGCACCATGCTTTAATCAACCAAGCTCTCTGTCATTGCAAAGTTTAGCTGATCTTCTCATTTATATACCCATAAATTCTCCATCAGTCCAGCAGAGGGGTTTTCTTTTGTTTCCTGATCTTTAATACTTTTGAAATAAAAGTAAATACTCCCCCAATAAAACTTGAATAATGCCACATATTAGTGCCATATAATCATTGTTTCAGAGCTGGTCAAAGAGTGAAAAGGCATAAATAGAGGACTTAAGGTTTATTTTCCTTTCAGTATATATATATATATATATATATAGTTTGTTTTTATTACTACACAAGCACCATTTGTTTTTGTGCAACATGGCAAAGGTGCTGTATTCTTATCTCAAGGGAGAAATCTGCTTTTACCCCACACAGACACTGATTGCTAAAAGGATGGTCTCATCAAATGCTGGAGACCAGGGAATCCTCAGCCTCCCTTTCTGCCCAGCTTCCAAATGTAATGATGAAACAGCAGAGATGGTCACTGGCAAAACATCCTTGAGTGCAAAGGAAATGTGTGAGAACCTGTCAGGGACAGCAACAGCAGTTCTTGCTAATCTGCCCACACTGTTTCGGGTATGCAGCTAAACTTTAAGGATTTTCTAATCACAATCTGCCAAAACAGGGCAAAATGAGAGCTCAAACAAACAGAATCTACCATCTAATCTAACATGAATTCAATTTCTTTTTTTATTGAATATTAGTCTTTTTAGGAGACTGTAACCTGACATATGCCTCCAATTTTTCGTAAATAATCACAGTCATTTTTGCTTTGATGTAGAATATGTGAAAAGTAAGAAATATTTTCCAATTCCAGTTTGTTAAAGTAGAAGCCAGACTTTCATCCATGGCAAATCATTGTATCAGATCATCTCAGAAATGTCTGGAACTTCTTATAATCTAAAGTTTTTAGCTAGAAAATGTTTTTGTCTCACTTGTGGCCATTTCAAACACAGAATAAACTGAAAATTAAATAACAGTATCAGAACCTATGACATAAGGGGTTTGAGGCCAAAGCAGATTAATCTGTATCTTAAAATAAATAAAGGCCTTACTATTGCAGAAGGATGCTGCCACCACACTGCAGAGCTGAGCTATCAGATGCTGCCCCATCACTGCCACTTCCTCATACAATGTCACATCTCCTGTATGGAACAGATACATTGCATAATGTTACAGATGGCACAGGTCATAACAGCCAGGATTACATTTATTAAAATCAGATGAAATGCTTATCACTAGATTCAATGCTTTTCCATGCAAGGTGACCTGAGTTTCTTTTTTCTGAGCACTACATTAGATTTTCCTGCTGTGGAAAACAGCTACAGTTAATTGTTACTGTGCATTGATGCCAATTGTTATAGACACCTATGAATTCACTTTCATAAATGTTTGAGTTTACAAACAAACTGGATCCTCAGTGTCAGTATCTTTATTTGCATTTACCACAATTATTCTTGTGACTATTTTTGTTCACGAGAGGGCTGGAGCAGTGGCTGGTATCCTCACAAACCATTACTCACATAGGAACTGCTGAATGTGAGTGTCAGCTGTGTTCTTTGCTTTTGCACGATCTCCAGATAAAATGATTGTGGACAAGGCAAGGGCAATGAAAAGAAAAAGGAAAAAAAAAAAAAAATGGAAAAATACAGCAACATTAGCCTGGACCTTCACTCCAGATACAAAAAGCCCCTGAATACCCCCAGCAGTAACCCCTGGCTGCTCCTGAGGCCTGGGAAGGGGCTTTGTCTCAGGGGGGGCACTGGCTCCATCCAGCCCAGCCTCCTCACTGCCCAGCCTGAATATTTTATATTTATTTCTCTCTCCCCTCCTTTGCGGTGGCAGTTGTAAATCTACCTTTCTCAAAATTCAATAAAACATTAATTGAAAAGGGAAAAAAAAAAAAAAAAGAGAGAGAGAGAAAAGTCATTTCAAGCCCAACAATAAAAGGCCAATTGACTTCTCAATTTTCTAGTGGGCAGGAGAAGAAATCAGGCGTACGCAGGGAGAAACTCAATTCTCCAAAGCTCTCCCCTTGAGGAGTTCCAGCCCTGCCGTCTCAAGGGTGCTGTGTCCCCTGCCACTCGCTCAATTCCAGCTGGGTATTATTTTCTCAGCTCGAGGGAAGCAGGAATTCATTCTGCATTATTGATGACCCCGGCTCGGCGCTGCCCGCGGCCGCTCCGTCCCGCCGGGCAGCCGGGCCCTTCCCTCTGCCTTTCACACGGGGCCAGAGGGAAACAGCCCAAACAAAACCTGGGGGCTGTGGCACAGTGACAGACCTGCCCCCTCAAAGCATCAGCCACGTGCACTCACGCTTTAAAGGCAGCAGCAGGACAGGGATGGCAGTGAGAGAAGGGAAAGGTGTTTGGCACTGTGGGGCACTAAATCCATATTTCAGTTTATCCACCTTACCAGGGAGTTAAGTGGAACCCTGAGCCCCAGATCATGACTGTGAGGCAGACTGAGCTTTCTGAGACCTTCTGAAAGAACAGATCAGATCCCAGAAACACCAAACCCTGACTGAGCCCCTGTCAGGGCAGAGGTAGGACACACGCCCCTCAGTGATGGATTCATCCTGTCCTCTTTCTGCTCTTTGCCTCTTGCCCTCCTTCCTCCTTGATTCTTTTGTGGGTTACCTTCCTTACCTTTACACCCTAAACAATTAACTTTCTTTTAGAGATCTCAGTGTTGAACACCTACAGATACGGAGTCTCTACAGTGGCAATGAAGCCTCAGTGTGTCAGGTAGGAATGCTGGAGGTACATTTAATTAATGAAAAAGCACCACAGATCTGGTAATTGCCAACTAGAATTGGCATCCATAGCCAGTGAAATGAAAAAGATATGTGCATTTTTGTAGAAATCAGTTCAGTCCATCAACATAGAGCTGAGCTGCAAGTTGTAGGGTAGTTCAAGTCCAGTCCTTAAGAGCTTCATGGGCCCTTAATCCACTAATTTCTCCATCCTGACATGCTGGACCAGCAGTTTGATCCTGGCATCTAACTGTTTACAAAGAACTATGCCATTTTCCTTGGTTCTAAGAAAAATAGAACTAATAGTCACAGGTTCACAACTAAAAAGCAACAGTAATAATACGTTTGGTTTATTTCAAGTTAATTGAGAGAAACATCAAGTTGTTTTTTGTGATACAGGTCTAGAATGACAAGTGGTTTCTTCCATGTGCTTTTATGTAGTTCTAGGAAATTTGGGGAGGAAAACCTTTTTAGAAACTATAGACATTTAGTATTCAGGCAAAGTGTTGAATCTGAAGTTTCAAAGTAACAAAGGAAGGAAGTAAAAAATTTGTATTCAGGTTCATATTTTCTGCTTCCTGGAGCTAGAAGGCTTGAATCAGCAGCTCCCCTCTGCTTGCAATAGTGCAAGAAAAACCTTTCAAGAGTTCTATAATTATGCCTTTATGTGTATATGTATCAACTAAAACTCTCTTTGTATTATTTACAATCATGCATGCAGAATGGGAACAACAGTAGAAGCTCCCCTACTTGTCCAATTTGTGGATGTTCCACATAATTGATTTCTAAATATTTGGCCACGTCTGTTCACTAAGGTTTGTCTATTCTGTCTTCCCCACCCCCAGTACCCTCCTGTGCAATACCTGAACAGCTTGTGACCTTTGAACACTTCTGAACAAACTTCTTACATTATCAGTTTTAACCATGCCCCTCCAGCTTGCCCAAAACAGGGAGAGGCAGGAGTTATTTGAACTGTTCACTGAAAGACAGCAATTTAAAGAACCTTGACAATGAAATTCTATCTTACTCCAACAGTTTCAATGATTGTGAAAAAAAAACCACCTAAAAAAAAAAAGTTCAGCAATTTCACACAGTGGAAAACAGCCCAGGGCACAAGAAAACTAAAACCAAACAGTTTGCCGTCAGTGCTGTAGACTGTGTTCAGTAAAAACAAAAGATCAAACAAGTTCTGTAATCATTATATAAAGCACATTTGCTATGGCATGTGAAGAAAACATACTTCCTTCCTAATACTAATTAACATTAGAGAGTTGTGGGCTGAAATGTGGGATAAAAATAGCTGTTTAAACTAATCACTCAGCAAGATGTAAATGTTACATATAAAGTATACCTAACGGGCTGGAATATTTATCCCAGAAGTAAAGAAACATTTCACTACTCATGAATTATAAAAGTTTCTCTTCCTGCCTCACTCCAACAATGTATGGACTCTTTGCAAGCATGTAATGGCTCTTCATAGAATATCCACAGTTTTCCTTATTTGTAAGTATTAGAAAAATTTTGGAGCAGCCACGGTTGTGTGGAGCAAAGGGAAGCATGAGCAGAGAACATAATGCTGACCTGTTTTACAACCAGCACACAGATGTCCAACTGCCCAAGCCACACTGTGAGCCCAGGGCCAGGCTGGAGGGCTGCAGGCACTGCAGAAAAAGCCACAGCTGACTGCAGGACTTCACCTGAGCAACACTTCTACATCTCCTCAAAGAGCTTTCCCAAGGCACACAAACCAGGCAGCTCTGCATAACTGAGCGTGGCATCCCTAAATCTGCCTTTGTTTCTCTGAAATTATTTCTCCTCTCAGATGTGCTCCATCCCTCCACAGATAAATCCTGGAAAACATTATCTTTCTTGTCCCCTCTAGCTATTTCTTTGCCTTTCCCCACCCTGTGGCTGCCCCAGTGCCACCAGCACCACTGTTCATGGCTCCTCAAGGGGAAGAGGGGAAGGGGTTCAGTGAATGGCAGGACACCGAGCAGACCACCAAAGTAAAAATATTCCTGAACATAAACTACATTATAAAGTTCAGGAAGCCAAATGTTATTGAAATAATATTTCAATAGTTTCCTAGCAACAATGTTTCAGATGTTCCCTTGTATTTTCCCCCAGCAAGGATTCCAGATATTGTGACAACTGAAGAAAAGGTGTTGAAAGGTGCAGTGCTTAAGTGTTGCACAGCTGGAAAGCCGACACATTTCTGTCTGTTTGGAGAGGTACAGAATTTCTGTCCTCCAGGATTTCTAAGCACCTGTTGAGCTCTGTCTAATACAGACAGCAATGAAATAAGTTCTTGAGTCACGACAGTGTTCTGCAGTGTTCAGCTGAAATACATCAGCAAAGCACATGAAAACCTCTCTGGGACGCCTGCCCCCCTCATCCCACGTTTGGCTGCTTTGGGCTGGATTCAGGGGTGTTTATTTACCCAGCAAACTCCTCACAAGAAGATAAGCTTGACTGCAGTTCCACCAGGGCTCTGTGAAGACAAGGCCATCCATTGGGTGCTAGGCTAATGAAAAACAAAACAGTGGGGCTTTCCTGCATCAGCCCAGGAAATAAAACACCCCTCTGAGCAACTTCTGTAATCCCAGTCTGATCCCAAACCCAAGCTACCTGGAACTCCAATCTCCTGCTGCAAGCATCACAGCATTACCATTTCAGTCTGTAAAGACTAAACAATTGAAAGTAGTCTGTAGGAGACAGTGAAACCCATGACAGTATGGTCTCTATGTCCTCTTCCAGGCCTTTGTCAGCAGATGCTTTAGACCAAGAAGGCAGATAAGCAAGAGCTCTGATGGAAAATCTTCAGGAGCAATGGCTTAACCTGATAGAAAGTACAGATTGTTCAAAAGCACTGTTTTAAGATTAGTCCAAATTGACAAAGAAATTCAAATAATCTGGCTAGGTAAAGTCAGTCACAAGCCTCCTAGGCCAGCCAAACTATCCCCCTTCCCCCAAAGCATAGCCAAATCACAGAAATTTAAAAAGCAATTAGGTGTAATGTGTCCCAAAGCTTTCCTAAGACAAATTCATTCCACTAAAAAAAGAACTGTTCAGGGCAACACGAACACCACCTCTGCTCCATCTTAAAACATGATTCATACCACTAAGTGCTTTGTTTCCCTCTTGCAGCATGTAATGTTTGGACTTCTTAAAAGGGTCATATTGAATTAACGGGTTCACCTTGAAGCCACAGAGCGGAACAAAAAGCTGTGTGCCAAACAGCACTCCAGAGGGGACCAGCCTGCAGGAACGCAATTCCCCCCTGTTCAGTAAGAGGAACAAGTGTTGTGACAACCTTTAAATGCTCAGGTCCAAACCACAGATCTTCTCCCACATTCCTTTCAGCTTGCAGCAGTGTCCAAAATGCGCAGGCTGCGTTCTGAGCACCAGAGCCCGCAGGGAAGCACTGGGGGAGCTGCATATCTAACCACAGACATATTGCAAGGATCAGCTATCAGACACTGGTTACATGGCTGTCACAGCTCATTGGATTTCTTTGTCTTTATCCACTCTAAGCGTTTAAAAGACAGCCCTGTGTTCCCGTGTCTAAAAGTATTTGGTAAAGCTCATATATCTTTTAAAGGGGAGGGAGCAAGAAATAAACTCGAAATCCTGACTTAAAATAACCTAAATAATAGTAGTTTTCTTCAGAGGAGTTGAGAACAAGTTGTGGAGAGAGTAACAGTGATGGTAACATCTTATAAGGATTTAGTTTACACATGTGTGACCTATTTGGTGCATTGTCTCCATCATGTAGTGCACAGGGAGTGTAACAACACATAAAAGATACGGCTTACACTGGTGAAAAACTGAGAGTCACTTCAGCCTCTCTTGTACAGCTATGAATAGCTCATTCACAGAGGGAAGATCTTTCCAGCAAAAGGAACACGATCCAGAAAACTCCTCTGAGGAGAATTTTTTTCCAAATTATAATGCAGAGCAGAGTTCCTCAATAAATATTTTGTGGGGGAAAAAACACTTGGCTATCTTCTAGTGAGCCTCAACACTGATTTCTGAGACCACAACCAGGTAGATCCACTGCAGGTTCACACCTCACAGCAAGGATCATTCAAGATTCCAGAACATTTTCCATATTTCACAGAACAAAGAATAAAGTAGAAGCAGCAGTTCAGTATGGAAGCAGGATGACTAATAGTGGGCCTGGCCCTTTATCTGTAGTGCAAGCAGATATACAGGATGATTATTTCTAGGTTTGTTTGTGTGGACTCGTGTAAAACACGTTGGTGCTTTAATGAGCATCTTCCTTCTGCAAGGTTCATCACGGTGGTGATAAATTTCATGGAGACTTCAAAAGTTCCACCATGGTCCATGACTAAAAAAACAAGTGGTACAGTAAGATTCTCATCAACAGAGTCTGCTTCAGATGCCATCCTTCCATGTGCTCCAGCACTGCACATCACTCGTGCTCCTTGGATCATTCAAGCAAGGCTGCAGCACCTCACACCAGGGGAAGGAGGCTGCCCTGCATGGAGAGCCCGGCGCTCCCAGGGAGCTTTTCCAGAGCAGTTCCTGAGCACAGCACTGGCACAGGGTGAACAAACGAGTTCTCACTTGAGAATCTCTGAGGGGAAGCCTCAGGTGCTGCCTTTGCTTCAGAACAAAAAAATAAGGTGGATGACATTTCTTTATACCAGCAGCAGCAACATGCAGAGTAGAGCCCTTGGCCTTAGGATTTTATGATCCAGGAAAAAGACAAGGAAGAGCAGCAGGAAAAGCAGGGCACAGAAGCAAATGCAGGCAAAGCTGGTCAGCCCTCCTGGCACTGCTTACAGAGCAGCCCCAGCCTGACCACTCACAGTTATGAGGGAGAGAAAGACAGCAGGTTTTGATGCAGTAAGACAGGAAGGTTTAAGGGAAGAGAAGGCAGATTTGGAGCTTTTCAGGGAAATCCTCCTTAGTCCAGCTAGCCCTCACTCCACAAGTATTTCTCCCTTTCTATCCTTCCACCTTATTTTGCCCTTAATCTCACTGTGCATTTTTCCTCCCAGCTCAAAGAGCAAACTCACAAGGGAGCCAGATGTGCTGAACGTATGGGTATAAAGAGGCAATCTGCATAACAACAAGAACCATGTGAAACAATCTCATTTTTCCCATCTTGCTTCTATTTTTTCCCAGTGGAAAGTAATAAAATATAGACCTAGTTCATGGTTTGTTCTTTTCAAAGCAGTTCCATTTTCTTCCATTCCTTCCTCCACCTTTCAGGGTTTGGATATAATACATAGCTGTAAAAATACTTCCCATCCACATACATGTATGCATCACTGTTTTGCACCTGTATTGCAAAGAACCTTTCTCTCCAAATGATATCATCTAAAGTGAAAGACAAGTGCCCCCTATGGTCAAGCAAATAATCTATTGTTCAAATTGCAATTATACTGTATAAATGGAGTCCCATTGGTTTCCCTCTGAGCACAGTGTAAGCCCAAAGAAGTCAGTAAGCAGCAATTTTGAGGAGAAAGAATCATGAAGGGAGAAAAAGGAAAATTATTGGTCTGTTAACTGTAAAAAAGGATGATTCTCTTTTGATCTGTGTTGTTAGAAGCCCATAGGGGATGCTGAACACAGAGATAAGGCTCTTGGTCAGGGTATTTGGATACAGAAATTTGAATACTATCTTAACCTAGACCACACATTCCTCTAAAGAACTGATATTTTCTCTCATTGTATAACAAATGTGTTTCATCAGCTTCCTACACTCAAAGATCCAAAACTGGAAGCAAAGGGAATCTCCACAGAGAGGAGTTTCACAGAAGGGATGCCCTCTTCTCAGCTGTATTGAAGAAAGGAAAGTGAAGAAAGTGGCTCAAGAAGCAGAACACACACCAAAGCTGAAGTCCAGGTGTCCCAGTGGTCTCTGGAAAACCTTCTCTCTTCACCCATTAATGAGATTGAATTTTGCAAGTACCCTCAACCATGGAATCACTGCTCACCTATAAAAACCTGGCCTCGGCTGTGGGTGCTGGAGACCTACAAATGCAGCCAAAGAAAATCCGTTCTGCTGGATCTTACCCAAAGCCGGTTGAATCAAGTTTTGGACCAGCTTTAAGAATTTTTGCTAAAAGGCGTAAGAAACTGGATCTTCCCCCTGCACTGGTGCTCTGTGCAAACAAGAGAGCACCAGCAGCACTCCCAGCCAGAGGAGGGATGGAGAGGGAGCTGTGGTCACAGTGTGTTTGTTGCAGGACCATGATCAGGAGGCAGAGTTTATTTAAAAAGTGATTAAACATTAGAATTTAGTGCCTCTGGCAATTTTGCTGTTACCAATGTGCTGCTTCTGTGTCCAGCCTACTTTATTCTGCTCGTTGTTCAGAACAGACCACCACTGAAGTTCCCATTTCAAAATAATCTCCACTGTGATTAAATGGCTGCTGCAGTCAAGTAGTTCTATCTTCTATCAAAGTTTGTAAATCACAGTATTTTAAAAAAGATGCGAGAAGAAAATAATCTGGTATATAATAGTTATTTGATTTTTTACATATGTGCAGAAAAAATAAGCACATTAGATCTCTAGCCTTTAATTAAAAAATAGTTGGGAGGGGGAGGGAATAATATCTTAATAAGTAACATCTGACCAAAAAGTATTTAGTAAATCATACCCTAAGTGTGGCCAAAAACTGTAAGATTTACTGCAAGTAAATCATCATTGCTATCTGAGTCTGAATAGCTTCCATCTGATTTCTGTATGGAAATACACTCCATGGAAGCAGTCTTGAACTTCAAAGGACTTGCAGGATGCTACTAATTTCTGTATCTGACAGTGTGATGCAATGTTTGGATTTGCATCTCTGCACTTCAAAGTGTGGCACTCTCTAGATAAGGTCTCCGTTTATTTTGACATGGATTCACAGAGGTGAACAAGAAAGCAGCACCAGAAACAGCAACTCCCCCAAAAAAGCGGGGGTAAAAAACCCAGACCAACACAACAAAACCCCCAATCCTGCTCTTCTTGCTGCTCTCTGAATTCAGTAATGCCCTGGAGACCAAGGATTACAGAGGAAGAGTACAAGTCATGGTTGCAGTACTTCAAGTAATCTCCAGTGTCCAAAACACAGTGTCAACATATGGTACTCAAATGCAGATTTGGAACATCTTTGAAGTAATATTGAATCTGACTAATGGGTAAAACGCAGACCTAGCTGCCTTTTTTTCTTTATTATTTCATACTGAGGTTGTCAGAATTTCAAGTAGGGCAGCTGGATGCCAGTGCATCATTATTCTGTGAATTATATAGAATTTTATGTAAAAAATATCAGCAAAATGAATTCTGATAGTCCACTTTACTTTTTGGCAACCTGGCCAGACCAGGATCCTACAGGATGAAGACATAAAAGCCTTTTGCCATTTTATAATGACACTTAAAAATTCACACTCTACGTGTGTAAATCTCTCACATTCTAGTCCTAAAGAAAACTCTAAATGCTGGGATATGTTCACAACTGCAGTACAAATCTTACACCATCAAAATACATAAACAAGTCTCCTGCAACTACAGCTCCTAGAACTGTTCTCACTTCCCTTGTATAAAACATCAAAGTATTTTTCAATACCAACAGCTGCTGACCAGGAGCATATATACAACTGCTATAATTATTTATTTATTTATAACTAATTAAGCACTGATCATATTCAGCAAAAACATTCAGGAGAAAAAAAATTCTTACAAATCTGACAGCACAGAGAGAGGTGTTGGGGGCCAAAAATGGAAAAATCTTTGAGCTGAAAATCCAAAAGCAAATTGCTAACATTTTGAAGCCTTGTGTAATGCAGGTTCAACCAGCTGCACATAAAGTCACATTATGTAAGATACCACTGCCACTGAGGTTCCTAATTATGCAGTAATTATCAGGTATCACATACCCTAGGTATACACTGTCCTTATAATTTAGTTCACATAATATGCCACTACATGAAAAGGATTGTCTTTGTATTTAATCATCTTTGATTTTTTTTAGGGGTTTTTTAAGAAAAAAAAGAAGAAAAAATATCAAAGCTAACAGGACTCAGAAGATTTGTGTAATAAACATCATCATCATATGCAGATTTTTATTTCCCAGTTCAGCTGGAGATCAGTGAAGTATTTTGAAGTTTGATTAAGGCAGTTAAGCCTCTCAAAAGTTCCTATTTCTACATTAAAAATAAGTTGTGTGGTACCGTTGTATTAAATTTTTTTCTAAAAGGTATAGCACATTTCATTTGCTCAGTTAAAAGGCCAAAAACCAAATTGTGTTCAAAGAAAGAATTCAAAATTAGAATGCTACTTCTTACTCATTAAGATTAGTTATCATTCACAACGTGCAATATTTACACATATTCCCAAATCTCTTGCTCCTTCCTGAGGCAAAAAAGGTCAGCGGGATTTTTTGACTACATCCTTCAGGATTTGACCCATATGGAATTAGAAACCTATATAATTCTAAGCATTTTCTCTATTAAATAGAATTCTCGCATACTTAAGCAACTTTGTATTTAGAACGAATCTCAGAGCTTAAATGCACCTCGCATCTGGATCATGGATTGTGCTCCATATTATACAATCTGCAGTTACTGGAAATGTTTGTATCCTTTACTGAGAAAGAATGATTCATTTCATAGAAATTTTCATCTGCTATTAATCTTCCAGGATATAGTTAGTGTTCTGATATTTTCAGATATTGTTTTATGGAGGGATTTAAAGTAGCTCTCCCTTGGCAGCCTGCAAGATTACTCAGTGATTATAAGCAACTCAATACTGTATGACAGCATTTCCATGCAAGGGACTTACAATCATGTTTCATTAATTCGGCTTGAATGAAGCCTCATTTCAGGCCTTGAGGAGCTTAAGATTTATGTGAAATTAATAACATAACAGATGTCTTCACAATTTGGTTCCTCTGAAAAAAACTGATTACTTTGAAAACTTCAATGCTTTAAAATGCAGACTGAGGGAGTTTTTACTCTAGGGTAAAGAGTTACTCGTTTATATCAACTGAATCTCAGAACTAAGTGGAATTTAAATGTCAGATTTATATTAAATAGTCATATTCACCATTATTACACATAGTAAACAAAAGCCCACTACTTTCATTAATAAGCAGTGTTGGACATTTAAACTAAAGCTTAGAGAGATAAAGTCAGCACCTTTGCTAAGCAGTAGGAGTAAGTGAGACACAAGGGAGGTAAAAGAAGAATATCCAGGAAGCCCTGGGTTTTTTATCTTTGTTTCTGATAATTTAATCATCTTTTCCTCATAGGAAAACAAAATGCATCTGTGCTCACACAAAACTCCCCACTTTATAAGAGTTGAAGCTGTCTCTTGTGGATGCACATGCCTAAGGCCAAATGCCTTCTTTCTTTCACAGGACACTTTAAACGCTGGCTTCTCTTCTTTTTTTTTTTTTTTTTCATTTTTTCAAAAATTCAATTCTTTTATCTAGGCTTCAGCCACACTAGGTGCCTTGCAAGCTGAATTTTAACGCATGTATGAGCAAGGGGTTTATCTTTAAGGACACTGTCTATGCCATTACCTCTCCAAGTCCCCCCCAAAAAAATAATTGAAATAAAAATTATCTCTTAGCTTTGCTTTTTGATCCGATACGCTGAAGGGCACGGGGAACAATGCATTTTTGATTCACACACTCAAGTACAGCTGATAGGATAGTCACTGTGATGGTTCGATATGCAAATATGTTACATTAAGGGTTGAAAAAAATGACACAGTGCAGGATATTACGGCTAAGACACTATCAGCAAAATCATAACAATTAGCTGTTTGATTGCTGCAGACACGGTTCATGCACCAGCCTCACATTTATAATGAGGTACCCCCCCATCCCTTTCTTGTCTCGCCCCACCCTCAGCACCATGTCCACATTGATACCATGCCTCGCCAAGAGGTAAGGGCTCCGAGATAAAGGCAAAATATCAAAAGCATTAGTATAAATTACAATTGTACATTATTAGCTATTTAATTACAAGAGATATCAGAGTGGAGCTTGCTGATTTCATGCTTATGTTAAAAGTTACCATGGCAGTATTTCTCCCTTGCGAGACGGCATCAGGAATTATTGCTAGCACATGCTAGAACAGACAAAGCAACGCATTCTCACCACATTCTCTCCCTGTCTCTCTCTAAGTTTAATACCAAGGAATTCCTTAGGCATCTGAAAAAAAAAAAAAAAAAAAAAAAAAGAAGAAGAAAAAGCACATGTCTGGCACGGGGCTGTGAACCAGATCTGAATTTGGAGATAAAGTCGGCATGCTAGGCCTGAGGCGGGCGGTGCTGTGCTGACTGCGGAGGTGACTCGCTCTGCTCTCCAAGAGGGACACCCTTCCCTGCACCAGCGCCCCCCTGCTCGCCCACAGCCCCCCGAGGGATGGCATTAGCTGTGCCTCCAAAAACAGCTGCTTATCAGCTCCTCTGGAGGGAGGAAGAAGCAGTGGGTGGCAGAAGGTTGTTGCAAGGAGCGGGGGATGGAGGGAGGAAGGGGGGTGGGGGGAAGGAAGAGGACCAAAAAACAGGAGACATTAATAAGGATGAAGGAGAAGGGGGGGAACTGTGCTCTACCCAAACATGCATGCAGACAAAGGCCTGATCAAGCAGCACACTTATTCACATGCCACTGATTTCTCCTTATTTACAAACATGCAAGATAATGCCTAAATACACCCATCAGTGCACCAGAAAGAGACGGGGGGAATCAACACAGGGAGATGTTTTTTGGTGTCTTGCCTTTTTTTAAAGGAGGGATTTTATACAATAAACATCTAAAAAATTCCTCTCTGTTGAGATGTAACAAATACTGGAGTCACACATGGAGTTTTCAATCCATATTCCCCAGCTGGCACCGTCCCCATTGCCTGTGTGCCACAGCCATGCAAAGCCATCTTCAAAGGTGCTGGGATTCCCCTGGTCAGGCAACAGAGATGTGTCAGCACGACTGGATGTGAAGGGCTTGAATTCAGTGTCAGGCTTTTACCTCTTTTTGGTCCCCTGCACGAGATCTCAGTGGACTGTGTGGTTAACAAGGACAGGTGACAGATGTTGTCATGCACCACGGCAGAAACCTTCCTGCTCAGAGGAGATACACTGAAAGCCAAGTGAGCAGCATAATTTGAATCGATTAATGAATCACAGAGAGCTGGGATGGCAAAGGCTCTCCTTAGCCCCGTGCCAATGAAGTGTTCTCACTTGTGACATACAGGCCCTTCTCTGGCGGGAGTGTGCTGAAACACTCCAAAAACCTCAACCAGAAAGGAATCCCTCACCACTGAGCTGCAGACAAATGGACCTGAGGGTCCAGGTCTCATCCTACCTCATCTGTTTTTCAAAGGCTCATAGAGCATTCGTTTGGAAAGAGAAAGTGACATAGAACTTCTCACGTATTATGTTTAACATAGGGGTGGTACGACCTCAGGTTTGAAGCTGTTGCTGGGATCAATCTGGCCCCAAAGAGGTTGGGATGACCTTTACTTAAAAGTCTTACCCTTCCAGTGTGGCTTTAACATGTAGAAGTACAGAACATTCTGACAAGAATCCTGAAAAGGGATGAGAAAACCTGAATGCAGCATTTTTCTTTTTTTTGTCCCACTGTAATGTATCAATAGAAACTATATAAAAGAAAACCCGTGAAGTTCAATGCACTTTGCCTGAAAATGGCTTAATTTGAAGGTATTTTTTGACACTTTCCCATCTCTGAGCATATCCATCAATAGCCTCAGTGACTGAATGCTCCATTCTCCTTTCCTTCATCTACAGATTTCAAGCAAGCTTTGTCCGGTGATGCTGGTACCAAACATACAAATTCTTCATTTCTCTGAATAGTTCCACCTCTTTATCAACCTTCTCTATATTAAAATATCATTTATTACAATAGAACAATATAACAAATGTTTTAGAAAAGACAGCTTTCAAGGAAAATAGAGCAGCAGGATTAGGGTAATTCAGAAGCAAGTAAAAGCTTTCTGGAAGTGGCAAAAGTATCTGATGTGAAAAGCTGGACTAAAAGATAATCTCAGACTCCACATTCAATCACAACACTTCTTTTATGCCACAAGAAATATGTTTGAACAAAGGCATATTTTCTTCCAATATTTGTTTGCCCAAAATAAAATTTCAGCATTAAAACCTTGCCAGTATAAAAGAAATGGAATACCAAAGGCCTTTTTTCTCCAAACCCTTCATCAATACTAGCACACTCCCCCCAAAGTTTAGGCTTTGCTGAATCAGCCTTTTGACCAGCTGGAATGTTCCCCCTCCATTCCTCACAGCTGCTCTCACTTGTTTGGAGATGGCTCTTGAGATAGGGGGGAACCACTGCTTACACTGACATTCTCATGAGAAAAAGACTTTGGACTCAGCCTACCAAGCAGAAAGAGTCTTGTACAAGGAAAAAAACGTCCAGAAGGAATAATGATAAAAGTGGGTATCAACATTTAACCTGACTTTGTAACAGGTCTGTGCTTCTCACCCCAGCTGCTCCATGTGACAGCGGTGACAGGACTTTCCCTCTTCCAGCTACAGGGCTCCACTGGGTGCTGTACTGAGTTTCACATTTGAGCACCCCAATTTCATTCTGGAGAGGTATTCACCCTGTCTCATGGTGCTCATGAGGGGGTTACTGCTCAGAGTTACTCCAAATCTTCAATCTTCAGAGCTAGTAAGCATAGTTAAACTGCATTTGCCAGCCTTGAACACACAGTCCTGCTCCTGAGTCCAAAATGGGACAAATATTCTCGTCTCTCTTGGCTTGCTGGAGTCCCCAGATAATACTACTAGATGCCAATTCATCTATTTAAAAAGAAAAATATTCACAGGCATATTTATGGCACAGTTAAATAGATAAGAATTCATTTAAATCAATATTATCAGGGGAACAACATCCTTTCAGCTCCAACAACTTTTATTAAAAAAAAAAAGTCCAGCAAACAAGCACCTCAGATCACGGTAAATGGAGCCAAGCAAATTCTTCATATAATGCTTGTTATATTCACTTTAAGGGAAAAAGTAAATGAAGACTATAATAGGAAAAACAAAAACAGGCAGATATAACTGTACAATAAATACAGAACGTGCCCTATTTAATCTGCTTACAGTAAAATCCACTGAGCAAAATTATAATTTGATATGGCTCAGCTTAGCCAATAGAAACTCATAAAATGTCTTAACATCGTAATACATTGTACAAAAGAATCACTAAGTACCATAAAACATATGGGAATATGGGTCTGTATTCATCCATTACTCTTTGCCAGTGTAGCATATTAAAATGGTTTCTATTTAAGTGCAGAGATCCCTGAAGTATACTACAGTCTTAATTAAAATGTCAATAAAATGCAAAAGTGCATTGGGGACCTTATCTGATTTTTCAAATTTTTTTTTTGTTAACTCTTTCAGAGAGTTATTTTTTAATAGCTCCATTACACTACTGAGGTTTGAAGCAATTAAAAATAAACATAACTAAGCCATTTTTAATAATTAGCTGCAGTCTGAGCATGATCTGTATCCTTTCTCTTTAGTACTATTCCCTGCAGGACTAGCTGGCAGGTTAAGTCAAGACTGGAAAAGTAGGTCCTTTTGGAGGCCAGGAAACAATGCTTTGTGTATTCTCACTCCAATAGTTGATTTTTTTTTTCAGTAGCTTTTAAAAAAAGGGGGCAAGATTGTTTTGTGACTCTTTTTCTGAGGTCAGAGACCTTGGCCAGGTAGGAATCTCTCTGGTTTTCAGTGACTCAGAGGGGACAGCTTTTCCTAGGGATGGGGGACACCACTCTGTGGTGCAAGTTTTCTCTCTGAAGTGCTTGATCTGCCTCTGCATGGGACATCAGACCCAGCATAAATAGGAATAAAAACTGGAACTGGACAACAAATCATTATCTACCTACCTTTTCTTCTCATTTAATGAATTTAAAATTGCCTTAGTTTACAAAAAAAAACCCCAAAAATATATCACGATATTTTTCCAAAACTTCAGTTCAGAACCAAAGTTCAGTTTTAAGAATAAGACCCCACCCCTGCTTTCTGTGATTTTGGAGGGATAACAATGGAACAAGCAAGCAAGCTTTTCTCTTTCTTCCTTTTCCATTCTTCAATTCTATTGTACCAGAACTATTATTAAAAATAAACTCATCTTACCCCACACAATTTTCTCTAAAATCTGCATCCCCTTGAGGAAAGAAAGAGTATCTTTGGAATGGTATTTGTCTATTCCTAGCAAGATCAAATCTTGCTGAAAAATGCGATACTGGGAGCACCCCTGGCAGCACTGTGGGAGGCACTGGTGTGGGGTCCTGGGTGGCTGAGCCAGAGCAGGAGGGCTCTCCTGAGAGAGGGGAGCTTGGGCCAAGGCTGATTCTGCTTTGAGACAGTGTGAAGAGTCCTCTGAAGTCTGTGCCAGTGTCCAGTCCAGCCTAAAAACCTGAAGAGTCAGAGCCTCTTTCTCCATCCTTGTGGTAAACCCAGGCAGTGGTTCAGCCTGGCCACAGCCGCTGACTTGTTACACAGGACTGGCAATTACCTTCCAGGAAAACAAAAGGAACATTTTGGAATCTGCACTTAGTGGCTGAATACGTATCATGCCTCTATTTTCATAGGCTGGATAAGCAGAGAAAGGAAAAAACTAGAAGTAAACTAGAGAAGAAGAGTTGACCAGATCAACATGCCTTCAGACTGCAGCAGGATCTGTTTCTCTTTCTACTTCACCCCCCTCTGCATCCACTTTATGTTAAGTGACAAGCAGTTGGCAGGTTTTGCAGATATATTGACAATAGAGGACATATGATACAGCTGTCAAGATTTGTCTTACCAGGGTTTCAGCTGGTTTTTACTAACCGACAGCCAACAGCCAGATTTTGGGGGTTGTGACCTCGAGTTATTTGAAAGAACAGGCAGGCAACACATTTTATGCACTAGTCTGCTGTTCCTAGAATATTTTTAGAATTTACTGTCATAAAACTTGACTCTGGTTAATGACTCTCTAAAAAATATTTAAAAAAAAGTGATTGGAAAGGACGTACCTTGTGAACAGAACTGGAAATTTAAACAGTCATGGGGCCCTACCTTGGATAGTGCTGAACAAGAGCTTCCTGCAAAGTGCCAAATAGTCTCACCTCCGAGGAGTAATACAGAAAGTGAAGGGTTTTAGCCCAGTATACTACATTCTCTTCAGCGAGGATAGCCCACATTATGTTTCTCAGTTCCTCCAATTCTTCTTCTTTTAAAGCTAAAATAATAAAGGGTTTGGACTTCTAACAGCAGAGCCTCTCCTGTCTGCCTCATATGCACTACGTGTATTTCTTACAGACATCCTATTTCCATAATCCTAAAGGTCTCATGTAACATTACTAATGCATCATTTCCATGTGATGCCTCTGTTGTAGTTTGGGAGGAAAAGGAAGGACTGCAGTTGTAGAATAGACAGGTGGCATCAGTCAAACTCGGACCCCACCTCAGCTTAAATGAAAAATAAATCAAATTTGGATTGCCAAAGAGATGTACAAATTCCTACAAAGCATTTGGATATTGCATAATGATTTGACTAAATTACTCCTGTCAAGTGTAAAAATAATGGAAAACTTGAAAAACATAGTAACTGTCCAACAAATAACCTCAAAATACTCACCAGTGGATTAGGCTCAATGGAGCTCACTAACCTATTTAGCTGTCCTGGTGGAATGAGCAGACTAACAGAAAACCCTCTCCACTGTGTGCTCTCCATGTAAGGGCAGAGGAAATCCTCCTAACAGGTAGCAGCTCCTGGAGATGGGAGCTTGAAGGCCTTGCTGGTGGGTGCTTTGGAGAGGGGAGTTGGCATCTTGTAAGGTTGGCCACGGTGTTGTGTGACTTGAATAACAACACACCCTTAAATTCAAAAGAAAGAACTTCCCAGGGACCCTCTGGTCTTCAGAAGACAAGGGAGGAGCCAAAGGAGAACTCTCCACAATGTTCTCTAAACTAGCCAACTCCTTGTTCCTTGTTACTGCCAAGAATTCCATTATTGCTAGGGAACACACCACAACAATTACAAATTTTAAATTGAATTAGACTTAAGGAGACTGGTCTATAGTAACATATTTATATGATTGGTTTCTAATGTTGTAATTAATTATAAAAATAACTTGCCTGCAGCTATCACATACATATCTATATTTAAATAAGTCTGTTTTGTCTTATCAAGATGCGGGTTAACAAAGAAAAAATCAGTTATTTAATGTTTATTAATGAATCATTAAACTAAAACCAGTGTGCAAATCCTTTCTTGCATCTTTACATACATCACAGTCAGAAACATTACAGCTGGTGTGTACAAAACATTTTTCAGGAATGGCTTATGTGCAGTAAGTTTATATCCTATTCACATCTGAATTAACATTCAGCTGTAGGCAAGTGAATTACAGACCTGTGTTGAAGTCTCTTAATCATAAATGTCTTCTTGTCAAATCACAAAATAAACAGGAGCAGTCAAGACACAGAAGAACCTGCCATTAACATCACACTGTTTGATGCTAATTCTGTCTTTGAAGAACTCTATAACATATACCCTGCAGTATTTCTCTGCTGTATGATTTCTCTGCTGTCAAAATTCAGGTTTTTCCAAAGTTATCACACTGCAGGGGAGGCTGCAGGAAGTACTGAAGAAAACACTAGGAATTAGTCTTCATTTCCCCTGTTGTTCCCCCTACCCCAACTCAAAGTGCAAAGTCTCATACTTAAGGTCACTGATCCTTCCTACTCCTTTCAACCTTACTAAAAGAGAGGGATGGGCATATTTTCATCACCTAGCAATAATATTCCATCCTCTCTGTGCAGCATAACCAGTGCTTCCCTCCAGCAGGACACACTCACTTCAGAATTTGCTTCCAGTTCCTGCCCTCAAGGAGTGACCTCCCCCACCCAACACCCTCACTGGGCTCCTGACCTGCCCTTCCTACACCTGGGTGATGCTCAGGCTGGGGGAAATACAAATTACAATGTGTGGAACGCTAAAAAGCTATTCTGCTCTCCAACACTTTTTTTTTTTCTTCTGAAGTGTTGCAATGCTTTCTTTCTATCTCAACAGCAGTTCAGAAATTTTGCACTGATAAATCTGGGGAAGGAATATTTACACAAACACTTGCCAAGACACACAGTACAGCTGCTGAAAAAGTTCTCACCCACTAACTAGAAGACATGTGATGTTCTCTGGCCATATCATATTT
The DNA here is from genome assembly GCF_021018805.1 of Prinia subflava. NCBI lineage: Eukaryota > Metazoa > Chordata > Aves > Passeriformes > Cisticolidae > Prinia > Prinia subflava. Next base: position 11,824,201 of record NC_086259.1, read on the forward strand.
TTTAGTAGGCTTTGATTTGAAAGGTAACATCTGTAAGTCAAACACTTCTATTTGTTAAGAAAACAGATATATTAGTCTCCCAGCAAAAATAAGGAAAACATTGTCAAGTTCAGAGGCAGAAAAAAAACACTTAGAGAATTTTGCCAGAGTGGGATTTTAACATTTTAGACTGCATCAAAAGGTATGAAGTGCCTTGACATACCCTTGATTTTTCTCCAATACTCAAATAAATAATTGACAATTTCCCCAGCAGAGTATGGGATGCTCAGGAAAAATGTATGTGAATTTCAGATTAAAAATACAAATACTTCTTTAACTACTAGACCCATTTCAGGGAGATGGGTATATTTTTTCTTAGGCAGAACCTTTATGGTGCCCCCAAGGATGATTCAGAGCCTGGTCTCTGATGCATGAAAGTTGAAGCCTCAAAGTCCTACTGAAGTCATTGGGACTCAGCTCTGGTATGAACTGTATCCACCTAAGGAGTCATCTAAGAGGAACTGTAACACATTTTCCTGACTTGAAATAATTCATGTGTGCTCTGATCTATTGTAGAGCAGTAAAATTCTTTGTTTTCATCAGAATATTTAGCAAAAGATTTTTCAAGTGTTTTTGGTTGTTTTGACAATCTCAGCCTTTCAAAGACAAGTTTATGTTGCATAACTGTATCTTCATAAGCCCTAAACTGTAATAAAAGATGAAGTTGTGATGTGGACAGAGAGGAAATAGGAAATGGTGTAGCAGCAGTAAAAACACAGAAGAGTGCCTGTTCTCAGAAACAGAATCCTGCGAGATGCTGGATGAAGATATTGGGAATATTCCCATCCTGTGAAGCCAGAGTGTGCTCGGCTGCTTTCAGAATGAAAACAAATGACTGGCAATTGCTCAGGGTGGTGAAAGTGGGAATTGCATTTCGTTTCATGTGCCTTACTTGCAGCCCTTCAGCGTTAAAACGATGATCTTTTTTTTTAAAGCAAATCACAAGGGTATCAGGAAAGAGAAAAACAAACAAACAAGAGCTGGGTAAAAAAATCCCTGAGCAACAGGAGCAAGTCTCAGTTAATGCTGTTTACCTTATTGGTGCAAAAGGAAAGATACTGTAAAAGTATTTTCTTCTTCCCACCCTAGAGAAAAGCTTGTGCTGTTCACAGAGCAGCCACAGCCCCTGGTCCATGGGGCCGCTTGGATACAGTCACTGTCAAAATCCAAAGTCTTTCCTTTACCCAGGAAAGTTTCCCAGCCATGTGAACATGCACACAGAACATTTCCCAACATATATGTAAAATTGTTGACATACCTTTAAATAATCTTTGTCATAGTGTTCTGTACACATCAGCAGGGGGGCTCTCCAGTTTTGCAAGTGTCATTTGAAATAAATATTTGTATTTAAATTCTGTTGTGTTACCATATATCCTTAAGCAGATTGGAAAATTTCAAAATATTTACAGATATTTGAGACATCGCCAAATGTGTTTGGGGTGGTGGATGGGGAAGGCACATCTGCTGTCCATTTTCTGCAGTATGAATGCTTACATTTTTGTTGTTGAGGAAAAAAAAAAGAAAAGAGGGCTTCAACAGATAAAGACAGCTCCTCATCCTCAGGCATTGCTAATGTGTATCAGTTGCCCAGCTCCTGGGATATGCATGAGGTAGTTGTTCTGTACTTTCTGAAAAATACAGTTCTTTGTGCATTTTTTCCTTTGTAAACACAGATTAAGCAGCACTAAGCAGACTATTAAGAAAATACTTCCAACATTTCTCATGTGAGAAAAGTCTTCTCCATATCTTTTCAAAAGCCAAAGTAAGCTTTCAGAATTTGGAAGGGAAAAAAACACACAGGTCCTAAAATAAATTTAGCACTATCCTGTATTTTATATGTCCAGAGGAAAACAAATCAAGAGGGATGTGATCCAAAGAAGAGTAAATGGACATGGCAGTACCAGAGAGAAAACATAAGGACAAATTTGCTCCCTTTATAATATTCATATGATACTTAACAAGTCAAAGCTCTGTGTTTGTGAGGCCAGAGCCAAGTGCTGGTTCACCAATTAACATCCCTGTTTGCACAGACTGGAATAAACAAGCACAGATATTCAGATAAAATAGAGAGATGAATCCTCCCTAAGCCCTGCTGACACACTCTAATACCCAATTGTTCATACCTTCTTGCCTTTTTTAAAGGTTTTTAAATACCTGATCCTGCAACCATCACTTACACCTTACTTATTCTCTAATCTCATCCTTTCTGATAGGAACAACTACTCAGGGAGTTTATGTCTCTGCTCAGCAGACAGCAGGTCACAGGCCCTGGGTGCCATGGGACTTGTAGTGCCCACACTGAGCACACTGTGGGATCTTGGTGATGCTGCCAATTTACCTGGTGCTGTCTACTCTGGGAATAAAGCCTGACTTATTTACACCTCTTACCCAAGAACCATATTTCTCTGCCATGTATCTTTAGCTGTAAAAATTAAGAACAATCTGATCAGCTGCATAATATTTCACATTTAAATATAAAACAGGGGACATGGGTCATTAGTCTTCACTACTCTAGATTCTCTTGAATCTTGACAACAGAACATCAATAAAATACAAGGAATTGTGATTCTCTTATCGAGGGCCACACCAACACACCATTTGCTACACCTGTGCCCTGTGTAGGGAGGACAGGCACAATTTCTGCAGGCTTCCTCCATATCTAACAACTAGGTGGGTTCAGTAGGCATGAGGTTGTACATCTTAATAATTGCTTTTCAGCTAATTGTAAAAGTGGCATATTAACTACTATTTTCAGTAATGGCAACACTATATTTTAATGATGCTATTTCAGCTTGCTAATTAAGTAGACAGATTAGTGACAGATAAATATCCATTCTTTTACAGAGCTAATAAAGAACTTTCCTCATGTGAGATGTGCACATACTTCCAGCTAGAAGTTCCCAGAAGAAATGCAGCCACAGATGGGCCAGCTAATCCAGGGAAAACTCCCACCCAGGTACATTTACTGTCACTTGCCTTATGGATATTCAGCAGACATGGCAGCTCTTCACATCCCTCTGCACTCTGGCACAGTGTGGGAAATCCAGGCACAGAAAATTCCCAAAACCTCCTGCATGCAGGCCCAAATACAGTAAAGAACACAAGATTTGATCTGAGACCTTGGAAAAGGCTTCCAGCTGTGGAGACCATAAGCAAGCACGTGGATTTGTAGTTTAAGCAGAAACATGTTAATCTAGGTAGTGGAGAGTTTTAAGGTTTTAAAGTTAAGATATAGAAGTAGTTATAAAGGCAATAAGAATTTTTAAGGTGTAGTTCTGTAGGATTATGTGCCACTATATGATTGGATACAATTGTCTGCATTGCTGTAGGACGTATGATACAGTTTAATTAGCTATTGGTGTGAAAGTTAAAACAATATGTGTGGCAGTAGATTACTGGCTAATAAACCTTTAAAAACCCTTGTAACCCGTGGTCTTGTGACCACTGACCATGAACTCCTGGCATAAGTGGTGAAGACGTTCTCACCCTTCATGAGACTGAGGCACTAAGTCATGCTCTAAACTTCTTTCAGTGGTCCTGTCTCTCTTAAAATCCCAACGACAGAGGGCTTCTGAATTTCTATCTACACAGCTGGCAAGGCTTTTGACTGACAGGAGATATTTCTCTTCCACACAACTCAAGAATATCTCCTATAATTGTTTCTTAGGTTGGTAAAAAGTACTCTTTAGCAGTTGACCAATTATGAATAACTACTCCAGCATTTTCAAGTAACTGATTTTGCTTTTACCTTTTCTGCACTATGAAGGTTCATCAATGTATATCTAAGATACAAACTAAAGACTATGTAGGGAACACATGAGCAAGCTGTCCCTAAATGACCTTGATTTTCAGCCATGTAATTTTGCTTGCAGGTCATCACGCATGAATTTGGGATGCTGCATGGATCATTACATATTGCCCTTGAATTATTTATTTACTGCACTTGACTGCTGTCTATTCTCTCTCAGACTTTGAGGGGAGAGTAGCTTGTGAGAAGGGTGTGGAACAAGGCTGGATCACAGGAAACCATGGTTAGAAATTCAGTGTACAGCTAATTTGCCCTGTCACTTCTCTAGGCCTTCTTTCCCACTTTTGCCTAACTGTCCTTCAGCTGCTGGGGGTTTCTATTCCTGTGTCAAAATTTAAAAAACTTGCTGATTTGTTATAGATAGGGAAATTGCTCAACATTATAGACTACTTTAAGAATGCACTCTTCTTAAAATGAGTCAGTATCAGGAGCACCAGGTTCTCACTGATACTCATTGTTACCTATCCTGTTCCAGCCTTCTCACTCATTTTAAGTACAAAGCCACCATCAAGCTGTCAGCCCTAACAAGGCAGTCACCTCCTGCCCCCATTCAAATCCAGGTGCCTCTGCACCAAAACACACCTACAGTATCACATTTATTTCCAAGAACCTATTTACCTTCTCTTGGACTGGTTAAATATATTTTTATCATTATTATTTCTCCTAAATTTACAGTTTCTAGGTTGATTTGGCACTTATTCAATCCTCTCTTGCCCAGTTACTCCTCTGTACCTTCATCTAGGGAGGATGAATTGGGCTGAAGGATGGAACCCTACACAGAACTGTAAAATGCAGCTACTGCTGCTCTTTCAGCCCAACACCAACTTTTCCCATGTGCATGAGAAAACACCATTTTTTCCCCATTTTCCACTGCACATTTTGTCTCTAAGTCTTCAGTTTCCTATTGACATTGACTCACCCCACAAGCCAAGGGTAAGATGATCTGTGCAGCAGTGTTCAGCTGCAGGACTTGCTGTGTTCTGATGTAATTTGATGACCATGGGTGCTGATGTAAAAGCTGGCCACATCATGCTCATTCAAACGGCTCCTGTAAATTCCAGTCTGCTCCTCTCCCAGAGCACTGGAGTGCATTATGGGCTCTGGAGGGGTCCCAGCAGCTTATCCCACCTTGTCATCCTCATGGGACAGCCTGGCATATGATGGCCATTTAAAGTCTCGTGATGGTGGCATTCTGAGGCAAATGGGAAGGGAAGGACTTGCTGGTCTCAGGAAACAGCAGCACCCTGCTCCTGTGCAGGTCATAAGGATTGGAGCTTCCCTTGGCTGCTTCCTGCTCGTGAGCAAACAAATATCCCTTGCACAAGTGCCCAAAGGGAGTAGAGCAGCCTGCTTGGGCCAGAAGAGACACAGCTGCTCCAAGTCCTCAGCAGAAAGGAGTTCAAAAGTCTTTTCAGCAGCAACAAACCCACTGGGGACCAGAGACTATTCCCAAACCCACTGGTGATTTGATCCTCTAATGGTCCCAGTTGCCTCAGTTAGACTACAGAAATAGATTGTTACTTTCTCTATATGATGCCTTAAGTTTTAGCTTTCATATTTTCCAGATTCTGTGCTGCAATAGTATATAACTCTGAACTTCATATGAAGTGTTAGCAAGTTCTCTTCACAGTTTAGTTGAACAAAACCATCCTTTTACAGCCCAAGAACCAAGGACACCATTACAGCCTCAGTCCCAAAAAGTAAAAACAACACTGAGGAGAGCAAACTGGGAGGATGGGACTTCATAACCTGAAGCTGTAATTGCACAATCAACCCCAATACGTAAAAGGACCAAAACTTATAAAAGTGTGAAAACTCTTGGCTCAAAGCCCATCTTAGGTCCATCCTTAGCTCTTGAACTGCCCAATGTGCATACTTTAAAGGCCCTTTAATAAATACCTTCTTTATTCCTTTGACACTGCCTAGCCTCTGTTCTAGGTAGCCTCTTAAGGCATCATATACTTCTTACTTAAGGATTTGACAGAAGAAATCATTGCCACTGTTCAGCCCACCCAAATCCAAGGGATTGGCTGTGCTGGCCACCTACAGCTGCCCTCGAGGGGAGTGGCAGAAGAAGCAGCACAACACTGTGAGGGAAAAACCATCTGATGAGCATCCATGCAACTCCTGCTCTAGGGCAGCAGGGATCTCACCTACTGACTTTAAAACTGAGACTTTTAAAGCCTGAACTTCTGTTTTAATAAAATAATAGTGCAGTTCTGACAGTAATGGCAAGAAATACACCAGGTTCTTGGGTATCTTATTAATGAGAAACATTAAGCTGAGTAAGTGATACACTTTGGCTTTTATTGAACCAAAACCCACAAATAAATATACTTGTTCCCATGAATAGGGATTCATTCTTCACTTGAATGAGTCTATAATTTAATCCATTGTTACACCCTAACCAGAGCCAATATTTAACATCTTTTCTAATCAAGCTCTAATTTAATATTTTTAAAATTCTTTTGAATTAGTTGAAATACTTTCATTTTTTTTCTTTTATGAAGGAAAGTTCCTTTTTCTTGCCTATGATTGAGTTTGATGTGGCTTTGTTAGAGCTCTCTTAAGATATACAGTACACATTTTTATTCTTCTTATCTAAGTTTCCAGGATTTGATCAATAGTACAGCATATTTTTCTATCCAAGAACTAACCAAATTTATTCAACAGATTATACATTAATTTTACCATTAGAACATAATATGAGTAGATAATCCACAAAAATGCTTCAGATTTTTTGAAAGTGAATTTAATTATAACTAGTAATGTGCATTTGAGAATTATAATTATGAAAAGTCATGTTCTATAAATCTGAAATGACAGATTATATGTCAAAGCCTTATTGCAGAGGAATTAGAGTACCGATTTATTAGTTGTAAATGTCTGATTATTGCAGCTTTGCTAAAAAACATGATCACAGCATATTCTAGCTGGATTTAACATGTTTAATCCTTCCAACAAGAATCATATTTTGAACAGAAAGCAGGACTGTGTTAATTTGTTTATGAGACAGATTTAGACAACTAATCTTTGTCTTATGATCCCTGAATAGTAATAATTTCAAAATACTTCACAATACTTTTATTTTTCCAGCTGCAGACTACAGCTGATTATGAAATTTACATTCATCTGTAAGCACCATGATCATCACTTGGCTTTAGGAATGATGCTTCCCATTATTTCTCAGCTACTGAGGGACACCCTGTGCACACGATGTCTGAATCACTCTGCCAAAGATTTACCCACTCACGTGGAGGAAGTTATGGAGGGCAACCACAATGTTGGGATTCCTCTTCTGCCTCTCCCCACACAAGCACTGCAACTTCCCAGCAAGTCCAAAAGTGCCAAACAAACTTACTGTGTTTGCATTGACTGAAAACAAAGCCCTCTTTTTCACTAACCAACCATGGGGTATGGAACAGGGTGGGTTTCCCTCAGATCCATTAGTGTTACACTTTCTTACGAGGTTCCTTCTTGGGAAAGACAGGCTACAGTTTATAAATACTACTGACAGTTCTGTATCTGTCAAGTTTAAATGAGGATATTTACAGATCTCGAATGACTCACTACTAATCTATGAGATATATATTTGAAAAACCTTCCTGCTGAACCTAAATTTTATCTGCACCATTGCAAGAACACATTTGTTCATCATGTAGCTGAGCAGGAGGAATCAACTCTTTCTCCAGATACCTGCTATCTGGATTTTTATTAGGAATTAGAATTAATCTCAAGATAAATTTGTTTCTATGTCTTTAAACAAAAAACCCCTCTGGTGGTTATTTCCTGGCAGTGATGCCATATCAGTTTGGGCACAACCTCACACGTGTGGGGAGCTCCAGCCCCAGGTGATGCAGCAGAAGTGCCCTGGACTGGCTGAGCTGGGCAAAGGTTCCTGTTCTGCAGGGCAGAAACTGCTCTAGAAAGGCCTCAGTCCCCCCTGGGCTCCCCAGCACTCCCATCACCCTCACACACATCCCTGGGGTCTGACAAGGTGAGAAACAGATCCTGGGACCACACTGTGCACAGATTTACACATTTTATTTCCTTTCACAGGAAGAAATTTCTTCCAAATGGCTGCTCAAAAACAAAGGCAACATAAGCATTGCATGAGCCTACAAATAATCTAAATTCTTTTCTGCAAAGAGAAAACACATTTCTGCTGTGATGATAGCAGGCTCCTAGAGGCTTTAAACATGCCTTGTTGGTATATAGGTATAATCAGAGCAGTAAAAAGGAAACAGACTTTATTCAGTAAGAACTGAAAGATCCCATTACAGCCTTGCCATTCAGTTGTCTATCAACCTGCAGTACATGGCACATATTTGCTGCTACATAGTTTCTAAAAATAGATGAATAAATAAAAAAAAAAATCTGATGACAGCCTGAACTTCAAAAAACCCTGTCTCACTTTACATCAAGTATAGTCAGGCAGCACTTGGCAATCATTAATTTCACTCATTTATCACAGGTGCTGCAAACTGAACTGCCTGTGGAGTAAGCTGATAGCAGGCTACAAGCAATCTAGCAGGGTTTTATGAAACAATATTACAATATTTTACCAGTCAGCTGTTTCCAGTGAAAAATCAGAAGCAACAGACTACTCGCTCAAGATCAAAACATGTGAATATTCCTGGAAGTCTTTTCTACAGCAGATTTCACAGCTTGTATTACTTATCTGCAGTAGGGGACTTATTTGTAACTGTGCTGCAGAGTTACTTGAGGTGGATTGTGATGTTTAGATCTTGCCATTGGGTACAAACCCTCACGACAACAAATGATTTTCCTACCAACTCTACAGCTCATTATAGCTAATGAAGAAAATCCTGTTTACATAAAAGAATAAAATCTCCGTCTCTACAAAGGATAAGTCCTGGCAACTTGACTTTTTTAATATATATGCTCACCACGCACACAGGGTACTTTATCTGAGCTGTAACAAGGTCTGCTGCACCCCTGGGAGGGTTCAAAATGTGCTTTCAGCAGACCTGTTTGTCACCCATCGTGACTGACTGTGAAGAGGAGCAGCTTGAGGAAACTTAGGCTGCAACAGTTTGAGCCCAGCAGGGCCACTCAAGGAGCAAGATACTCACCAGGGGGGATTGCAGGCTTACACATTTGATGTGCAATAAACTGAATTTCTTTGAAAAATGTTAACTATAACCTTCATTGAAAGATTAAGATATATAATAAAAATGAGAGAAATATTTGCTGTTCTTTCACCTATTTCCTTTTAATTTTTCTATGTATATATTCAGCCAGAGAGTGGAATAGAAAAATCTGCACTCTTCTCTTAAAGACAGCATAGATCACACTTTGCACTTAGCAGAGAATCTTTTCAGCTTCTCCAATACAGAATGAATCTGAGAACCAGACTTTTTTATTTTTTCCTTCATGATAAAAGTCTTCTGATGCCCTTTAGCAAAGACAGAGGATAAATACACACACCTCAGCCAGTATAAGACAGCAAAACCTACCAGAGAAACCAGGCAAGTATGTTGTCCCATGCTGAGCTCCATGACTTTATGGTTCCATTCCTAATTTAAAGCTGGCTCAGATGTGTCTATAGGAACTACAGTTCTGTATGACTGTGCAGTCACATCCAAAGAAACACACTGAATTTTTTGGAAGTTGCTAATCCAATTCCTGCAAAGTCAAGAGGCTTGTTTGCAAAAAAAAAAAAAAAAAAAAAAAGTTTAGAAAGTCTTATAGACCTACTTTTCTTGTAGGTTTAAGGCAAGTGCTCACCTACCTCCATTCAGAATCTGACCTTCTCTCTTGATGAGTTTTTAAATAATTGGTACACTGCAAAGCTTGTAAAAATGTATCAGGTTGATTTTAACAAGGACTCTATATGATCCATGTATTATATTCAGCATCTCTTGAAGCAAAAGATGGGATGTAAAAGCTGTTACAGTTTTTCTCAGTCCGTGCAATTGGGTTATTCTGCTTCTCTTCAGAGAATCCAAACACATGCATGGTAGGCCAAATTGCTCCCTGGGGTTGTTTTATTTGCTTGAAGGGACAAACTTGGCCAGGAATATCTTAGGACAGACTCCAAGTACTCTAATTCTGCTTGCATTATGCTCCATTTTCTCATTTCTGTGTTTTCAGTATTCATTTCATCCTTCTCCAGCTTCTTTTTCCAACTCAGCAGTTCTTACACTGAGCTGCTCAGCATTTTGCTGTGGTACAAATATCCATCCCCTGATCTCTTTACACAAGTCAATGACTGAAAGAAGCAGCATGACACAGTTTCATCCCCTCCCCAAGGGAATGCAAACTAAAGCTGGTTTTGTACGGGGAGAGATAGAGGCTAAGGTGGAAGTGGTCTTAGGGCTGCCTTTTCCAGCCTTCTCCTTTTGTTAAATAAGCACCAACCTAATGCAAAATCTGAATTTTTTTATTTTACCCTTACCAGGCACACACACATCCCCACCACCAGGGTCCAGAGGTATTTGTTGGCAGCATTTTTACAAGTGTGCTATCCTCAGTTTGTGAGCACACTGAGTTGGGATACATTTGTTATATTATGGTTTACTCCAGATAAGACAGAGAACAGTCCCTTGGGACAGCTTTGCACTTGTGCAAGTCATCATGATTCAACTGAAATTAGTGGAATCTCACATTTTACATGTGGTATGGGTCAGACACCCAGCAAGTTACGGGGAAGTATTTCCTGAGAAACAGCTGAGTGCAGCACTCACAGGTCTTAGATTTTGGAGGTTGCTTTTAAAGGATTGAAAGAACAGACTACAATTGAAATATATTTGAAGATACATCTGAGTCTTACCCAGGCTGGTGTAAGGAGAGCAATTGCTGATCTGGAACTGGCATGAACATACACAGCTATCATGCACTTGGTTTTAAGCATTTAGGGGAAACCATCCATGTCCCCTCTCCTACCATAACTACCAAAGGCAAGGGAGGATCAGAGGACTGGAGAGACTGACACAAAGAGTCAAAGACAGTCCTTTCTTGGAACTGCTTAATAATAAAATACATATGCCAGGGAATGCCTCCCTTGTCTCCCCAATACTTTTGAACAAAACCAGGCTTGTCAGTATGGCTAAATCCAAGGAATGCCTATCGACACCTTGAGCATCCTAGTTCAAGAGTGGGTTTGATTACTTGCTACATAATAAATTATCCAAAAGCAACCTTTGAAGACATACAACCCCTAACACTTTAAAATTAAGACTAAATTCAATTTAGAAAAATTGTAAAACAGTTTCCCTGAAATTAATCTTAAATGAAGTTTCTTGCTTGGCCTCTCGCTCGCTGCAGATAATCAATCTCGACGCGGCTGTGTGAGAAACAGAGGCTACTGAAAGGGAAGTGAAATTAAAGAGAGGAGCTGGGCCAGGAAGATGAAAAAGCTATCTAATTATCAGCATTTTATTAGAAACAATTAACTAATATTCAATTAGTTGCCATCACTGAAGCAAAGTGACAGTTAGGAAAACAGAAAACGAACCTTGACAAGGTGTTCGCTTTCTAATAAATGGGAGATGAGGGGAATCATTTATTGGTGGTTTACCCCTGGTCAGAGCCTTGGGGCAACTCACCCAGCGTGAGGCGATGGGACTGGCTGGTTGCCAACATTAACTGTACTTATTACATTCATCCCATGCAGAACACATCCATCTCCTGCTCTGCCTTGACATCCCATTTATTCCGAGATTCATTTGTCATGTCCCCAATCACCAAAATGAATAGAAACTTTCCAGCATGATGGATTGTGGTTCTAATTAGGACTAAAGAAAAGATCCACACTCAAGTAGAGCCCTTTTTCTTTTACTTCTTCTCCTAATAAAATAGTATTCCTAGCCAACTTTGTGACTAATGTCCTTTCATGGTGGTTGTCCACTGTAGGTCACCCAGTCAAAAAGAAACAGTAGTCCTTCCAGAATGTATTTTTCCTCCCCTAACAACTACACAAATTATTATAGAAAAAAGTCCAGACACGCTGAAAACCATGCACACACAGTTTGTTGATGTGCAGCAGATGTCTAGAATACAAAATTTTGGATAGTGTTTGTCCCTTTTGTGTCCCAGAATTTCTTTTAACAAAATGCAGATAAATAGAAACAGCTGCAGTAGGCTGCAATAGGCCTGGCAACTATTAAAATTGCTGATAAATCTAACTTTTATTAATCAAATTAAATTTGATGTCAGCATTTTAAAAGTAATGGCACTAAACAAAGTGCCACTATTTCAGACTAAGTTTAACATATAATTTGTTTGTGTTACATCTCATTTCAATATCTATATCAGAAATAAACATATGCCCTGATACAACAGAAACTTTTTAAAAAATACCCTCTGAGATCTTTCTCCTGTTTCTCACACAGGGGTACTTTCAATAATTGTGTCTTTAATATTAGAAAAATGCAATTTCTTTTACAGCAATCGTCACATTTTTCTGAACATTGGTAGGTCTCTGCTGTAGAAGAATACTAGACTGGACAGGAGAGGACAAAGGAAAAAGTACAGTGTAGTGAGGGCAGCACTATTTTGCTTGGAAAACTTTCAAAGTTGGAGATAACCTGTTAGCTAGTGGTAAGTGAATAAAAAATGGTAGTGCCTAAAGTGGATTAGCTTAACAAATAAAGAGATTTGCATGAATGGAAAAATAACCCATTTAAAATTGTATTTAAAACTCAGAAGAAAGAAGATTGCAGTTGCAAAAGAATTCAGGAATTCACAGATACATGAAGAATACTCCAAGTCATTAAAACAGCCTGATGAATATTTAAAAACACCAGGAAGAGTGTAGGTTTACTTGATACTTAACAGACTGCAAGTACCAACAATCTGCTACCAAAATTTCTCATATTTCGAAAGATGATCATCCTGTCCAACCTATTATCTGTATTATCTTCACATAGCAGAACATGAAACTTCCACCAGAAACAAGGGAAACAATTCACAAGGAGTCTGTTTTAATTGGTATTATTTAATGTACAAGTATTTTTGGACAAGGAAAAGAACAATTTTCTAACTTTTCTAAAATAAAATAATTGGGATTATCCTGAGATTTAGCTTCAGTATTCTCTGCGAAGTCTAAATAAACCAGATGTCAAAAGAAATTTCAGTGCAATAAATCATATGAATTTCAAGGCTTGATGGCAGAGCCCAAATTTACTGTGCAGCAATCACCAGGGAAGTATTTTGAGCTGTATTAGGTCCAATTTCTTATGGCCTTGTCCAGAAATGTGATGTCCATGCAAAGAGACCCAGCCAAACAAACAAAAATCTTACAGGAACCTCCACTGCAGGAAGAGCTGGGCACCTGCTATTTGTAATTGTGGTCTTTGTTTGATTCTGCAGACCAAGGCTCTCATTCCCTGCCGTTTACTGCAATCAAAACATAGATCATTTTGCTCTTGAATATTTTTACCTATAAGTATGACTAACTTGCTGTGTTGCAGTTTTTCGGACCAGAAAAGCCAAAAGAGACATTTTCTTTTCCTAGTGCCAAAAGATACACACCGAGTGAGTGTATGTGGAAGAACAGCTCTGGAGTTTGCTACAGAGAGCTTTACCTGGTGGGAAGGGAAACAGGTAATTAATTACATTATTGTTTACTCTTATTTGTTAGCAAAATTTCTTACAGACTTGGTTCGGTGCTTTTAAAAATACCTGCTCTAAAGGCACATGCTATATAAACATACAGCAGAGCAGGTTGTTAGGTTTTGCCAAAAGCCCACTTATTTAGGCGATACTTGCAACATTTGGATTTTTTTCCATTCTTCCTTGAGCCCCTGTGGTACTGAACTGTTTCCCACAGAAGTACCTTCCCAATCCAGGATTTTATCCTTTCTATTTTTCCTCTTTCATGAACACACAATGGATTTAAGACAATAATCCTGTACTCTGATCCAGCTTCTGAATCATTCCAAACAACACTGAAATTCTCCCAGAGGCAACAAAGAACTCTAACTTTAAACAGTTGTCAAATACCAAGCATAGCCATAGAATCATTCAGGTTGCAAAAGACCCTTCAGACCATTGAGTCCAACTGTGAACATAACACCAAGCCCACCACCAGCCCATGTCCCCAGCTGCCCCAGTACATTGGGGAATTTTATCCAGACAGAATGGGGAAATATCTTCCTAGGCTATTGGCCTGATTCATCCTGTGTCAGTGTCTCCCACATGCCACTCTCACTCACTGCACAAGATAAAACAGAAATAAAGTAAGCCCACATGCAGCATGCCTGCCTTCAGGCTCCCCCACCCCTCCCCAAAAAGATCAGGTGGCTCTGGAAATGACATGAATGCATATTAGTTGTAAAGGCACTGGGGCCTTGATGGCTCCTGTCCTGGCTCTAGCAAGTTTCCAGTGAAACCCTTCAGTACATCCTGAGAATAACACTCCTGCATAATTTAAATGAGCACTATAAATTGTCATTTAAATTGCATGAGAATCTGAGATAAGGTTGGCAGAAGATCCAGAAAGAGCCCTTGACTGTCAGATTAACACAGCAGGCAAGGGACAAAACCAGGCATTTTCTTTTCTTTTTGACTAAAATCTTTCAGAGAGAAAATCAAAGCTTCTCCAATTCCTGACCTTTCATTTCAATGAAGAACATGCAATCTGCAGTCTTCTGCTGTAATTGATCTGTGTTCAAAATGAACAAACTGTATATTAATATAATATACCCAGGCCAGAAAAGCGAGATCTCGCAGAGCACTCTTGGAAGCAGATCCCTCGCTTCCACAAAAATGGATAATTTAATCTTTGTCATTGGCCTGTCTCTGTCAAAGAGAACAATGGATAGTCTATTCGCAATTGATGACTCTATAGAAATTAATATTAGTAAAAGGTGTCCATTTAGTGTCTCACCTTCTGTGCTAAAGGTGACATCCATGATGGATGCATCCTAAGACAATGGATTTATCTTTAAAATGGAGTAATTACACAGTGGATGCATGGATGACATAATGACATTGTGGTTTTATATTAATAAAAGAAAGAAATATTCCTTCTGAAGAAAGAAAAAATATGACTAACATGGTCATTTATGAGATTTTGGCAGCTACTTTGTAACTGCAAAAAGCACTGTTGAATTGTTAAGCTATAAATTAGAGTCCTACACACTTTAGGCAGTTCATGATCAGCTTTCATGTGACAAACCTTAGTTAAAAAAATTAAAGGTGCTCATGGGCTCCTAAATCTCCCACCTTTACAAAGGTGGCTTCAAATTGGGACAGTAAGTAAGTAACTAAGTAAGAGGCAAAGTAGATGAGATTGGAGGGGGGAATAAAGGGATGTGGCTGCTGGGTGCACCCTGGGCCCCTCATGGCCACTGTTCTTTCTGTTTGGCAAGCAAACCTCAGGGTGCTCCCTGAGCTGCCCTGTGAAATCCAGCCCTCCCCAGAGAAAGATTTGCAAAACTGGTGGGGACTGCAGGACCTGCAAGGAGCCAGTCAGGCACAGAGGCTGCAAAACCAGCCTCAGGTGGTCAATTCACTGCCCCAGTGGTACCAAGGAGCATCTCCTTGTGTTACCTATAACCAATAAATAATGCTGGTGCCTGGCAGAATGACACCCTTGGAGGAGGTCTGCTTTGTAAGGCTTTTTCCTCCCCTCTCAAAAATACCCAAGTTCACCCACTACTAAGACATTCTTTGTGTCCTGTACCTGGTGTTTTTTGTGGCCCACACTGCTGCTGTCTAAAAATTCACCGCAGATTTCAAAATACTATATGTCATACAGAAAATTTGAAATTATCTTGTTTTGAAGCTTTCTTTAAAACTGAATCTTCAACTAAAACCAGTCTCTACATTGGTCCTATAAAATGTATAATTTCACGTAAATTAGACTTTTTAATTTCCCCAACTTTATCATCAAGAATAACCAGCAAAATGAAACTAAAACCCCATTATTTATTTAGTCCTCAATAATCTCTGGGATTTCAAGAAGTTTAAAAAGCAATCTTTGACAGAAGCTTTCACCTCCGGAATCACCTATATGTTGGGTTTGATGGGGAGGTTTTATCTTACATACACATATAAAAACATTCTCAATTTTAGTATTTTAAAACTTTAAATAACTAAAGGCAAAGAGAAATGAGTGCTCTTGTTAGGACTGCTCATAAATTTGCTCAAACGTATTATTTATTGAAAAGATGTAAGTGTTGACACTATATGAAGCATGAAGCTAAAATTCACCCTCTGTAACCTTTCAGAGGTTTCAGTAAGAATTAACAGCAAAATTTAGATGCCAAAATCACGCAACTCTGAAAGACAAGGGATAATAAGGAATAATATAAGGTTTTGTTTTAATGCTGTCATACTCAGGTCAGTCCAAACTGTAAGAGTTCAAGAATGAATAGTAGTACACAAACCAAAAATTAAATCAAGTTTTCATTGTAAGGTACATCAGAAATGAAACACCCTGTCCCTTATCTCATGAAACCCTTACATTTTGTGCCTGCCAATTGAACTGATTCCTGCTCCTTAATAAACCACTTCTGTGACAAAATTTCCCTACATAGTCAGTCTTTACAGCAAACTTCTGAAAGGGTTGTCTCTGGAGAGCTCCCATTCCCAGTTCCTAAATTCTATTTAAAAGGCAGCTAAAAATATTAAATACTTTCCAACTTCTACTTTTCTATTAATCCACAGCTACAGCTGTCACAGGGATTTTATGAATTAGGCAGAGAGGTGGGAGTGGACCATGAAAAAATACATTATGATGTAGTCCACAGCTTGAAGGCATCTGGAGTCTAAATTTAAGAGAACAAATACTGGCTTTGAGTTTGAATATTCAACACCATTTCTCTTTTTAATTTGGATTAATTTGCTGATCCACGCTTCATATATTTTCCTTTCAAGGCTGACTGTTAATTTAGTAAAGGACACATCTACTGCTCAAAGAGGAAACATTTCCAGCAGCAGTTCGACATTCAGCCACCTCTTCTCAGGTCGGCAGGCTGGAAGCTAATGACTCAACCCATCACTTTCCAGTTTTCTGACTTGGTAGGCAGAGAGTTTCTCTTGCAGGCTTCTCCTGAAATGTATTTCAGGAGAAAAATTATGGAACAAGGCCAACAATAGAAATCTGGTGTTTCTTCAAAGAATTTTTCCCTTCCTTTACATGAATGACCTTCAGTAAAATTTGAAATGTTGTCTTGAGACTTTCAATTAATTAATTATCTTATTGATGTCACACATTTCAAAGCAAAGAACTTGTTCAGGTCTTTAAAGGAGACAATCAGCAGTAAAAACTAGGAAGAAAATTGGAAATACAGTTCTGTGAAGATTACGAACTACAAAATACACCCAAATGAAATGGTTTGCACAGCTGTAAGCAGTAACTTAAAAGGCCATACCAAGGATAAACAAGAGGTATTGAGTTAGTCAAAGGAATATATGAACAGGTTATAATTTTTTATTAAAATTATTATTCTGTTATTATTTAAATGGTGTATCATGACCTTATATGATGCAGGAAAAACTGTGTCATTAAGTGAGAAGAACAAAGCTTTACTGTGGGGAGAAATCAAGTTTTCTGAAGGATCAGCCCAGGGTGAACTAGTACAACTGCAGGAAAGCTGAGAGATGAAATCCAAAGCTGGATTATTAGAATCTTTTTCCTCACTCTTCAAGTCTCTCCTTGCCCAGAAAGTGAATAGTTTTTCTCCTAAAACATGATCAATGGTGATATGATCCTCATGTGTTTTCAGAAAAAGCTTTCTCCTCAAAGTGATCCCAGCACTGGAGGAACTAGTGAGCACACACAACTGTTTCTTATCTATGAGGTTTTATACACCCAGTGTCAAAGGAAAGATTTTAAGACTTAGAAAGTGGAAACAAGGTTAAGTCTGGGATTTTGAGACCTAAAGAACTTAAGCTTTAAAGTTCTATTGAAGCAAATTGATTCCATTTAATGCAATTCAACGATACTGTTTAAAGGAACCCTCTTGAGTTGTTTTAATAAACAAAACAAAATTTTGCATTATTTGAAACCTGTTTCATCCCCTTTAATCCCTCTGACCAGAGGGTACCATTTCAATATCAGTCTTTCAGATATTCCTTACTTTTGCACCACACCTTGATCTGATAGCTTGACTTTACAGCCTTACGCCATGATTTCATGTTTATATTGTTCGTTCTTCCTTCTTACAGTCAATTACCATAAATGGGGAAATCACAAGGAGAAAACTGATGCAAAAGTCTAAGGGCTGCACCCACCTTGGCTTCATGTCACACTCAACCCTTTAGAAAACACTGGACCAACGGATTTACACTCACTTTGCCTTAACATAATCAATAAAACAAGGTTTAATGCTATTAAAAAACAAGCCAAACTCTTTTTAAAATTATATTTTCAGCCAAAAAGATAGCTACTGGGAAAAATTCAGTCACTGATGAAGTTCTGCAGCCTCATTTTATTCGCTGCCTTCAAAAATTTTAATAAAGTTGTAGTTATCACAAACATTTGCCCCCACAGAGACTTTTCTCCTTTGAAAATCACCAAAGTGCTCCCAGGCTGACTCTTATCCTGGTATTTCATATAAACATACAAAGTGCAATCTGTGACACAGAACCAAGGGTCATTTAGAGGTCTTGTGCCATGTTGAACTAATTACAAAAAAATTGGCAAGAAAGTAACACATGACAGTTTTATATATTTCAGAGATACCTTCTGCAGAATACTCAGAACGAGTCCAAATGAACAACAACAAGGAAAAAAAAGACTACAAAATTCTATAAAAAATGTTAAATTTTTCAAGTTTTCATAACAACTCATTTTTTCACCATTAGGAACAGAAACTTTTGGGTCGCTTCTGGTCTAAGCAGCATCACCTCCTTATCATGAGTAGGTTGCTATTCCCCCTGTAGCACCAATGACAATTTTCCTAATGTTCCAGGCACACCAGATATAATTGGACATAATTTGCACTGACCTCACCTCAGCAAAGACAGAAAGAAAAATCTTCATCCTTTCTCATTTCCAAGTGAGGCCAACTACAGACATTTGGCTGCTGCTGGAGATTCAGTTTGTCACTGGAGAAGAACTGAGCATCCAGGTAATAGACACAGACACATGATTTTTCTAGGCAATTGCAAACAGATTCTTTTAATGGTTTCCAACTTTCTGATGTGCAAACATCAAAATATTTTTTTAGCTGAAATCCCAATCCCAGAAAAATTATGCTTTGAGTCTGTAATTTTAGTTATTCTTTGTAAGCCCCAGTGGTGACCCATACAGACTGAAAAGCAACAATTAGCTGTTTGACATATTTATGTATATAGACCTGTGTGTATAATTTAGTGAGAAAATATTTTCAGATACTAGAAAGTTCAAAAGCAAACAAACCACCAAGCCTGTGTCAAAAACAGAAGAAGGAGTAATTAGTATGGTCATCAGCACTTAATTACTAAGAATAAAAATATCCCTGTTGCTCAGTGAAAAATAAATATCTCCTACTGATATAAAGAATAAAAAGAAATTCAAAAGTTAAAGCACTAGTTAGAAGGGAATATAGGACCCTTCAAATAGATTTGAGCTTTTAAACACAGATATTCATGAAACTAAATTCCTATCTAGTTGTACAGGACGAAACCAGAAAGCAAACAATGTATGACAGAAGGAAAAATAAGGTATTTTATATGGGACAGATGTTAAGATGTTGCTTTTCTGGCAGTCTTTCCTCCTGTGATCATGTTTGATTTTATACTGAGCGCCAGGCAGGCCAGCCTTTCTGAATATTGCCAAAAGCCCTTTCTTAGTCCTACTGCTACATCTGCCATCCAGAACAGTCAGCACCTCGGCAGCTATCCATCCAAGTCATAAAGATTCACATATTTCACATTGTCAGTCTCACCAGAATGTACAAGTTACGTACAGATGGTTAGAGGAACCCAACAAATGAGACACCCAGGTCAATAAACCAGAAAGCAAACAAACCCCCAGGGAAAAATGTCTTTTTTCAACACTTTCACAGCAATTTCCCTATCCTTGAATATGTGTTTTAATGGACATGATTATGTACACAACGTGAAGCCACACATCAATAAGAGAACAGTTGGAGAAAGACAATACTGGGCTCGCTGACAGAGATGAAAAAAGTCACCAATCTTGTGGTTGCCCATTTATCTCCTGACGTTTTACACCTTTGAACTGAGTTACAACACTACTGATACCCAGGTAGAGAGTATTGAGCTCAGGGTGAAATGATTATGGCAGGAACTCACTGCTGGTCACAGCAGTGACAACCCTGCCTTCTCTTCCCACTCTTCTATATTTAGACCCAGACCAGTGCTTGGATACAGAGCATGAAAACGATTTATGTACCACTGAAATATAGATGTGATTTGCAGAAAGATCAGTGACACCACATGAATACTAATTTCTCTGACAAATAATACCAGCAGGGGCAATCCAAAAGGGATGACTGTACATACATTATGACCAAATTTGAACATTTGATGACTGAGCAATGCTTTGGCAAGCCATGACCAAAAGAAGTGGATGACAAAGGGAGGGAGTTCACCTCATCACCCCAAAAAGGCTGAAAGGCTACACATTATTTCTGGCTACTTGTTCAAATTGCATTTTGCTGCATTTTTTAATAATAAAACAATGTCTGTGCAGGCTATAGTCTTTACAACTTCATGACAATGCTAACTATGAAAGATGCTGTAATGATTCAACTGATTCCTATAAAGATTATTCATGTCCATTTTGTTACTAGCTGTAAATGGGTTTGGTTTACTGCACAGAGACCTCTCAATATAGTGTTTGCACTGCTCTAAAAGGGCACATCATCCAGTGCATTTGTGAAACCAGTGAAATCCTCCGAACACAGAATGCTGAAGCAGTCTGTTGTTTTCTCAAGACATGCAACTCACCATCCAATTTTACTTTTTTCTAGCTGACTGTCTTAGCTTGGAAAACAGAGTTAGGGCAGTCAGAGAAAAAATGAGCCATGATCATGTGTGGGAATGCACAAGTACAATGAGACTGAAGGAAACTGAAAGAAATTCAGATTTGTAACATTAGTAGAAAGCAGTTTCATTTTATCCATTCCTTTCAACCAGAACCCAAACTTCAGACAAGATAAAGACCCAAGCAGTCTGCATTTAACGGTAGCTCAGGTACAAAGGAATGATTTCCAAATTTTCATTCTAAGGTCACAATGGGGAGATTACATTTCTCTTCCCAACAACCTCATAAAAATCAGGTTTCTTATTTGAGCAGCAAGTGCCCATCCTTAAGTCTTACTTGCTCATAAAAATACTAAAGGCTTCATATAACTATCAGTTGCAAGCAAACTGGTGCAGTTAACTTTTCAAATGTGTTTGAGACATGGCCTGAATGATATCACAGTCAACTCTTACACTTCCATTTTCATTTAACTTTGATACAGAATAAAAGATGTGAGCATACAAATACAGAAGTGTACTATTAAATTCAGAAAATATTTCACTTGCTTTTGACTGAGTAACATCATGTGCAAAGCAATAAAAATTGAATTAAGGCAAATTTGAAATGCTCTTTGTTTTTCTGTTGTTTTAATTTCCATTTTTCATGTTTTTTCCAGAGGCTGGTTTTAGCCTATTACACACAATACCTGTCTGTTTCTCATCCTGTCAATCATCTGGCCATATATTTTACTGTTCATTGATGCTTGTAGATCTTAAGGTTTTGTAATCTACAGCAAGCAATATGAAATATATTTGTTGATTTTAAAAAATAAGTCTTTCATAGACATGTGCACTAGTTTAATCAGAGATATAAGTATTAAAATTTCTGCTGGCTTTGTGCAGCAGGGTTTAGCATGGGAGTTTTTCAGACACTAATGGGAAGCTGGTGGCAAACCCTGCAACCATTACCCACAGCAGATCAAGATTTTTAAACACATCACTTCTTTTTCAGTCATTAGTGTCTTCTTAAAACAACATCATGCTTTGTTTCCTTGATCAAAGCCGCAGACTCAGGAGTGTGAAAATAAATTTCACTTTGGTGTGTTTCTTTCAAAACACATCAGTCTCATAAGCAGGCTAATCTTTGGTGATGTATTATGATGGATTGTGCTTATCCATGCAAATTGTCTAGATAGATGGTTTGCCACTCATTAAAAGGGATTATTCTCCCTGCACACACCAGCGCCACATGTGCTCGCACAGGGTGAGAGAGACATGGGCCTAAATGTTCACATATGAGCCTTGATAAAACTCTGCTTTCCCTGGTTCAGTCTCAGGGCTTGGAGCAGTGGTTTGGTGAGGCTTTGGAGACACCTACCACTCCACAGACATCTTATACAGGGATACCTCCAACACCTGCACAGAGCAGCTGAACTACTCTGGAATAACAAATTGCTGCTCTCAGGACCATCCTTCATCACATCTGTATCACCATCTCATGCACTTCTATGGCTGTATTTACAGCACCTTTACACACAGATTAGTATTCAACAGTTGACTAAAGCATTTCTTCCCATTTTTATGTCATAAATATCTCATTACTTGATTTCAGCAGATGCTTGGTTTCAATAAAGACATGGTATTATTGTTTAAGTGTTTCAAGAGCTCAGGTGTTTCCCTTCAAACATAGTACACCTCTGACCTAGTTAAATAAAAAAGTAGATTTAAACTACCCCTATGTTTGCATAGTTTAAAAATTCTTGATTTCCTGTTTGTGTCCTCTATTCTGTGTTATACAAGAGAAATGCCTTACATTATGTAAATTAGGGCCTAGCTAGATATTCCAGAAAAAGGTAGAATCCTTCATCTAGGGAAGGAAGAACCTATCAGTGAAATTACTAAACACAGCTGATCTCCTGTTAAATCCCTCCATGGTCATATTGAACAAATACCCGATTAATTATATTCCTGTGTGCTGGGATCCAGAATACTTTATTTATCGCCTTAAACTGCATCTGCAGCAAGACATCTAATGAGCAGTAGCTTTTCCCAGTAATACAGATAATCTCTTTGCAGAGAATTAGTTCTTGGAAAATAGAAATGCACCTTTTTGCAAATTCCACTTTATACTTTCAACTCCCAGGAGAATGGGGAGTGGATCATAAGGAAGGAAGGGAAGAGGGAAAGACAGATTAAGGATGTTACAGTAATATTCTTTTGTTCAACATCTGCATGCTAGAGAGATTACACAATCTTCAGCAGATCAGCAAAAGAAGATTTGAAGCGACTACAGTTAAACCTTCTGAGCAACTGAAACACTCTGCTGCTTTCTCACCCTCCACCCCAACCTTACCAGATCCACAGCTAAGAACTATCCCACATCCCCCCTAACTGCTAGGATAGTCTTTCCATCTTTAAAACCCCCTGAATTCCATACACCCATGACCTTGGAGTAAACATGGTGTTAGCAGCACACACTCAAACAGATCCAACATCTGCAGGCAATAGACAAAGGCCCCTCTTCTTCCTCCAACAAGATCAAGCAAAATTCTAGGAAGAATTACAAAATTCCATAAAGCTTAGCTAGCATTGCTTTTTTTGCATCATAAAAATAGAACACTTAACAAAGAAACACAAGTTTCCATGATTCTCCTCTTCAACAGTCCATTCAGAAAATGAAAAAAATGGTGGAGATTGTGAGGTCAGTGAGCTTGCACAGGGCACACCTGGATGCAAAGACCATAAGGGCTTCAGTGAAGGAAAGAGGATTGGAGTGTTTTAGGGGCAAAAGGAAGGTTTCAGGGATGAACTGCTGTAACTGCAGACAACAGGCAATGAAGTAACACCGTGTCAGGCTGCTCTGAACCTCCAGGGATCAATTCTAACCCCTTCACAACCAGGGTGTTGCAGCCCCACCAGCAGGGTTGAGCGTTTTGTGCAGAAATCTCAGTGGATTCAGCTGCAGTGGGAAGAACCCCTATTTATGTATCACCACAGCAGACCAGGCTCTGATACAGCAACAGTAATGACCCCACTTTCCATAAAGTAGACAAAGCCTTGAGCCTCTAAAATGCACCCCAGGCACACCCTAAAGAGAGCAAAGATTG
This sequence comes from Prinia subflava, assembly GCF_021018805.1. Lineage (NCBI taxonomy): Eukaryota > Metazoa > Chordata > Aves > Passeriformes > Cisticolidae > Prinia > Prinia subflava. The sequence continues at coordinate 11,848,042 of NC_086259.1, forward strand.
ATTTTACTACTTGCCTCAGAATCCATTGACGATATTCTTAGAGCATATTAATAAAATATAATTCTGCTGAGAACAAATTCCCGAAGATCCACCTGTCAAACAGCTCTGTTGCAAAAATTCTTTGTGACTTTAATATTTACCACCTAACATTTCACAGCCGATAAGAAAAAAAGTGCTACTTTGACCTGATGCATAGTAATGTGGTGTGAAGCAATGAGAGCCAATTTACTGGGCAGCACCGAGACATAATGTGGAGGAACACTGTGTCGATTTGCAGAGTGAATCAAAATGCCGAAGCTTTCTCTTCCGTGATATCTGCAAATCGCCGAATAATGTGGTTCACTGACCAAGTGAATTATTTTCGAGGAGTTTGGCACATCTTTAATTACAAGATATGTAAAGATGAAATGGAAACACGCTGCACATATTTCTTCATGGCTGCTGAACTTTTCTTATAGAAAAGCACCTGTTTTTATTAAACTGTCTCTAGAAGGCATAAAACGTACGAGGTAGAGGTTGACAATATATTTCTCAACATGTGTAAGTTACCATTTGGGCAACCTTACAAGGTATGGATCAACCATGTATAGATATTGTACCTACACACACAAAGTTACACATAGGTAATTATACAAATATGTAGAAAATAGATTTCTTCCTATCACAAATGTCTTTAAATTTAGGCAGGGTACCAACAGTGTTATAATGTTTCTGTTGCAACCAAGGAAGGCTCTAAAAATAAAAAAAAAAAAAAAAAAATCAGGCCCTCTTTATAAACATTTATGTGCCCTTTATGCTTCAAAAATTCAGGAATTTGCATGCTGACAATGATTATGTAAATGGACTGTTTTGACAATCAGGTCCCAAAGGATTCCTCAGCTGAAAGCAATTCTCCTTTAAAGGTTTCATCATGGTCCAAATCAGTGGTTCTTGAGACACCATTTTCAGTAATGCAATAAAAACCCTGTCAGAGTCTTGCTGGTTGCTTTCCTCTCAAGCAATAAGCCCTTCTTGCTTTGAAACAGCAGCCCCAAAAAGGTCTCTTTTTGCTGATTTTGAAGGGCTGTGGCACATAACATAGTTTTAAACCTCCATTCTGAGTAAAATATTGCAGACTCAACTCAATGGACCAAAATTCATAGGCAACCCTGCACGGAGCAGGAGGTGAGTGTAGATGACTTCCTGAGGCCCTTTTTAACTTGATTTGTTCCATGATCCTACAATCCTCAAATTGCTGAGCCCTCCAGGCTGGGGCAGGCACACTGCAGAAATATCCAATAATATTCTGGCCTCACCCTGAGCTGCTGGACTATTGCAATCATTCAAGTCAAGACTGCAGGGATTTATCTGAAGTGAATACTTTAAACATGCATGACATCAGAAATATTAAAGTATGCCTTAAATTTTGCAGTAAATATTGTGAAGGAAGGGTGCTTTCTCAGCACCTGTGCCGTCAGAGGTGCTGTGCATGGAAATGTCAAAAACTCACCATAAAGGTTTTTATCCTAACTTAAATGCCTAAAGCTGAAATAGATAAAGATTCAAGGAACTTCTGCAACGTGCTCAAATGTGCATTCCAAGAAACTAGTTTTATAGGAAAAAAAAGCTGATGTGGTTTGGGGTTTTTGGTGGTATATACCTGTAATCCCTGTTCATGGGAATGCACAATTTAAGGGGTATGTTTCAACTATTAAAAGCATTTCTGTTCCATTGTCCTCATTTAAAAATGGGCATATAAGTAACTTTTTTTAAAAAACCCAAACAAGCAAACCACTGTTCCCCACTAGTGAAACACCAAACTCCAGTTTTAAAGTGGAATGGAAAGCATAAGCCAACAAGTCCTGGTCAATCAGCTGTTCTGCTTCTGCTGCTGCTTTCTCTCCCTTCCCAAATGCCCAGAGCCACAGATGAGAACATAGAGACCTCAACCAGGAACCTTCACAGACGAGTTCCCACAGAGCTTCCGTGGCACAGCCAGGAGAACGAGCACATCCAGCCCCTGTCAGTGCTCAGAGGGGCTGGAACAGACTGTGGGGAAACAGCTCAGCACAGCCCTGTACCTCCCCAGCCACGAGTGCCTTCAGTGCACATCTCGCTTCAAATCATCTAAAGACTCTTTCTATCAAGCACAAAACAAGTGCAGGGTGGCCAGGGACCAGCAGACACACAGCAGCTGGCCTTGATATCACTTGGGTGCAGTCACCCGTGCAGCCATGCCCATAAAGAGTTCTGCATAGTTTCATTGCATGGGTATATTCTAAATAAATATATATTACAATTACATTGTAGTTACTGCAAAATGCAGTTAGATTAACTGCAGCTTGAATATGCCTGGAGCTGCCACGTGGTGATGCCATTCACAGTGTCATTCACATCATGCTTTCCAGGGCACCTCAGCAGCCAAAGATGGACACCCTGCCTGGAGCACTCCTCTTGTCCTGTTGAGAAAGCTTTGAGCTCGAAAACATAAATTGACCAACACAGCAAGGGTGTTAAGCAGTAGAAAATAAATCATAGGTTTTATTTCTCAAGCATATTGCACCATCTCTGAGTAGAAACCCCCAGCATCTGGCACTGCAGCCAGAGACCCCAGACATCAGAGGGCAGCAGGGCAGCAGAGCAGCAGTGCAGTCCCAGCACCTGGTTCCAGGGCAGACCTGCTTGCTGTGCAGCTCAGCCTCATCCTGGGACACAAACCAGAGTGCACCATCTCCTTGTGTGCTTCAATTTATTCTGGAAAGAAACCAAGGTGCAGAGAGGCAGGAAACCACAACATGCTCCCAGAGGTGCTGCAGTCGGAGCGGGCAGGGGCCCAAGCTCACAGGGCTTACCCCAAAGCCAGAGCTTCCCTCTGCACAGGCACAACCACATGGGCCTGGTGCTATTTCAGGGAATCCTTTTATTCCACCAGCTGCTACTACTGAGGTCTGAAACTGAAACCCCGTGTGTGATCTCATGGATGAGTGCAAAGCTCACAAGCTCTCACATCTTAGCAGAGGAGAAGAAAGGCTCTGTTCAGTTGTGCCAGAATAAATGAAGTGCAAAGGTAGCTGGGATGCCTCTTGAAGCTGTTTAGTGCTGGCACTCAGTTTGGATCACTCTAAAGAAAAGCTTAAGATTTCCTAGGGAAAGTACTACGCCTCAATGCCTCTAAACTGGTTTTGTGCTTTTGTGATCCTGGGCTGCAAGGATGTGGACGGGCTGCCTGCTTCCCTGGGTTGTTTTCTGCACACAGCAGCAAGAGCATCTTTCCCCAGATGGATGTGGGGTTTTTCAGATGCCCTTTCTGATTTTCCTACAGCCCAGGGACAATTTGTGAGGAGCAGAAGTAAGGGCTGAGGGGTTTGTCCGTGCTATTTTATGGCAGTTTTTCAAAAGAGTCATCTGGAAATGTCACTCCAGCTGTGCTACTGCTGTGTTCAGATGGAGAAAAAAGAGAAGAAAAGAACAGCAGCAGTGTGGGACAGAAACCAAGGGTTCAGACAAATTTATGGACTTAAGGACAGTTTTTCAAAACTTGTTGCAACATTGATCTGCTGGGAAAATAAAATATTTTGGACAAGACTGATGGTCTGTATTTTAAAATTCAGATTCATAAGAAATAAGAGTCTCAGTACAAAGTAAGATTGTAGCTCTTCATTTAGAAATTAAACAGTGTGTATATCTTGTAACTCATCTTCATAAAACCTCTGGGTTTGGGTCCTACCAGCTACACACTGGATTCACTGAGACAGCAACACCACGGTTTTGAAAAAAAACCCTACCACTAAGCACTAAAATAAGAAAAAAATCAGGCTGTCTCCATGCTTCACTCCCCACACACTTCACAAGTTTTGTAGGAGATGACAGAAGAAATTTCACACAGGAGAACAACACAGGTGCCTCTGCCTCCAGGGTGAGCACCAGTAACAATAAAAACACTGGTGTTTTTATAAATAAATAATTTAATTATTTAGAAATAAATAAATTAATAAAAACACATCCTCTCCTCACAAACAAACAGTGAATGATCCCGCACAAAATGAATCCTTTCGTCAATAATGATCCATCAGAGACGCTTCCTTCTTTCTTTCTGTAATTCATTTGTAAAATTAACAGCCCCACATGCAGAGCATCCCAGAAAAATAATTGATCCCACTGCCCTGGATAGGAGCCACTTCACTGGATGCTGGCAATAATTCCCATTTCATGCACGTTATTTCCGTTTGCAGCAGGCTGACGCCAAGGCACACGTGCAGGCTCATGTGAGACGTTCCACAAGAAAAAGAATTAAAGAAAACAAACCAGAAGAGCTGTCACACAATGTAAGACTTGTTGACTTCTTTGCCACCTTTTGTGCTACAGAAAATAAAGCATCTCCTGGGTCAACATGTGCTACCAATAAGTTGGCCTAATTAATGGCAGACTGCCGAGAAACCGAGCAGATTTCCTTATCTGCATAGGAAAGAACCCGAGTTAGCTCCTGATGTTGAAGGTTACTTGCAGGAAACTACCTCACCAGACAGAGCTGCAAACCCTGCTTGCCTTTCAAAAAGAAGAGGGGGAAAAAATGGTAACACTAGTTTTACTTCAAAGTAATGCCAGGACCCTTAAGGAAGATACACTGAGAGCATTTTTGTGAGAGCACCATGACACCTCCACTTCTCTGAAATGGATTTTCCTCACAATTTTGATGGCTAACTTGAAGTGCAAATAATTTTTTTTAAAAAACCACCACCAAAAAAAAAAAATAAAAAGCAAAACACAAAAATTTTTAAAGAAAGAAAAACAAAAATCCCACAACACAAATCCAAAGTATTTTAGGAGGTTGAAAATAAACACATATAATATTGTAGCTAGTTTTTAGTCAGTCTGCCAGTCAGCACAAGGGCCCATTGGCTTCAAAACTGTTTAAAATATGTACATTTGTAGATGGTGCCCAGGGACTCACAGCATCTGGTAGAATAACCTGGAAGTTACACAGGTCAGGTATGTATAGGTAGGGTAATCCTGTCCTTATTAACTATGCAAAGCTCCTGCCAAAAAGAAAAAAATAGGGAAAAAAAGAAAAAAAAAAAAAGTAGTACAAGCCATTTAATTAAAATGGTTGTGTCCTATCATCCAGAATCTCAGGTTTATAAAGTAAAGATTAAAATCAAATTAATGGAGCCTTATGGCTGATTTGCCTTCCCACGGTTTGTCAGCACAGCTAATAGAGATCTTCTCTCCCTACTAGGAAATGCATTTTTCCTAATTCCCACATCCAAATCTTTGGTTGAGAAAACTGTGTCATCAGCACTTTAAATTTGTGATGAAGACACTTAAATTTGTGGTGAAGAGACTCATTGTGGTACCAAGATGTTGCAGGACTGTTTGTTTGTTTAAAGAGAGAGAAACAAGAATTTCACAAGACAAGTCTATTAACATAGATCAGTCACCATCAAATCACCAATAATCAAAAATTTGTATTTCCTCTGGTTTTCAATCATTAACTGTCCAGATCTGCCTTTCTCTATCTCACTAAAATAGTAGTGCTAACAAAACTGGAACTATCATCCTGGAGTACAGGGAAGTAAAGTAATCTTAAAACCAGCTTTCTCTCCACAAGGTAATGTACACAACTTCTTTCAGGGGTGGATTAACTTCTTGATGTTCAAAGAAAACTAGGGCAAGCAGAAATGCAAGCATAGAAATCTAAAAACATTCCCTTAGTCCACAGAAAAGTAATTCTACACAAATTTTTTGAGATGACTAGAACATCTCCCAAAGAAACTTGTACACATTGAAGACTTGGGAAGAAATATTTAAAATGGAAGTGTGGCTTGAAACCCACAGCTACATTGCATTAAAAAATAAAAATAGTTATGACAAAGTAAAATAATATTTTGAATTACCCTAGACAGTTTTCCCCCCTCTCCACATAAGCAGACACTGTCAGCCAAGGAATGCATCCAACATCCTCCTGAAGCCTTGCAGACGTTTTCAGCCCACAGTGGAACAAAGTGCCAGTGAACACATTTTTCCCAGGACTGAAGGAAAAGAGGGGATACAAAATGCCAGGAAAGCATCCTAAAATTTAATTTTAGCTGGAGATGTAAAGACAAAGTTCAGGACACTCAAAGTCTCACATTTGTATCATGCTAGACAGTGACTGGAAAAGCAACCAAGAGATAACGCATCTCTGCCTTTTCAGCTGGCAAAGAGCCTGCTGGTAAAAACAAAGTATTCAGGAACAAATAATGCCAGACACTGTCTCATTAGAAGTACTATCTCACCCCATTAAAAACTTGCTTCAGTCACCATGTACTGTCCTGGAGGTGGACAGAACAATGCTGCATAAAGTGTGCTGGAAATGACAGCCCTTGCCACAGACAGAAAGAGCAGCTGGGATTAACTTGGAGTTTTATGCAACTCTGGGCTGAGTTTTTTTACAAAGGAAAACAGCTCTGTGGTTATAATATCTGTCTAATTCCTAGTTCAGTAGTTTTCCCCTTGAAATAACTTTTCAGTAGATTCCTGGAGGAGGTGTTACCTTTCCTTCATAAACCTTTAGATAATGTAACTAAAATGACTTTCCAAATAAAAAGTGAAAGGCCATCAGGACAAATATCTCCATTTTGATTTCACTGAAATATTATTATGGTGATGGTAATAATTCCACAGAGGAATTACTTAGAATACACCCTCAGCTCTGACCTGACCCAGCTATAACTCAGATGATACCTCTCCTAAGTTGGAAGAATTTATTTTCATTTTCAGCTGAGTTCATCTAATCAAGATGCTTCATTGTGACAAAGAGTTCATCATTCCTGTGCAAATTGCAGTTACCACTGCTAAGAATCAGACACTGCTGCAGCAAATTCTGCCAATGCACAGCCCAGCTTGGGAAAAAAAATTCAGATGAGCAAAATAAATAGTATCTTATATTTTGTTACTAACAAAGTATACATTTAACACCCCCTGTTGGTAATTGCCTGTATTAATTCAACACTAATACAAGCTGTGGAGATAGAATTTGAGAGTGAACACCTCCCATTCCTAAACTCTGCCTGTTGCAGACTCCTGTACCCCAGGTGGTGAAGGGACCCAAAGCAAGGTAGGTGAAGAGCAGTAATGTGATTTATTAGGCCAGGGTTTGGGAACACATGGTTTTTTCAAGGTCAGAACTTCACAAGTTTTCACATGTCCAAAGATTGGTCTGTACCCTGCAAGTACACTGAACAATTTAACAAGAGACATTGCCCTTCCCCTTAAGCACTGTCTTATTTAGGATGTTGCCACACAGGTACCTGGGAAATGAGGAATCGGTTCTGATCCCCCACCTTGCTCTGTCATTTGAGCCAAAATATTTAATACTGCCTGGGCATCAATGGCCTATCAGTAAAAGATATTTTCATCCTGGGAATACTGTTTAAGTCAGCATCCAAATCAGTCTTAAGGCACAAATCCATTAGATTCTGGCAATGGGAAGAGCTGACATTAGAAGAAGAACGGCTGTTCAGAAAAAGAGGAAGATTAGAGACTTTATTTCTTTTTCTGCCATGGATTAGTCCTCGGATACACTGATAGACAACACACAGCAACCTGTGCTGATTAGAACTGCCCTATTTGCATCCAGGTGAACACAATGGTAGCTGTCTGCAACATGGCACATACACAGCTGCTTCTGGACAGCCACAGCGGGATGCAGGCACACAAGAAACAACACTAACAGGAAAAGCATGGTTTTTTCCCCTGCTCAAATGGTATATCTGAGTCACATTTTCATACGACAAAAAAATTTTGCGGTTTCTAAGTTATGATTTGAACAAGATATTCCATTCAACAACACAACCATAGCTTGTTTTAAAAAGCAAAACAAAGAAATAAAACCCCACTGGCATGCATATATGAATTTAGAACTTGACTTCTTTTTTTGTCTTTAGAAAATCAGGATATTTACAACTGTACCAAGATATGTACAATTTAAAATAATAATCCCTGATAGCATGAAGGAAGAAAGTAGTATACCCAAATCTGCAAAATAAGTTTGTATCAGGGAATGTGCTTTGCATTCTCTGCTCATCCAATTATTGGACTATAATTGCTGGTTGGGTAGGTCAGAGGTGCCTTGTCCTCATCCCAGAGGAGACACGAACGTTACTGAACTGAGATCACTCTGATGAGGTGACTGACTCCTCTTTCAGATCAGATTAGTCCAGGTGGGCTCCTTTAGACAGGGAGAATAAAATTTAGTTCTGATATAAGTCCATGCCCTCTCCAAACAAGGTCTCATGTCAAGCAAGGTATGGAAATAGTTTTCAACTTTCTTTTCAAGTTTTTCACAGGTCACTTGATGACAAAATAATGGGGGAAACAAAGTTTTAGTTCTTCCTGGGTATAAGAAATAATTTTTTACATCAATAAGAAATGTTCACTCTCAAGCTGGCCTGAAGAAGGGCTGGTGCTGGCCACTGGCATCTTCTGACTTCAGCTCTCAGGAGCTGCAGCTTCCATCTCCCTCTGCTACTGCTCAGCCCCCACCACTGGCTACACAAAGAACTCTGAGACAAACAACATCAGAGCCCAGAGCAGTGGTGGTCGTTCACCAGGATTTATGTCCTTTTAATTGCTACCTATTAAATGGATACTCTGATGAGGCTGCTGGAGTCCAAAGCTCCCAGTCCCACCTCCTCAGCTCCTGCCAGATGGGATTTTTCACTCATCTGCCACCTGCTGCTTTGCAGCTCTACCACCGTGCCAGGATCAGCAAGTGGTTCCAGCTCTTGGGTGGTGATCCCAGGAGTATGGAATATTCTCCAGATCAAAATCATGCTCATTTTCTACCCTGTGCTCCAGCAGATACATTTCTAAATGAATACTGCTGTGTTTGCTGATTGTTTTATGGTTTGTTTACTTCTTGAGCATGTAATATTGTTAGGGTAATATTGTTTATATTTAGTTGGAAGAACTATTGTTTCAGAAGGCTGAATGCATTTGCTAGCAAGGGGTCTTTATAAATGCAGTGAATGTTAGTGGTTATGCCTCCACAGATGGGTACTGACAGCTGCCAGCCAGCTCTGCCCCTGCTCAGAGTTGGGCTGGACCCAAGCCAGTGCCCACTCAGAAGCCACATTAGTTGTGTTAGCACAGTGTTGAGTCCAAAAGCCTCTTGGAAAAAGCAAATCTGAAAAATGGGAGTGTTTCAATTCTTCGAGGAAGTCTCATTTGTCACAAGTTGCTCAACAAATGTGTGAGAAGTTTTCACCATTTTGTTTGTACAAAATGACAAAACCCAGAAAATAACCAGGAAATAAATAAAGAAGCAACTGTCAGAAATTGACCACTATCTACAGATAAAGATATGCTGTAAGTAGAGACAGGAAAGGTGATTACATGTGCAAAAGCACGTTATATGTTCACATCCATATGTGTTAGAGATAAGCACATACAAGTTACATCGAGAGCCATCCTTTTTCAGCTGTCCTTTTCTACACCTCCCTGTGGAATGGCATGAGAGGGACAAGGGCAGTGGGACAGCTGGGCTTTGTCTGTGGCAGCAGAGGAGACAGGGAGCTTCTAGAGCTTGTCACTGACAGGAGAGCCCTTGGTGCCTGAACACCCCTAGCGAGTCAGAGGGGTCAGATGGAGCTGATAGGGGAGCATTAGATCAGCCCAAGAGCAATGTTAGCTGCCCAGGTCCTCTGGTGGCACCAGATCAGCCCCATCCTCTCTGAAGCAGAGCAAGAAATTATGATACAATTCAAATTCCTTCCCCTCATGCCCATGCTGCAGGTTCTGCTATGGACAGTTCTTTAAGCTAGTTCTCAGAGCAGTTGAGTTGCATCTCAGGGCCTGGTGTAGTTTGCAATGAGAAACCAGGCAGCTAGAGACTGATCCACGTGTTCTCTCCAGCTCTGAGAATTGTAACCTCTGCTTGTTCTGCTCTGGAGTCTCTCTACAGCAGTGTACATAATTATGAATAAACTATCCCATGCGTGTGGTTACTCCCTTCTCTCAGTAAGGAAATAACCCAGTGCTGGACTCCAGATCAAGTCCTGTCCAAAGGCAAACATCTGGTACCCTCATTATACAGAGCTCACACTTTTCTACAAAGATAAGGGAGGCAGAAATATGTCTCCACATGGGAGAGAAACTATGACTGAACTCCAGCCCTCTCTTTGCAGGTCACAGTATGGATCCTCCATGCCAGGACCATTTCTATCAAAACATGTGGTCACTCACTAAAAGAGAGAGAAGGATCCACAGAAGACACCCTTGACTTAGGGAAAATTAGGAATGCAGGTGGAACTCCATCCCTGGAAACGCTATTACACAGAATAAAATATGCATCAGGAGGATTTATGTGGTAGGCTCAAGGTCTCCTCCTTCATTTCATTTTCTGTGCACCTATAAATTACCTTGTATTTCTGAAGAAGTTTGTGTTATAGGCATATGGTTCACGATCTTTAAGTCACTTTTTCTACCCAGGAAACATTAAACTATTGTGGGCTCTTGTCTGGAACAGGTTTTTCCCCTTTGCCTCTGCTAGAATTCTTGTATTGTTGTTAAATTCTTGGTGCAATATTTCCCCAAATGAGAGAGCTGAGAGGAGATAACACAAAGGAGAGTTTCACAAACACATTCTTTAAGAAAAGCAGTATCTTACAAATCCCACAACAAGCCCTTATTGGCACTTCCAGTAATGTAAATAAAATCTATTTGGTTCTCGGAAAAACAATCGCTTCATTCTTGTTATCAGAGGACAGAATCTGGGTCAACAGATGCGTTTTGGATATGCACCAATTCTTAAATGATTTACTATTCTGATCTGTGGATACAAAAAGCAATTTCCTACATCAGCAGTACCTTAGCACAATGTGCATTTTCATCCTACCACCTACATTACTATAATCATTAAATGTTACAAAACAGCTCCCATAAAAGAAAAAAATTCTGATATATGACTATAATGTAAATCAGTGCTTTGGATTACAGTGTGATACTAGTTCAGTTATTTATATGTGTTTCAACTAAAAACATCCAACTGGATTTTAACTATCACAAGATTAATCTCACTAATACTTTATATATACAGATGGTCAGACAAGAAAAATTAGAAAAATATGAAAAATTAATATATTCTCCTTGTATAATATAAAATATGATTTGTCTCCTAGAAGATTATAACTGGAGCTTCTAGTACCAAGAATAACTAGACTAACCAATATGGGTCCTCTGCTACCTGGGAAGTTCTTCATTCTGTCCCAGCTCAAAAGTTATTATCAGACACAGCAGATCCACAAAGCATGCAAATACAATATAAAACACAGGCTTGCCTTTGCCTGGATATAGCTTAGTAACTAATCAGAGTTATATGCAGCTGTAGGAGTCTTATTCACTTTCATCCAACAAGTTCCAAAGATGACAGCAGGATAGTTCCATGAATTACATATTCCAGCACTGTGTCTTGCTATTGAAAAGGTGCTCCAGGTCAACCTACTCTGATCACCACATTTAATTAATGTTATACATTATACATAACATGTGTAGTGCTGAAAAGAATTTCATCACTGAGGAAAGGCAAAGAGTCTGAATTCAGGCTGTACATATTGTCATGGTTTACAAATTAATATACATGTTTTGTTCTGGACAGGAACAGGTGTCTGAGACACGCACTCAGAAGTCCATCAAATTAAAAACCTTCATTCTCACAACCTGTAGCAAAGTAGTTGATCTGCTAGAAAGAAGGAGCACAGCCAGAGCAAACATTTCTGGCAGTATGAGGATCAAAGAGGTCTCAGATAGCCAGAAATAACAAAGGATGCTGACATCAAAATATTGGCAGCTTGCATTGTTTCTTTTCTTTCCAAATAAAATGGGCAAAGAAAAGGACTAGCTTTCCCATCCAAGCTCAATTCTCCAGTGAGCAGCATTCTGTAGCTGTAATTATAATCTTGTATTTGTGTGCACACTAACTAATTTCCTGGGCAAGTTATATTTCAGCTTGAACATGCTGGCATGTAGAGACCAACCTCAATAACAAAAATAGCTGCTGAGTTCAGCAACCTGCAGCTTTTTATAGTTGACCTTGCAGCTCTGCAAGATAGTGGCTCTGGGCCACGTCATTATTTCAAAGAAGGAAATGTGGTTCTGGGAGTTTCATGGGGACTATCAAGACTCAGAAGATAAGTGGTTTCCTGGCTAAGTTCTTTTTGCTTGTTTTAACTTGGTCATTCTCATTTCAAAAGTATTCTGGTCCTCTTAATATTCTCCATTCTGACTGTGATTGGTGGGGCTAATCTTGCTGACATAGTTTTCATTTACTCCATGGATTTTTCCTTAGATTAAGCAGTTTATAATACAGCTGGTTGCATTTGAACTCTCCCATGTTGCACTCGGGGCACAACAAGTAACCATCAGTGTATTAATCACATTTCAGTTTGACCACACTTCCAAAATGACTACAGCAATAAAATTACACAAATAGACTAAGAACAACGAATAAATGTAAACAGTTGCATGACAGTCAGATTCTGTTAGTCTGCTTCCCTGCCTGATTGAGTGATTCTCTATCAGAATACCCAGCTGGCTGCAGATGTGTAATGAGAAAGGAATGCACACACTTCGGTACAGCTCCCTCTCATCCTCACTTGAGCAGTAAGGAAGTCAGAGACAGCTGCTCTAACTTTCTGTGAGAAGTCTGACTGCAGCAGGAGCTGCAGCTGCTACGCTGTTGGCTGCTCCAGTGCAGCTGTGAGTGACAGACAACCTGCTGCTGTCCTCTGCCTGCCCACACCTGCAGAAGCTCTAGAAAAACAGCAGATTTCCAACAGGAACACGACCTCTTCCACACTCCTGCACTCAGTGACTTGCTCATTCCCAAACCCTTTCTCTGCATCATTAAAAACCCTTGAAACAACATTAAAAAGCTTTCCGGCCCCATTGATGGCAAATAAAACCACATCCTCGGCCACATAAGCAGAGATATTAGTTGTTCGTATAATATACCTGCTAGAAAATTCTTGCTTAGTCTGGACACAGCAGAAACTGAAAAATTAAAGGAGCACCACCTTCACTGCTTTTTTACGGCGTTATTGTGCACCACTGCTGACACTAACACCAGGCTGATTACAGACACACCACATAAGACACAGGGAGAGCTAAATTTGTTGGAAAATAGTAAATCTCCATGTTCTCTTTGAGGATTACCATTATGAGAGTCCTAGACAAAAGAGATGTTTATCTAGTGTGCTCTTTGCCTACAGAAGAGGAGCTTCCCAGCTTGCAGGCAAGTGGAAAGGCACATTTCCATTGTCCAAGCTCACAATGTTTCATTTGTGTAACACTGAATCCCAACTTAATTAAACAGCTCCAGAGACCAGGGAAATCTCAATATACACGGGCAAGTGGTCGAGCAGCCCCATTTACATGTGTGTCACAGCTCGCCGGGTATCGCTCCAAAAAGCATCTGTCTCCACAGTCTCATCTGATTCTTGCAAACAAGCTACACTTTGCATTTCTGAATTTAACAAAGATCACACAGCTGCCAGCATACTATCAAAGCCTAAAGACCAAATAAACGTTTGGCTTCCCTCCAACCGTCCTTGCTGTGGTATTATTACTGACAATAGAGCCAGAGCAGCAAAAGCAATGAGATGGCAAATTTACACATGTGCCATGTTTTTATACATTGTCTACATTTGCTGCTACAAGACTGTAAGCAGAACACTGGTGAACATCTTCTGGTTGTAAAATCTGACCTATTTCAGGCTTTATGAAAGCTGTACAGCATTATTAGTGTATGAAAAAAACTGCAGATGGGCAAAATTATCTAAGAAAAACAATTCAAAGGTGTTTTATTTTCCCATGTGGATTGTAGAAATAGATCAGAATTCTATATTCTCAGGCCTCATTTTGCACTTTTTGAAGAAATTGTGCAATATCCATAAAACCTGGAGATCCAACAGTTGAAGTTGCCTTCAGTATTTACTCATTTCACTTTAATCCACATATTCCTTAGTCCTTGCAACAGGAGCATATATTAGAGGGTAGCATTTGTATTTGACCTGTGTAGAGGAGTTCTGCTACATTTTTCAGTTCAGTTAATAGCCCAACCACCCTCTCATCAAAAGCCAATTGCATCTGCAGATAAGAGGCCCTTCCTACAGACAGTAATATAACTTTTTGATCTGTATCAGATGATTAGGGCAGTGGACAAAGACAACTTCTCCTTTGGTACCCCTCCTGTTTGGTGAATTTCCACTGTGTACGAACATCTGCAGGAAGTGAGCAGTTAAGAAAATGGAGCCAGAGGCTGGAGGCAACTCATGGTATTACCTGCAGCAGAGCCTAGGTCCTGAAAGTGCTTTGTACAGAATCCTGAGCACTCACAGGACCCTTAAAATGGACAAATGTCGAGTTTATTGCACCTTCCTGTTCTGCCCATGCTCTCACAGGCAGCTGTGCTTTGGCCACCTGCCCTTCCCTGAATTCAGTCTGTGTGTAGAGAGCAGAGGAGGACGAGGCACAGCAAGGAGCAGTACACTGTTTGTAGAGGAGGAAGAGGAGGACGAGGCACAGCCAAGAAGGAGCAGTACAATGTTTGTAGAGGAGGAAGAGGAGGACGAGGCACAGCCAAGAAGGAGCAGTACACTGTTTGTAGAGGAGGAAAAGGAGGACAAGGCACAGCCAAGGAGCAGTACACTGTTTGTAGAGGAAGAGGAGGACAAGGCACAGCCAAGGAGCAGTACACTGTTTGTAGAGGAGGAAGAGGAGGATGAGGCACAGCAAGGAGCAGTACAGTGTTTGTAGAGGAGGAAGAGGAGGACGAGGCACAGCAAGGAGCAGTACACTGTTTGTAGAGGAGGAAGAGGAGGACGAGGCACAGCAAGGAGCAGTACACTGTTTGTAGAGGAGGAAGAGGAGGACGAGGCACAGCAAGGAGCAGTACACTGTTTGTAGAGGAGGAAGAGGAGGACGAGGCACAGCCAAGAAGGAGCAGTACACTGTTTGTAGAGGAGGAAGAGGAGGACAAGGCACAGCCAAGAAGGAGCAGTACCCTGGCACTCCCACAGGCTGCCCACACTCAGCAGGGCAATGAGCTGCATATGCAGGGTCAGGTGCAGGAGACACAGGGCGAGAGCCACGGCACTGCCCCTCCACCTCTGCTCTCTGCACTGCCCCAGGGCTGGCACAGCTGCCCTTTGACAGATCCCAAACCCTCCACGGAGCCAGACTGGCACCTTTCCCCTCTGCCCTTGGATGGAAGGGGCTGCTATTGCTCACCACTGCTCTGATTTCCAGCCCTTTTCATCCCCAGCTCTCCTCACTTTCAGGGCTCCCATTGTTCCAGTGCAGCTTGCCCTTGGCTAGCAAGCTGAGATTACACATCCTCCCAAGAGAAAAAGGAAGGGCAGGAGCAGCAGTTTTGCCCACAAGGTTGCATTACATCACACTTTAGGGTCAAATCATTGCATTTTGGGAGGAACAGCTCTTGGAAGGAAGGTCAAATGAAGAAAAACAGATGTAGGTGTTGCTAGAAATGTTTGCTGAAGACATCCCATTGCTGCTGTACATTTTTGAGCTTGGGATTTATTTTTTCCCCCTCCAAGGCTTCTTTTAATGTATTCTTTCTTCAAAGTTTGTGCTATCTGTGTAATTTTTCAATCAAGGATTAGAGAGGATTAAGTCCTTGCTAGCCTGTGTCTCTCAGGGAGTGTTAGATGTACATGCATACTTTACACACAATTCCAGTGCAACTGCTCACATTCATCTCAATAGAGATGAGAAATGGCTTATTTTATACACTACAGAACAAAGTTAAGACCTGCCCAATTGTAGATTTACCTCCTCTCTGGTCTGTCCTCATGCTCTCTACATTCTGTTTGCTTTTTTACATAAAAAACTTGGCCTCATGAAGTAATTGCCTGTGTATAGTGGTGCTGGTTGCCCCTGATGTGGGGATGGTTTAGAAGCAATGCTAAGCTTCAGCTACACAATACAATAAAGTCTCCCAGAGTTCATCATATACCCATACCAGAAGGAAATTCCCTATATTTCCTAGATTTAGGGATCCAAAAACTCAACTTACTCCTGTTTGATTTGGGCCGTTCCCCCCTCACATCTAAATTTTTTAACAATAATGCCAATCCAATAACAATGTGGTTTACTTCTGGTTTTTTTTCCTCTATTAAATTTGATAAAATTTGTCTTAATTCTATTGCTAAGTAACACAGAAATAGACAGCAAAGGATATTTACATGGACAAATTCAGCCTTCTATTCTGTGTCACACTTCCAGACCAACACACAGCTCTGCTAGATGCATCCACAGCAGCAGTTACCTGGTGTGAATGTACCTGTCACAGCAGCCAAAATAAGGAACAGCACCAGTGACAAGGCAGTCAAAATAATCTGATTCAAGCCCACCAGAACTGCTGGATATATCCTCCAGTCACTGGTTTACACACAAGCCTGTCCTGCTATTCCTGTACTGCTCTGGCTAGCCCTGATGTCTGGATTAAACCAAATGTATCCTTATCTCCAGACAGACTCACATTCTCCGTTTCCCAAAGGATATTTCATATTTCACCTCCACCTTAATCACACTCAACAGGAGTTTGTTACTTAGGTGCAATTGGTCAAAAAAATTACATTTGTATAATACTGCCTGTCCTGACTAAATAGGAGTGTACCAGTTCCTGGACTTTGTTTCACATGGAAACTCACAACAGCTAAATGAACAAAAAAAAAAAAAAAAAAAAATGCTGAAAATGACCATAGATAGAATTTGAATGGCTGACATTAACTCTTTAAAGCAATCATGAAAAGATTTGCATTTATCTATAGTGACTGGAAAAGACTTATCATGAAAAATAACTTAAGGAGAGTAACAGCAGTAGCAAGAATTAATGATTGTGTATCTCTTCCAAGTTAACCTAAATATTAATTCAAGAACATGATGTTTTTAAAAGTACAGGGAAAAAATAGCAGTTTAGTCCGTAAGTTGGGGGGAGGGGGAGCTTGCTCTGGTTATGTTGCCCAGACCTGAATTCCTTTATCATTTGAGATCCTTATTAAGTCACTTGCATGGTATAGATTACAGTTCAATCCTAAAATTCCTCTACATTTATGTTTCTTATGTTTTTTACTTTGATATCCTGCCTGTTTTAATGAAGAACAGGATGTGCAATAGCTTGTTACTTACGGCAGTACTTTGACAAGGAACCTGGATCTTAATAAAAACAGGAAATAAAATCCTTCATATTAAATCAATTCTTTAAAAAATAAGCATGTGAATGTCATATTTAAGATTAAAGGTATTTCTCTTTCCAGGAAAGGATCATAATAAGGTGGGCATGTGGCTATTTCAAAAACTGCACACATTTGGTAAAGAGCTTATAGAAAACAGTGTCAAATCCCATATTGAACCCAGCTGCTGGTACTTACTTTTTGATGTAAGGCTTACTTCCTGCAGATATACATCAAATTAAATTCTTCACTAAGCTCACAATGGTGTTTTCCCTTTAAGCAGAAAGGCAATACTTACCTGAATGAAATATTATATCTCTTTAATGGGTTTCTACAGTGGAGCCACATTCTACATTTAAAAATGTACGGTGACAGTAGGAACAGAGAGAAACTTGCCATCTATTAAACCAGTTTATTTTCTCTAAAATAGCTTTAATGAAGTCAGTTGGGATTTGTTACACCCATGATATATCTGGTGTCCTGAGAGCAATTTGATAGGACTGTTCCTCCATGGGCCAATTTCCCATAGTTCATACCACTGGTGATTTTAAGAGTGCTCCTCTGAAGGGAGGCATGGAGTATTGTAATGACAGATGCACCTCAAAAATAAGGGTAAGGGACAAGAATAATGAGGCAAAGGAAACAGACAGGTTAATACAGGTTACATAGTTTTCCAGGTTTTGTTTGGAGGGCTTGAAATATGCAGTGGTCTTGACTGCAGGAAAGAATTCCCACTAACTACAAACCAGAAAGATTTTGCTTCTAATTTTGATTCAGTAACATATATCTGCAAATATGTGTCTGAAGTGATAATACACTGTCTCCTATCAAGAAAACAAAGGATCGAGGAATAATGGAGCAGCCATCAGAGGTACAATGTGTTATATACTAAACTTACACCTTGTCAGCCTCCTTAGCCTTTTGGATATATTTATCAGGAGATACAGGATTCTTAGTAGATGCCAAGAAAAAGTCCTAAGGTTATTCAAACACAAGTTAAAATACACAGCAGAACTCACCAATCGTTGCATCTCGTTGTACAACACACTCTGTGGCCCTTAATCTACACAAGAGCTCATTTCAGGGTCCAGATTCTAAATCTAAATTCTAATGATGTGGGAGGAAGCCTGAAAGCTCATTCACTCTAAGCTTATTTTCCAAAATTCCAAGCAGATCACTAAAGGCTAAGGGTGCAGAAGGCACTGGACAGAGGTCCCTGTAACACCATTTTAAACCAGCTCTGATTTGCACAAAAACAGCTTTGCCAGACAAAATGGAGAGGCAAAACTGAAAGCATCACATAACTCAAACACATCACTGAATTTCCCTATTTCACACTCAAAGTGTCTCCACAGTATTTGAGTTGCAAAGTTTAACTTTAAACCTCCAAATCTCACCACACCAACCCAGCCTTCCCACTTGAGGATAAACTCAAAACAACTCTCATTTGGAGAATGCCCCAGCTCTGCTGAAAACCTATGCTGGACCAAAACCCACGGGAGCACAAAATCCAGCCAGGTCTTTTACATGTTAGTTAACTTCACCATTTCTAGAACCAACTTTTCCAGTAGTGCTGGCTCCCAGTGGCAGTGAATAAAAATGCCAGCTGGGCACAGGTCTGCACATGGAGCCAGGCAGATTTACAGGGGCCTGGGGGCTTTTTGTGGATGAGTGGTTCTTAGTACAACCCAGCATCTCTCTCTCCCTTCCCTGCACGAATTGCTTTGCTCAGACTGCTGTATGCAGTTGTGTTTCTACACAATACACAGCCAGAGAGGAGGCTGAAATCTGGCAAACCTGAGCATTGGCTTCACTGCACAAATTTCTTGGGTTGGTTTGATTGATAGAGACTTCTCCCAGCCCCATGGGTGTTTGGCTGCTTTTCCTAGAGGATTTCTGATAAGACTTCTCCAGCCACTACTTATCTGCTACAGCCAGCCATTTTCCATCCTCACAGCTACTTTTTCTGGTATATTTACTTTCAGCAGACTCTCGTGACTTCTACAATGCCAAAATTCCTATTTTTTTAATCTCTTTCTCTCTCTCTCTGTATATATGGATGGACTAATGCTAAAGCACCCACCAGTGCCTTCCCAAGGTGGTTCACACACAGCCACTTCTCCATCTTCAGCCTAACTCACGGTGCTTCTTCCTACCAAGACCCACTTGCTTGAGCTAATCCCATTTCATGTTTTCCAGATAGGCTGCTTGCCATGCACATGCCTGGGCAAAGGCAAAACTTAAGGCTTCTTGTTGCTCACAGGGGTGTAGGCAAGACTGAAGCCAGAGCCCCACAGGGCAGTATTAGGCAGAAGCAC
Organism: Prinia subflava; assembly: GCF_021018805.1. Classification (NCBI taxonomy): domain Eukaryota; kingdom Metazoa; phylum Chordata; class Aves; order Passeriformes; family Cisticolidae; genus Prinia; species Prinia subflava. The sequence goes on from NC_086259.1 coordinate 11,867,570, forward strand.
GATTAACACAACAGTGCCAAGAAAAGCAAGCCCTGAGGGGGAGCTGTGGTGATATTCACCCAGAAATAAGAAAAGGAAAAGGCATCATTTAGAAAAGGATCAGGAAAAATTGAGCACAAAACAAAGTGGGAGTCCTTGCTAAGCCACAGATGCAATTCAAAATAGTGGAGGAGATTTAAAAAATTTTTAAATCCTGACTGTACCATAGTAGTTCTGAGCAGCTCTGGCAAGTCTTACTCCTGTTGCCTTTTAGAGTCACTCATTTCTGCCCTGCACTTGCAGCTTTTGTGCCTCTCACTATTTCCTGAGCAAGAGCAGCTTTAAAAGCTTTCTGAAGGTCCTCAGTACTACAAGACACTCACACCAATAGACCACACAGAAACCCAGTGGCAAACACCAAACTTCCAGTACAAGTCATAGCCCAGCACCGGGCTTGAGGAGTCCTCGCTGAAGAGGTTTCTTGGCAGGACAGGACAGTTCCAAGTAGCTCAGATTGTTTCTCCACCACCACATTTAAGGGGGTAGACTGAAAAACTACATAACCAGATCAAAAATTCCTTATAGCCTTGTGTCCAGCATGGATGGGTAAGTCAGTTACTTATTACATCTGATTTCAGACACCACCCAAATGCAAGGGGAGCTTTTTATCCAGAGCCGTGGTTTCCACAAGGCAGAAGGTGAAAGGAGGATTGTGTGCCACCAGCACCACCTGTGCAGCTCCATGAGCTCGTGCAGAGCTGCATGCACCCATGCACCAGGACTTGCATCACATGGGAAGCTGCTCAGCTCTGCAGTAGAACTGTGTGTGGAGCTCTGCTGGTGCAGCACAAGGCTTTGCAGAAATGTTTTCCTTTGGTTCCAATGTATTCAATACAGGTTTGACACGCTGACATTTCATGCTGAAATGAATGTGGACATCCAGAGCACAGCCCTTGACAGAAGAGCTCAGCCCAGAGTCATGCAGAGCTGGGACAGTCGTGTAATTTGCAGATGTAAAATGCAGTGTTGGTTCTATACACAAAGTACACAGGTATTATTCTTCATTGCTCACCACTCAGGACTCTGTATGTGGTGATGCTCAGGCAATTCCAAAAGACTTGGAACCACAGGAGAAATGAGAACCAAATACACCTTTTTGGCCAAACACCCTCACCAATGCTACCACTGAACTGCTAACAGCTAAAAAGATGTGGCCCTTTGGAACACTTCAGCTTTACAAATGGTTACCTGATCTTTATGAGTTTGAGACAAATCCCACTGCTAGCAAGGCAAACCACAAGAAGAGAAAAAAAATGATCAATGATCTTGAAGGTCTCTTCCAACTGAGTCATTCTGTGATTCTGACTGATTTCTTGGATGCCATAAATAGCCAAATGGTCTACTTTATCTGGAGAAAGCTTTGAAATATACATATTTCCTTTAAAAACAGCCTTCAACAGAAAGTACTGAAAAGAATAGTGCAGAGCCTGTGAAAGGACAGAAGAATTAGCACAATGACTTAAATATGGCCTCTTGTTTTCTCCAAAAGGAAAAAATCCCAGTTTTCACTGTAACCATAGAATTGTAACCCAGACTGGCCCTGAATTATTTTACATTGTAGTATTAAAAATACCTTGCATTACTTGCTATCATAACAACATACAGAGTACTTGGGCTTCCTGCAAACGGAATTCAAGGCAGTAACTTACTCAGACAATCCCATACCAGTGACTTCAGTTGTTTATTTCTTAATTAAAAGGCAGATTGAATTTTCAATGCTTTCTTTTACAGAAAAAGAAGAAAAAGATAGAAAGATTACAGATAAGAGAATGCAGCATAATTACAAAGAGTGGTAACTGCATTTGTAAAGCATTTGAGGATGACTAGATGGAAAGCACCTAATTTTTTAAAGCAAGTCATAGCATGAAAAAATGGACCCTCATTAAATGCAGAAAACATTTTTTCCTAGTCTATTGCTCTCCCATTATCTCTATTTCCACAATTAATTTAAGCGAAGGATATTAACTGTCCTAGTTTCATCAGGATTTTGCATCTTTTGGCAGATGGGCAAACAAAAAACATCTTTTTCTTACAAAAAACATAGGTGATTCCTAACTTCATTTTTATGCATCTACACTTCAGCAACAGTTCTGCTTTAGGATCTCTATGATTTTTCTCATTGCATCAGGAATCCCTCATGGCTAGGCAGATAATGAAAATGTTTTTCTACTGTTACAGCTCCTGCAGAATCCCATTCAGAGGGACACTGGTGAAGACACTGCAGGATGGAGCCGCTTGCTGCCTCAGACCGCGTCCTTCTGACAGTCAATATTTCATGGAAAATGCAATGTTTAAACTTCTGTTTCCCTGTGTAAATGTCTCCAGGCCTTGGCACCCAAGAGGAGCTCTGCTGGATGCACACACTAGCGGAGAGAGGTGGCTTTGACAGCCCGATTCCAGCACCTGGGTGTTTGTGCCCACTAGATGGTGCAATGGAATAAAAATAAGGACTCCACTGCTTAAGGTCTGCTGTCCCGGAAAAATCCGTTCCAAGGATTCTTGGTTCTCATTCTAGCTGATAAACACTAAAAATATTATATAACCATGCACTTTTATACTTTCAATACCGAGTTATTTTGAAAATTCTACCATTAAAATACATTAAATACTAATGTTCCTTCAGTGTCATTCACAATAATCATATGAAAATAAAATAATACATGTGAAATGTGTATTTGCTTTGCAAAGGATTTCAGCAAGCATTTTATTGCACTGACAGTTACTACAAGAGGACAAGGGGACCTTCAGCATCCCTGTAATGAAAGGTGAGGATATATTTCATTTTACTGTTTTCTGACACTGCAATATGTGTTTTCCCCATGCATACATTGGCTGGAAGCACAGGACTTCCATGAGCAACCACCTTAAAGCTGCACCACTGAGAACAAGCAAAAGGAAAAGGAGTAGGAACCAGAAGGGGATAAACCCTGAGCTATGGCACTGTCCTCCAGACTGAGCTTGTCTGTCCCCACTCCAGTCCATTTAATTCACTGGTGTCATTTCTCAGACAAGGAGCACTCATTAAACAGTTCTGAAATCACACTTTTTGTATTTCTGCACAGATTGTGAAGTCCACACTGTGGCAGTCAGTGCTGCCTTTCCACACACGGCACCAGAGGGAAACCTGCTCTGCCTTTGGGCTCCCGGCCCTCACCAGGGCTTTGCAGGACCTTGGGAGCTGCTCCATGCACGCTGCAGTGCCACACCCCTGTACCTTCCCCAGGCAATTTCACACACAAATCAAAGCAATGTCTTTCTGAACTGCAGCACAAAGTTCAGCAAACACAAAGTTCTGAAGTTGACAGCTGTAGCTTTAACTTAAAAACATCTTCCTCAGGAACAGTCAGAACCTGGCTGTGAGAAATGTTTGCACCTGTAGCTGCTCACAGTTTACACATTGACTGGTTGTACTTGCACAACTTTCTTCACGAGTTTCTTTTCAGGTTATTCCTTCATATCCACAAACTTCGCTGGAAGAATACCTGGCAAGAATTACCACATCCTGATTTACTTCTTCTCGCTGTGCTGCCAGAGCAGGAATTAATAAAACTGGGGCAGTAATGAACATTCTCAAAAGGTGGCCTGGCTTTGAAGCCTGCTTTTCTTCCAGCTGGCTTTATCTCGGCTGCCTCATCCGAAATCCCATTTGTCACTAGAGGGCACTTCAAACCAAGCTGTCATTTCATATTAGCACAGTCTGCAAACGTGGAGGGTCGTACCCAGCCTACAAAAAAGTTGCTCTGCTCCATGCAAGCATGCACAGCAAATCTAATATCGCTTTTCTTATGTTAGACAAACATGAGTTTTAACAAAAAAAAGTTTCCTACGTTTGGAGAGCAAACTGAATCCAGACCATGTCTTTCTGGCAAGCCTAAACCAAAGCTGTAGGGAGGATAAAATGGCTTGGTTTTTTTTAACATAATTTGCACTAAAAAAACCCCTCCAAACCTTTATAGTCATTGTTGCTTAACAGATTCTGTCTTACTATATTAAGAGTGCTCTTTTTTTTTACCTTTAATTTCTGAATTTCAGAGATTAAAAAATATGAATCAGATATGAGAACAGTTTGAAATAAATCTTGCAGAAAGGAAAGCCTAGAACCAGTCAAGTGCTACAAATCTGTCCCTATCAGGTAGCTGATACCCTGATTTACCACAAGCTACTCACCAAAAGCTGCCTTACTTCTGGACAACTCTAGGTCAACCAGTTTGGCCCCACGTATTCGATGTCATATTTGCCAAACCCTTTAAAAGCTTGGAGCACAAGTGCATGAGTGCCCCACCCAAGCTGTGTCCCAGCCAAAAGCTGAGACTCAAGGAAAGCAAAGATAACTTTCAAGGTCAGAATAATATTTGACCTTTTGTCACTACATGAACAAGCAGTTAATTAATAAATTTGATTGGCACTATGGGAATACTTCCTTCCTAAGACCACCTATGTTCTGTAGTTATGTGATTACATAAATATCTGGTTTAGTTGTTGTTTTCAAGGCAATTAAAACTTCAATATTTGCAAAAATTATAAAAAGTGCATTGCAATAGATGAGGACCTGGAAACCAGTTACAAAAAATATACTCTAAGTTCCTTTAGGACATTCTAAATGACTGCTCAGTATCAAACTTACAGGATCTATGCTTCCGAATACCACCAGGTTACACTCAGGAGTAGATTTATATTAAAATAAGCTTCTACAAAACCTGCTGCTGCCTATGCACCTTTTATCAAATTCAAAACTAGTTTGATTCTATGCTGTCTGGCAGTGCCCCTTTAAAAGGTACCTGATCACAAGTAGGAAACAATGAGGAATCCCAGGCAAGGAGACAGCAGTCTGCTGCTCTTATAAGGCTTCATTACAATAGATAGCTGCATTTTGCAGTAGAAAACCTAATTCCAGTTCCAAATTAAGTCATTTTAACAAAAAACAAAAAACAAACAAATAAAAAACCCAAAAAAAAAAAAAAAAAAAAAAAAAGGAGACGTGAAATATTTTCAGTGTAATATGAAATAAATAAAATGTAATTTTGTGCAAAAGTTTGCCCATTTGCAAATCAAAAGCTGCTGAAAAGGGATTACCAGAGCTGCAGTGATGGAGTTCAGCACTGGAAGTGAGCTCAGAGGGGTTGCAGTGCCTGCCAGGACTAATTTGTACACAAAGGGTGTGGTTTCAGCCTCATCACACACAACTTGCACTGGAGATACTGAAACAGCTCTGCACAGTCCTTCAGAGACTGGGCCAGCCTTGCAGAAATCCTTACAACAGCAAAGACACCTCGAGCCAACAAAAACATCATTGAACACATTTAAAACTCCAGCACACATTGGCTCCTTGGCCAAAGACCATGAGCAAATTGTTAAGAGTGGAGGAAACTGTAGTTTAAGAAAATACCCAATTCAACACTACAAAAACAGTTGCAAATAACAGGATTTGGACCTTCACGTGTCTTTGTGAACAGGCATTTGATGAAAGTTTTTGAGGAGTGCCAGTTCCTCCCCTCATCTCTTTGCTTCTGCAATGACATACCCATGGTATTTCCAGTTCCATCCTATGACCCCACCAGTGCAGTGATAGTTAACTACTGCACATTTTCAAGTCATAGGTGGGGTGACTGCCAAAATAACTGCTTTTGGTTTCCTATACTACAGAAGAAAAGCATGTGCTTCTCAAGAGCTAGTAACATATATATACACACTTACTTAAAATATGTATTGGCTGCCTCCCAAGCTGCAAATTTGCTTCTGAGAGTGAGAAGGGAGATGCAGTGCACCTCACTTAACTGATTTGTGCTTTAGGCTGCACCTAAAGGCACAGGCTTGTCTAATGACACTCAAGAGTCTCATTCCCAGGAGATCTGCAGCACTGGACACGTTTCCATATAACAGCAAGAGTTTTGATGAAGACTTATAGAGAAATTCTGAAATCAACGTGAAAAATCCCTAAGATTATTACCATCCCATGCTTGTCTTCATCCTGCCATGAACTGGTTTTACAACAATCAAGTTTCTCAATTTTTTATAAATTCAGGGAAATATTGCATTGAACACCACCATAATGAAATAAACAGGCAGACTGTGTGCATCAAAGGTGGCCACGTATCACTAACCTGGTGGTCACTGAGCTAGCTAAGTGCATGGTAAAAATTCCTGTAATTCCTCTGTAAATTGTAAATACAACACCTTACACCTCCTACTAATAAAGCCTTATCCATTTTGAATATTTCAGGAGAGGTTATCCACAGAGTGAGGATATTTCCTGTCCCACTACAAGAGGAGATTCACTGCTACTTTTTCTGAATGACACACTACATTCAGATCTTTCAAGTTTTACATTTATATTAATACTTTAAAAACAAACAAACAAACCTAGGCAGGTACTCAAGGAACCCCGTTATTCTACCACACACATGGATCACAGACCACTGTGATTTTCCTGCAAAAGCTTTAGATCACACCCTAATCTCTGTTCAGTTCAAAGCAAGTGGTCTTTGAAGCTAACTATTTCTTATCTCAACAAAAAGAGAACAGAGATCAAAAATCAAAAATTTTGATCCAAATTTGAACTGGACTTTATTTGCAGTTCAAAATTGTCCAGCTTCAAACTACTGTCTTCAATTTCTGTTCCTGGTTGTGACTAACTGTGAGAAAGAATATCAAGACAGACTACAGAAAATTACCAAGTTATTCTGGAAGATCAAATTGATGTCTTTCAAAGAGGAACCCCAAATTTTTGTTCCCATATCTTTATATCAGATATTCACCTGTCATTAGAGAAAAAAATATGCCAGCAGATGAACACCTTGCAAAAGATGAATCCATTAAGCAAAGCCAAAACCCTAAACCATTCCACGAGTGGCTTTGCAGATACATTTATGATCTCATCAGGGCTATTTAAGCTGAACCCATAAATTACCAAGTCCTTAAATTTCGGAAGGAAATCAAGGAACAATAAAAATTGATTTAGTCATATAAATACTGGAAGTAATAAAGACTTCATGAGATGTTTGACCTTCTGATAAACTGTGCTGCTAAATGATTCCTAGTTTTAGCGTGGTTTGGTAACTAAGACATTGCTTCTACAATGTTTCCATAGGTAGAATATTTCACTCACTGCTGTCCAAAGCCAAACTTTTGGGAGAGGAGTAAACAGACTTACAGGGGTCAGTCCCACACATGTTTTTTCAAGCCTGCATCTATCCAAAGGATGCAGTAATTCCTCTGATGTGACTCAAGTGTACAAACTGATAAATCAAGTTGACTTTACTACTTAAAAGTTTAACTCAAAATTGCTATGAGTACTAGATTTTTTACAACGCTCCTCTCTTATTCACAGTGGTCCAGTATAGAGATGCTTCACAGTCTCTTGCAAGACTGCTTCTGTTATCTGTCTGTTACAAGCCCTGCATTATCATCTTGACAACATCAGAAAGAAAAATGTTGGAATTTTCTTCAGAGGGGGAAGGGATTAGTATTGGGAAAACAGAAAGAAAAAAAGAAAACCACTCTCAAATACAAGTAAAGAAGGGACAGGACAGGAGAAATTGGGAGTTCTATAATACCTGCCCAGAAGACATAGAGCATAAGACTTCAGGGTTTCTTTTCTCCTTCATTTTTATGGGAAGTAGTTTGTATTTCACAGGAGTCCAAAGCATTCCTTTCGACAGCCCTTCCAAAAGAGAACAGTTTTAGAACAAAATGCAGTCCCAGTATTGAGTGGAACACAATGTGTGACCTCTTAAATGAGCTGGACCCAAACTAGATCTCCCAGGCCCACAAATCCTTTCATAATCCTGCTGTGGAACACAACTACTATAAATGCACATACTGCAACCTCCAGTCAGGATGAATCTGGACAGAAAGTCTCCCACTAGCCAGAACAAGCAACATTGAAGCCAAATTTCTTCCTTGTTCTCAAATTGCTTTGTAATCTATCTATTTCAACATTTTTTGCACATAGCTCCTATGCCGCCACTTTCTCCAGCTGTTGAGAGCCAAACTCTAGCAGATTTCAACAGGGACAATGAAAAGATATTTATCCCCAATAGAAGCATCCTTAAAAATATCCCTTAAAAATTTCAAAGTATTTTATTCTCTTCTGTAGGTCAATAAAACAAAACTAGGGGCAGCAGGGTCTTCAGCTTCTTCAAACTTTTTCTAGAACTTGACCAGATCTGCCAGTTTGATACTTTATTTATTTGAGGGTTTGATAAATACTTTGAAACATGTCATTAGTGAAAGCCCTAGAAGATGTGTAAAGAAGAAAATTAGTTAATAGAGGAAAAAAATTAAACCTGTACAGTTAACCTTCAATCAAAGACTGAAAAAGCTCAGCTTCACGATGTCAATTGAGGTATTACAGCATTGACATGTGCACTTCAAATTTTATTCCCCAAGCTGAATGACTAATACTGAATTTTACAAATGTTGTGAAGACAAAGTTATGCTATGCTTTGATGTCTCTCTTTGTTATAATAAATTCCCTGAATTCATTTAGATGACCTTGATTTCTTTAAACATAAAAAAAAGGGCAAAGTTGCAGCCTTCCCTTGTCTTTTAGGCCTGGCACATCAGTTTAACATGATGTCATTTCAGTTGAGAATTCTCAGAATACCAAAAAAAATCTCATTTACCAATTTGAGAGTGCCCTGACCAGTCACTGTTTTATGGTAGGATTCAATTAGGCAATTCTCCACAGGAAGACCATCTTAAGAAATATTTTACAGCAGAGTTTTCTTCCCTCTTCAAGAGGTCTCTCCCAGGTGGACCCGCAATTTTGAGAACTGGCAGGAAGCCATCTCCTCTTCCCTCCCCTCCAGGGTAAAGCTAGCTTGTCAAACTCTAATGAAGCCTTCAGCACAGTTCAGGTAATTAAGGACAAAGCAAGAGCCTGACAGAGAGGAAAGGAATCTCAGCATTGACATCCTCACCGTGGGTAGGAGCTGTGAGCAGAGATGTTTGCCACAGTAGGAGAAACACACCAAGAGCTCCACCAGATCTGTTCAGGGTTACGAGCTTGGCCATGTGGAGCCAACTCAGTGTGAAGGAGCATCCCCTCGAGGCACTTCTGCCCAAATGCACGAGTGTTGCAATGCTCCCTGACTGTCACTGAGCTTCAAATGCCACTCCCTCTCTTCCCCTTGCTCACAGATGGATCCTCCAGAGCCACACGTCCATACAGAACCTCACAGGGAGTTCACAGTGCCATTGACATGGCACATTGGTTGGTTGGTTTTTTTGTTGGGGGGTCAGGCATCTCACATGGAGACAATTTGAAGAATGAGAAGTTCACACTGCAAATCCTGATCCTGGTAAGAAGTGAAATCCCACAAACTTCTTTAGGACAAGCAAGTCTAAATACTCTTTTACACCATACCATGACGCTTGATCACCTTCATACTTGAGATCAAAAGCCTTCCCAAAACTCTGCTGTTTTTTCTAGTCAGGCACTTTACACTTACTGGTGAAGTTTGAAGATAAGAGGAGGAGAGTGAGAGCAGGCTACTCACAGAAGGGTTTCCCTGCCATGTTTGGGGCTGGGATTTGCCCACCAGCAGGGCCTGTTCCACCCTGCTGCCCTGCCAGCTGCAGACGCAGCAGTGCCCCGTCTCAGTGAGCCCAAGCCTCACAGCTGCTCACTAACTACAGGAATGATCCACCACCACTTGAAATGTGACATCCAAACCAGCACTCAGGTCAAGATCCATGAACATTTCCGCTGTCTGTACCCAGAGGGCAATCTGAAAACCAGGAGAGCTGCTCCCACCAGAGTTAGCAGCCCCCAAAGCAATACTGCATCACAGTTACAGCACTTCAGCTAACTGGAGCCACTGAGGCACCTTAAAAACGAGCCTTTGGTTTCTCACACTCATTCTCTCATGTTTGTGAATCGCTCTGGAGCTGACTGCAGATATCTGACCTTAGGAAGGGCACTTTAGAGCATTTATGATGTGTTAAATAACACTGTACAGACCTGCCAAGCCATAGACTCTGTGCTGTGCTAGCAGGAAACTCCACAGCAAACAGCAAAGCCCTAACACTATTTCTTCTTCTCATTCAGCACTTACCTGCCTGCCTGCACTTGGTGTCAGAGGCTTTTGGAACAGAAACCAACCACCATGACAAGAGCAAAGCAGAAACTGCTGCCTTGCAGCATTTGAAGCACATTTTACTTAGATTTTATTTTTTCACTTTAAAAGAAGATCACATAAAAGCTTTTTGCTTTTAAAGAGAAAATAAATACACAGAAAGGCTGTTTGCAGGTCACAGGAAAATATCCCACAGAAAACAACTGTGGACTGTGGATATTTACTCAAACAAGGCTGTACCTATATAAGGCCTTTCAGCCTGGGATTTCAAAGCAGTGGCCCCCATGGTGAGCATTGCACTCTGCAGTGTTTCTTCAAGAGCATTCCCATTTCAGCTGCCCAGTTTATACCATGAAATACCTTAAATTTAAAATGTCTTCATATCTGTTTTAATAGTTTTTGAAACAAACACAGACAAGCTGCGTCTACTGCTGGAAGCAATAACATTCCAGCACAGAGCCCTCTAAATTTTGAATTCCGCTACAATCACTATGACAAGTATTTTCCTCTGTGTTGTAGCAAAGTATTTAAAGATGGCCTGTCTTTAAAATCAGAAATACATATAAAATAATTCTGCAGATAAACTCAATCCCTCTATCCTGCACTAGTTTTACACCAGAAAAAATCCCATCTGACTTGAATTGTCTGCTGGGCAGAAATAAACTGCAGAAGCCCAAAACCAGATCTAAACCACAAGATTTGGACTGGACATTAAGCAGAGCCAATGTTTAGGGTGTCCATTACAGGACACCAAACAGTCACACACTGACCTAAATTTCAGGGGAAAAAAAAAGAAAAATTGTGGTTGTACTGGCCATTTATTGAAAATTCAAAGATATTATAAGAGATCTCAATTCCTCTATCCACTTCACACATCAACAGCCATGTCAATGTGTCATTTAATTCCTCTCTCCTTTTATTATTTTTGCTGCTGTCAATAATACAAACTTTTAACACTTGTCCACTGTGCAAGGAACCCTAAATGGCTCTGCACCTTTGGCAAGCATGGGCAGTTTATTTTGCTACACATTTGTCACACATTGCCCAAGGGCTGCTTCCCACCAGGACATTCCTTCCCAATGAAATCCTGTCTTGTGCCTCCCACCACAGAGTGCAGAGCACAGCTGCAGGCAGAGATGCTGACACCTCAAACTGCAGCTGCTGCAAGGCCAGGAGCCACCCACAGGCTGTGGCACAGGGATGGCCTGCATCCACCAGAGCCTGGAGGACACCTCCACGTTATCAGCTCACAAAGGGTTAAATTCCTCATGGACTCTTAGGGTCAAATTTAATTATGGCTTTCCCTCCTTCTCATTGTCTATGTGGGCAGCTATATCTAGAGCTTAGTTTCACTTGCAAAGAAATATTCAGACTTCCTTAATGGATATGGCCATTTGAGAAATTAACCTTTTTTTTTTCCACTGGCCATTTTTCCTTTTTGTCTTAAAAAAAAAAAAAAATCTACAAGACATGTCAGGGCATGTCATGGCCACTTAAACTCCTCTGACATGCAGACCAATAATAAAACTGCAGTTTTATGCAGTTTTAAATGCATATGCATTTATGCAGTTTTATGCAGTTTAAAACAATGCTCAACAACAGAGTGATTTATGTGCTAATCTAAATGGATTCACATGGAAAAAGCAAAAAACTGCTAAGGTATCATACAGATAATAGAAATTGCACAGACTATTATGTAAAAGATGAATAAACAACTATTAGTGGCTCAGCAACAGCAATAAAAAGATGTAAAAAAATCCCAGAGGTCATGTCATGAGCTCTGATGTACACAAAGTGGGTTAACTTTCCCAAACTGGGAAAAGGCCACAATTAACCTTCTAAAACACATTTTTAGAAGTCTAAATATAGAAAAGCATCATAGGAGAGTTGGTTGGGGATTTTTCTTGCTTTTTATTTTTTTCCATGAAGAATGATTTGAAGCAATATTTCTCATGTGATTTCAGTGGACTTTTGATTAATACCATCAGAAAAATATTGCAGGAGTACAGTACATTTATGTTTCCAGGCTTGACAATTTTGTTTGAAGAATTGTACTCCAAGGTATTTTTGATAGGCAAAAGGACCAATATATGCCAGAGAACCTGCAGTATTTGTTAACTCAAAATAAATGTCCATGTAACAAAATTGTAAATTAAACACAGGAGAAAATAAATCCCCAGCAATTATTGAGTTTCAGATGAAGATATCTGTAGCCCCTCTGTGCTGGGCCATACCAGGTGTGCTCAGGTATAAAATGGAGGTGAATCACACAAGCTGTTTGTAGTTCCAGGTCCACTTCCAGCCCTGAAGGACTTTGTAGTGTGGGGTGGGGGCTGACATGATAACAATAACACACAACTGGAAAAAGTCACCAAACCATCACATCTCCTGACTGACTCCACAGCTACAAGACTGGATCTTTCATTGCCTCAAGATAAAAGAATTTTATTTAGACTCAGAAAACTGTTTGCGACTATTTGTCAACTTTCAGACCCTGGAAAACTCCCACTCCTGAATTCTCTCCCTCTCCACCAACTGAGTTTCATAACTTCTGGATTCAGGCGAAACAATTTGAAATGAAGCAGCAGCACATCACATTCTAATCCTCTTACTGTGAATTGCTGCTACTACCAAACCCCACAGAGAACACCCCTGAAGTCACTGGCAGTTAACCTAAGCAAGCTTAGCAGAGATTAATACTCATTCACTGTAAATTGCAAATGTAATAGTAACACAATAGTTTTCAATAGTATTTTAAGACAATGCCAGTAGTACTCTCAAGACCTTCTTGTCTGCCAGCTGAGCTGGCACAAAATACTAATTTCAGCTCCACAACTATAGATATAAAGTTACTGACAATGGGTTAGGCAAAGTTGGCTTCACATGTGAGCCTGTCTTCCCATATGTGTACACAGTAAAACTGAAAATAGAGGCAGAAATTCTCTTTGTTTTGCTTACCCAGCAATGTCCGGTTAGTTTTGGGAAGTTAGTCCCTTACAGTTATGGACAAAAACACATTGCATTTATGCTTCCCAAAATTCTGAAGTGATTTATTATCTTTTCTCAACAGAAATCTGAGTCTGGAAAGACAAACTGGCTCATAAAGACACAACAGGCTGAAGACAGAGGAGTCTATATTAAGGCTTGAAGCAGTTAGAAAAATAAATTTTAAAAGCCCTTGATCATGGTATCTTTTTTATTGTCCACATAACCAGCCTAGCACAGATACTCTTCATAATTCAGCAACCCAAATAAACCACTTAGAGAAAATGAGGAATTGTTGCTAATCAAAACACATGGGCTGCTTTGACTAAAGTCTGAACTTCTTTATGTTGAGATTACATCAATCCCCACTACAAGATACCTTGCTTAAATGGGAACAAAATACTGGAGACATTGTATTTTATTAGGAAACATTCCATCCCACATATTTGTTTTCTTTTCTTCTCGAATGTTGAGAAGGCCAGATACACTGTCTGCAGTACCCCCAGGGTCTCCTGGCAAAACTACAATACCTAAGAATAATAATCAGCCCAGGCTCAATTATAAGTGCATTAAAAAAATGCCACGATCATGATTTATCCTTATCCAGACATACACACCTCAAAAGACTCAATTAACCTAATGAAAAAGACCTGCACATTTTCAAGTTGCCGTGTCAGAAGTTTAGCTTTATTTTCTGAAGTTGGTTTAAGGCCACTCAATTGTCAGATTAGTTTATCACCAAGACATCCCAAAAGTACATAGGCCCAGAATTGCATAGTTAATCCTCTCTTCTCTTCTATTTCAGCTTTATCTATGATAAAAAAATGGTACAAAACACACACAATCCCGACCCAGAAAATACTTGCTGCTTTTTGAGAGAAACAGAAAATTGCTATCAAGTTCCCTTGAGTTTGTTATTCAATAGCCTGAAAGTATTAACTGTATTATTGGACTATAAAACTTATCACATCCAATTTAATGAAAGATCTCTAGTTACCTAATTTCTGTGCTTCCTACACATTAGTTAAAACTTTTAAGTAATATAAACTGGTACAGGGCTTTTGATTTCAATGAAGATATGTTAGGGAGCTTCATTTTCAAAACAGTATTCATTAAGTGATACGGACAAGAATTATTCCCAAATATAAACAAACCTTTATTCAATAAGCAACTAAACAGGCATAACTAGATATTAAAAGCAGAAAATGAGAATATTTCTATTTAAAATTAAATTTTATACTAATTGTAAGAGTGTTTTGTTTGTGCTGACTGGTGGATGCAGGAAAGGCTGTGGATGTTGTCTATTTGGACTTCAGCAAGGCCTTTGACCCTGTCTCCCTCAGCACACTCCTGGAAAAGCTGGCACGGCTTGGACAGGAGCACACTTTGCTGGGTCAGGAACTGCTGCATGGCTTGGTCAAAATAATGGAGGTGAACATTGCTGCATCCAGCTGGGGGCCAGTGACCAGTGGTGTTCCTCAGGGGTCTGTGCTGCGGCCAGTTTTGTTCAGTACTTTTAGGGATGACATGGATGAGGATATTGAATCTTTCATCAGTAACTCTGCAGAATTCCTAAGCTGGGAGTGTGTGTTGATCTGTTGGAAGGTGGGAGGGCTCTGCAGGGAGACCTGGAATGTTTGAATGGATGGGCAGACTCCAATAGGATTATGTTTAATAAGTCCAAGTGCCCAGTCCTGCATTTTGGCCACAATAACCCCCTGCAATGCTACAGGCTGGGGATGGTGTGGCTGGACAGTGCCCAGGCAGAAAGGGACCTGGGGGTACTTGTGATGGCAGCTGAACATGAGCCAGCAGGGTTCCCTGGTGGCCAAGGAGCCCAAGGAGCTGGGGTTGTTTAGCCTGGAGAAAAGGAGGCTCAAGGATGACCTCATCACTCTCTACAACTTCTGAAAGGTGGCTGTGGTCAGGTGGGGTTGGTCTCTTTCTCCAGGCAGCAGCTGACAGAATGAGAGGACAGACCTTCAAGCTGCACCAAGGGAAATATGGGCTGGATATTAGGATAAAGCTTTTTACAGAAGGTGTAATAAAGTGCTGGAATGGTCTGCCTGGGGAGGTGGTGGAGTCACCATCCCTGGATGTGTTTAAGAAAAGACTGGATGTGGTATTTGGTGCCCTTGGTTTAGTTGAGGTTAGGGTTGGCTTCCAGATGATCCTGGAGGTCTCTTCCAACCTAGTGATTCTGTGATTCTGTTTTCTAGTGGAAGAAAGTAAAGAGAGTAAAGTCCCTCTGAAAAATTCTACATCACTCATATACTCCTTGAAACACACGGGAAAACACCTATTATTGAGTAGAACTTACTTTGTAGCTGACAATGCCTTAAACAAAGATGCAGATGCACTCAAGCACTCATAAAGACTAATTTCTAAGTGAAAGCAACCTTCAGGGAGTGAGGGAAAAGAAACCTTTGATCCCTTTGAAATACACATTACCACTTAGATTTTCAGCTGCTGCAAATCTAGGTGGCACAAGTGATTTCAATTCCCACTGACTTTAAAGAGTTCATTTGAATGACACCAGCTGAAGACATTCCTGTAGATATATTTACTTATGGAGACCTCATGCAGCAATTAATTTAGGGAACGATGGGCCTGCCTGAGAGACTGCACAGCTGAAAGTCAGAAGCCTCTCAGGCACCATAGGGAAGGCCAGGAACTGGAGTAATTCGTGCAGTTCAGTTCCTGGTCACATTTGCTTTGCACATGCCTTGCTTGCTTCAAATCAGTGCTTTGGTGCATTGTAAAAGAATTGTTCCATTTCTCCTGAGAACTACATGAAGCAAAAGAAGGCATGGAAATTTTAAGTACGTCTCAGCCCCCACACTGAAGGCCAAGGGTGCATTGCAGACACCACAACAGAATGTTCTAGGAGATAGGAAGCCTCTGCATTTCCTCTGGGAGGTTGCCTGGTCCGGTTTCATGCACTTTGCCAAAATTCATTGCTAGGAATGCAGCTGCTCTAGGCTTTCTATGACAGAAGTGACTCCAAAAGTGTTTGGTTTGCTCCATCAGATAGCCCTGCTATCCCTTACTCTGAAAATAATTTTCTTGTTTTCTTAACTGACTTCAGTGAAGCTCAAAACACCTCGATGGTTTTAATGCTTATATGAAACCGTACAAATCAAACTAACACAAAAGATGCTTTGTTACAGTTCAATAAACAAGACATCTGAGGCTGAGTGATCCCTTCTGCCTGCAATTAACCTGATTTAAATGAAGGAGCTGGGGTATTTGTATGACACGACTAAACGTTAGCCTTGATCTGATCAGAGGTAACTGAAAACAGAATTTGGCCTACAGCTACAAAGTGTTCCAGTTTAAAACCCTAGCTTTATCCTCCCAGGCAGTCTGCACTGCACAAATGCAGTAACATGTACATTTGGCAAACTGTGTACTGCTGGAGAGGGAAACGTCCCAGAGCAGCCTGCAATAACAAATTGTCACTGTTCAGGCTAATAAGAACGAGCACTTAACAAAGTTGACATGGAGAACTAGACTGATCTTTACATGGTAGCAGGTGACAGCAGCGACAGAGACATTTATGGAATTTGGAACAGAACATGGAACAAGGGGACCGCTGTTCCTCCCTCTGTGAGAGTGCCTTAGGCTGTACACAGAAGCATCAGGCTTTAATCTCCTCCACATTGCTCAGAACCGAGACCATAATCAGTATTAGATGAAGAGGTATTTTCATATTTATTTATATTCTGGATGGCAGAGAAAAACATGCCATCATCTGAAGCCTAAGAAATCAGATGTACTGGGGGTTTTGTGCATGTGTCACCAAGCATTAAAGAAAAATATCTCTCACTAATTTGCTAAAAGCTATGCTAGGCAGTTATAAAACAACTTTATAATCACCTGTTTGTGGTGACTGCTCCTTTTCTCTTTGATGCTGCATCCCTGACAGCACCTAGTGGGATGATCCTTCTGCTGTGTACCAGAGTTCATCTGCTTGTTTTTCTCTCACAAAGCAGCAAGCCAAGCCTTTGTTTTGCTCGTTTCTTACCCACGTTATCCCTTAATTTCACTATCTTTATAGAATAGAAGAGCAGAATAGAGGAGTCAGAACCTTTATTACTGCAGAAGACCTGAAAAAACCATCACTCCTTAATGTCTGAATGAGAAGTAGAAAAAGGATAAGGATGAGAATGAGGAATGGGGGAGGAATGTTTTGTTCATGGTTAAACAAGCACAAATGGAATGGCTAGAGGTTATAAATGTTTGCATTTCTTAACAGGGTGTTTAAAGGCATTTTGAAGATAAATGCAGACATAAAACACTTGCTTTGAGGAGATCAAAATCCAAATATTCTATTTTGGACAACTGTTCAGGATGATGCTGGACCGGTCTTTGCATTTCCCTAGAATAAAAAGATCTCTCTTACCAATTGTCCAGAGTGTCTGTATGTCCAGAAACTCAGAGTTGATCTCTCGTGCTGCCCCCCTGACCCGGGGCAGTGAATGCAGCAGAGCTGGATACAGGTGGTGTACAAGGCTCTCCGTCAGCGTGTCTGAGGAAGGCACACAGGCAGGAAATCTCAGAGTGCCCTCTGAAGGGCTGACCCTGTGAGCCAGCCTGAAGGGGCCTGAAGTGCAGAACGCTTCTCTTGCACCAGTATGGTATGGGATACCTGTCCCTTCAGGTCTGCTTCCAATTTACTGATTCCTACAACTGCAAATGATCTGGATCTAAAAAGACCGGTGTGGTGGCTTCTGCGAAGTCTGAGGAACTGAATCTCTCTCGAGTGGTGTCACTCCCAATCACATTCTCTGGGACACACAAAAAGTTCCTAAATTTATGGCAACAGGCATTTCTTGTTTCTCAACCCTGGTATTCACATTTCTCCTTGGACCAAAAGTGAAGTGTAGAGGGTGCCTTTAGCTTAAAAACATAAGAAAAGCCATAATAAATCAAAGAAAATGCCTCTGTTGGGGCTGTCCCTGTGGGTCAGGAATGCATGTCTAGAGAAGAACATGAGGCAATAAGCCCATATTATGTCTTTACTATGTATAAATTGTACAAGCTTCTAAGAGTCAGTGGTTCAGGGGCCATCAGAGCTGGAGGATGCCTTTAGACCACTTTGATAGAAATGGATTGATCTCTGAACACAGTAAGTGTAGCATGAACAGGCTCAGTACCAGAGTTAGAAAGAGATCTGGCATCATTCACTGTGACTGTATGCATATTAATTGACATTAACACTTTCTACCTAATCTGTGGGCTGCAAACACCAACTGCAGAGGTTGCATTTCATTGCTTAGTGCAAGTGAACAACAGATGGTTACAAAGCCCACCTTGACATTGTTATCTGGAGGTTGTTCATAATCTTTCTTTCTCAAGAGTTCACAGTTCTGTAGCAGAAGAGTTTAATCACCACATGCTCTTGGCCAGCAACTCCAGCACCTGAGGAAACAGAGCCAACTTGGCAGTTCTAGAGAGCCCTGACTCAGATCTTCTCGTGGTTCAGTGACGTGGTATAGAGCACACTCGGAGGAGGCACAGCACCAGCACAGCCCTTGGGTCACGAGAGAGCCTCCAAAACTGAGGGACAGCACTAGCTGCCCTCCAGATGTGTTTCCTTCGCTGTGTACAGCATCTGTATGGATTCCCATAAGTACT
Source organism: Prinia subflava (assembly GCF_021018805.1). NCBI lineage: Eukaryota > Metazoa > Chordata > Aves > Passeriformes > Cisticolidae > Prinia > Prinia subflava. The sequence continues at coordinate 11,886,313 of NC_086259.1, forward strand.
TCTGCTGTCAGTTTGAGGGGTGTAAAGGTCATGTTTGCCTCGGATTAATTTGAAGCATGGAACAAGGAGAACAAATCACAATCTCCTCCTTTCACGCTATTTCCCTCTGTCACGATCCCATGCACTCTTACCAAGTCTGACCACACTTAGCATGGTTCCTCTCTCCCAACACCTCAGCAAGGGAACTTTTCAGAGAAAGCCTGGCACAGGTACCTCGGGAGGGGAAGCATTCCTGCTGTTCACTCACACACTGTCCAGGTGGTGTCTTCTGCACCAGTGCCTGAAAGTCACTCACAGCCGGCTGTAGCAACCTTTGATAGCTCTCAGAGCTCTTCAGACATTTGTGCTGCCTTCATTAGCACTCACTGCCCATAGAACAAAAACTGCTTGGCACTGGTTGATACAGAAGACCAAAACAGATGACAGTGCCAAATCTTTAAAATGTCTCTATATCTGTTGTTAGTTTAGATGATCTCTGAGTAAATACAAGCCTGGAAAATGTATATTAACTGTAACTTCATCAAATTCTGTTGTCAGATAACAGAGATAACCCTCTTTATTTGCTAACTTCACACATGTATTGAAAGTATTTAGATGAATTTAACATTCTTGAATTATTTGGGCTCCTCTTTCTTACAAATATTTATACTCAGCATGAATCCAAGAGAGTGTCTCCATCTAAAAATAGCATTCTGATTTGTGGCTTTGCTAATATGAGATGGGAAGTCAGCATCACAAACTAAATACAGCAATTGTGTGTAATTATCCTCATTAAAACACTTTGAGTGGAAATTTTTCATTACTCTGGGATTTAAGAGAAAGCAGGACAGACATCCCCTGGATCCTGGTTGCAAGACTCTTTTATGAAGCCCATGTAATACCATATTTGTAGTAATTTGCTCAGACTTTCGGGGACCTGCTTCCAGCCCTGAAGCTACAGCCTGTCCGTGCAGAGCTGAGGCAGATGCATGGCCACTTCCTGAGCAAATCCCTGGAAAATTACCCCAAAGGTTTCTTGGAGGCTAGTGGGGAAACTCTGGTCTGGACTTCCAAGTGTCAGAGTTGGAATTTGAAAAATCCTGTGCTAAAGCTCTAAGCAAGATAGTTAAAGCTCTGGTGTTTTCCTACTTCATTGTTTTAAAAGTAATTAGCTTGATTACAAACTGAATATATATTGCTTCCACTCAATGGATTCTGCCTACAAGTGGGATCTGGAAGCAGATATATAAATGAAAACATCGCTATCCCATAATTGCAATCTGTCTGTTCGTAGCTGCCTTCAGGAGAATGGACATTTTACTCTCATTCTCCCACCATCCAGTTCAGTTTTAAAGCACAAATCCTCAGCACATATTTTCTCTCCTACCCATTTAGGCTCTTTCCTTTTCCCCTCCAAACACTTTCCCAATGCCTCCCAGTGAACCCAGGATGTTTCTGCCCTACTGAATGAGGGACCACAGTCCTTCACCCCTGCTCTGAATGAAAGCACAGCAGCAAGAACTCCTCTGGTAATGTTTATGTAGCTGTGAGAGTCTTCTAGCAGGAGCAGCAGAACTGAGTCATTTCATCACTATACCGAAAGAATGTGTCCCCTGCTACCAGAATAGAGCTGATCCTGCAATGCAAAAAACTCCAAACTCATGCTCGTTTGAAGAATGCAAAATAAAATACAGATTAAAAAAAAAAATAGAAGTTGTGCATCATATCTTGTAGTGGTGCATGTTTTGTTTAGTTGCCTTTTATGTATGTTTATTGTTCAAATGGTTTATTCTGTGTACCCCCTGCCTCACTCCCTTGGCGGTTTGCTCCTATAAACCCCCTAGGTCACAGTTAGCTGTCAATCCTTTCCCCTCCTTCTCTGAGGCCTGTCTGTCACCTCGGGGCCCCGCCTCAGCACTGGAAAGTTCTGTGAGGGGCGGCGAGTGATAGGCTGGGCCCAGAGGAGGCTCCTCCCTCCCTCCTGTGATTGGTTCCTGCAAGTGTCAGTCACCTGTCTAACCCCTCCCAGGCTGAACCCGATTGGTTGATCCCTTCTCACCACCCACTGTACCACCCCCTTATAAAAGAATATAAAAGAATATATAAAAGAACACCCCTTATAAAAAAAAATTGGCTCTGAGAGCCAATTTCAGCTCAGCCAGAGCAGTCCTTGGATAGTGAGGAGGCTTCTCTTGGTTCTCCAATAAACTTCATGGATTTTCTCTGCTGACTCCTCCCTTCATTCCTCTGCTGCTGTCTGCACCTGTCATTCCTGCCTTCAGCAACATCTTGTAGGAGCCCAGACCCACAGGGTCGGCTTGGCCTGCGTGTCTCGCCAGCCGTACCTACAGCTTGCTGCGGTGTCTGAGCTAGCCCGGGCAGGCTTGAGACTTTGTCCTGAGAGACACCGACAAATTCTTCTTACTAGGCATTGAATGCTTTGTTAAGCTTCTGATTCTTGTCCTTTTCCAATCCATGTTGAATGGAAATGTACTCAGTTTGTCTTTCCTCTTGATAAGGTGACTGTGCAATGGACACTCTGGAGTACAGATACTTAAGGAATTACTCAGGATAATTAAGTAACTGCAATTTAACAGCTTTAATCCTCTAATACACTTCCTCTCAAAGTACTCACTTACAAACCTAATTTTCTTGGTAAACTACTCCCTTCAATTTTCAGGAAGTCAGAGCAGAGTTTAACAGTTGTACTCATTCCATTGGCACGTACGTGTATCCACAGGAAGCAAGGCACACACAGCGGAGCAATCACAATCCTGCACGTGTTTACTGCAGCGCTTCTGCTGCACCTCAGCTCCTTGGCCTGGAGCAGAGGCAGAGATAAAAGATGGCAGATAAGGAATCCAACCCACCATGCCAACCACAATGCCCCTTGCCTAACATTTTCTCATGTCCTCACCCACTCTCCACACATGCATGACAGTAATGCAAAGGAGGGAGCACTCACTGACTGCTCAGCCTTTGAAAGTGCTACTGCTCCTATTACTGGATTGCTAAAACTGCAGTGGAACACTTTTTAACAACCCGTACATTAAATCTTTTTAGTTAATTTCATGTTGGTGTGAAAGTATAAAGTTTAAATTATCTTTTTTTTTTTTAAATTTGAATCTTCATAATAAGAAACATCACTCCATTTTGCATTTGCTGAACCAATTCAAGCTCCAAATGGCTAAAATCTTACAGAGAAAAAAAAATAATTTTTTCCCTTCTGGGCTTCCTCACTGTAGCTGAAACTGAAAACAGAAAGGCCAGAATACCACAATAAAGGGTGCTCTTACTGTATTTTTGAACTGACTAGAAGAGACAGGAAGATGAAGAAATCCTGTGAGAGATAATAAAAAACAGGCCCTTGAAAACTGAATTGTGATGTGGCCACCAGAAATACCACTCTGAGAAACAAAAATACTTGCAAGTGTGTCCTTAGAGAATGGGCTGCCAAGCCTTGGCTCAGCAGCTCTGCTGGATTTTTTAAGACAGATTATGCAAGAATCTTCTGTGAGAACACGGAAGGGAAAAGCAGCAGTGGATTTCGTCAAGCATCAAGCTATCATGAAAATCTAAGAATTCCCATCTCAGATTAGGCTATGCCTCCTATCAAATTCCTCTTAGCAGTCATTAGCCCCAGATGCTCCAGAGGAAACTGAGACAGTCGTAATATATCACTTTCCCCAGGAGACCTTCCAGCCCTGTTTCTCATAGTCAGTGTTTAGATAAAGCACAGAAGTACCAGAGAAGGAGTGCCCCTGTGTGCTCCAAAGAGGAGGAGTGCCCCTGTGTGCTCCAAAGAGAAGGAGTGCCCCGTGTGCTCCAAAGAGAAGGAGTGCCCCTGTGTGCTCCAAAGAGAAGGAGTGCCCCTGTGTGCTCCAAAGAGAAGGAGTGCCCCTGTGTGCTCCAAAGAGAAGGAGTGCCCCTGTGTGCTCCAAAGAGAAGGAGTGCCCCTTTCTGCTCCAGAGAGGGAGTGTCCGTGTGTGCTCCAAAGAGAAGGAGTGCCCCTGTGTGCTCCAAAGAGGAGTGCCCCTGTGTGCTCCAAAGAGAAAAAGTGCCCCTGTGTGCTCCAAAGAGAAGGAGTGCCTCCGTGTGCTCCAAAGAGCTCCAAGGAAACACACGGAACTTGGCCCTAACTGGGGCAGGTCTCTGGATCTTTTCAGAGTAATCCAGGGTAAGCTCTAGTCCAAAGAACATTTCATTCATAAATGTTTTCAGTAAAGCAGTGGAAGTCACCCACATCCTGCTGGGACAGTATGGGTTTGTGTTTCTGAGCTCTTGAACCATTTCAGAAAAAAAGATTATGCACACCAGAGTACTTTTAAAAGTCTTATCGGGCAGTAAGTGATATTTGGCACAGTGAACTAAATAATTTTGAATGAAAAGGAGTTATCCAACTTTTTATATGAACACACAACAGTAGACCCAATTCAAATGTTTATGCAACATGAGTACACAGCCCAATTTTTCCCCACTACCTTTTGAGAGGCAGCAAGACAGCCTGAGGCAGGCCTCTGTCTCCTTGGGAACATCACTAGGAGCTGCACCACTCCAGACTCCTTCAACAGGAAAGCATTTCAAAAGCAACCACACACTTGAATTACTGGCAATTAGAAATTCCTGCGTTTGTGTGTTTACAGCTGAAAAATGTTAATGTGTGCCAGTTGTGTCAGAAAGTTTGATTAAGCTCTTTAAACTGAATTTGAAAAACTTAAAACACTCCAAAGACTCTGATCAGAGTGTCTTGGGGGGCTTTCCAAAGTGACACATGGAAGTCAGGACTGCTTTAATAATCTCCTCACTGGTCCCAGTGGACCAGAGCTTGCCTTGCAAATACACTTGTGAAATACAAAGTTGTGTTTCGTGTCAGGGAATAAAAAGAATCTGTGTAATTGTAATTGTAATTGTAGAACACGGCCATGGGACAGTTATAAAGATGAGTTCTAATAAACAACCAAGGAAAGCATGGAAGAAGAGTTTTGAACAAACTTTGTTTGCAATTACCTGTTATAAATCTCAATCAATTCTGTAATAAGTGTCTATGAATTATAACTTTAGAAGCTTGTTTTGTGTTAAAGAATTTTAAACTGTAGTTTTAGAATGTAAAAAAGCTTTCTCACAGACTGGTAAAAAAAAACAAAACATCCTGGATATGGAAGAAAATACTTCAGCTCGCTGATTTATGGTTCCCAAAAAAGGAAAACTAAACATCACTATTAAAGACTGATAGACCTGGAAAATAGCAGCTGAACCCCACATCTGGAAGCTGGACCCCACCACCTGGGAAACATATCCTGGATGTACATCCTGGAATATTGAAATATCAAAATAGATCACAATAGCCTATAGAATTATACAGGACCAACTATGGATTTATGACTGTTGAGTATTGAATTATGACGTTAAAACTAGAAATGGAAACTGCTGAGAAAGCTTATGAATATGTATGAATATAGCCAATAAAACCCCAGCAAGTCCAGTAATTGGTGTGCAGTCGGAAGGGAAAATCCTTCCACTGTACCCAGCGCGCTGTCTTTGCTCACACTTTACCATGCTAATTAATTAATTATTAAATTGAATTGCTGCTTGATATATTGGTCGTGTCAAGTGTCTCATTTCTAACACACTCACCCAGCATAGTTGGCAGGAGAGATTTCCACCTGGCACTTTCACAAAGACTAAGCAGCATCTCGATCTTATCTAGGATCACCGTCTGAATGGCAAACTGGAGTTACAACTGAGTGACTATCCTGAGGTGAGTGGGGCTCCAGGTTGCTTTTTCCTGAGATTCTCCTCAGGGTTGCTGTTCCCCAAGGCAATAAGGTTTTCAGGACTCTCTCCCTCTCAGGGTTGCTGTTCCCTGAGATTCTCCTCGGGGTTGCAATAAGGCTTTCGAGCTTCTCTTGCCCAAAAGGTCTCACGCTGGAGCCAGAGAAGACAAGCTGAGTTCGCCAGTTCATGTTTCCAAGGTTGTTTATTCTTCATTATCTCTCAATCCTTTCTCAGCTCTGCCAGGCATCCCTGGCAGGGTACCTTATCTCAGTTCTTTCTCAGCTCTGCAAGGTAACTCCAGCGGAGCAGGACATGCGATGGACTGGGGCGGATCAGAGAGTCCCGGACCTTTTGTACCATTTCTCTGACCCAACCACCATCCACAATGCACTTTTTATTTACAGAATTTTACCAATACCTACTACCTATGTTAACATGTCATTTCTACTCTAAACCAATCCATAAAATCCAACTCAGCAAAAGATGGGGGATGAGAGCAAAAGAAGGAGGACAGGACCACTCCCCAATTCCTCCATCTTGTGTCTTCAGACCCATATACTAAAAATCCTAGATTCTACATTTACACTCTGTGATAAACTAACTACTGCTTATTTTGAATTCTCTCAGCTTGTGATTCTTCATACAATGTGGGCATTCACTCCCGTTGACAGGGATCAGAGGCAGTGTCCTCCTGGGCTCTGTGTGAGGCTGGCTGACCCCCTGTACAGATCCCAGACCCCCTGTCCGGTCTCCAAACCCTCCAGGGTGGCCAGAGGGATGTTCTAGACTCCGACAAGGGTGGCTCGTAGAAGCAGCTGTGAGAAGAGATAAAGGTGAGCAAACCCCGGCACTCCGCTGTCCAGCGCTGCTTTATCAGCTCACAGCAGAGCTGTGTCCGTGGTTTTCTTAGAAACTGAAAGGCTGCAAGGAACACCAACAGGACAGTGATGCTAGACCAGGTTTATAGGTGAAATACAAAGAGAACAAAAGGTGCTTTTTCCTGGCCTAACAGAGTTGATATTTCCATTGACGTGTAAAGCTGCTGATGAATGCTTGCCACAGAGCTCTCCGTGTGTCATAAAATATGAGCAATAAAATAAAGTCAAGGAATTGAAGAGACAAATGACGAGTCTCTGTGCGTCATTAATAAATGATGAGGGCAGAAAGGCAGAAGAAAATCCTCCATGCATATAATAATGATGTCTTTGACTGGTGGTGCCTCTCTATGCCTGCACGTTTAATAAGATGTGTTCAAATTAAAAATTTAAAAATCGAGTCCACGTCATAAAATATGAAGAAAGAAGCAACTCTAGCCTAAGTTAAGGTCTCAGCAGTGTACATGCTATTGAAGAAGGAGCTGTGCTGATTGATGCAAATACTCCAAAATGAAGCACAATGGGATTCTAATTGTGAGAACAAACCCGGTCACACATCGGCGATCTCACGTCTCACCAAAGGAAGGATTTGGACAATTAGCACAGAGTTGGATTCCACAGGAATGGATCTGTTATTGTATGGAGAGACCTCGCTTCGGCTGCTCTGTGCCTGAAGTCTCCGCAGAGCCAGGCAGAGCAGGGAGCTCTGGGTTCTCCCTGAATGGCGTCAGTGAGATCCTGATCAGCGCTAGGGAGGGGAACAGGGCTTCACCTGTGGATGGTGCCATGGACTGCCTGTGGGACAGGCACGGCACACACTGCAGGGACGGAGAGCGGCCGCCACTGCTTCCGGCCAGATCAAACCGCTTCCGAACAGCTCAAACAGGTTCCGACCGGTTAAAACCTGTTCTGACCAGTTGGAACCGGTTTAAACGGGACTGAATTGGTTGGAACCGGTTTGAACCGGTCGGAACCGGTCTGAACCGGTCTGAACTGTCGTAACCAGTTTGAACCGGTTTAAACCGGTCTGAACCGATCAGAACCGGTCCAAACAGGTTGAAACAAGGTTTAAACCGGTCCGAACCGGTTTAAACCAGTTTGAACAGGTTGGAACAGGTTTCAACTGGTCGGAACAGGTTGGCACCTGTTTGAACCAGTCTGAACCGGTTGGAACTGGTTTGAACTGGCCGGAACCGGTCTGAACCATTTTAAACGGGTCAGAACCTGTTTGAACTAGTCTGAACCGGTTTGAACCATTTGGAACCAGTTTGAACCGGTCAGAACCAGTCATTACCGGTTTTCAGTTGTGGTGAATTTGCTACATCTACAAGAATCTGATGCACCAACGTCTCTGACCGTTTCTGCTGCTCCTGTTTTACTCATCAGTAGTAGTTTCATTTCTTATGTAATCAGGAGATTGACCTGGGACAGAAGGAGTTTCTGCAGCCTAGGAGCCACAACTCCTGAATTCCTCTGGAGTGAATCCGTGCGTATTTCATCGATTCTGATCTGAATGTTCACCTTTATGACAACCTGCTGTAAATCCCTTCTCGTGCCATCTGCAATAAACCAGAACCTAACACAAACTGAGATCACCTAAAGTGGTTTTCTGAGAAGGTGCATTAGGTCAGAGACTCATTGCGAGAGGGCTAAAGTTTGTCATCCACAACTCTACAGATTATTAGGGTTTCATCTGACTGCAAAGGCAGAAGATTCTCTTCCCTCCTGCAGGTGGCATCAGAGAGGTTCCTGGAAAGACCTTGCCAGCTTTATGGTACAGACACACCTGATGAACTTCAATGAAACAAACGAAAGTGGGAGTTTCTATGCAAAGGAGCTGATGTACCTGTGAAACAGCCTGGCACACAGTAAGGCTGAATTCGTGAGCAACGTACCTGTAAATATTGATTGAAATGGTGAATTCTGAGAGGCAAATCTAAGGGTCTCTGTCTGGAGTGGAAATCTGGGAGAGCTGATGTACAAAAACCTCCACTGGATGTATAATGCAAAACCTAATAAAGCTGAGACACGTGAAGAGTCCTCCTTCCCTGAAACTTAGGTATTATTAAGGTAAGCAAAAATTTAATTCTGCCAAGATGAAAGGTATTGGATCTGTTCTTGTAGGAATTTAGTTCAGATTAACTCGCAGTTGGCAGCTGCAAATGCTGAGTTACTATGCTCAGAGAGGGGTGCTGGAGAGGTAAGACTGCATCTCAGACCAAGAGTGTGCAGAGGCTTCTTAATTTATGAGATCTGTGAATTAAAAAAATGATAAATCACATATTTAATTCCCTAAAGAAGGCTGAATATCATACCTCCCCCTGGAGAACTCAGAGAGTTGGTTAAGGTTACAGATTTCTGCACTGTGAATTACCCAAGGAAGATTTGTAGACCGCAGGTAGAAGCATCAGAGGAGTGGACAAGAGCTCAGTAAAAGCAGCATCCAGAATGAAACCACTGTCCTGGGTAAAACATCATCTCAGGTAACAGGTGGAATGACATTCCCAATGCTACTGAGGAGATCAAGCAGGAAAAAATAATTAGCTACAACTGTTGAGGCTGTGAGGTTCCAAAAGCTCACAACGTGAAGAGCTGAAAGCAAGACAACGTGATGCATTTTAGAGTCTATCTCTTCCTGGAATAGGAAGATGACTCCATCACAGATGGTAATGTTAAAAAAAAAATACAAAAAGGTAAACTTAGTAATGCTGTAGAGGTGCTGCAGCTCCACAGAAGATGCCACGTTTTCAGTAATGCCTGTTAATCCATCATTTTACACGGAAGTTCCCCCTGCTTATCTTGCTATCATCAGAAAAACATCTATTGATCTGCTTATGATCATAATTCCCAATTCAAATCTTTGTCTATTACATCACAGTAGACTGGGGAGGGAGGGAGCCCAGGAAATACAGGGATAAAACCAAAATAAATATTCATTTAAATTTCAGACTAAAACGTTAAGCACTTTATTCTTTGAAACGGAGAAAAAAAAAGCATGATCCAGATTTTGTGTGCAGCAGCACTCATATTTTTTAATATCATCTTGAAATCAGGACTAAAACCCAGTATAAACTTGTGCAAATGGCCCTAGAATCAGTCTTCCTGACAGGAAAATGCAGACCTACTGTATGGTCCATCAAGCTGCCTCTGGAAGTAGTTTAGCCATTTATTTGCCCTGTATTAATAATGGTCAAGTAGGAAAGAAATTAATGGCTCATAAAAAGCATAGGAAGAGTCATAAAAACATTGAAAGACAAAAAAGCTGGAATTTAATCCCTTCAGAGAAACATTCTCCCTGCCCATTAAAATGCTGCCTTTATTCAGCTGTTCCCATTAACAAGAAACTCAGGCTGCTGGAGGACGGGCAGGTGGTGCCTCCCCTTCGCTTTCCAGCTAATGGAAGTTTCCCTTTGAACTCGACACCACCACAGGAGCTCTGTGGGCCTGCAGGATTTCCTCACTTCTCCCCAGTGGGATTCCCTCAGCTTTTCTCCTTTTTGGCATCTTGGAGGTTGTGATTCTTTTCCTGCGATCTCCGTGATGAAATGATGGCCTGGTGTGACTCGTTAAAGGAGAAGAAGTGACCTCGATGCATCATTCCAGCAGCAGGGCAGTCACGGGTGTGATTCCCGAGCAGCCCTGCCCCAGCAGCTCCTGCCCCATGAGCAGCGCCAGGAACGGGCTGGTCGGGCCTGGTGCAGACCCTGAGCACCCCTCTGCTGCTGCAGATGGAAAATCAGACACAGCTTTTCCACTGGGATGCCACAGAATCCTGCCCAGCCAGAGAACAGCCTGCAGTTCTGTGACATTCACTTTGCTTTAGCATTCTGAGAGCTGAGCCTCCACTGCCCCAATGATGGTTATATGTGCACAGGCAGCCCAGTGCTACTGAGAGTCACATACAAATATATCTGCCAGGCAAACAGCCTTAAATAATCCAATTAGAGCAACAATTTGCTCTAGCAAATCGACAATAAAAACAAAAGAAAAAATAAAAATCCCCCATGATTGTGCCCAGGAATTAGATTTTAACAGTTCACAAATTGTTGTTTTAGCAGTTGGATGAAGTACCACATGAAAAGTTAGTAATATAAAACAAATGAACTTTTTGCAACATTACCAAGAGCAACCACTGAGGAAATCCTTTCCTCCTTTCCAGGAAAGTTATTTTCTATTTATAAGATATATTCCTATTTTTATGTTTATAAATAAGAAATTATTGGTGCTGTAAAGATGGTAACTATAGATGGCTGAATGGTGTTCAATATTTAGCAAAGATATTTTTGAATCATATTTTTCTACTGTAAACCATTTATATAGCTACTAAATAAGACATTTTTAATCCTCTACCACCTTGCAGTGATTAATTTATTCAAATGCAATTTTTTTTTCATTATTCATCACCTTCCCATGGCAATTTTTTTTTCAATATCTTGATGTTACTTCTTGACCAGTTTCCCTTAGCTCTATTAAATTGTATATTTTGTTTCATTTATTAATTTTTGTATATGTAGCAGATAGTTATTCTTGTTAATTGGTTTTGTTGGTTGGTTTCTGATGGTAGGGTCATAGATTTGCCTTCTTACACACAGGATGGGACAACCTCAATGAACTAATCCCACAGAAAAGAAGACCCATCCCTTAGTAGACCAAATGAGGTGATAAAATTTAAAATACAACTCACAGATGTAAAATCAAAGCCACGAATATCTTCTAAATATTTACTCTCAGTAGGCAGAGTGACCAGCAAGACTATGAAATCCATTCAAAGAACTCAACACAGCAGTAGTGGGATAGCAGTATAAGTCTCCCAAATAAAAACTGCATTTTGTAAGGAAGTTAGGTGCATCCAGTTAGACAGTAAGGCCAAATAAATGAAATAAATTCAACTGTCATAAGAAAACCACGGTCCCTGGCACAACAGATTTAATCTGCAGCAATAATTCTGCTACATATTTGCTTAAGTCCAGTTATCCCAACATAGGCCAGAACGACTTGTACTCGATCTGTGTACCAGGCTAAACTCTTCAAAATTCCATGAACTTCTCCTGCCTTGTTGAAGAGAAAGCACTGCCTCAGTTTCCCTTTATGTCAAATAAGAATTCTCTTGCTGTTTTGACAAGAGTCCTGAACCATGCACAGCACTTTTACACACCATCTCTACAAATAATAAGTGAGAATATAAGCATCACACAGAATTGTGTTCATTTTTTTTTCCTTACCAATACAAATATTTAAAATACATGAGGATTCCAGAGGAGGAGATGGGGGTAGGAAAGGGGAATCAAATGACTGCAGCTCTCTTGACCTTACCATTTTTCCAGTCTATAACAACAGGGACCTCTCCTCTAAAAAAAAAAAAAAAAAAAAAAAAAAAAAAAAAAAAAAGCCCATTCTGTCATTCTGTTCTGAATCTGCTGTGATGAAATGGAATTTGCATTCAGCATCCATCATCAGTGGTCAGAGGGAATCACTGTCTCCATCAAAGATTGTGCACTTTAAATCCTCTGCTAATTCAACTGCTATATATTTGATTTTAATTAAAGTTCTGTCATGAATTATAAAAGACCTCATCTTCAAAGTCATTAATTAAGGCCCCTCGGTGTCTGAATACCAACGCTCTGATGACAAGTGAGGTGTACAGTGACTAGCAACAAGCAGCTGCCCAGCAGCAGCACCAAAGCAAGCAGAACTATTATTCTGACATGTCCAGGATTGCACTTGTCCACTGTTACAGCAAAGAGATCTCCCATGAATACAGACAGAACAGCAGTGGGGAGTAGCCAGGGTTGGTGTGGCACTGTTTGTGAGTAAAGTGCCTCTCCCCAGGGTTTGGGAGATGTGCAGCACTCCTTGAGGTCTGTCTCTGAAACCTGAACAGCAGAAGTGCCACAGCTCTGCACTATGGGCTGAGGAGCTGATCATGCAATCACATCCATTTAGCCCTTGCTTTTACTGTGGGGGTTTGGGGTGGCTACCTGGCTACCAAAGGGCTTCATCCCATCCTCTCTACTCGGATTTTCCACTGCAAGGTGCCTCATGGAGCTCCACAGGCCCAGTGATAACATACGGCACAAGGCAGCAGCAGTGTGGATGGCAGGCTCCGCTCCCAGGGCTACTGAGGTTCATGCTGAGTTTGCCAAGTTCAGCATCATCAGGATGACTTCTGAACCTCCAGCATGTGGAAGCACCAGTAGAGAACCACCTGTATGTTTGAAGACAAATTAGTTCTGCACATTGTATCCACAAAATTCAGTTCATTATCAAATTTTAAAAACCCATTCCTAATTTAGTAGCAAGCTAACAAATTATATCCACGTGTCAGCGGAACTCCACATCCTTAGGACTTAACTTACTAAAACAGAAAGGATAACAAAAACAAAAGGAAAAATATAATTGCAACCTTAAATGCTGAAAATCACATCTGGTACCAAGGGCTGACCCTTTGTACACTGTTCCACTCTCACCCCTCCATGCTCACACACACACTGATTTCCAGCAGTTTAAAGACTCCCTCCTGTGGTGGTCAGATATGGTGAACTGGATCACAAGCCTGAGCCAGCTGCTGAGCAGACAGAGAGCACATCCAGATAATAAATGATGTGGATGTTTAAAGCTTACATTCTGTTAGGATCAACCCTTCAACATACAGGGCTTAGATGAGCTCACTTGTCTGCATTACAAATGGGTTCTTGCTGAAGTTATTAATCCCTTTAAACTCAGTGGGGACTGCTGTGGCTAACCATTGCTTCCTAGAGAAAACCTTACTAAAACAGGTAAACTGCTGATGTCACAGCTCCCTCTGCTCCTAGGGGCACACATCCCCTGCAGCAGGCACCCACTGTATCTGTTAGAGGCATGGAAAGGAGTGCTTGGAGCTCAGTGCCTTGCCAGTGTCAAACCCCAGAAAAGAGCGTAGTCCCTTGGTGTGTCACTGCTATCATTTGTAGAGATGGCTCACCGTCAGGACAGGTACCACTCAGAAAGGGCAGCGAGTAGATGCATGATTGCTACACAGCCCAGGCTCAGCCTGGCACCACACTCCTGGCCCTGCTACTCCTACCACAGTGCCCTACAAGTCAGACATGTGGTAAAAGGCGTCAAAATCCCTTTTTTAGCATAGTCCAGTCCCACGCTTGCTTCTGTAAGCTCTTTGCTTTCTTGGTACTTATAAACTTTTCTTCCCCAGACAAGCAGAAAGAAGGCTCTGGAATGCTGATCCAGGAGAAATTGCAAAATGGGATCTCTGAAAAGAGAATGAGTCACAAGGCAACCCTGGAAAACCAAAAAAGTAGCCAAAGGTCTGGCTAAACGGGATTTTGGGATATTTTCATTGGCACCTTTCCTGAAATTCAAGCAAACTTTTCCATCACCTGAGCTTTGGGTTTTCCAGTTCCTTTGAAGTTCTGATTGAAACACTCTGAGAACAATACAGTAGCTGTGACAACTTTAATGAGTTATTTCTTTTCCACAAATCCTAAAATCAATGCAAGTCTATCTACATTAATAAACTGTTATGCTTCCTAAACTAGAAGCTCTAAACTGACAGCACATGACCTAGAAAACACATGAGAAGAGGTTATATACAAATACTGCAACAGTTTACTGCAGACACATATCCCACTGCACCCAGTTAGAACCAGCTGAGTTGGTAATCACAGGATCAGCTGTTTTCTTAAGACCTTAATTGTCCTGATGATTATTTATTTCTTCAGCCTAGCAACAGGTTTCAATCTAAAACACGAAACCCCACCAGGAATAAATCCATCATCCTCTCATGGCCTCTGCTCATGATATTCTGCCTAACATACTCTTCTGGAACCACATGGAAGTCATCAGCTTTTGATAAAATTTTGGAATTAGTGACAGTAGGAATTGCTGCAGTGTGTTTTTTGAGGGATGACTGCTCTGTGAGCAAATTATCTAGGACACCATCTGAAGTCTAATCTTGAAGCTGCTGGGTGCTTCAGAATCATTTCAGAAATCATTTTCTGAAACAGAAAAATCCTTTGATAAAACAGCATGTTAATGCATGCTCATGTTTCTCTTATCACAGTCTGATCTACCTAGATATGTGGCTTACAGCTCCAAAGACATCATGATTCCCTTTTTTCTGTTATTATTGAAGTATGTCCTCAAAAGAGGTATTTGCCTTCTCAGACTGTGAGGTGTCTGCCATACAGTAGCTATTAATGTACAAAAGTGGACATTTAAAAAGTAAATTTGGCAGCATACTCACAAAGTAGATGGTTTAAAATTTTCAGTATGGAGCAGTTCTTACTTGAAGCAAACTCAGTATCTATAGAGGAGCATTTATGACTCAGGAGAGATGCATCAATGTGTGTATCAGATAAATATCTAATATAGACATTATATGCAACAGAGAAAATATTTTTTTCCACAAACACATAAAGGAAAATAGTAGGAGATACAACTCTGTTCATTTTCTGTAGCTATTCTAGAGGTAGCATCTGTTTACATAGACCAAATATCTTACAGAGGATTAAGGTAAGAGAAAGGAGATTGATTATTGCTTCAGCTCTTCCAAAAAGTTGGTAGATGGCCTCAGGTTCTCTTCTCAATGGATCTTTTTCTTCTTTCCCTGTCTTCTGTATTGCCTCTTTCCTTAAAGTTCAACTTTTAGGAAGTCTACCCAGAAGCCACTAATTACTGTCAGAGGTAATCTCTTCAGAGAAGGGAGGGCTGAGGAATGTCTGTGCACCAAACACTAACAGCAGTTAACCCATCAATCTGCCGATGTCAGAATACATCACTTCACATCCTTCAGAGTCTGTCTTCCTGATTTTGAGCTTATCTAGTCTGAGATAAGAAAACACGTCCTTCCATGTCTTCAAATTCAGCAAGAGTGGTAGGGTGATGGGCGGATTTGGGCTGTAACAAACCTCAGGAGTCATTTAGCCCAGTCTCTGACTCAAAGCAGAGGCCAGCAGCAGCAGAATGTCCCTGCTGCCAGGACTGAGCACCACTGCATCCCCAGCCTGGAAAAGCAGCACCTCTGCAGCACACTAAGAACAGGATGATGGCATAGAGCTGAAAGACAAATGCAAGGAGATAAGGAGCATTTTACCCCAAATACAGTCTCCCAAATACAATAGGACTTCTACTCTAACAAAGTGTTGAATTTATTTTGCTTTGCCAATGTGAAAGAGGGCAGTTCGGCCAGTATCTCTGATGTCATGTGCCAATGAAAGGGAATGTTTTCACTGACTGCTCAGAAACTCCATCTATTGGTTCACCCAATACCCACAAATCCAATATTCCCTCATGTATTATGTTTCCTAATTGAACATAATTTGCTTAACTGCTCACACACTGAAGTAGTACCAGTAAAGCAATATACCAGCAAAAATGCAAAGGTGAGAAAAAATGCTTCACTGCAGGTCTGCATGGTTTCTGTTTCTTTGCCAATTTCTTTTACAAAGTGTATTTAAAAGGTGACCTCAACTTACTCTCACTGCCAGCAAAGATAAGAAACAAAATACAGTGAGATTTTCAAAGTGCATGGACCTCACAGTCTATTCAAAAGTTTCCTCATCCATTTCTGATCCGATATTCATTAGGACAGACAGAGAACAGAGCATTCATTAGTTTTCAATGAGGCTTATGAGTGTAACTGGAATGTGCCAGGGCACATTTGGTTTTAAACAGCTTCACCACTGTCCCCTTCTAAATGAAAGCTGCTAAGCTGTCATAAATTACATTAAAATTCTTATGAAAATGACGTGGTTCTCATGCCTTAAGATTTACATCAGTCCTTGACCTAACACAGAGCACAGAGATAACTGCAGAATTCGCAATATGATACATAATAGTTTTACTTGCTTAATTAAGGAGACCTGAGAGTAACTTGGCACACATAGTGAAGGCTTCCTTGGCCTTTGTTCTCTTACAGTGTCACATGGCCAGATACAAACATGAGCTGTCATCACAAAGCAGAGGAGTCATTCCCTACAACCCAGTACTAGGCTCTGGAAAAACTGGATCACATTTTCAGAACTGCTGTTTATTAAGGCAATGCTTTAAATGACCATGGATTTTTGCTGATGGGGAAAAGCTAAATAAGAATGTGTCATTTCAAATCTGAACCATTAGGGGAAAGTTGTTCACTGTAACTCAAGCCATGTCAGATTCTCTCCTGAAAGGATGAGTGGGGGTAAATAAAAAGCCACTTGCTGACAAAGACAGCTCCATTCATGCACAAAGTTCCTGTAACTCCTCTTTCTCTCCTGAGCTGTAAGTGTCGTTTGCCATGGCTGATTCACCCTGCAGCCCTGCACACAGCTGCTGTGTTGGGCTCCCAGTGTAGGGCAGCAAAAGCCCCTGCATGTGCTTCTCCCTGAGCCCCTCAGTCGCCCCTAGGAACCCTTGCCTTCATGTAAGACTATTCACTTCATTGACAATGGGGTGCTGTTAGCAAAGTAGTTTGATGTTAGCATAAATTAAATAACTGCCAATATTAGCAATTTGCAATCAATTTTCAAATATCATCAGTAAACACCAAACACCTGCAAAGTATTTTCATTGACAGCCCTATTTGTTCAGAGAGGTCATATCTGGAAAACTTTAATTTAGCACTCATTGGAAAGCTGTGGCAATCTGTATGGTGACATACAGGTCAGAGGAACTTGCATACCTGGATTTGTGTTCAGTAAAAACTGTAGACCCTTGGCTAGCCAGAACAGTTTGCAATCATGCAGAATTGCCAACCTCCCATCTTGAAAAATCACGAGCCAAACCTCTAGATTAGGGATATTCAGCTAGAATAATATTCCACTTGTAATAGCACCTCAAAGCCAGCAATATTATGAATGACACAGTAAATGGACTGTCCATGACAATGGCCATATTCACACTAAAATTTCAGTTGCCCCAGGCAACCAAACTGCCATGACAAGCAAACACTGATTTTTGTACAATTTCCCTGACGTCCTTTATTGAAGTTCATTTCTATTGCTGAATCTGCCTAATTATCTTTTACCCTGTAGGGGTAAGGTGATACTCTGTGTCTGTTGGTGGCAAAGCATCAAGCTGGTTCTGAACCCAACAAGCCACAAAGACCTTCCTGAGAGCTCTGCAGGGAGGGAGCGAGGTGAGCACGGTGAGCCCTGAGTACAGACCCACACTCTGTGCAGCCTCAGCAGGAGGGGGACAAGGAGCCTTGCTCAGCTGCCCTGCCCTGTGTAGGGTCTGTCTCAAAATCCATTATCCAAATGTGTGCTGCAAGGCACTGTGTGGGAGCATAATCACAAATCACTACAGCATATCATCATATCTGTGACATAAAAGTAGGCTGAAAAATAGTAAAAATGCTTAGCCAGGAAAATAATGTTTAGTAATTCCTTTTTTTTTTTTTTTTTTTTTTTTTTTTTTTTTTTTTTTTTTTTTAATATATGTGAGATAGTTTATCATCAAGATTAAGTCAGGTTTTGTTTTTTCCTCTTCTCTGGCATAAATAAATGCTTTCCTATATGCAAATGAGGAGAAAATGTGGCCTCTTTCAGCAACAGTAACTATCTGCCTGTTGCTACCTTAAAATCACAGCGATCACATCTGGTAACTGCCCTTTTCTCATGTTTCCACTAGTTTTCAGACTTCCTCTTGTGGTAGCTTGAGACTGCGCATCTGGATGTTTTAAACATACAAAGGAATTGCTAGAGCAAGCAAAAGGGAAATCGGTGCTGAGAGCTAAGATGTGCAGATAAGCAACTGGTGCACTTTGCAGCTAAAGTACCGGAGCGACAGCGGGGAAAAGCTTTTCCTAAAGAGGAGAGCACGAGTTTAGGCAGAATGAAGACTCACACTGGCTGTGGCTTCGTTTTTAAAGTACTGTTCATCCAAGTATATCTTTTGAACAAAACTTTAGCAGCACCATCACCAATCATTAAGTTTCCTGGAGACAGCACTCCCAAAACAGACAAAGAACTAGCAGTGGTAAGTGTTGGTTTCATCTTTGCTTCAGATTTATATTGTTGTTTCATAAGCAGATGTTTCTTTCTTGTTGCAGCTGAGGCTAAGGAATGACTGTAGCATTCTTTCCCTGGAGTCTCTGGAAGTGCTAGCTAGCTAGCAAAGGTATCAGCTTTCAAAAGTTAAAACTGGAGCCAAGTAACGTTTCCTCTCTTAAAACTTTTTAAGCCAGCAAAGAAAGTCAGTTTTTGGGGATTTTTTTCCCTGAAGTCTCAAGATACAGAATATTTTCATTAAATCATCATGACTATAATCAAAAAATTGCTATATGGTAAGAGGGGAGGAGGGCAAACGAGACATTTTTTTACTTAAATCAAGTAGAAATGAGGGCAGTCAAGGCTCCCTTAATGCATGTATCACAGCTTTCAAAAGTGTTTTCCAGATTGTTTACCGGGAGTTGCATAAACACAACTTTAAGGGACACTACAACTGAAAGCCAGCTCAAATTTCAGAAACCATTGTGACTAGTTTTGACTTTGGAAAACAATCTCACAGAGGTTTAAAGAATTCCTTTTCCCAAATCCAATCTGGAACAAAAAAAAAGGAGTTTGGATTTCTGTGATGTTAGCAAATTATAGCTATAACTCTACAGCATTTCATTCCAACCTTTTTTTAGCTCTGTGGATGTTCATAAAAGTGACATTATGGGGAAATCCATTTAAAGGGAGATTGAGATGGATTATCCTTGTTTTAACATGTAAATTATAGACTAACTTATAGTCTAAATTATTTCTCTTCTTCAGCAGCAAATCCATTTTAAGGAGGATTGAGATAAATTATTCTTATTTTAGGACATGGAGATTTGAAAGTTAGTCACTTTTCTTCAAGAGTTTGTGTGCATCTTGCCAGCTTGCCAGGTTAAAGAAGGTCTGGGGGAGGGTAGAGAAAGAATTCCCAGTTGGGAGCTGTGTCGGAAAGTTTAGGACAAACAGACAAACTGACCCAAATAGGGAATTCCTCAGTTGTTAACAAAACAAATTCATCCAAGGTTTTGCCTTAGCAGCACAGTAGCCAAGAGCTGGGGGTGGGGGCAGTTCATTTGGGAGAGGAGAGTGGGGTCTCATGTGTCTAAGAGCAATTCAACCACTCTAAGAGAATCTATTTTCTTAGACACAGCCAGGCATTTATTCCATATTCCACATCTCCCTCTCTGTTTCTTTCAAACAACCTATTTATTATGTGTACTCAGAGGAAAATTACAAGCTGGTTTAACACTGCAGCTCTTCTTTGTCTTTCCTGGGGTATTCTTGGGCAATGCTAACTGGCTGCCTTTCCTCACACCCTCCATCAGAACAGCCCCAGCACTCAGCATCAGCACACAAATTGCTATGTTGCAGCTGGACCCTGTTTCATTAATGGGCTGGATCAAAATTCCAGATCACCACAGCTCCCTGCTGACTCTGGGGAAACTGCATTTCACAGCCTAGGCCAAGATGTGGTTTGCATAGACATTACATTTTCTTCAAGATTCTCTCCTTATAGAACAGCTGATCATGGTCATTTCTCATCTTCAGTAAAATCTCCATTTTAGGAAAAACTGAAAGGGGTTAGCTTTTTATTTAGAATCCTGGCAAGTAAAATTCTTTACCATGCCTCAGTTTATGTTTTTGATTGTGTAGCTTGCTTCCAAACCTAAAATGGCAAGAGCAGCAGCCTGGTTCTCCAGTAAAGGTCAGTCCTGATGTACAATCTGTATTACACCATGGTACATTATTGGGGGATGCAGGCAGAAGCATAAGAGAATCCATCAAACTAGATGAAATGAAAACTAGGATAAGAACCAAACTGCTTGTTTGATTATGTTCCTAATGCACTTCACATAATTTCCAGGCCTCGTTAACTACGTGTGGAGACAGCTCAGTGGAAGCAAAGATGAAACCACTCTGCATCCTTTATTTGCTAATGCCCCAGACCCCACTGGAGAAATACCACATCAGAAGTTACAAAAGTCACAAAAACTAGCCATAGTCTGTGCTTAATCATGATGGATGGAGGACCTTCTGAAGGAAATGGTGTAACATCTGATTAAATCCTTTTCTGAGTAATCCTTGAACCATTTCCTATGCTGGGCAGATGAGGTTAGCCTGGACTTTGTGAGGAAGATGGTGAAAGCTAGGCTTGACCAACTGCAGTTATCAAATATCCTCTGCTTTATTTTGGCGGTGTTGTGGTTTTATGCCAGTCTCCTGGGTGAACTTTAGCAATTAATTACATACATGAAACAAGGTTTCTCTTGGGAATACTTGCTGGCACAAGAACTTAAACATGCAGTCATTTTGTCAGGCTTCTTGTAGTCCTCAGTTTGAAATAGTTCTCCCTGATATTCCTCATCTATTTTTTGCAAACATACCTTTATCTTATTCAGGTGTTTTGCTCCCTTGGACTCACAGTTGGGCTACAGTACCTGAAAGGTGTTTCTTCCTCAGCTGCAGACTGTTTTTTATGGAAAGATCTGTATCTTGCAACCTTCCTGTCCCACAGCACCACTGGCAAGGGCTTCTCTCCTCTCTGTGCAGTGCCAAGCACCCATTTGGGTGCAGTTTGGGAATACCTGCCATTTCACATGGCTGGAGCTCCTCTTGCACAGAGGGGCGTAAAACACTGTCAACGCATCCTAAAGGGGAGGAGACTTTTGTAGGTATTATTTTAGGAGATGAAAATAATGTGGTGTGTGATGCCTTTTGGGTCCCTTAGACCACTCTTTTTTAATAAGAAAGAACTTTGTGAACTGCCACCATGGCTGTATCAGAAACATCAGTCTGGCCATAATGTGCTGGAGCATTCAATGGAGTTTTAAGTATGCAAATATTGATTGGCTGCAGTGTCCAAGCAACTAAGATGTTACCAAATACTTTCTTCCTCAGGTCTTTGCAATGTTTGACTCAAAAGCAAACACATCCAACATTCAAACAACTCTGTCTGGTTTGAATAAAGTATGGGGTTTTTCTTTGCAATCACTGTGCTCTCATTTGTGGGGTTGCTCTGATTTCTTCAGAAGTTTCTCAATAATGCAGATTCTTCCAAAAAATCATTGCACAAAATCTAAAACTGCAAGCAGATTTATACATCGTAAAGAAACAAAAAAAAGACAAACCCATTTTTACTTTGTAGTTCTACATTAAAGCTCTATGCTCTAATAACTAAAAGCAATTCATTAAGTAAAGGTGATAGCTAATAGTGGAAATGATTGTTTAATTAGCAACATCATGTGATCAAGGATGTTTTCTGTCAATTAACGAGCTTCTGCTGGTCCCTCACATACTAGTAATTGTAATTTTGAAAAGAAAACTTGCAAATTACAGGTGAAAAGCTAACATGGAATTATGGCATTTGTTTATTTATTTACAATGATTAACTATTTATTTTATGAATTTTAAAGTCTTTGTTCTGTGCTTCTTTTCTCCAAGCAATACCTGAACAAATACTATGGCTGCCCAAAAGACAGTTGCAATTTATTTGTCCTGAAGGATACTCTGAAGAAAATGCAGAAATTTTTTGGGCTGCCTGAAACAGGAGATCTGGATCAAAACACTATTGAGACAATGAAGAAACCTCGCTGTGGTAACCCTGATGTAGCAAATTACAACTTCTTTGCAAGAAAGCCCAAATGGGAAAAGAATCATATAACATACAGGTACAGACTGATAATGGTGGGTTCTGTTCACATAAACCCATGGCACTTCCAAGAACTACAGAAGGCACTCAGAAATGCGGGAGCTGTTTAGAGGGCTAGACAAGATTCCTTGAATTAGAATCTCCTGGTGTTTGGATAACTACCAAATGCTTTAACAAATACCTCTGTCATTTCAAATTGTAATGGATCGGGAAGAATCATCTCAACATCACCTTTCTGGTTCTGGTTGAAACTAAAGAGATTTGGGGTTTACTCTTTGCTCTGCAGCAAGCATCCTAAGGGAGCTGGAGCAGGGGTATCTCACCTGCCCATCTGCTCCAGGAGGAGCAAAGTACTTACTGATTGCAGAGGCCAAACTCCTCTTCATTCCGCAGTCCTAAAAAGGAGATGATTAAATACATTTTAAAATCAAACAACTGTATTTCAGATACATACAAACATGAGTTACAAGCCTATTTCAGTAAGTTTGGCTTGTTCTAAATTCATCTTCTTCTGAAGAGTTAGGGACCAATACAGCTCTCATTGTGGTAAAAAAACTCATTACCTTAGGTGGTCCATGAACAAATATTTACCACCAATGAGAGAAAACAGCAGATTTGTCTTAGCTGCTTGATTTAGTCTGCTGTTCCCTCACAAGTTTGGACTCAAAACATCCCTTGGGCTGCAACTAACCTAATAAAGACTGCAAAAGCCTGTTGCAGCTCTCACAACTCCTGTTTGCTTCCTCTGAATTTTCCTCATCCTCCTTAGGCACAAAGAAATTTCCCTCACTATGCACAGCCCCAGCAGCAAGGAATTTAAATGGATTATAGCAGGCTATAATATAAGGCACTAAGAAGTCCAATTCAAATATATGAAGAAGAAAGCAACACACTTAAGAGTTTGTCCCTTTCTCAAGTCAGGCCTACAGGTTTATCTTATGTGCTTTTTCCTCCTATTTCCTCATGTATTGCCAATGTATCCCACACACAGCTAAAGGATTAGCATTCCACAGGGATTAAACAATATACAGATGGCAACAGAGGTGAGGGAGAAGGACTGCTTTTCTGTTCTTATTAAAGAGCAAAACAATCCACACTTGAAATTTTCAGAATGTTACTGAGCTCCTTTTCTGGTCTCAATGCTGATGCAAAACCCAGAATATTTTGTGCAAGGCCCACTGCCATCCAGGGTTTACAGCCTCTGGATTTATAATTTTCTTCTTGCTGCTTGTGGCAGTGTGAGTCAATTCCAAAAGAAAATAGACAGTAAGTGCCACATCTGAACATTTCTCTGAATCAAAGGGAGCTGTTTAGACCTCAGGTGCAGCTGTGTTATCTCTGAGCTGATATCACTGCTGAGCCTACTCAGTGTGTTCAGCAGTAAACAACTAATACAGGGAGGATGTTTGTGTGTTACTTAACTGTTGCTTTTATCCTCAAGGATTATAGGCTATACCCCGGATTTGGATCCTGAGACAGTAGATGATGCCTTTGCTCGAGCCTTTCAAGTCTGGAGTGATGTCACACCGCTGAGATTTAACCGAATAAATGATGGAGAAGCAGACATTATGATTAATTTTGGCCGATGGGGTATATTTTTCTATTTTTACTTATGTTTTTGGGTTTGTTCCTTTCATTAATCTCAGTTTAGAATGATCCACCCTCAATAAGCACCCATGAGCCTTTCTAGCAAACCTTGTCCTAGTTCACACTTGGCTCATACAAGCTAAGATCTAATTTCACTAAGACTTTTTCTTGTCATGAGAGAGAGAGAGAGAGAAGTATTTATACAATATCTTCAGACTATGTTCATTTTTTCAAAAGAAAATTGCTAGGGGCAACATTTTATTTTTAAATTTACAAATCAGAAATAGAACTGAAACATATTGGTACAGATTTTTAGATAGTGTGAGTTGGCTTCCTGCCACAGAGGAGAATGGAATGCCATCATACTGTTTACATATATATAGCTCTGTATGCTGTTTTTCAGTGATAGTGGTGAGGGTCCTAACATATTAGAGCTTAAAAATGGATTTGTAACTTCCAATTTTGACTCCATAGCTGGTTTCCACTCTTTTAGCATGGCAGAATGCAAGCTTTCAATGCATTCTTTGGTCTTGAAGGATTTAAAAATATGGATCATAAGCTGAACTATGGTTTGAGTACAGCTGATGATGGGTGACTTGATTCATTTTCATTGTGCACGTCTTCTCAATTGATTTCGGTTTCCTCTGAAAGAATGTTTATGGCTTTTCAGTGTAAACATGGGGCATGTAAAAAGTCACAGAATTTTTAATGCTAATGAAGATACTTGTGCAGCCAATTACTTGGGGAGGTAGACTTTGGAAGTTAAGCGAACAGCTCAAAGAATAACTGGACTCTTTGTCAAAGCCTTCCTTCATTTCAAGCTGGTTTTCCTTGCTTTAGCTGCTGACGAGTTGACCTCAAAAGCTGCAGAGATTCTGTACACTCAGGACTTCAGATCCTCATCCAGACTGGCTCAGTTTGCAAAAAAAAAAAAAAAAAAAGTCTTACAAAAGCAGAAGTGTTTCTGCTGGTTTTAGTCCTTGCTGGCTACAGCCAGCTAAGAAACTGCAGGCAAAGAGCTCCTGCCACATTTAGTCATTCCTATCACTTCACTGCATGTCAGATTCACAGAGGCTGAGACATCCACGAGGTTTCTTCATTTTTATCTTTTCTCTTAAGTGAAGGGTCTACTTTGAAATAAATGGGATTACAGCACCTAATATATGTCCGAACCTTGTCCTTCACAACTGCCACTCCAGTCTTCTGAAGGGAATTAACTGAACTAGTATTAGCAGTGACACCAGCCTGAAATCAGTGTAGCAGAGGAGAGAATCAGGCCTGTGTATTTAGGGCTTCTGCTCAATGCCAAGACATCAGCCCAAAAGACCAGAAACGATGCAAGTGGAGATGCTGGCAGGCAGCTTTGATGCACAGGTCAGTGTGGTGGGAGAGCTATGAATACCAGGGCTGTGCCCGTGCCAGCCGGCCTTACCCACAAGTGGTGTACTTCCAAGAAAAGCCTGCCGTGTAAGAACAGGAGAGCTGCTTAACCTGCTCTGCTCTGGGAGCAGCCTGAGCCTTGGAGTGCTTGAAGTGAAGGAGGAATGGGCTCCCTCAGGGCTTAGAGCAGCGAGAGCAAGCTGGTTTTCCAGGGCTCACTGCTGAGACACCCAGCTGGGCCTTCCTGCTGGGGTAGAGAGTATCCTGCACAAAGGAAGGAGCACAGCAATCTGAGGTGCAGCAGAAAAGAACAGCCTGCAAAGTCAAATCTGCCTTTACTTTCCAACCTCTGTGTTGGAGAGTGATACAAACTAGCTGAAAATATCCCTCATCTACAATATTTCAGTTACAGCTACCTATCAGCCTCCACTGAGAAACAGCTCTGTGGATGCTGTCATACATCTCACGTACAATAATTCACTGTTCTTGACAATTTCTGGTTTCTTTCCACCATACTTATGAGATAGAAAATACCATGCTGTGACAACTCTAGTACTGGCACTTCATGTTCTTTGTCAGAACTGGCTGCTTCTCTTCTGGATCAGTCTTGCTAGCACAACCCAAACCAGTAAATTCACTCACTAAAGTGTTCTGGTGCTGTCTTGGATGGGAAAGTCCACATGATAATCATGATTCCTGTATAGACTCTGCCTGAGGTCATTAGAAATTGCTCTTTTGTGTGTCTTTGCTCCTGCAGAACATGGTGATGGCTATCCCTTTGATGGCAAGGATGGGCTCCTGGCTCACGCCTTTGCACCAGGGCCAGGAATTGGAGGAGACTCCCACTTTGATGATGATGAACTGTGGACTCTTGGGGAAGGACAAGGTACCAGACTTTTTCATGTGTCATGTTTCACAACATATGGCCTGCTGGCTGCTCTATTTTAAAGCTACATTAAATGCTTTCATTGTCAGTAAATATTAGGAGGTGAAAATTCATTTATACCATTTAAAATTTATGCCATTAAAAAATGCTATGGATAAGTGACTTATCTATGCATTAGTATATATTCCAGGCCAAATACTGTATTCATAAGACTACTGTAATAAACTGAAACGTGACAAACTGAAATAAACCCCTGGATCTGGGTGTTTCTGTGTTTCCACCCTGTCTCCCCATGCTACAACAAATGTCATGCAAGGCCCATTGGAAATACTAAAGTGGTTTATGAGGCCCAAAGCATGTTCAGCTCATGTACAGCTGCTGCCTGGAACCTTTGAAACTATACTGAACATTTAAGACCACATTACTTAAGAAACTAAATTACTAAATGTATTAACAGCACGTTTTTAACTTTGCCTTGCCATAGTAACAACATATATATTTTTCTGGGCTCATTCTAACACTTGACTATGAGTAATATCCATGTAATTATTTTAAAATTACCAGTTTATATTTCAGCTATGATCATCTTGCCAGTAGAGAGATCAGCAGCATATTGAATTTCAAAGTGGAAATTCAGGCTGCGTTTCTAAATCAGTATCTTCCAGGAAAAGAAGATGTCCAGAAACTCTTATTTTCTGTATCAACTGGTAGCGAATTTCACCACTGTATTTGTTCTCCTTACAGTGGTCAGAGTGAAGTACGGAAATGCAGATGGTGAATATTGCAAATTTCCCTTCTGGTTCAATGGCAAGGAGTACAACAGCTGCACAGACGCAGGACGCAGCGATGGCTTCCTCTGGTGTTCCACAACCAAAGACTTCGATGCGGATGGGAAATACGGATTTTGTCCCCATGAGTGTAAGCAGACAAATATTTCTACCGGCTTTTTCCTTGCAGACTGTTCCCTTCTTTGCTCATCCACTTCTTCTTGTGCTTTTCCCACTTCCTTCCCTTTCAGATAAAGGAATGAATGTCTTTCAGAAATCATAACAACATATCAGTATCTGTACAAAATTATTAGAAGTCTATGAAAGCTTCTAATAATATGAAAGCTTCTGCACTTAATTTCTACCTTCTTTCATATCTGGAAACATCCATTTCCAGATTAGACAAAGTGTATAATGTCTTCATGTAGCCAAAACTTTTTTAAATTATACACAAGATTATCATTATTATCTTTCAAATGTATTTATGACACTATGTTTCCTGTTAAAACAAGAAGAAAACATATTTCTGTGCTTGAAAATCTTGATGAGTCGTTACAGCTTGAGGATTTAACATTTCAGACAATTTATTGGTATGAGTGTTAACTTCATCTCCTGTACATCACATGGCAGGAGACCTTTAGAGAAGCAATTAAGTATAATTGGCTGTAGCCTCCTCAGGTAATTTCTCAGCAGTGGGAAGAGCAGAGAAGGTAAGGTGCTTTCAGGCACTCGTTCCACCTCCTGTTTGCTGGTTCCTGGCATATATTAACAGCCGTTCCCAGTACTGCAGTTTCCCACATTCATTTTTTTCCCTTTGTACAGAATTGATTATTAGATTTGGGGAGTTTCATCACTCTTTTTACCTTTCATATCAAGCCCTGGGTCACTAAAACTCCTGCCTACTAATCTTGGGTCATAACAAATAATAAGAGAGTTTCGAAAGAGAACAAATCAGAAAGCAATGGCGCTTTTTTCAGATTCATGCCAATCCTGCTTGAAACAATAGTACTAAACTTATTTATAGTATTATTGCCGAAAGAAAATTAGTGATGCTTAAGCCTCAATCTAACAAAACATGTTTAGGGATTTTCTAGCCCAAGAGTGCTCAAGTAGAGCCCAACATGTCCCAACACACAAGCACTGTCACACATGTACATGCATTAATATGTACATATCTGAAAAGAAATGCATTTTTCAAAAGTTTGCAGGTATGTGTACAAAGAAAATGTTCAAAACAGGATTCTCTGGAGTGCTGTTGTAGACAAACACTAAATGGATGCCTGCTTGACAAATTTCTTGGGCTTTTTCAAGCGAGACCATCCAGTTTCAAATCCAAGATTACATATTTTCTGCATCAGGATGGTGGTGGTTTCCAAAGGCAATCTGTTGTAGTACATATCAGTCTTCTACCCTAATGTGGTAAAAAGTTATTCTTTAATTTCCAACCCCCCAATTGCCTGTTATAGATCACGTTTAGAGCTGGGATCTACCCTTGTGACTATTTATACAGCTATAGAGGATGAACAAGCAGGAGCATGAACTTTACACAGACCACAATTAATTTTTAAAAAAGTTATTGTTAGTGGTATGACTTTCAGAATATTTTCTGCAGCAGGCTATAAATGTGCACATGCACATAACTGCACAGTATTTTTTTCTTTGTGAAACTTTGTGATCTCCTTCATTTCCCACCTTTCCCTCAATCTCCTCTTCCTCAGATCAATTCATTGAGACAGAAAAGAGAAAAAAAATGGCTCATTTCTTTAAAATACTGCAAGCACTCATGCAGTCAGAAGGAAGCACAGATTATAGGCAGCTAGAGAAACGGAGATCCACATACCCTGACTGAAACATCTTTGTAACATCCTAAAGTCATGCAAGGCTGGAAATATAAGCAGTAAAGCCCTGTCAGGGAGAGCTGGTTCTGAAAGTGAAGTTCCTGGAAATGCCAGTGTCAAGGTCTCTGCAATGGAACAGAAGGGTTTCAGCCTTTTGTTTCTGATGTAATTGTTTTGCAAGATCCATGCACAGTTATGCACAGATGTTTCTTATTAAATGTAGAGTGGCATTGTTCACTCATTATTCCAAGGCACCATTTGCTAAATCCCAGCTAATAAATTCAGATAGGGGAGGATTTACATCAGACAGGCTGTGTTGGGGGCAGCATTCCTGGTTGTTGGCCTTTGTTTCCTCTCATGTTTAACTCACTGAGGTTAGTTTCAATTCTTGTTATAGAGCCACAGTGCATATATGGAATCATCTTTAATGCTATGGTGCTGCACCAGGCTTTTCTGAAGTTAATCCCAGATCTGTATCCCAATTTTGTAAACTGGTTGAACTATAGTTTGTCAAAGCAGAAGGTAAAGCAGGAAGTTATTTACCTACTACACAAATCTTACAGAGGTGTGCTCAACTTCTTTTTTGCCATATGGGATCAAGGGGTCTTGCTATCTCTCATTTCCAAACTCCACTGACGCTACAGGCAGTTTAGGCTCCTATTCTTGGTCCTGCAACATCCAACAATCTCTTCTCTGCCTTACCTCCCTCACACTCATCCCAGTTCCTGCAGGCTGCTGCCCAACTGCTCTCCCAGGCAGAGCCCTGCTGCAGCTGCCTCCAGCTGGGATCTGTGCCATAGGGCTTTAGCAGCCTTCCAGCCTGAGGTTTCCTGACATCACAACTGGTAGTTTTTTCTAGGAAGAGCTAAAAGTGAAGTCCACATATTAGCAATGTCCAGTCTGAATCTGCTCTCACCTCAGTGTATCTTCGAGCCAGTTTTTAAACTGCTGAGCTTACCCCGATGCAGAACAAGGCCCTTTAAGATCCCCTTACAAGTAAATTGGGATTTTGTTTTGGGGAAACTGCCCCAGCCTCCAACTTTCATTTACATTAAAGCAATCTTATACTAAACTGGGGGGGGGATTGGAAACTTAATAAACCATTGTTCTTACCATCACATGATGTAGCCTCAAGCAAAATGAAAAACTGCATTCTGACTGTGACTCAGAAAGGCTCCATGCAAAGTCAGAGACTGGCTTTCCATATGGTTTTTGCAACTTAGCCACATGTAAACCAATATAAAAAAGGCTATTAAAATGCAGAGTTTGCCAGACCTAGAGCTGGAAGCAGCTCGTGGTAAGTGAGTCATCTAAACAACTCAGTCTAACTTTGCTCTCCAAGTCTATCACTGCTTTTTTAAAAAAATAAAGTTCTTCTACAATTACAATAGCCATAGTCCTAGTTAATGCACCTTTCCTATCTTAGTAAGCTTCTGAGACAAAACCCAACATTTGCAGCTTGCTCTTTTGGGGAGGCACAGTGTGTGTTGCAGACAGGACCTTATCCATGCGAGGATGCAGAGAATAGAATCACTCTGCAGGCAGAGCAGAAGCTCAGCACACTTGTGTGTGTGAGCCAGGCCTGCAAAGCTCCAAGTCCTGTCATTAGAGGGGCTGGAACTCCTATAACTTACTGGTTCATGTCCCTGATGCTGTGGCCAAGTACTGGTTTAAGTGTAAAAGGCAAAATGGACCATCTGTGTCACAACAGCCCATTATCTGGAACCCTTTCCCAATCACCCCTAAGCAGGAGAGGTCTGGGGGGTTATTAATGCTACCCTAAAGAAGTACAGACATAAACAATGCCTCTTCCCATGGCTGTATCAGAATAAGCAAAGGCAAACCCCCTCAGATCCTGTAATGGCTGTTCAGTCATCAAAAACAGCAGCAAAGTTAGAAATAACCTGCCAAGCCCTTCCACATACACATTAGGGTTTTAACTGCAGTTTTAAACTGGATGAGAGAGAGGGGAAAAGGTGCCCTTGGACCTTAAAAAGGCCAAATCATGCATGCTTTACACTCGGATTTTGCATAGATAAGTCAGTCTGCAGTTTTTAAAACTCCAGGGGAACTAGCATATGAACGCATGAAGGATTTTTTTATCTCTGTTCAGGGCAAGGCCCAGAGCAGTTTGCTGCTTTCACAGTTTCCTCTTAGAAGCACGTGGCACAGCACATTGTCCTGCCACAGAGGATTCCCACTGACAGAGCAGCCAGGAGAAGACACAGTCGGATTCACAAGATGTGATACTCCAAGCCACCTGCATTTTCATGGAACTCAATTTGAACACACAATTTTTAAATATCAGCATGCGAGATTGTATCTGTCTTCTTCTAGATATTCCAGAAAGTTTTGTAAAATCCTAAAACCAGTGCCAGAACTCAAGTCATTTTAAACTGAATCACTTTAATCCCTCATCCATGAGAAAGATTTCTGGTTCTCAGGGTTGAGCCATGGGGCCTTGTTTGTGCATATGGACAGACCATAAACACTCCATCCCCTCCCCCAGATGACCAATACAAAACCTTCAGGAACACTGACCAAGAAAAGGACAGGAGAAGCCTCCAGTGTTCAGCTTTCTTGGACCAGTCATACTTGTCCTCTCCTGCTTTTCTATTGAGTGGCTGAGCAGGGATTCTCAGAAGTGAGAAGCAAACATAGAGGAAGAACCTGCAGGTTGTTATTCAATTTTACTGTACACCAGCATTTTAGAGAAACTCTGCCCAAAGTCTGCCATTCTAGCTAACATCTCTGACAGAAGACAAATGAATCAGCACAGAGCTAAGGAACATGAGTGATTTGCTTAGAACCTTTGTTCTAAATGCTCTTTTAAGGAATATCAAGTTGTGTTACGGGTTTGTGTTAAGATCAGTCAACCATTCCCTTCTACACACTTGTGAGACTGTAACTGCCCTGGTCCCTCTTGCCAAGGCATTTCAGTGCTGGTGTAAAACCAGAGGTTTTATACTCAGAGGTTCTGAACATGAAGTGCGGCACACCTGATGGGTGTCCAATGTCTGTCCAGACCCAGGCACATTCCCACAGGCACACTGTGATTCCCTGTGGATACTGAGCTTTGTGTACTGACATTTTCCTCTCCCGTTCTCCCTACAGCACTTTTCACAATGGGTGGCAATGGTGATGGGCAGCCATGCAAATTTCCCTTCAAATTCCAAGGCCAGTCCTATGACCAGTGCACGACAGAGGGCAGGACAGATGGATACCGATGGTGTGGAACCACTGAAGACTACGACAGAGATAAGAAATATGGGTTCTGTCCCGAGACTGGTAAGAGGAAATCTGCTTGCATAACACCCTCTAACTGGTCACTGTTTTAACAAGTCTGCTTTGGCACACTTTCACCAGGGCACACAAAAGTTGATGAGTTAGACACAATTTCAGCAGAGGTGGCCAAGGATGTAACTGCAACAGGAGCAATCTGTTGGTGTGTCACCGCAGAGGTTTGGCAGGAATACACAAATGGCATTGAACCTACAAATGCATGGCTACCACTGCAGGATAATTACACACAGACTACAATTTGTTAATAGCCCTGGACAGGAAGTCTCAGGAGACAGAAGAAAGTGTGAATAATATTTTAGCTTAATACTTACCATGTACAGTTGTAAAAAGAAATCTTGTTTAGTATGTTACGTTTGTGTTAATAGATCTTTTCAGCAATCCAAAAGAACTAAGTGAAATGGTTTAGCCATGAAAAGAAATTTTTTCTTCACACTTTTTGATACTTTCTAACTTGAGTTTTACTACATAAAGGAACAAAAAATAATTTATAGTATTGAATAGTTTGGCAGGTGTTCATTTTTAGGTGTTCATTTTGTGATACTAGAGCCATAAGCACAGAGACGAAGTGAACCATGGCAGTTCTAAAATCTGGCTTTTAAAAGAGCCAGGGGGAAGCTATTCAAACCTACATGCATCCTGATTTTTTATTTTTTGGGGTCTCTTGAAAATGATCTAACCATTTGCAATACAGTTTTAATGTACTGATATTTCTGTTACTTTTGATAACCAGGTATAACCCTTCCATTTTATACTGCAGATGTTAAAAAAAAAGGAAAATAAAAAAAAAAGGCTCAAATTCATTATAAAATGCTACAAGGTTAGGAAGAGAAAATTCTAAAGGATCATTCAACAGACAAAAAACCCAGTATATCTAGAATCAATGTATTCAAAGTTCTAGGTAACACAGCCGTTAACACTGGAACCAGTATGCTTAGTTTAAGCTTCTTTTTCAGCATAAAAGGCTATTAATAAATAATAATTAATGAGAAATAAATACTAATAAATAATTAGGGACACAACCAGCTTTGCCTCTGTATTGCTGTCATGTA
This sequence comes from Prinia subflava, assembly GCF_021018805.1. NCBI lineage: Eukaryota > Metazoa > Chordata > Aves > Passeriformes > Cisticolidae > Prinia > Prinia subflava. Next base: position 11,919,355 of record NC_086259.1, read on the forward strand.
CTTTCCCAGAAGACACACCATACTTTGAAAGGAACTGTAATTGCCAGGTAGCAGTGTAAATGAATTTAAATGAGTTTTATACTCTTTTCATATTCTGTTCATGATACCTACTTAAACTGTTATTTTAAATGCAGTTACATCCTCTTTCCTCTAGAAATACTTGTACCTGCACATACAAATGTTATTTCTTACACAATACTGCCATGTACTACACAGATGAGAACACAGGGAAAAAAAATCTTCATTTTTTTTTTCAAAAAATACCGGTTAAAAAAGAGTTATCCGCAATCAATATATCGTTTTCTTTGGAAAATGCTTAAAATCAGATGATTTTAAACTTTACCCTGCTGCCAGGGTATATAAAGCTTATTCTTCAGTGGGACACCCACCAGCCAAGTGGATATTCAACAGCTCTTTAACCTTTCTGATACTAATCCTGCCTTCCATGTAAACACTTTAAAATAACACCAGAAATGAGCATTAAGAGATACTTGCTGGGCAATCACCTTCCACAAAACCCTGTTAAACTGCTGCTTTCCCAGAGCTGTGAACACGAGTCCACGACTCCTTCTCACCACACCAAAACGATTGGCAAGTACATCGCAATGGCAATGTGTAGACTTTTTCCTTTTTAATCCTGTCAGACAATTTCCAAATATTACTTTTAATCTTACTCTTCATATTCCTAGAAGAATTGCAGTATTTCTGCTTCCTTTCTGCTTTTAGTGTAGCTAAAAGATGCCAAAGGGATCCCCTTCTCACCGTGTTTTCCTGTCATTTTCCACAGCCATGTCAACAGTTGGTGGAAATTCCGAGGGAGCTCCTTGCGTGTTCCCCTTCATCTTCCTTGGGAACAAATACGAGTCGTGCACGAGCGCGGGGCGCAACGACGGCAAGCTCTGGTGCGCCTCCACCAGCAGCTTCGACGACGACCGCAAGTGGGGCTTCTGTCCCGACCAAGGTGACGCCTCTTGTCAGGGCAGTACAGGGGGGACTGAGGGGTGCCCACACCCTCGGCAGCAATCTGCAAGGATTTCACACTCACACTGATCGCTCCTGTTGGTTACAGCACTTCTCCCCAGCCTGAAATCTGAGCAAAATCCCTGAAGAGTGAGACTAAAGCTAGAGAGTCACACCCAGAACTCGTCTGAAATACTCAGATTTTCTAAAGCTGTAGTGATGCAGGATCGTTCCAAAATACAAAATCATGAAGCGAATTAATAAATCAATAGATGTTTTTCTCCCCACCACCTTTTCTTTCCAAGGCTAAAAGCCACAAGTACTCTTGTATCTCACTAGTAGGCAATAAATTACACATTGATACAACTTAGGAACAAACACTAAATGTAAAAAAATTGTCACATTTGTGACTGATATTGCAAAGGATGAAAAACATGTTTAAAAGGTGAGCGAGACAGTATAAACTTTATGTGGTGAATATTGCTATTTAAAATTACTTTGCTTAATATTTTGCCATATTTTAACAAAAGCTTTTTTACATACTTACAAATAAATGTGAGATTTGGGGGTTATTCTAGGAAAAAAGAAACCTGCCAAATTTCCAAGACTGTTTGGGAATAATTGATAAAATGTCATCCTATGATAAAAGGTTATTTCTAACCTAACCACATTTGGTACACCAGTACTGATTCAGAGTCTGTTCTCAGAGACACATATTTGCAGACCTGTTTATCACTTACAAGCCATTTCACGGGGAAAAAGTACATTTGATATCTAGATTGCAAGTTCAATTCTTCTGGACCTAAAAGGGATTTCCAGTGTTATTTTCTACGCTTCCTTTTCTCATACAAGTATTAAGACTGTGCTCAGAGTCACTTGCATGGAAGAGAGCAGCAAAGATCACCTGCAAACGAAGGGTTTAGAATCACTCCAGTGAAATGTCATTATTGGCAATTGGTGAGATGTTCACCATGGGAGGCTGTAAATATTAATAATTATTATTTATAATTATAACCTGTGTGGCACAATTCTATTTAAATGCAAGCAGCTAACACTGTCTTACTGTGTTGTTCAGGATACAGTCTCTTCTTGGTTGCTGCCCATGAGTTTGGCCATGCCATGGGATTAGAGCACTCGGAGGACCCTGGAGCTCTCATGGCCCCTATCTACACCTACACCAAGAACTTCCGACTTTCTCAGGATGACATTAAAGGCATCCAGGAGCTATATGGTAAAGTCCTTCCCCGTCAGCAGAACTCATCAGAAAGTAAGGCAGCACAGGCTGAAACCTGGGACTCAGCATTTGCGTTAAATCACAAACGGCACAATCCCACCAATGCCAGAAACATCCTCTGCTCCTTTCCCCCTGCTTTCTTCATATTAACAGGCCTACTATTTCAACCAAATATCACAGCTTAAGGATGATGGGTCACTAAATTTACTGAATGAGAAGGAGCATCAAAACACCCCATAAACAAAATTTTAGATGAAAATTCCTAGTGCCTTTACTGGGACAATGAAATGTCTCTAGCTTGGAATACCCGATGTGGGTGGGTTTGGATGTTACTTTCTGCAACACTCTGAGCTTCCCAGATTGTGATCCTGTGCAAGAGGGGAAGGACATTTCTTGCCGTGTCCCAGCTTGGAAAACAGCTCACATTGCCTTCCCATAATTCAAGCTGTACCATCACAGTAACATTTGCAGAAAGTGTTTGGGAGCTGAAACTTTAAAATAAGTGTATTAGGCAGTCTCCTAGAGAAAAAGTGGATTTAAGTATTTTTATGTAGCTTCATCTTTAACATTTGTTATTTTCTCCACAGATAGTCTCAGTAAAATGCATAAGTTGTATGTATCATGATTAAGATTTCTTTTATGCATGCATTTTCTACCTTGCAGAGGCACCACTATACTACAGTTAATTAAGCAGTCATTCCCATATTCCATTACTCTTTCTGTGCTTTTCACTTTTCTACTGAGAGATCTTTTCAACTGTGACTATATTCTACAGTATCCCACACCTCAGAAATTGTAATAAGAATATGCCAAAAATATTATCACATGGGACAAAAGTCTGATGTGAATCTTCATTATTCCTTGTTCTTAGCTGCTTTAATTAAGAATGGGAATAGAGACATGGTCAAGATTAAGTGAGTTTTCTGAGCCCATACTGTGTATCTTTGATAAGAGTTCAGAACTTAACCCAATTGTCTTAAAGCATGCTTCAAGATCCAAGACAAAACGATCTTTCTTCCTCTTTTTAACTGATATAACCCTTTACAAACTGCTGTCTATGTAAAACAAGTATTCAAAAAAACCTTCTTTTCTTGCTTTATTATTCTCATAAATCAGTTACACTCCATTTTTTCTCATACTGTAAATTAACCCAGTGTCTGAGAAAAAGAGGTAAATGCCTCAAGACAAGCAGCAGCCTAATACCAAATAAAACAAACCAGATGTCAAAATGCATTTTCTGAAAAGCACATTTTCATTCTTGGTGAGGGCAGAAAGATCATACAAATGGCTCAAAATGCATTTTTGTAACTTGCCAAATATTGGCACTTGTTTAAAAAAGAGAAATCCACTTTGATGTCTTTCTCAGCAAAGCTGCACATAATTCTCAATACAAGGACTTTGAAATCTTTATCTTCTTTTTAGAAGCCAGCAAAATAGATATTGTAATGTTCTGAACACAGCACAGTCACTTCTATACTAAACAGGCAGCTCAGCCCAGACAGACGCACACGGGCACCATGTCTCGAATGAGGCCACACAGATTATTAAGGCAGGAGGGAAGTCAAGGCTTCCTCACCTGTGCTCAGCCACCTTTCTTCTGAAAAGATTTTATTTTAGTTTTTCCCTCCAAGAACTCACTCCAAACAATTCCCTGTTAGAAGCCGTGTCAGCTCTTGCTCTCCATGTAACCGGTGCAGGCTTCATTTCAGTGTAACAGGAGTATCTCTGTTCTCCATCACAGAGGTGTCCCCTGACGTCGGGCCAGGGCCAGGGCCAGGACCAGGCCCACAGCCAACCCTTGGACCTGTCACTCCAGAGCTCTGCAAGCACGACATTGTATTTGATGGAGTCGCACAAATTAGAGGGGAAACGTTTTTCTTCAAAGATAGGTAAGTGAGATAAATCGCTTACCAAGAAAACCTCAGGTGAAGGCATCTGTGAGACCTGTTCACCAAAAGCTAGAAATTTATTATCAGGCACAACATCCTTCCTTTGTTTTGTGTGTTCAGAGATGGGAAAGTGTCTTAATCAACTCCTAAGGGAAATGGAAATGGTTTCGTTCTGGTTGAGTCCAATGTCATTAAATAATAGCATTATGTGACTCGTGGCTGCTGTAATAACACATCAAGGACACTGGTGAGTGGGATAGGCTACAAGTGTGCAAAAGCCTCCAAGACAGAAGGCACCAAAGGCATTTTTAATGCAAAAGCTGAGACATTCCTCATAAAATGAGGTGGCTGCTCAGCTGTGGCTGCCACTGCCTTTGCCAGGGCCTGTATTACCCAGCTGCTCAGCAATGCAGAGCAGCTCCTGAGGAGGATGGGACTTGGCAGCACCACTGTGAGAGACACTAAAGCTCCTTTCTTCCCTGTCATAAATCAATGCAAATTTTGGAATCTTTTATCCTCAGCTACCCTGAAAATTCTCCTAACACCACTGAAGATCTGGGTTCACTCACATTCAATGAGTGTGCCTAAATCAAACAGTGTCTCCTATCATATAAAAACATATCCAAGTATCTCAAGCTAAGGGAAGTATTGCAACCCACCTGTTCATTGCTTCTTGCCAGTTGTCAGTTAAAATTTACAAAGAAACAGGAACTAACAAGTTCCCCTCACAAAATAGTAATTTAAAAATTATTTGTACCTCCTGGTGATATATATACCTGAGTCCAGCCATCTACTCCAGATTCAAATTTTCAGCTAGATATATGAAGCATTTGTTACCATGCTGCATGGTTTAACTCTACTCACCAGCTTTAGTAACAAAAAAACATGGTTAGTTGATTTTTAAGGGTGAATACAATGATTCTATGTATTTCCTCCTAGATCTGATCTAGATATCTAATGATGCCCAGAATAATGGTGCTTTAGATTTGAAGTCAAATTTAATCTTTATCACAGGCTTTGTGTTTTAGCAATGCAGAACAGAATTTAAACCTGCTGCTTGTAAGAAGCTTTGATCTGGTCTGTGGGGATCACGCTGATACCTTTTGCATTCTTTCTCTTGGCCCTGTCAGCAGCAAGCTAAGATTCCAGTGGTCCCTACTGGCAAGGAACATTCTTTCCTTGGCCCCCAAATGGCCCCTTGGTACTGACAGAGCAGCCTCACACAAAGCCTCACAAGGCTGGCCCCACCACCCCACACCAAGTTTGCCAAAAACGGTGCCCATTTTGCTAATTCAGACATCAGAGTGCTGAACTATTCACCCGGGCTCAGCACCCTCAAAGGAAAAACATCCTCACAGCAGTGAAACCCCTACCAAGCTCCACACCACACCCAGCTATGCTCCTCTTCTGCTCACTCATGGCCCTTGGTGTTCAGCCAGACCTCCCCACCTTGCCTCTGCTCCTGCACACCGGTAGTCACACAAAGGAATGCGGTAAAATCTACACCTAAACCAGCAGAGTGATCCAGGATTCAACATAATCCAAATAAAATAGAAGTATTTTGCATTTAGATGCAGTTGGTCTAAGAGCTATGGAAATACAAAACAATCTGTTCAGACTGGCTCAGTCTTTATCCAGTGTGCAGCAAAAGCAGGAAAGTCCTGAATTGTTTTGCTCTAGAGTGGCTTTGCCTGTCAGTCTTGCAGCTTTCCAAGTCTCAGGCAAACAGCATTGTGACTCACTTCTGGAGTTCAAGAAACAACTGCCTATCATGTGTCGTGTGACTTTTATGATTCACGAAAACTACCATAGAATCCAATTGTCACATGGCAAAGAGAGTAAATAGCAAAAAGAAGGTCAGATATTATTAATGCTTTCCAAAAAAAAAAAAGTATTTTCCCTCCCCACCTCAAATCAAGGAAAGAAAATTACCAGGAAAGGGAAATTACTGAAGGTGCTGTTAGAGAGCACCATAAAGAAAAGTTGAGCTTTTCTATTGGGCACAGAATGCCCAAGAATAGCATTTCCACAGATGGTTTTATTCTGAGTGAACAAAAGTTCACACTTTGAAATTCATCAGGACACTAAAAAAGACCTATTTTCAATAACTGCATTTAAAAATAATCATAATCATTGCAAATATAGATTATGTTAAAATATGATGTAAAATACCTAATGTAACTAAGTTATTAAATCTATAAATGTGATATTAAAATTTAATATGGATGAGTTAAAACATTTTACTGTGTTCAAACTGAAATGAGAAAGCCAAATAATTAATTTCACCATTTCCTCAGTAGGATGTGTAGAAACAGAAATACCTTCTACCCAATTCAAAAACAAAATAAAATTCAGCTTTGACAAAGTTTCCCTTTCCAAAAGAAAACCTCACCAATTTAACAAGTCCCTTGAAATGTGTGGTTTATTAAAAACCTGGTGTTAAGTCTCCATTGGCCCTGGAAAGTTTGAAATTCATGCAGATAGCAATTACTGGAGCTGATTCAGCCATAAATCAGGTCCAAAATTGACTGAGAATTCTGTAACTTGGATTTTTAAGGGAACTACTTATATGAATGTGGTGCTACAAAGATTTTCTATATGAATTTCCATTCCATATGATATTGGATCTGTTTTTCTGTCCAAAAAGAGAAGCATGAAATGGGTGGTACCACCTATTACAGCATGTCAGATGTGTTTTAACACTTTCAAGAGGAATAATTAGCCAAATGGCTTATTTTATGCCTCTTTTTGTAAATTAAAGAGTCATGCTCAGAGATATTTTTGTACATGTTAAAAATACATCTATGTATACAAAACAAGGATAGGATAGCATATTACTATCTTCATTATTTATAAAAATATAGACATTTTTAAAATTAATTTAGCACTGCTCCTCCAAATTTTAGGAAAAAAAACGTAGTTTAACATCCTGGGCTTCTCAAAGGTATAATAATTCTAGGCAGGAATGGATAATGACAGTTTATACTCTGCAAAAAAATAAAATGCCAGTAGTACCTTGAGCTTTAGAAACATACTAATGGTAAAAGCAGCTTGACCTCAGAATTTAATGACTGTAGCTTGGTATAAGATCAATTCCACCAGCCTGCTGATTTTTCGTTTTATGACCATGTCAAAACTTTTGTTCTGTTGGGGAAAAAAGTTCTTCATTCTATGGAGGATGAAATAGCAGTGCAATTTTCAATACCAAAAGCCCTCAGCACAAAGCTCTGCCATTTAAAGATAATTAGAGCTTTTTAAAGCTTAAATCAAATTATCATCCTACTTATACATAAAATAGCCTATAAATTACCCTTTGCATTTCTCTAATGAAGGCTTTTAGTGTTAGCAGTTTCTTTTACAGCCAAACTCACTTCCAAGCACTATGATATACTGCTATTAAATTTGAACTTTTAGTCACTACAATAGTAATTGCAAGAGAAGTTCATGGAATACAAAGCTCTGCTTTTGTCAAACGCTCATCCATCTGCTCCATACACAGCAGCAGGAGGGCTCTAACAGTTTAAATGGTGTGTAAATGACTTTATTTGTATGCTCAAAGTATTTTATTTGTATACTCAAAGCATGGGATAAATTTTGCCCTGATGCAAAAAAGCAACAGGAAGCCATGAGTACAGCAATTTCACCTGCAGCCCAGCATGCAGCTCATGGTGCAGCTCCTCTAGCAGCAAATGAGGCTCCAAACAAACGAGCTGGCTTTCCAGTCAGTGCAGAGAGGAGTTCCAGTGAGTGCTGTAACGCGTGTGTGCGCATGTGTGTGTGTGTGTGCTCACGTGGCCTGTGCCAGCAGTGATGGGAAACAGATGTGCTGCTGAATTAGCTCATTGTAAACCTCGTACAATTTTCTGTTCTGCTCAGATTCATGTGGAGGACTATAAACCCCCGAGGAAAACCCACAGGTCCTCTTCTTGTTGCTACGTTCTGGCCTGATCTGCCAGAGAAAATTGATGCTGTCTATGAGGCCCCTCAGGACGAGAAGGCTGTATTTTTCTCAGGTATTGGTTTTAAAGGCTATTTTTGTTTTACAGGCATTTGCCTTAGGTTTCAAAATGTTACTAGCCATTTGCATAATGTTGCATTCAGGCTCACTTTCCTCCAAGCTATACCTGGGACAGGAACAGTCTAAGGGCCAGCAGAGCCGACAGGTGGGGTGACAGATCTCCCTATTTCCAGGCAGAGGATTTTAGGACAAAGGCTGGATCTGAAAGACTCAAAAAGCATTCAGCCTCCTGTACAACAAAAGGAGAACTATCAGCACCTAGAAATAGACATTCAACAATAAGCAAAACCAAACAGGAATAATTATTTAAAATGCAACACAACAACAGTGGGAGCTCTCTTTCCTCAGTCACTGCTATTTTTTCTGTTTCTCACTATTTTAGGCCTTTGTCTCAGCACATGTTGCTAGAGAAGACTATATTTTGGTTTTTCTCCCCGTGCTTCTCCTTGTTTCCTTCTCTTTTGCCAAAGACCTACTTCCACTTTGGCTTCCAAGCATCTTCCTTGGTGGCTCCTCAGGCAGAGGATACGGGTGCCCGTGCCAGCTGCCTCCAGGGGAGAGGAGGAGGACGGGAAGCTCTGCTCTGTCTGTCCCATGTGGATCAGCTGCAGTGGCCAAATGAGCAGAGTGGGAGACTGTTCTCAACATGAAGAACTGAGCCAGCAAAACCTAAGCTCCAGTATCTACTAAAAACATGACTAAACATCTCCAGTCATGTAAAAGCCATGTGGCAAAAGCTGCTGTGCATTTTCTGTACAGGAGAGAAAAAAGTTATGATAATCTATTCCAAATGGTTCAGAGGCCATTTGCTTTACATGGATGGGGGGGAACTAAAAGAAGTCAGACAAAGAAAACCACTTTAAATATTACATATATTATATATAATCCTGTCACATCTAAACTTCTCATTTTCTTTATAAATTCCAGGAAAAGATAGCAAAAAAAAAAAAAAATACCCTTTTGTTAGTGATTCATAAACAGTTTTTGTTTGCTTTTTTTTCTTCCCTACTTAGGAAACGAGTACTGGGTTTATTCAGCCAGCAACTTGGACAGGGGCTATCCAAAGAAACTCAGCAGCCTGGGACTGCCCCCTGATGTGCAGCGTGTGGATGCAGCTTTTAACTGGGGCAGAAACAAGAGGACATACATTTTTGCTGGAGACAGATACTGGAAGTAAGATGCATTGAGTGGTTGTAGGATGCTGTTAGCCAAGCTGTCTCTAGGGCTGAATGCACCTTGAGCTTCAGGAGGCAGGGACCAAACACAGGGCACATCCTCTGGGAATACAAAACAGGGGCTGCCAGCACAGTGCTGACAGCAGGAAAGGGCTTCAGTACAGCAACAGGAAACAGGCATGTATTTGAGAAAAAAACAACCTCAAAAACAGCAATGGAAGAGGGAATCTGGGAGTGTCTGTCAGGCTGGCCACCACTGTCAACTCATCCCTGTGCCCACATCCATTCCTGGCTCTTAAGAGGGGCGAGTTGTCCTTACTGTCAGCTCACATATGCTGGGAGAAAACTCTCCAAGGAATTCCTTAAGAATACACTGGGCTCCAATCACTTGAATCCAGAGACTGACTAAATTGCCTAAGAAATTCTTCCACTGAGCCATCATTTAGAGGCACTGGATTTAAAGGAAACAGCAGTGTGACTACCAAAACATGCTGGGGATGACTGTAAATCCTTTCAGCAGCTGCTCTACCATCACTTACACTTTTGCTCCACTAATATGGTTGGCACTGAGGAAATCTGAACAAACCACAAGTGTATCTGTAAGTAGTCTGAGAATAATCTTAGCTTCAATTCATTTTGACAGTCTCTCAATCCTTTTCATGTTTCCAGTGAAACACAGGTGACCTGCTACAATGCTTTTAACATCTTAGATTAAGAAAGAATGTCCTTAAAATTTCTCAAGGCTATTACTGCGGTAGAAATACATATCCTACATTACACCTGAAGAGTCTACTAATTATATAATTGTATTTAATAGATTTTCATTACCATAATTGCCAGGGAGATCTGGCCCAAAAGACCATCTTAAAAAGCAGAGGAGGAACTTTGTGAGTTACTCATGTGCTATCAAAATGGCATCAGAACAAAACAGAGGCCCTGACTCCTGCAGTCACTGTCAGAGGCCTGTTCCAGGACCAGGACATCAGAAATTAGACATTCCACAACAGGCTGAAAGTGGAGCCATTCATTAACTGACAATTTAAAAGAAAGCGAAATGTCAGAAATAACCACCAGAAATCTAAAAGATTCTCCAGCCTTTAAGGGTTCATTCTGAGAGTTGTTCTATATAAGATATCAAAGGAAGTCTCAGTATAATTGAATCCATTTTATGTGAACAATAATTTCATGTTATTATTAAACCGAATGACTTTCTTTATTTTATCGTAATGGCTGTGGATTCCTGTAAGTAAATAAAATACTCTTTCCATACAATTGCCACTTGATCATAATTTTCAATTACTTTAAGGACAGTAATCTCCATTATCTGAAGAAAAAAAACCTAAAAACTTAAAGAATGTTATTCATTCTTTAATGTCATATTGTAGAGACCATTTTAACACTTACAAGTAGTTCTATTACAGCCATTTGAAACACTTCAGACTCCTACTAAAACTTACAGACTATGAGTTAAAAAGCTGCTGGTCTCCTCTGTACCAACTATTGTTTTGATTAACTGTACTGCAGGGCCTCCAAGTAATTCATCACTCCAATCACAGACAGTATTTCTATCGAAGCACCTTATCAAGTGCAGTCACTGCAGAATGCATAATTTATTGTTAAGGAAACAAAATAGGATTAAGTGATTTCTTTCTGTGTAAAGAAGAAAGCAAGCAGTTGAAAAATATTTCAGAAAAAAAAATGCATCTGTGTTGAACAGACACTATAACCCTGAAGTATGTGGCTGTTACATTTTATACAAGGACTCTGTCAATGGAATCAAAATAGTTACATACCATAGTCCTTCCTGGGTCATTATCACACTTACTTTAAATGGATTTTTTGGAAGCCTTCTCTCTCCTTCATTCCAGCCACAAGCTATTTTAGTGTTATTATAACAAGACTGTTGAGCATAGCAAAGTTTTGTGAGGGAGGGGAAAAGGAGCTGGCTCAGATTCCACAGCTGAAGTTTTAAAGCTACCCACCAAGGTATTAGATTTTCTTTAAATAACCCAGAAAAAAAAAAGAGTAAGGAATTTAAATAAATCATTTAAATTGATTTTGACCAACCTACTGCTTGTTAGTACTGGTGTAATTTTGGATATAATCCAAGTAGTTCCATAGAGCAATGAGGTAAAAGTAACCTGAGATACCTACAGACATGGATAACCAGAAATTGGGAGCATAAATGGTTTTCACATTCCAGTACTGTCAAAGACAACCTCTCTGAAATCTCCTGCTCCTGAAGAGGTGCTTGAGCACAGAGGGGTCATTGAGGTCTCACATGCTGTACTTGAAGCCAGGTTCAAAACCTACTGCATGTCACTGTGCTCAGGACACCTCCATGCCTCCTGCTCAGCACTGATTCCCATCCAAATCTCATTTCTGGAAACAGCTTTCCTTAGAAAGTGTATTTTCAATTCAGCATTGCATTTTTGAAGGAAAGATGTAAAAATTCACAGGGTTTTAAAGGAATCAGCAATAATTCTAATGAAATAGAAACCATGCTACAATCTCCGTTATTATATTTCTGTTTGTTTTGTATAGTCACATTTGCTGACAACAGCCTGATAAATTATATTAAAATTTAACATTAAATGCAGATTTGTAATGTAGAGATACAATTTCCTTCAGGTACAATGAAGAAAAGAAGAAAATGGAGCTTGCATCCCCTAAATTCATTGCTGACTCTTGGAATGGTGTTCCAGATAATCTCGATGCTGTCCTGGGCCTTGCAGACAGTGGTAAGATGTAATTCTGACTTAAGTCACTAACAAACTCTCTTATTTGTTTGCTGCAAAACTTATTGGATACTTTAATTTCTTGTGGTCCATGAGTAGGAGCCAAATGGAGCCACCCAATGCCTGATGCACAGGATGTCCTAACTCCAGGATTCATGACTAAGCCAGTCCCTGTGGCTTGGACATGTCCCAGCTCCTTGATACTGCCCAGGTTCCTCCACACCAGCACAGTCCCAGCACCAGTTCAGCACATCCTGCCCTAGCACAGCCAGAACTCAAGGATGACAATCGCCCTGATTACAGCCATGAAAGGGTTTTACATTTTACGTTGCAATTTTTCTTAATTTCCTGTGCACTCCAGCTGAGATCCTGGCCCGTGGTTTTAAGGGGCCTTAAATTTTGCACAGATATGCACTAAAGTCTGAAAGCAACACTGGTGTCACATGAGTCTTGACTCAGTCACATTTTCAATATCTATTTTGCCAGCAAACATTTCATCCCAGAAAATTCTGGCTCAAAAAATAGTGACCTTATAAAAGCTCCATTTAACAAGACCTCTCTTCTACAGGATGGCAATTTTAATGTAATTTTAAAATATATATCTTTTTTACAATACAAATACATATGAATATTTTAGGAAATAAGTCATTCAGTTCATTAAGCTTCATGAAATCACAAAGACAAAAAATCTTTGATCAAGAATTATGTGTTCCACAATCTGATCATGTTTATTTATTTATTTTAACAGGATATACCTACTTTTTCAAAGATCAGTACTATCTACAAATGGAAGACAAGAGTTTGAAGATTGTTAAAATTGGCAAGATAAGCTCTGACTGGTTGGGTTGCTGAACCATATGAGATATCAATAACCAAATATTTACTTTTTTGTTATATGCCTTATCTGTAATTAGAAATAGATCTGAATGCTAATTACTGGACCAGTCTGGTACTGGCACCAAAGCACTAAGTACCAGTACTGTACACATCAGATAATTTAAGAGTGTTTTCCTCCTCAGTATCCAAAAGATGTTTACGTATCTATTCTGGTACAATTTTTCCATTGTCATGCTAGTCAGAGTAGTGCTATGAACAGAACTGCCATCATTCTTTATTCCCTCGGTGCTTAAACAAAGCCTCAGAACCTTTGGAGACTGGATCATGCCCCTCTGCTATCCACATACCAGATAGGCTCAAATGAGATGTACCAGCAGTGCACTTTGATTTTTATTTTTTTTAAATACAACTCTGTTATAAATGGATGGTTTGTCTTGATGTTTTTCACCCTCTTATGAGTTTGATCATTACTTCCATTTATTTACATAATAATACAGAAAGACTGTCAAAGGCACAGGTTGCCTCAGGATCTGCTTTGTGTTGATGCATGATAGAATCATGGCAAAAAACTGTGTTAAAGTATTGTTTTAAAGTACTTTTTATTTTAATACCTTAGTTAAATACAGCAATTTGCTTCATGCACTTTGTTACTACTATATAACTTGTTTATATGGATGGAAACGATTCAGATTTTTGAAGACGATGAGTTATACATAAAAGTCAAGTATTGTTTAACATGCTTTATTTTTCTGTTCTTTATAATATTGGGGGGTTTGTTCAATTAAGCTTATGCATTTGGCAACAGAAAATGTTCTTTTCACAATCTGATAGAATGTTTCTCATTAAAAAATAAACCAGAAAATAATGTCCCACACATGAAGTGCCAACAATACCAATAAAATCAAATTACACTGTCAACACTACTCATGGCCAGGCTCCCTTGTATCACTTGAAATTATAAATTCAGTAGCAAGTTTCAGTGCATTACCTGTCACAAGCAAAAACATTACCCCAGTATATAAACACATGGGGGGTTTATTTAGAAACGCAGGTTATTTTCTCTGTTGGTTCCAAGGTGGAACTGCAGCAATTTCATTAAAGAGATGATAGGGCCCCAGGTCTGTGCAAAGCCCGCTGCTCTCCCCGAGCAGTTCACCCTCCTGTCTGCCATCCATGCTCTATCACAGCCCAGACAGGAGGAGAGGGTGTGTGCACCCTAAGGGATGTCAGCCTGAGAAACAGAGACGTGAACCCTTATTCTGCCCGTGAGATCAGACACCATCTGGCCAAGGATCTGATCCAGCTCCATGCACATGAAACACTTCAAAATCCTCTATGGACCGCATCAGGCAAGGGGTAAACCCAAGTCCTTCTAAAAACAGCTCTCACTTTGAGTCCACGATTCACAGAACTGACCAGTAACTCATATCTGAGCCCCTGATCCATTGGTTTCTTCTCATGTCCTCTACAGCTTCATGGTTTTTTACACTCAGTGCTTTCCTGTTCTAACTAGAGGGTTTTTTACTATGATATTCTGAAAAGATACTTCTAAAATTCTGCATTTGCCAAACCATCTTTTAATTGCACCCATCCAGATACAACTCCACTTTAAGAAGCTGTCAATTACTGTAGACAATCCTCACCTGCATGAGCCAGCACTATTTTTACTTACACCAAAAGAAAAGATGCCTTATCTACTCCTCAGAATACTCATTCTTGTTAGAAATCATTCATCACTTTCATAATTAGTCTTGCACCAGAGCCAACAAAATAAAGCACAAAACAAAGTGTCTCTAATTGCAAAATGTTAGTGTTTGTAAAAACACTTGGTAACTGCAGGATCTATTTCAGAGATGTTTGATCTGTCCTGATCATAAACATCTTCCTGCACTAGTGCTGAAAATATTCTCTAGCTTTAATGACTGCCAGGCATTCGTTTTGAGCTCTGCAATAATTTAAGCTCTGTTTTAAGAATCCTCAGTAACCATCCCTTAAAGATTTTTATGTTCTTATGTCTATACTGCCCCAATGTGCCTACTCTAGCATCTGTATTTAATATGGAAGGGGTTTCAAACATAGATAGAGTAGCCCATATTTGCAATGGGCCTTCCAGCTCTGAACTTGCTAAATCACATTTCTAGTGATTACTGAAAGAGTTTCCTTTCCGTCTACAGCTTACACATGTTTTGCAACATTGGCAAATCTACCATCTTACGTTCTGTAATAATAGTACCATAATCCCACAAAACTCTGCACATCTGGTGGGTGTAGGGAGTTCTGCTCAGCCTCTCCTTTTGTTCTTGCCTACGCAAACCCACTCACCAATGACTAAATCACTGGAGAAAAACAGAAATAAATTTTCTGTCCTTAACCCATTGCACACATCTTTGGGTTCAGTTTCAGGCTGGCGACTCTCAGATTAACACAGGTCATTTATAAACACATCTGTTTCTGTTCATAAACTGTAACATTTGCCAGGTTTTCACTGACGTATGTCAGACAAGCTGGGGCAGTGTACTGACCTTCTCATTAGCCCTTCACATCTGACCTGGGAAACACTAAGTCACAAAATGTGTCCTGAAAAAATCTTTAGGTCTAATTCCACTTATTGAGAGCCACTTCTAAAACCTCCCTCTTCTTTCCTGTTTGTAGTGTGTTACCATGATGGAAAGTCCTCACCTGAGAAGCACTGCAGCTCAGCCTGTACCCAGCCATGTCCCATGCAAATCCACCCCATTCACTTGCTTCCCTCTTTAGGTCTGTCCCAACACTGGGGACTTTTCTGATGATCCCATGACCCTTGGCTGAACCAGATCAACCTTCCCAAGCCTTTTTTCATCTCTCTTGTGCACTTTGTGACTGTGCCCTTGTCAAGGAGGACACTGCCCTTGCCTTTCCTGCCCTCAACACATTTTTCCCAAGACATTTTCAGAGCAGAACCAAAAGTTTTTACCTACCTTCTTTAAAGAGGAAGAAACAATGGGAAAAAGCCTTCACCCTATGAAGAAAAAGTGTTTACCTCAAAGCCATACAAAATCCAGCACAAACATTTATCGAACTTGTTCTACTTCTGGAGTTTTATTAAATTGATGTTGGGTTCACTTAGGACTTTTTGGTGTCAGGGTAGAGTTGCACACACGTTGCACCACAGTTTGTTGCAACATGGAGAGAGTTCAGACACTCTTGCTGCTTAAGCTGAAGGAAATCTTCTACCAGCTACGAGCAGGATGGGCTGCAGGTCCCCAGCAGGGCAGCTCCAGACCAGTAGAGCAAAGGGCAGTGGTTTAGCAACTGCTCCATCACAATACACAAAAAGCAGCCAAGGCTATAAGGAAATGCCACAGCTTAAACACTCAATAGACAGAGCAGCCTGAACTGTGAATCATACTTAACAGTTTGTGTCTCACTAACACTTTTCATTTGCTAAAAATATATTTTCTTCCTGCTACTCTGTCTTGATTTTACAAAGCAGCAGTTACCCATAAATTTTAGCAATTGAACATAACTGTGCTGTTCTTAAAATCAGGAGGAAGGAGGCCCTTTGGGTCGATTTTGGACAAACTATTTCTGTTTACAAATTCAGACATGCATGTTTTTAGCAGCAAAGACTTAAGTGCATGAACATACTTCTGCTTTTGGGAGAGCTCAAATCAGCAAACAAGCAGTCATTGGGCTCTGTGGAATCACTGAGATTGATACATGCAAGGGGAAACACTTGTTCCAGACTGGTTATGTAAAACAATCAGAAGTATAAGGTTTCCAGGTAGGAAACTGTAGTAAGAACAAAAACAAAATCAGAAAAAAAACCCTCAAAACAACAACCAAGCCAACAACTATATTTTCAGATCAAGACTCCTTGCCTTTTCAGAGAATATACTTCAGGATGTTTTTTGCCTGGTGTTTTTTGGGAAAACAAATTTCAGGCCTGGATCAAGCAGGGAATGGGTTAAGGGAACCAATAGTCTCTTCTAGTCTTGAACTGCCTTGGGCCACAAAATTAATTTATATAATTTAAGAAGTATATATAATAGCTTTTTCTAAATTACATATTAAATATATGCCTGCATGCATACATGCATGTGCACACACAAAGAAATAGCTCGTGGCTATATTAGAGTACTTTATTTAATATAGATGCCAGAATAGAATATTTGGTTTGAAGAGACCTATGACAATCATCTAGTCCAACTGTCTGAAGGCCAATTGACCTAAACCTGCTTAGCACATAACCCCAGTTTTTCCCTTCTCCAGAAAATGTATTACAGTCTGAGCAAACAACACAGTGAGATAACGTACGAGTGTTCAGCCTGCATGGGTGTTCCTCCCTGGTAGCACTGCTGGAGATAAGAGCCAAGAAATCCAAGATAATCAGTAGTTCATTTGTTTTATTGCTCAAACACTTTCTCCATAGCTGCAGTTGCTGCAGAGGTCACATCAGCACTTGCAGGTTGGTCAGCCTGATCAACGCTGAAAAAGCTGTATCCACACTGCCTGCTTATGTCATCCCTGGATCATTCTTTCACTTCATTTTGTAAATCCTCAAACTCCCAGGATGCTTCTAAAGTGAAGCTTCAGCTAGATTCACCATATTCATGCTCAGAACCTTCCAGACAACCAACACGGCAGCCTGGAAGAGGGGTACAAGAATAGAAGGCCTCATGACACTACAAGTCTGCATTTCCCTTGCAAACCCTGCAGCAGATGCTCTGCACAATGAGCCAGAGGGTGACAAAACAGAATCTGTTGAACTTTCAGCTCTCTTTTACTGCCCAGTCCTTTCCTCTGGGACTTCTCAGAATTACTCCAAAATGACTGACTTGCTTTGCTGTTAAGAATTTGTTAGCGTTGCCAAAATAAACTAAAATTGTAAGAGGATAATTGTTTTAATTTAGATTAGCCTAGAATTTGGCAGTCTTTCTCTGGAATTATGTGGAGGTGGTCTCCACTTTCCAAAAGACAGGAATTCACAATATTAAGCTATCCAAATGGGCTTATTTTCCATGTCTCTTACCACTGCTTCAAACTTGGACTGCTTCATAGCTATATTCTGCCTTGCCTATGCCTCTTGCAGCACAAGGCTGCTGCCAAAAGGGCTGAAGCCCTAAAGCAGCTTCACACTCTGCAGCTGGGTGCCAGGCAATGATGCAGACCCTGCACCTCCACGGCACAAAGTTTCTAATCACCACTAGCCAAGGAGCTGGGAAATTCCACCACAGGGCTCCCATCCAGTGCCACATCATACAGTTACTCCAGCCATGGAGACATTATTTCTGCTGTGGTTGCACCTAAACAATTCTGGCCACGGCCACTCTCCACTGCTCCCCTTTCCAGCTCCCTGAAGGTGACCCATGGAACCCTCCCACAGCAGAGTTCACTGCCTCAGGACAGCAGCAGAGGAGTGAATAAGGCAAACCAAGTCACAGGACTTTACCAGAGAGGCCAGTCCTGCACGCAAAAGGAAGACAAGGGCTCTGCTTCCTCTCTGTGCTCAATGCATTGGCTATTGAACCCAGGCCCCAAAAGAGAGTCACTTCTCACTAGCTGAAGACATGGCAAGGCTCATTAAATTCTAGCATTTTCATGCTTTTCCATTAAGAAATGTACTTTTTAAGGCCACTCACAATTCTATTTGTCAGCAGCTCAAAAGAAGTGTAGGAGGACCTACACTGAAAATCCTTTTTCTGTTGTTTCTAATGTTGTCAAAGGGGCTTCTAAACCCCTCATTTGTAGGGCTTTCATCCATTCTCACATTTAGATGCCTTTCTATGTAGCACTGCATGGGATTGTATTTCCATACAAGATTGTTTGCCAATGCTAAAATTCTTAGGAACTATATTTAAACAATGGAGTATGATCTGAATAAC
Organism: Prinia subflava; assembly: GCF_021018805.1. Taxonomy (NCBI): domain Eukaryota; kingdom Metazoa; phylum Chordata; class Aves; order Passeriformes; family Cisticolidae; genus Prinia; species Prinia subflava. The sequence goes on from NC_086259.1 coordinate 11,938,070, forward strand.
TGTGACATGAGCTATGCTGCTGTAGACACCACATGGCACACTGTGAAAAGGCAAAAGGACTCTGCAAAAATTACGGTGGAAATAATACAACCAAATTTCATGAGCCTTACTTTCTCCTAAGTTTGAAATAAGCTGCATCCTCACTAGCCCGACATACAATCCCAAAGTAGGCTAATTCAGAAGGACGTCTATGAAATGCAGATGTAAACTAGAACCATTCCTGGAGTTCAAGGGGATAAAAACCTCTGCAGAGCCAAGAAGTGGCTTTAAAATAATTGACGGCTTTAAAGCAAACCGAGGGAGAGTTATTGCAGTTGACACAGCATTGCTTCCAGTTTGATTTTCCCTCCAGAGCCAGCAGACGGGCTGTCACAGTCGCACTGAGGAAGGGGAGCTATTCTGAAGTTCCTGCCTGTCGGGTGCGCCCCTCGCTGCTCGGGCTCGGAGCGGCCCCTGCGGGCAGCGCGGCCGCACCGCGCCCGCCCCGCGGAGCGCCGGCACCGGCACCGGGCTCCGAGCCCACCGGCACCGGCACCGGCACCGGGCTCCGAGCCCAGCGACACCGGCACCAGGCTCCGAGCCCGGCGACACCGGCACCGGCACCGGGCTCCGAGCCCAGCGACACCGGCACCGGGCTCCTAAACCCACCGGCACCGGGCTCCTAAACCCACCGGCACCGGGCTCCGAGCCCACCGGCACCGGCACCAGGCTCCTAAACCCACCGGCACCAGGCTCCGAGCCCAGCGACACCGGCACCAGGCTCCTAAACCCACCGGCACCAGGCTCCGAACCCACAGGCACCGGGCTCCTAAACCCACCGGCACCGGGCTCCTAAACCCACCGGCACAAGGCTCCGTGCCCACCGGCACCAGGCTCCCAAACCCACCGGCACCAGGCTCCTCCTGCCCACAGCCCCACAACAACCCCCTGCACCCAGCACAGAAAACAGCTGCGGCCCTGGGAGTCCTCACTGCACTGTAAGAGACTGCCAAGCAGGAGGCTTGAAGGATTTCGCTCTCTTTGGTCCAGTTATCTTGGGGTAGTGCCAAGCTATTTAAAAAGATAAAGAGTGTTTAGACATCAAAAGGAAAGCACATTTTGTTGCGAATAAGTGTGAAAATTCTTTTACAGAAGCAATTCTGTAAAGAGAGGGTGAACAGTTGCATCACGTTCCACAACTCCCATACACACTCTGCCATGTGTACACCCCGTACTCATTTAGCGGAAGCTTTTCCCGGAGTTTGTCTGTCTCTCCTTCCTCATGCTCCTCAGGCTCTCCATTTTAGTCACCGTCCCTTCAAGCCAAATTAGGAAAGTCATCCAAAGCCACACAGCCTTCAGCCAGGACAGACTGGGAAGTGACTGAGCCAGGTTCAAGGAATTTCCTCACTGTAGGAGGTAAGTTCCCCACAGCAATTCCTGCCAGTCTGAAGAGCAAATATTGTCTTTATAGCAGCACAGTGTGCTGCCAGCAGACCTCTGGCCACGTCTCAGCACTATCTCCACCACACACTATGGGTATTCCGACCTATTATCTATATTTTTTCCAGACTTGTTAAAGTCTTTGTTCTTTAAACTGATACCACCTGAATGTAATTTTAACAGGTCACCTTGGTGCAATTCTCTGGTATAATTCAACACCTGAAACTGTTTATTTAACTCTAAAATTTTCTTTTAAAAGTAATTCTTTTTAGATCTTGGCATGTGACTAGTATGTCAACTTCCCCTCTTGGAGAATGGGAAACCATGCAGGCCTTGCCTCTATGGATAAAAGGTCTGGTGCCACAGTGAAAATACAGCCTGAAATATCTTGATGTGCTTGAGAACACAGGAGATGGAGTGAGAAACCTTGCTAATTAAGAGTGATGACTGCTGAACACTCACACCCCCAAACACACAACTTTGGGAGAAAAACTAAGGAGGATGGGCAGTGCCACCCAGTCTCAGATTAACAGTGCAAATACAGAGTTACCAGGCAGTAACTCCACAGGATAACCCAAAATATGAGAATGGCCACAGCAGAAGAGCAAGGGAAGAGGTAAATGAGTAGCTAAGTAGCCACACAGTTCATCTTCACAGAGATGAAGGCTCTGTTTCACCCTTGGGAAACCAGCACTGGCCTCACCTCCCCTTGGCCATCCCACCTGAACACCACTCAGCACTCAGTGTTGGGGGGCAGCAACACAAAGCTATACTTTGAATTCAAACATTATTCCTCTTGACCAGAGAGCTGTTACAGCTGCTACTGCTCTTAGGCAGATACCAAAACTTCAGGCATCATGGAAATACTAACAAAGTATTGACAGGATAAAATAAATATGCAAGCAGCTCAAAACTGAGATGAACTGACTTTGTCATTAGAGGAGCAAAGCAGAGGTCTTCCTTCTGCTGTTATTTACAGGGGGAAGGGGAGGAATCACCAGAAGAGGAATAATCATAAGCAAGGTAACAGATAAATTATTATTAGAGACAGAACTACTGAGGTCCACTCCAGCACCTGGGCATGTTTCACACAACTATGGAGAGTTATCAGGAAATAAAATCAACTCAAAACATAGACCATGCTCTGTACTGCAGCAGATGTCTGCCAAAAAACAGAAATCTAACCATGCCTCGATGGTATTTCATTATTTGGAGCAGAAGAATAGTACTAAATACTTCATATTTCTATAGATTAATCTATTCTCACTTACTGCCTAATATCCATCACAATCTAATCTATGTTGGCAAGACCTCTCCATTTCCCTGATGGGATGGGTGTGCACCATTAACATGAACAGGTTTTATCTGTATCACCACAGTACTGGTGGCTATTCATAAAAACACTTTCAGTTTATCAAAATGCAAGATGATGATATTATTACCATTATTTAAAAAAAACACATTGGCTTGGAGTTAAACACAACAGCATTGCACTGTGGATAAAGGCTCTTCTCTTCCTATTTGCAAGGCACTTTAAAACAGCTCAGCATTCATGCTGAGTTTATGGAAGGGGAGGGTTAAAGTGAAGGCCCCTCCTCCCCTCTCAGAGCACTTTCAGGCAGTACTCATTTCAACAGAAATGTGGTACATAAAATTCTGATTGTGCATATGCTCAGTAGTGCTTTTGTAGCTTTTATTTTTGAAGGAACATTGTGATAATTTAACCTGATCTCCTTAAATGACCCCTCAAATTCAACCACTGATTTATCAATCACTTTTATACTTGATTTAAGGGCTATAAACAATGTAAAATTTACCACATTCAGTGACTGTCTGTGGGAGGTGGGGAAGCCCAAGAGGAGAGTGACACTCTCCCTTGGAGGGAGAGTGTGGTGTAATAATCCCACAAAGCAAGTTTTCCCAGTTACTTCAAAAGTTAGTTGTTCTCCCCTCTCCCATTGGCCAAAAGTTAGGCAGTGTTCCCCCATTGGTCCAAAGTTTCTATCCCCCAGTCATTGGTTCAAAAGTTTCTTCACCCTGTTCTCGGACAGAGATTGGTTCATTCTTGATCCTTCCCCTGATTGGGCCGTTCACAATCCCCTCCGTGATTGGAGAGTTCCCCAACCTCACCCCCTGATTGGTGAACTTTTCAATCCTCTCCCTGATTGGAGGACTTCTCAATCCGCCCTGTGATTGGCCCTAAGGGAAAACCACACCCCTTTCCAACCCCATAAAAACCCAGGGTTTTAAACTCTCGGGGTCTTCGGGCTTCGGATGTCGCCGGTTCCTGCCTCCGAATAAAGAAGCTCCGGAGATCTCCTGGCTCCCGCCTTTCCTTTCTGCGCCGCCTGGGCTCTAGATCTGTGGGCAAAGCTGCAAGCTGCTCACCAGCTCCCTCTCCCTCTGCTGGCACAGAGCTGCTGGGGTTGCCTAGGCGACCCTCTCACAAAAGAGCTAAATCACTGTAGCGAGCCTGTGCCTCTGAGGCTGAGAGTGTCTTTTTAAAGACAACTTGCCACAGAAGGACGCGGCCCGCCGAAGACTCCACAGAGCTGACCTCGGGCGGTCAGTGGGCTTCGGCCAAACCCCCAGGCCGCGTCAACTGTCTTCTTAAGTAGTTCAGTTCCCACAATGCCATGAATGACAGCTTATTTTTCATCCAGCATGAAGGATATGAGGAAAGCACAGGACATGACTGGGTTCCAAATCATGCTGTTTACAAACTGTGCAAACATACAAACCCTGCTAGCTGAGTGTCTCTCCAAAGCCCTGTATCAGACCTCCAGAGGCCAGGAACTGTGATGTTTATCCATGTGCACAAGGATTTCATATCCAGTATAGAATATGCTTTCAACAAATTTGTCCATAACACTCCTTACTCTTCAAAATTATTGACTGCAGATGTGTTTTTGAAAACATGCTTCAGGTTAGTTCATTGACAAAGGAAACTTTGTTTTATAATATTCACTAACTCAGGCTAACTCTGGTGCCCTAAGCAGAAGCTAAAACTACTTGGTCTTCCTAAAAACAAAGTATTAAGTATTAAATTCTCATTTTCAGAGGTGAAATTAGAATAAATTAAATAACACAACTATTTTTAAATGTTTCCATTATATTACTGTGTCCATCTTTCAGGACACGTATGTGGTCTGGACTTGTAAGACTCAGAGCCAATGAAATGATTCCTCATTAGGGGAAGAAGGAAAAAGCTCTTGTTTTCATCAACTTGCAGAGTTGCATGTGATCAACAGAGAGGGGAATGGCAAACTTTAAAAGAGACAGACTATCCCTTACTCCACAGTAACACAGGTCCATTTCATCAGTTCCATCATTTACCCACAGCAAAACCCACATCTAACCTGTTCAAGGCTTCTGACACAAAGCACCAATGAATGAGAAATAATACATACCAGTTCATTTATACTCCCTTCTTAGAATTATTTGTGAAGGTAGCAGTGTTTTTTTCCAAAGTTTTTATACCACATTTACTCTAAAAAGACAACAAAAACTGTTTTCATTAAGTGCATTATAGCCAAGCAACAGAGACAGACAAGGAATTTCCTGAAGAGCTGAGCAAAAATACAAATACAGCATATTGGCATGGGTTTTCTCAGTCTAAATATTTTCAATCAAAGCAGCACTGTATGCAATTAAAAATAAAATCAGAATAAATCTAAATATTTTAATGTCAGGCAACTTCCTTTCTAAATTTAAAAAAACTATTTAAAACATATATGTTCTTAAAAGTCAACTGAATAGTAAAAAGAAGCCATGAAGATAAAGTCACTGGAATTCAGACAATGGGACTGTAATTAGAAGTCTTCTATCTCTTTACCAAGAGGATGTTCAAGCATTTTAAGTAATAATACCAACAGTTTCTACATCAAGACACATTATAAACATGAACTAATGAACCCCTGGGACACTTCAGTAAGCTGAGTTTGTTGTGGAGCTGGGGAGTCAGAGCTAGCACAGGAAGAGGCACCAGATCTAGAATGTCACCTTCTCTGAAGAACTGCAGAGTGACCACAGGCATCAGAAATAAATCCTGTGCCAAAACATCTCGTTTGAGAGTGAAGCTATAGAATCTGGGGCAAGACATAAAACAACGAAGAGGCAAAATGAGCTTATTAGCACCCTTCGATGGTTTTGGCTTCCTCCCTTCTGTCTTATTTTCAAAACTTGAACATACATGAAAACATTGTGAAAATCATTTCTCTAAGGCACTCTTACCCTATGGCCACAACTGGAAACCCAACAAGCAAAGAGAGAGGTTTCAGAGCTTTCATTCCACATCTCATGGCCTAAACTGTGTCTTAGTTTGCTTGTAAGATTTACTGCTGCAGTGGAATACAGTTTTTAAAGGAAAGGCAAACATGGCTATTTACATAGAAAACACATCTCTATGCCTACTGGAGCACAAGCTCTCAAGAAAAGTGTTTATTGAAATTTAAGTATAACAAAGCAGTGGTTCAGTAGATTTCAGATATTCATTGCAGTACATATTCTTTCAGAGGTTCTTGGGTTTGCTTTATCATTCCTGACATTTCATATAGCACGTTATAAGCTTTTGCAGGGGAACAGCACTTTTACTAGAGCAGCAAATTGCACAGGTGTGAGAGGTTGATGTTAAACATTATTAAAAGATTTTCCTTTCCAAAACAAAAAATGAATGGAAAAGCATAAAATCATCTGGGAGAACAAATTCTTTAGAAAAACCATTAGAAATAAATAAGGAATAATCTGTTTTTTAATAAGAAAGTCACCTGTGCATCTGTCTGTTAACTCTTCTTGCTATACAAACCTTCAATGGTCAGATGAAACGCTGTACTGTGATATAACAAGATACTACAGGTAGTTTAGAAATCTTTCCAGATTCCTTTCATTTATATGTCAAAAGAGTCCAGCTGACATGGCTACAGCACAATTTTCCAAGATCATTTCCAAGGAGTCCTAAGGCCCCATAATAAAATCAAAATCAGATTTTATTTAAAATACAGACATTAATATTCACTTTTGCAACAACACTGAGATTACCACTACTTATAAATTCTGATAATGGCAGTTTCTGGAAATGATTTGTTGCTCTGCCTCTCCAGCCCATTTGGTGACTGCTTTGATACATAAATTGTTTGCAGATCTATACACTCTAAAATTCTTCAGAGAAATATCTATCCTTCTTGTTTAAGTTTATAACTGTCAGAGGCATCTCCCAAATATCAATACATTTTCAACTTGATTTACATCGGGGTAAATCTCCATGAGGTCTCTTTTAGTTTGTGTTTGTGGAGATTTTTCTGTTCTTTTTCTGTTTGTTTCTCCCCATCTTTGTCACTTTTCAGTTTCCACAACAGTGGTGCTCTGTGTTTATTTCTAAGTTCTTTCATGGATTGTATGATCCATTTTAATGGCACACATCCTTTTGAATTACTGTTCTCTGTTTAATTAACACATTTTATATTCACTTTCTGCCAAAATGCCTAGGGTGTATGAACCTTCTTCACTCTGCATGTTTTGTTTGCAGACAGCAATGAAGCTAGCAGTTTCCTTAAAATTTCAAGTTAATAAGTCCCTGAGTAATTAATTGACATAAAGTGTCTACACTACTAACACTACACCACCCACCAAGGCAAGGACTGGCACAGCACAGTTTAGCCTTCCAAAAACCCCAGATCCTCAGTCTTGGAAAGTCTTGTGTTTACCTAAGGCCTCTTGATAAAGCAGCCTGATCCTCCTCCTGCTGAAAGCAGTGATGGAATTGCCAGTGACCTCAATAAGAACAAGGTTCCAACACCACTACCCCAAGGCTTTATTATTTCCAATTGTCTCAGTACACTCACAGGCATTAAGAAATGTGTCTCCACCTCAAAAGTAAATCCTTTGGGTGTGCAGCAGTAGATAAAAGCACTTTGCACTGAGATAGCACTTTCTGTTTCAATACATTTTACAACTGATTATGCCTTTCAATCCCTCCAGTAAGATAACCACCTCATACTACAGGCTGCAAAACCAGCACAGAGTCATTTGCCCACTGAAGCATGGGTAAAATTCCAACACCCAGACCCTTTGGGTCCATGCCCCTCTGCTGCTGGGAAGGAAGCTCACAAGTCTCTGTAGCTAATCACCATTTGTGTCTTTATGAGAATTGAGCTACAGCTTCATAATCCTTTGCTAACATCCACATCTGTGATCTGATTCCACAGAAGAAAAAGTGGTTATTTTTCTGTTCAAGGCCCAATCTCAGTTTGTTGAACCTGCCTCACATATCAGTGTCCAAAAGCTTCTCAAGCCAGCTGGTTAGAGCTTGGGCAGTGTTTCTAATCCCACAGCACATTTCCAGACTCAAACCTTCTTTGAAATATAATGAAAAGCTTGGGCAAAGCACCTGTAATCAGCATCTGAAATGTCCCTGTTGCACACATGCACTTCCTCAGAGCTTCCCCTGCCTTTTTGCTGGCCACAAACTTTGGCTACAGTCAGCAGAAAAGCAGAATGTTTACTCTCCAGGCACAACAAGCAGCACATCTCTGAAAACTGCCAAGTTATAGCAAGCCTGTTTCCTAGCATTCACTCCTTTTTTTTTGCAAGGCTCATTGTTTCCACCCTTCCTGTCTTTTCCTCTAGAAAAATATTTCTTTTGACCTGTATTCCAAAACTTATAATAGATCTCTGCTTTGGGCTTCACAGCAAATTTCTAGACTGGTCCCTATGTCAGATCAATCTTATCTGTGAGTACCTGTGCAGAAGAGACACTGCTGTAGTCTTCAAGGATGGTCTTCTCCTGACTGCTGAACAGCAAGAATATTTGGTGTTGGTTTAAATTACCCAATATCCTCACCTTTGAAAATGCAGTGTGGCTCAGGGAAGATTATATTCCACTTATTATATTATTAGCACTAACTAAGCTCACACACCTGAATTTTGCTGGTCTCCTTACAATCTTGCAGCCTCACCTGTCATATTAATAGCATTAGAATGGCTTCAGTGTTAGCACTTAAAAAACCAGAAACTGGTTTGAGCCAAGCAGATACCTGTTAACACTACAGAAGAAATAGGTAGGAGAAATCTTACTCCAGTTGCTAAATTAAAAAGACTTATTGAATGTCTTCCACTCCCTCCTTAATTCTAGTTATCAAGTTCTTACTCTAAGCTGAATCACGGTTAGTGGGTCAGTTGGAAATGCCTCATTTACTCTTGCTTGTTCACTCTCAACTCCTCTTCTTGATATGATATAAAAAGAATTGACCCATCTGCATACTTACTCTCCTACTATTGTGGTGTACTTAAAACTCTAAATAATATTTCAAAAATACGACTTAAGTATCTTTCTGACATACGGATAGAATTCTGGAGGGCGCATTTTTGTGGTAAGTGGAGTTTGTTTTCCTTAGCTGGAAGCACACGAGTTACACATTACTGGGAGGCAGATCATATTTACAATTGAATGTGCCTATTGAGATTTTCATACCCTCAGACACACAGCAGAGCTGGGGCTGCATCTGCCAAGGCAGTCAGGAGACATTAACGAAGCACACAGAACTCTGCTGCTGTCCAGAGGAAAGCTGATAGTAAACCAACAGACACAGTCACATGGGTTTGTTATATAATGTTATGCTTTACTAAAATAGCCAAAATGCCTGGCCATGCTGGGAGAATCTCTGGGAAGGAGCTTGTGTTTACAGTTCCCCACCTGGGAACTACTGACTGTAATACCCATTAAAACATTCCAGTTTTAGAGTTGACAGAAAACAGTGAAGAGGCCACAGACCTCATCTGGTGATTAGGAGAGCACGGGGCAGACACTAATCTCCCTTGAACAGGGTACATTTTTCTCCCCAAAGCTCCAATCCTCACCTCTCCCCAGTCCTGCTCCTGTTTGCATCACGGCTGCCAGAGCACACAGGCAGTGCTGTGCTCAAGGACAGCTCTGCCCTTGCACTGCTGCAGCCCCTGCAGGCATCACTGGAGGGGACGTGCAGGTGAATTGTGAAGGTTGTTACAGGCAAGATAATATCAAAATAAATAAGCTATTGGTAGCCTTGATTTCTAACAGCTCCCTCGTGCTGCAAGCCTGAGGTAATCAACAACTGGGCAAGGGGCCAGGCAAGACTGAGTCTCTGCAACCAAACACAGCTGAAGCTGTTGAAAGACAATAAAAAGGTGTTTTTGTCTCAGCTATCTGAGACAGCTCCAGAACTCCACTGAGACTGCAGAAGGAATCTCAAGAGTCATGGGCTTGTGTCATGGGCTTGTGTCATAGGCTTGTGTCATGGGCTTGTGTCATTATTTAAGGAAGTCACATCAGCTGAGGCCCTTAAACTCATTTGGACACTGTATTAACACATTGAGCAAATGCCTCTGTGCATTGCTAGAGACTTTCAGCATTTATTTTTCACATTATGATACAAAGTGAAAACATTCTTCAGAGGCCATACTACAGCATAAATTATCAAGAATTTGTTCTAATACTGACAGCTTAAAAACTGCATGGGCTGGGTCATGGAGCTTTCGAGCTGGAAGAAATCCAGTTCCCTCAAACACAGGAGCTGGAATGAACTCAAATAACATCAAGAGACATAAAATTTATTATACTGAACCAGTTCTTTTCCTTATTCCACGTAAGACTCCTGAAATCATTCTTATTATACAATGTGAAACAGCAACTATTGAAAAGAGAGCTTAAACTTCCCATGAACCAAAACAAAAGGTATCACAATATTTAAGGCAGATCATATATATATATATATCATATATATGTGTGGATATATATAAGTGTATATATATATGTATATAAGTTTTCTGATAGCAAGCTGGTGTTTATGACATTTTGCAGTGAGGTACTGAACACTTACTAGAGGCTGCATAAAAATGACTGGGGATTTATCGCCCTCTTGTGAATAGGGGAAAAGTTACAATCCTCCTGAAAGTGAACGCGCAGTTGTTGCTGGTACTGAAGAATCCTGTAGTAAAAACACATCTGTACAATTAATAAACAGAAATTCAGATTACTAAAACAATAGGACTGCTGGTTACTGTAATAATCGATGATAATTTTACCAGAAAATGATAAATTGCAAAATTAAAAATACTTCTATTCAAATCAGAATAAGCAAGATATTTTTCTATGTAAGCAGGAAGATAGTAATCTAAACTCACAAAATCATTGCCTAAAGCACTGATGTCAAATGCACGGACTAGCTTAAAGGTGTGTAAACCCTCCCTGACTGCAGCCCCAAAATGAAGCAGGAGGATGAAAACACCTATTTTTGCCATGCAGAAGATGTAGCCTTTTAACTGCAAAGAATAATCATGGGTGCAAATGCAAATTTGTTTGCAGATGCCAGTGAAGTTTGCAGACAGGAGCAGGTGTGTGCTTGGTCCAGCACTCCACAGCAGCTCCAGAGGAAAGAGGCTAACTCAACACTGGGAAGCCAACACACTTGTACTTATTTTTATGGAACTTCCTCTTGGTGATACAAATATATACAATATACAATAATAATACTGCCTTCGAGAAATCAGAGAACTTCTGTTTGTTTGTGCTGCCTTCCCCAATTTAAAATAAATAAAGCATAAATCCTATCAAAATGAAGGCATCACCAAGCCCTACTGGCACAACATAATAACCGTTTCCCTGAAAAACTATGTATTAATACCACTTAGCATAATAAATATTCAAAACGATACTGCAGTAAAGAGTATAAATTCACCTGTGTCTTTCCTCTTCTTAGCAGTGACTGTTAATAAACAGCTTTATAGCTACTATATTTAAATGCAATTAGTTCCATACATTTCTGGCTTAATAAGAAATAATACATATTCATTTCTGCTCATTAACAGTCAGTATATAACTCTTAGCTAATGAACATTCAATTATGTTCTCTGAATACATTGTGGGATAAATTCTCTTTTTGTTGCTCATATCGGTTCACTTCAATTCAGTTGCTGCTAATTAAAATTCTTTTGCCTCATGTAGACAAACCTGGGTTTTTTGGAGTCCCTGGAGACTTTTTTAAGAGTTCTGTTTTATCTTTATGTACAGTCAGCTCCCTAATTAATGCTTTAAATAGGGTAAACTTTACTGTGGCTCCTGGGTTCAGTTCAAAGGAAAAAAAACCCCAGCTGGTAATTTTATATCTCATTCTCACACAAATCACTGGAGTCTCTCTTTTTCTTGTAAATCTACTTTTTTCTTTTGTTTTCAGGTGAATTCAATAATCAGGAAAGATGCCAGTTTGAGAGCACTGGGAGTTGGAGATGCCCCATCATCAGTCAAGAGCTTTCCTTACCCAGAGGAACAGAAAGAAATTCTTGTCAAGTTGTCTAGTTCTGTAGCCAGCTCAGGGGAGGAAGGAGAAATCTCCAAGGGGACATACCCAATGGACTCCCTGAGATAATATCACCTCTATTTTCACTCAGCATCAGCAAGAGTCAATGCTGTTTTTCCTAAATTGTTATCAGAGCTGGCTCAGCAATTTATCTGCCTGTCTAGGACCAAAAATCCAACAAAGTTCTACCTACTCCACTGAGAATAGCACCACACAAGCTAAGCCTTTACTGAAGTGTCTCCCTTTGCAGAGGTCATTATCAGGTATGACTTGCTAAAGAAGTGATTAGGTTCTTGCCTCTGAATTATTTGCCCTATGTCCATTAAGCATTGCAAAGAGAAGGGAATTCAGCAGAAGCAGCTTCAGGGAACTTTCAGCATGACGTTTTCCTCTTTGGTGCAGCACGCTAGGACTCTTACCTGCACTTGTGGGCTGGCATGGATAACACTCTGGGGACAGCAACTTCCCTCTGACAAAAACAGCTATAAAAAACTCTCAAATTGAATAAAGCAGTTGTAAACTTACCAAGCAAACACTGTGAACTTTATGTGCATCAATATAAGGAATATAACACAAACAGAGAAAGTCTAACACTTAGGGAAGAAGGGACAGAGGCAGAGGAACAAACATCTGTAAGAGAAAACATCTAGGAATACCCAAGAGAAAGATTAGGGGTATTTCACTTCTATTTAACATTAAATGAAAACCCCAAGATGCATCTATCTCAGCTCCTGTCTTAGAAGAGAAGATATATCTGGGTTTGTGTATGCATGATGCCTCCATGTGTGCCTGCTTGGATGGGTGCATTCATACAAGTCAGCAGCTCCTCCCGTCCCCAAGTACCTGAGCACTGTGAAATGAACAGCCCAGAACTGCTTTCCTTGCTTGAGGTCTCGCTAAACCAGTGAACTCTACTGAGGGACGTGCAGAGCTGGATTCCCAGGAGACTGAAACTGATTGACAGAAACACAAGGACATTTACACACTGTCGTATCCAGCCTGCCACAGTGCCATTTACACGGCAAGCAAGCAAGCAAGTTGTTGAATTGAGAACAGAAACATATAGCCATCTACTGCTGCCCTCATACACATTTCTCACAAGGAGTTCATATTTAGTACCACAGAAAGAAATCAGAAAATCAGAATGGCACTTTGCATGAAGCTTTTTGCCTAGTCCTTGAGAGGAGTTGTTTTCCTTCCAAGCAGGGCACAGATGCTCCCCGGCTGCTGTGTGCTGTGTTACACAGCCGGGCCAGGAGATGGCAGATGTTGGTCAGACAACAGCAGGGAGCAGCTTTGCAATATCCAAAATGTCTTTCCACATATTTTTTATAAATGTAAAACAATATCCCTGCTCATAAGTCTTTAACAGACAAATGTTAAAAAAGGTAAATTCTTTTAGCCTTTGGTTCAGATAAGGAATTTGTGACAGAAGGCTTAAAAAAAAAATGCTTGCAAATATTTCATATTCTGCAATATATGATTCTGCCTACCGCAGAATAACCCTAACCCCAACCCTAAGGGAACCCTAGCCCTGAGGGCAGACAGGCCGGCAGAAGGTGCCTGAGGACAGAGTTTTACCGCACCGCCGGCCCCGCAGTGCCGCTCCCGGCGCATCCCGCAGGGCAGACGCGCGGAAAGGGATCCCGCGAGCATCCAGCACGCAAGGAAAGGCTGCAGGGATGGGCAGACCTCAGCTGCCCAAGAACCAGGACCACTGTACCAGCCTTAGGCAGTGGTGGAAACGCACCATTCTCCTAGAAACGACCTCTGCCGGGTGCCGTGACCGCGCTTGCCCCTCTCCTCTCAGTGCTTATGAACATCGCCCTGCGATCGCACCCGGCGAACGCGGCTCAGCTGCCGTGAGCACGGAGGCGGGCAGGGCACGGGCAGGGCAGAGGGGACAGAGATCCATCCCAGTGCGAGCAGGGCACGGGCAGGGCACGGGCAGGGCACGGGCAGGGCACGGGCAGGGCAGAGGGGACACTGATGCCAGGGCTCCCACCGCCCGCCGTGGCCGCGGCTCCGCAGCAGCCCCGCGGTGGGGCCGGCGCAGGCCGCCCGCCCTCACCTGCCCGAGGCGGGGCTCCCGCGGTGGGCAGGGCCGGCCGGAGCCGCTGGCCCCGGGCTCCGCCGCCGGCTCATGCGCAGCCGCCGGGGATGGCGGCTGCGATGGCGCCGCGGGTGCTGCCGCTGCCCAGGCAGCAGTCCTTCAGCCCGCCCCCCGTCCCCAACCCCTTCGTGCACCCGGGCCGCCTCAGCGCCGGCGACAAGCTCCGGGTAAGGCTGGGGGCGGGCAGGACAGGCGGCCGGGGCCGGGCCGCGCTGCCCGGGCTGGGATGCGCGCGGAGCGCGGCGGCGGGGCGGGCACGGCACCCCCGGGCAGGGCTCAGCGCGGGCGCGGCTCCGAACCGCGCTCCGTGCCGCGCCCCGGGCTGTCAGCGCCGCGGGTGGGGGGCACTGGCCGCTCTCGAGCCCCCTTGCCCGGGCGGAGCGTGGTGTGAGCGATCGAGGTTTGAAAGTGCCGCCGGCAGCCGGGGCTGCGGGGCCCGGCCTGCCCAGCACCGCCCGTGCCCCGCGCCGCAGGGCAGCGGAGCAGCCCCGGCTCTGGTTCCCATCTGCAGCTCCTGGCTCTGCCGGGAACTGACTGCCAGTGAGAGCGTTTCCTTCCCCTGTACGGCACAGTGTGTTTCCTGATCTAATCTGGAGAGCAGATACACAAGGAAGTTATGTAAACGGTCAGAGATGCAAAGGGTGGTCAGCATAAAAAAGTCACTGGTTTTGAAATTAGGTTCTTCAACCTTTCAAGGTCTACAAGCTGCCTGCCTGCTCAACGCATACACAGAGGCTTACTGACTTCAAACTTAAAACTTTTAACACAAGATTTAAAACAAGCTTTTGGAAATATTTGTGCAATCATTGCTGATAACACATCACTCCTAGAGTAAATGGGTCCCGTTTCAAGAATTAAATACTACCCATCAGTCAGTCATGTCAGATGCCCCAGCTCTGGAGTTAAGATGTCAACTTCTGTCTGATATGAAAAGCTAAAACAGAAGATAACTTTTTCAGTCATGCTGTTTCAGATGCTTATCTGGCTTTAGGCTGATTTTAAGCCTGGGTTGGGGAGGAGGGAGTGAAACTCTTGACTCCATATTGCAGCATGTACAACAAAAAATGGTACCTCATATTCCACTGGGTCACTGACTGCTGTCACTGGGCAAATTGAATCGGGCCTCAGCTGAGTGCTGTCCCAGTATGATATGTGTACAAGTACACACAAGATTACAGGATACTCATAAAACTAATAAAGCTTTTGTTTTTAAAAACATTCTTTAAAAATTAAATGATGAACCAAACATAAATATATGATTGAGGACAATGAGGACATCAGTGTGTATTATCAGTGTGAAATTGAAGCATTTTCTGCTGATGGTTATAAATATCTGAAGCTGACATACAACTAAATATTTTATGTTTCATATGGATCTTCCTCAAGTTATAAACAATGTTTGCCCTGAAGGTAGCTGGGTAGAGGAAATGTGAGAAACCTGGAAAATGATTTCAAGTCCTTTTATCCGCTGTGTTTTACTTGAACACATTTCAAGTGCATCTGAATCAGTAGCTTTAGGCATGAACCCTGAAGAAACCAGTTTCTTAATGAGGTTCCAGAAATGGGCAGCATTCTGTTCTGGCTGTCCTTTCTGGAGGATGCTTTTCAAAAGCTTGCATTTTTAAGTTACTCCATAATGCACCTGGAAGGAAAAACATCCATCTGGGTTAGGGCCTGGTGCTAGTGAGCTGAGGAGAAAAACAGTCACAGAACTGGAAGGCAGAAAAACACACGAGAGAACTTTTTTCCTATTGATTGTATTTCATCCCTTCTGCTCTTTTCCCCCTATGGTCATAAGGACTGGGATTCCTACTGATTGCTTTGTCATGTGAACCTCTGTTCCTCTCTTGCTCAGCACTGCCAGTCAGACCTGCTGGGAATCAAGGCCTTACCAGACTGTTACTATAAACCTCAGAAAAGGGAAGTCTCCTTTCTCTTGCCGTTCACAGCAAGTGTAGTGTTTCTCCATTCTTGCCTGTTAAGGATAGTCTTGTTGCGTTTCCCCACTCTGTACTATTCCTTTGACATACACCGCTAGAAACATACATATTTCAAAACCCTTTTTCTTTGGGACTCCGCAGCAGGATTTCCTTATGTTGGTGACCTTGAGTGTAAAGGCTGCTGTGTGCCTGATGAGTGGAGCTTGAAAGTGAGACAGGGTAGCTGTTTGCATTTCATTCAGCTTCAAATATAAAAACAGCCAAATTGAAAAGTGGAGTGAGAAGATTTTACAATCTCTTGCCAGTCCTTGTTAATAGTTTACAAGCCACCCTTATGTGTCAATTTTGTTATTCTTTAGCATGTGCAAAGCAAGGATCATTTGGGCTGTGCTAAACATCTTCATGTGCCAAATGATTTTAAAACAGTTGTCAAATACTTCTGTTTTCCATCCTCTGGCTGAAGTTGGCTGCCATTCATTGTTGAGATTTTTCTTGGGGTTAAGTTCTTTGGTTTGTGATTGTTCTTTTGCTGTCCTAACTTCTGAACTGCAAATGCAAAGCACAAACTCTAGTTCAGTCATTACTGGATTCCAATTGATTCAGAAGAGATGCTCAGTGGACTTCTGCAATGGTGAACTGTGTAGTACCACAGCCAAAAGCAGTATTTTTGGAAGGAAGCAGCTGACCTGCCTGGCAGAGCTGTGACATCCCCTGGATGCTCATGGGACACCGTCTTGCCCTGTGTGTGCTGCTGTGAGGGACTGATCACAGCTTCAGATGTCAAAGTATTTCAGTGGAGTTGGGCTTCACTCTGGTCCCCAGCCAGCTCTGCTGCTTCCTAGATAACTTCACAGTGGCTAAAGTTGAACAAAATTTCATATGGAATTCCGTGGCTTTCTGATAGACCTGCTTCTCCACTTTCCAGGTTCCTACCATCAGTGGAGGCATAACGCCATGTATTGATCAAGGGTCAGTCAGCTGTGGGAGTGGGACCTGGGCTGCCAGGACTGCTGCAGTGACAGGATATGCAGTTACTGCAGACACAATAAACAGAAAGTACATGGGTGATTCAGTATGTGGGAAAAGGTTCCTTGGATGACTCAGAATAATTCTATCTTGGTGGTTACTGCACAGAAGCTGGAATGGCTCTGATCCTACTGAGTAGTAATTAAACTTTGTATTTTTCTCTGTATGTTTTTCTCCTATGCTTTCCCTTTTCTAGTCTACCTTGACCTTTCTCTTTTCTGTCCTTTTCTTGCCCTGCTCTGCAGCTGATGGAGCAGAAACCAGCTCTGCCTCATTACACAGTGACCTAGAAAGCCAATAGCTTGCATCAGCAAATCAGTACCACCTGTGCATCTGCCTCAACTAGATTAATGAATTTATTAAAGTTTTGAAGAAGGGATTGTTTTGATTTTGCTATTGCATCCTTTATTTCTCATTTTAGGTCAGTACATATATATTCTCTTTCATGAAGAAGAACGTTGTTTTAAGTTAAACGACACTGATTATGCTTACGCTGCACATTTTGGATAAGTGAATGCAGCTGAAATGGACTATAGATCATAGTAAAAGAGGATGCATATAGAGAAAAAAAACCCCAAATCTAATTTTGGGAGACAAGCAAAGAGTCTTTGTTGGTTTATCTTCCTACCCGACTTTTTCAGATTTGCCACAACTGGCACCAGAGTGAGTGGAGGCAATAGATCTCTATAGGGTCAAACGTGTCATGCTCACTTCTGGGATCTGGAGCAGTCCTTTACCTATTGTCCATAAAATTCTATAGCTAATTACACAGAAGTGTTAAATAAAAGAAAGAAATAATCAGACCTGTGTGTTCAGATCTCTCCTGGAAACACATTTTGTGGCAGTGCTTGCAGAACATAGCCATCAACACAGTGTACCTGCTTATCGTGCTTATCTTCATTTACTCTGTGTATCCACTGTCACTGTGCCTGTGGGGACACAGAAGCGAGTCCTGAAGGTCCCAAATTCATCTTAATCCTCATCAGTGTCACAGGGTTTAGAGCCAGATGGCAGAGCCTCTCCTGAGTATTGACAAGAGGAGGGTAAGCAGACATTACATGAAGATGGAAGGGATTTGGTGGGAGGGAAAGGACTCTGTTGGTGAAAGGAAAACTAGAAGCAACTGACTGTATCAAAAAATTGGATGAAGTATACACTAGGGTGCTTATTTTCAAATATACTACACTTGTTCCTTTTTAAAGAAAAGACATAAATCAAAATTCACTGTGATGTTAATAATCACGTCTCTAGGAGGTTGCAAACTGTTTTATAAAACTGACAAAAAGTCTTGCTTTTTCTCTCCAGTAAGAGGCCATTGTTAAAGAGCTGACTAGAATTGATTTTGAGAGAGGAACACTGTTGTTCAGTTGTAGGTTTTCTTAAAAACTAGTAAAGCATAAAATGTAGTAAGCTCACAAGAATAAGTTAAACTCTCTTAACTCTCCTTCAGTAACTTCTCCCATACACTTGAACTGGTGGACCTGTCAGTCTGTGACACACTCTCAGATAGGTTTTGAGGGACTTGAAGAAACAGCCCAAATAAATGTTTAAAAATAACTATTACAGTTCTTCTGGGGTGTTTTGGTTTGTGCATAGGTTTGCACACAAACTGGCCCTCCTCAGTGAGTGGCAGCTGAGCTGGATTAGTGCCAGAGGGAGTTGAACCCTTGACTGGTTTCCAGGAATGCTGGGCTCTGTCCTGCTCACACAGCTCACCTGGTTCCAGCCCCAGCTCTGCTCAGTCTGCACAGTGCTTGTTGCACCATAAAGCCAACCTTCAGGGTACACTTTCTAACCTAATGTGATGGGGTAAAATAATTAAGAATTTCTTCTGCCTTGCCCTGTACCAGAGCTGCCGTGGTACAACATGGTGCCAGTACACCTGTTTCCTGGAGCTATGGAGGAAAATACACAAGCTAAAGATTCCTTTGGGGGGGCTGGGGATGATGTTTGAGGATTATTTGCAATCAGGGCAACTAAAATCTTGGTTTTGCTTAAGTCCCAGCTGGGGGGAATGATGTTGTCTTGTGTGTGCACAGCTCCCTGGAGCAGTAGTGAGGATCACTTGCAGCAATATCATGACTCAACACAAGATTTGTCATTTGAAAGGGCAAGAGTACAATTAGTCATCTTAATGATCCTGCTTGACTTCTAGATAGGCAGCTAGTGATAGAAAGCTCTGTAGTGGAGATATGTGTCATTTGGGCACTCATCTGAGCTGGTT
The DNA here is from genome assembly GCF_021018805.1 of Prinia subflava. Lineage (NCBI taxonomy): Eukaryota > Metazoa > Chordata > Aves > Passeriformes > Cisticolidae > Prinia > Prinia subflava. The sequence continues at coordinate 11,957,123 of NC_086259.1, forward strand.
GTGTGCTGCAGACCAGGACCAAATATAAACTGGAGCCAGCAAACTTAGTTTACCCTCTGTGTCTAGCTACATCCAAGTCAAAAACGTAAATACTCAGATATTTCAGTTCTTCCTGAAATGGGAACTCAAAAGTGAAAATGAAATATTAATTACTTCCCATAAGAGCACTGGAATCATTAAAGCTTTCCTTACTAAATCACAAAGCAATAATGGTAGTACTTTAAAATCTTGTAAAGTAACTACACAGATAGCAGAGTCATTTCTGTTGATAGCATTTCTTAAGATTTTTCACCTCTTGTTTTCCAGACTGTTCTCCAGGGCATTATTTTGCTTCCCCTCCGTGCCATATGCATCATACTCATTTTACTGCTAGCTTGGCTGTCTGCATCAGTCGCAACTTGCTGTCAGCCTGGAAGAGGATTTCTGCCGCTGAAAGGATGGAGAAGGTGAAAAAGTGACCAATATTTGTGAAAACTAAGCTTTTTTTTTTCCTAATAACACAAAGCAAGGGTCTAAAGCTTTTTTTTTCCCTTTCACTCCTCCTTTTGATTTAAGAGGATTCCTCAGGTTTTTTTACCCATTTCTATGAAGCAATTTTTTAATGAGTATATTTTACAGCAATAGTGGATCCTTTTAAATGGGTAGATTTTCAGTTGCCTTGAGGCTAAAAAAAAATATAAAAACATTCATAGACAATCTGTAAGCCAGGACTTACCTTACTAATAATCCTAGCAGGAATATTTGAGATAAATTCATTAAGCAAGTATTTTGTAACATGACATAGGCTGAGCTCCTGAGTAGCCTTTGTCATTTCTTCTATGCTATGTTTCTATGACAAAATTAGCTTTGCCAGCTCCTCTCAGCTGCATTGCCCTTGAAGTGGTATTTCACAGCTGCTTCTGTGGGTTCTGGGTTTCAGTCACTCACTTCTGACCTCAAAGTACTGCAGCTCCCTCCTAGCTACGATGCACTGCAGCTGCAGGAGGAGGAAGAGAAACAGGAGGTGAATTCCAGCAAGATCAAAAGGTCAGGGAAAGTCACATGGAAGGAACATGTCCCTTACTGTGGGAACACCTTCCAGTAAGGAAACATTGTCATTTAATCTTTCTTGTTTAAAACTGATAGTAAAAAACCAGTCTCAGTTACATAAATTCTTACAGAAAGGACATGAAATCTGCTAGTTACTCCCTTCACAAAAGTGTTATGGTACAATGCCATAAAATACGCCATTTCCAGTGTACCTGGGAAGAAGGTTTCACAAGGTGCTGTACTTCCATCATGAAAGGTGATGTCCCCTTCCCTGCTTCCCCTTTAGCCCTACATTCTGCTGGTGAGGAGCATTGCCACCCTGTGTGGGCCCCATTGCTGGTTAGAGCTAGGAAATTTGTTAGGGACTTTTCTTTTGGAGCACAGAATGAATTCTGACTGTTAGCTGGACGATTTTTTTGTGTTTCTGTTTACAAGGAGGATGATCCAGACAACGCTCTCCGGCCTGACTCGTACCGCGTATTTCCTGATGGGATTCCAAGTTAAAGTGAAAGGGAAAGTAGCCAGTCTGACAGAAGCCCCAATCTTTGTCGCAGCTCCTCATTCAAGCTTTTTTGATGCCATTATTTGTGCCCTGACTGGGATGCCATCAATAGTGTCTAGAGCAGAGAATTTGTCAACTCCAGTATTTGGCAGTAAGTATTTACGAAAAAAAAATTTAAAAGTTATGAGTCAATGACTCGGCATTGAGTCAAAAATTTTATCTCCTAAAGTGATTTAAGGGTGAACTTTTGAGCTCTTTAGTTTCCAAAGATACTGGCAAATTATTTCTACTAAAATTCCTATGACACATTATCTTTCTGAATTGGTAAATTTGCTTAGAAATTATGCTGTTTCTTTTCAGGTATGAAATACAATATCATTTTGAACTTGTTTTATAGTGAAAGCATGTTTTGCAGCTGCTCAGGTTGGAAGCTTTCTCTTTAATTCTCCCAGTAGCAGCTCAAAAAAATCTGTTTCACTGCTGTCTTTTAACAGTGTGGCCCACAAATGTGAGTGAAGGTTACTTCAAAACAGACCCAAACTACAGTAGTCTGGAAAATACCACATTTATAAGATCAAACTTGCAGGCACTGTTATGGATTTTTTTAATGGGAGCAAGACCAGGAAGGAATGAAAGAGGAGTTACTCAAAAAGGAAATGCAGGGAATGGAAAAGATCAGATGAGTCATGCTTCTATTATTTTCTCCTCCTTCTGGCACAAAAAGAATCCCTGTTTGCATTATTGCTAGAATCAGCTGTAGACTTTCTGCTGGCTATACAGTAACCCAGAAATAAACACAGGAGGCAACATAGCAAAGTGTTTTTGTAGAAAAGAAATGAACAGAGAGTATATTGATTTTAGCTTAAAAGCTCAGGCTCGGAACAGAGAAGATAATTCTTTGCCAGGTACCTCATCACAAAGGTCCACACATTCTGATGTAGACTTCTGATTAAAGGAGGGGTTTTTATCTGTAATTTACACTGAAGCTGTGCATGCTTTGTAAAGGAAAAGGGAAGGCAAAAACTACATTTTGGGTGCAGTCTGCATAAGTTAGGCCTGAGCATGGCCCATGAGCTGACCCAGTCAGGTCACTCCCTCAGAATTGTGTGGAAATGCTTAGTTGAAAATAACAGCATTATTATTAGAATGTGTTTGGGTGAATTTTGCATGTGTCTGTCTATTGTAAAGCTCCTCAGCTGGCAGGCTGGGGATGTCTTCTGTGTCTTACTTCCCATTCTGCAGAAAGAGAATAATAACACTCTTATCAATGTAGTCTGAAAGTTGTTTGCGTGGAGTCTGTCTCCTAGTATATGAATAACAAGTTTTTGCTGTAAGAGAGCCTTGAACCCATGTGTTTTCTAAGCAGTAGTATAAAGCAATTTTTTTTTAATCTGTTTCACAGCAATTTTAAGTTCCCTTCAGCCTGTGGCAGTTTCTCGTCAGGACCCCGACTCACGGAAGAACACAGTTGCTGAGATAACTAGGAGGGCATTATCAAGAGGCCAGTGGCCACAGGTAGTAAATACACTACTAACTTCTCTTCTGTCTTGTATTCCTATTCCCTGTTCACTGTGCATTACAATAGCACAAGTGACAGCCTGGATAGGATTCTTAAAATGTCCAGAAATGAAGTCAGCTCTGAGGTATATGGCTGGGTTAAGAAGGGAAAAATCTGGTGTCCAGAAGAGTTTTGTTGTGACAAATGGATCAGTTCAATGCAGCCAGTTCCAACTGCTGTTGCAAGTGCAGAAGCTCTTGACTGTTTTCCCTTTTCAAGTCTTAACATGCTGCCTTCAATGTAGCAGATGAATTGTGGATCAGTGTTCTGAATCTAGACCATACAGCTGTGCTCGCACGATGTAGAGGATGAGCAGTTGATGAGACTGTCCAAGATCAGTACAAACAGCACTTTAGCTCAAAACTTCAGTTTCTCACATAGAGTGTAGATGAGGTGGAGCTCAGTTCACTCTTCAGGTTAATAATGCACGAAACCCAAGATTTTTAGATTGATCTGAGCTGTGGAAGGATTTTGACATGGAAGCAATAGTTACTGCTTCTGCAGTGTTTCCCATGGTCATTCCTCAGCAGCAAGCTGCTGTTCTGCTTCCAGGTCCTGGATGACTTTCCATCTGAAGAGCTATTGGGGGCTGAGCAGGAGGGAGGAAAGTGTTGAGGGAGCAGCTCTGCTGCGTATATGAAAAGCAGAGGCCTGGGGTGGAAATCCACATCCCTTGGAAGAAGACTGGGAGTATTTTTGCATCTACTGACGTCTCATTTGGGAGTGTCTTTCTGCTTTCTTGTTGCACTGGCTCTGGTCTCACATTGCCTTCAACTACTACAAATGTCATTGCCATGCTGCTGGACAAATCCAGTCAGTGATAATATAAAACCTTTCTCCAGACATCTCAGATTTGTGTATAAATTCATGCTTTGTGTTTTGAATTACCTCTTGACTTGTTTTCTTGGGAGTTAATTTACTTAAAATAAAACTAGAAAGTGACTGGTTCAGTAGTTGAAATCACAAGGTCTCTTTAGTCATAGTTGGGTTCCCCCTACATGACTAAGAAAAATTGACTTTTCCTTTGCTTTTGTTCCAGTGAGTGGCTTTTGAGGAAAATTAAAAGGCAACTGAAGACAATAGACTCCAGTAGGAGGCATCAGCAGCTAGACCTGCTGTTTACTGCTCTACTTTCTGAACAGTCTCTAGAAACAGAGACCATTCAAGTAGGGAAGACCAACACTTGCCTTTTTTTTTTTGTAATGACATTACACATTTCCTACACTTTTTAACTTCATAAGTACCTTCTAAAAGCTTTTTTAACATTTAATGTACTTTGACTCATAAATGTATTTTTCTAAGCTGCTCTACATAATTTTAGAGCCTCCATTATTTTTTAAAAATTTGCCAGTTAAACATGCACATGGCAATTTTTTTTGTTAGTACTGGGCTTAGAGACTACACTGGTGCTCATGATTTGCTAAATTGTTATGGACAAATGTGCTGGTAGATCTGATCTCTGCTGAAGGCAGCATGAGGAGGAAAGGGAAATGGGCTCCTGCACCAGTGCTGCACTTGGGATGAAACCTAGATATGTATTGTGGCATAAATAGATTATGAGTCAAGTAATCTGGGAATCTCCTAGACTGAGTCAGCAGTCCAACTGAGGGTGTCACTGGCTGGTTCCTAGTCCTGTGCCCTGGCCACACTTTCTGATTACAGGATGTGTTGTGGAGGGCTGGCTGTAGCTTGCTGTGTGCAGTTGCCTCTGTCATACCCTTGAACCATCTGTGTCCCTTGGGTGTGACCTTCTGAGGCCTCTTGCACAGCCTTGACCTGTTCGTTCAGACTGAAGTGGGAGCACACCTCAAACTCTTGATCCAGACCACTTAGTGCTGTTTTTGGAACGCTGCTCATGATCCTGTAGTGTTATGGGAAATGCACAGCTTGTGTTCCACAGGGGGCTGGATTCTGTGTGTCACATTGCAGTTCACAGCGCACTTTATGTCTCAGACACTAATTCAGAAACCTTCTGGGTGTTGGTGTGTCTGAGTCACGGGGTTCAGAGGCTGCTGGGGTGTGTAATGCCTTTGGAGCTCTGCCTCACAGCACATGCCTTCTGTGCCTTCTGCTCTGCTGCTCGAGCTGTGGTCTCATCACGGCTGGCATCTCACTGATAGCATCTCTGCCTGTAAATGCCCAAGTACCCCATCCACTTCCTTTCGGCCCAGACTCCTGTATTTATACACCCAGCAGCTCAATAAAGAACTGCTGCCAGAGGAACAATTCTGTTATTACTAACACTAAAATTACAAGTGAAACACTTAAAGCCTTTTGTACTGTTATTTCTGAACTGATAGAAAGCCTTTCCCCAGAACTCCTTTCTTAGAAAGCATTGGTTTCCAAATCAAGACAGACCAGGTTAATAATATTGTGAGCATCCTTCATTAATATGTTTGTTTCCTTTGGAAACAGTAATGATATTCTTGCAATTCAGTACAACAGGACAGAGATTGTCTGTCTTGCATAATGTCAGCTTATGCATAACAGCTACTAAAGTATAATCCTTTTATGAAATATATGTGTGTATATATTTTTCTCTTTCTTTAAATCCAAGATCCTGATTTTCCCAGAAGGCACCTGCACAAACCGATCCTGCCTGATCACATTTAAACAAGGTGAGAGATTTTATCACATTGTTGTTGGAAAAAAATGTGTGATATTCATTTGAAAGTTATAGGACTGAAGGACTGAACTTGTGAAAGTACATCATCCACAACAGCACTGTAGTAATCCCTTACATTCTTAAAGTTTCTGTGGCACTAAACCCAGTCTTTTATCCTAGTCAGCTTACTTCTCTGGTTTGTGCTATTGTGTAGGATACAAAATATCTGTGACTTATATGATTAGTTAGTTGGGCGATTTTTCTGGGTACAGTTTTCATCTAATTTATTTACTCAGAAACTCAGCTGTTATTCTTATGAGGTGAATGTATGAACTTACTCACATGATGTTCTTTTATCTCAGCTAATAGCTGGGCTGTCTTAGATTCCTGTAAATTTTGCCATGCAAGGCTCAGCAACCAAGTTACAAAATGTCTTTGCATAGTGCTTAGCAAGCCAGGACAACAAATCATTTTTAACACAAAACCATACTTCATTGCATCACTGAGCATTAGGCTGTTGTGCTGCCCTTCAGTTAAGAAAGGAGAGCAACCTGACTTTAACAATTTCACAGTGTCTTGGTAGAAGTGTTACAAAACCATTACTGAGTGCTCAGATCCGTATCACTTGTGATGATCAGAGCACAGAGTGATTCAGGAAATGCTCAAAAGCCTTGAGAGCATCTAGTCCTTTGAAATTAATGCCTGTCAGTGGGGAGATAATGCACAGAAAATGAGTTTGAATAGTCCAGGGGTCTTAGGCAGCTTTCTCCTTGAGATGGAGCCAAACCCTTTTCTGTCCTGACATCTTGCTGGTTGTGCTGCTGATTTAAAAACAAATAAAAAACCAAAAACCCAACCTACAATATACATAAAACCCAAATCAAACAACAAATGAAAACTGAGGTAGAACACTTCTCATTCTCACTTGTGTTTTTAAAAATGTCTCCTTCCAGATACTGTTGTCTGAAATAAATTACTTAAAGTTCCCAATTGCTGTATTAAGCTTAGTTGTAACAATTAGTTCTGATTTGTGGCTGCAGGTGCCTTTATTCCACGAGTCCCTGTCCAACCTGTGTTACTCCGATACCCCAACAAGCTGGTGAGCAGAACATTCTCCTGTTACTAACTAATAATACAGAAGGCAAAAGCCTCACTTAAGTGGTACCTACAATAAATACTTTGCATTGTCACTGAAGAATGTATTGTCCCAAGATTTAGCATAGAAGAGCTCCTGGAAGCAGCCAGGCTTCCCAAGGGTCACCGTGGTGTAGTTGCTATTCTGACTGAAAAATGACTGCTGGGCTTCTTAGCTAAAGAGGGGAGAGAGGAAAGTGTTGCAGCGGAAGTTGGAAACTTCCTGCAGTGCCACAGAGCCTGTACTTTGAAGTCTAAAATGGACACAACTTCCCTATTAGTCATCATTTTTTGGTGAACCTCAGATAGCCTTACTGCAAAGGGACTTGGAAAGTTTCTGAACAGAAGCAAAGCTGAGCCATGCAGTATATCCAGCACCTCTCCTCAGGAGAGCACCTTTGCAGATGTTCTCTTCATGCAGCATTTCTTGCGCAGCTCCACTTTTCTCCATCTGTGAGGCTGGGACCTTTTCACCTTTTTTTAAATTACCTGGTCATCCAACAAATCCCAAAAAGACCAAATTTTCACTTCCTAGTGTTTTGTTAGGATTAAAAATATGGTTGCTATTGTGGTTATTTGCAAAGACTCCTTTGTGTAATCCTTTTACAAATGAATGTCAAAAGTGAACCACTCAAGGGGATCAATATCACATTTCACTGATAAGATTTAAGGATCTGCCATTACACACTGTAAAAATAAACAGTGAGAGTGAGAAAAAAAAAGAAAAATGAAATATCAAAGAACAAGCATGATAAATCGTGCAGAAATGTCCTTAAAAACTAAATGAGATATTTATGAGAATTCCTCTCTAAAGGGACTAGTAAGGCCCGCTGACAGTGTCTTACTAATTTTTCCCTACTTCTGTTGTTTAGATCAGAGTGAATGATTTACAGTATCTAACTAACTATAAATGTTATTCCCAATTGTTTATAAAAGTCTGCCGTGCTTGTTTCCAAATATTTATGGCAAGGAATCCTATTTGCCTTTACACCTTGATTTATTTTCACTACAGGCCTATAAAAACATCATCCACTCTTACTAAACTTGTGCCTGTTTTAGATTGTAACTTATATGCTTGCTAACTTTCATCAACTTTTGTCATACATTTCTGTGTTTTATTTTTTCCTTAGGATACAGTGACCTGGACATGGCAGGGCTATTCATTGTAAGTTTCTTAATCCTACTCAAAATTACATACAGAAATTTTTCCCCTGTTGCTAAACAGTCTGCCAGACAGATTCCACTAAGCCAAGACACATGTTCTTCCAGATCTGTTTTTATGAGAGGGAAATACCTGGGGATAATGCTGTCATTCAGTAGCTTTCATATCTGAATGGCTAGAGGAAGGGTTAGCAAAGGAAAGTATTATTTCCAGTTCCACCACTCTTTTCTTTTCATTTTCTTATGATTCGCACATTACACTAGAACAAAGGGAAGGGAAGTATTAAAGAACCTTCACAACGACACTTAAAATATGTCTGGAAAATACTTTTCACTTTACAAACATTCATTAAAATGTGCATTTTCAGAATCCATATACCATATTTTCATGAGGAATATGTAGTGCATCTGAGTACACTAGTCCTGATTTACTAACTAATATTTGTAAGGCAGCTAATTTTGAAACACATCTAAGCTAGTGGAGCAGATCATAAGCACTTTCTAAGCTATCTTTATAAATATGTGTGTGTGTGTGTGTGTATATATATACTTTTTATATACATGCATATATATATATATATATATATACACACACACTTTATATATATATATATATAATCCTAATACCTGCACACTTAGACAATGGACATGATGAAAATGTCCATTTTAGTTTCCCAAGATTTTTTGCTGTTACTGCTATTGCTGATACATTTATCAGCATCCTGAGACTAATGAACATTGCAAATGCAGTACATAGTACAGATTTCCTCTATGGAGGATTTACACTGAAAGATTAAAATAGAGCTCTATCTTCAGTTATGACAGATGGAGTAGGAATAGGCAAAGAAAGACACAAAATCAGAGGTGTTGCCATGGGAGGGAGGAGGCTGCCCATTCACTCAGAAAGGAGAAATGCTCTAAGCCTGGTGGCTGCATGGTGAAGGCTCAAATCAAAACCTGGGAGCAGGTGAAAGGAACAGCTTAGCCAAATCATGAGGAGAGAAGAGATGGGTGGAGAAGAACCCGTAGATTCTTAACAAAACTAACTGCAACCAGGAGAAGAATATTCCCTGCACAAAGGGAATCAGATCACAAAATGCAGAACTGTCTCTCTCTTTGTAAAACTTCCTGGATATTGCGGCCAGGGCAGGACAGTACCAGTCTCCTTCTCAGAAACCTCCTGACATAGTTCCTGCTTTCACTTACTGCTTCTCTCTTACTTTTGTGCCTTGCTGGGAGGAATACCTGATGTCATGTGTTAGAAAATCAAGCATTAAGAGTGGACTCATGCAGAAGATAGACAAGATTCCATAGGTTCTCTTGCTTTTTCCCTTTTTTATTTTGTCCAATACAAGAACAGAGAGAGACTGCTTGAAAGTTTTCTATTATAACATACCTGCTGTAAAGATCAAATGTTAATTTCTGCTGAAAAAACACAGTAAAAAGAGCAAGTCGGAAGGAGAAGTGACTGTGCTTATCCTCTTTAGCAGTTTCTTCCTCCCCCTAGCTTATCTGTTGATCGTAAAATGTGTGACTTTTTACAAAAGCACTGATGGTCCTGACCCTACTGGCACTTGATTAACACATCTGTGTAAATGTTACTGTAATTTGCAAAATGACTAGCAAATACTAACAAATCCAGTTCTGCATAAGGAAGTGACTGGTCCTATTTTGCAGCTGAGAGAATGAAAGATAAAGTAAAGCTATTTCTCGGAATCAAAGCTCCTAAAGTTTAAAATCCAGTATCCATGGACCTCCTTAAACAGGGGGAGACATTTTACTGATCAAAGACCTGTGCAGAATTGTTAATGTGCATGAGAGCAGACAACAAATTGCCTGTCCTGTGAGCAGACAGCTGCTATATGCAGAAGCCCTGTTAAAAAAAATGCAAAAAGTAACTTTTTGGGAAACTTCACTGCAAGGTACTTAAAAACCTTGTCTAATATTGGCTTTGGTTTTTTGTGCGTTAAAAAGTTTAATCTACTGACATGCAACTAATTTTGTTTTTAATAAGTAAAATTTATTTTTCTTCCTCTTTGCCTGCAGTAAAGAGCTGTGCATAATGACACTGTGTCAGGTCTTCACAAGATTAGAAGTCGAGGTAAGAATTGGAAATATTTTTGTACTAAGATTTAGCAACCAGGGAATTTCTGTTTTAATATGAATGCATTATTCACATTATTAGTTATTTTTAGTGAACAATAAACAAATGTCTCAGAAACAAGAACACGCATCACAGTAAGTAATAGCTCTAATTTGTTGTCCATATGTGTGTATCATTCTGATGAGTTTCTAAGACAAGATAGGAAGATGTACTTGCCACTCTCCAGCAGATAAGCAGCTGAGGGTGTGAGATCATGCAGCCACTGCAGGAGGTCAAGAAACCAAATTCTTGCTCCTCAGCTGTTGTTTCTGGCAAACAGGTTTTATGAATAATTGTAGGGGTTTTTTTTGAAGGGGATGAAGGTGGTGTTTAAGCTGCCAGGAATTCACGTTGCTCTGTGAGCAAGGCCTGAGCCTCAAGTGAAGTAATGACCACTTTGAAAACCTTGACCGTGTTTGCGTAGACAAACCCGGAGTCACAACTTCATCTCACCCAGTGATGACAGAGTTTTCTGTGTACTGTGTGCCTGTGCTCTCTCAGTTTAGGAGTTATGTGACTTCTGAAGGGGAGCTGTAGTAAGCAGGGACCTATTTCAGACCTTGAACAAAGCTGGCAACTGCTTACAGAAGGAATGAGATCTCAAATATTCCTGTGAGCAGCTGGACCTCTCCCCTCTTTACAGGGGAGACAACTTTTAATTATAAACAGAAATTGTTATGGTTATTTGACAGATAAGCAATTCCATAAACTCACTGGTTTTAATCATAAAGAGAAAGGATTCCTTAAAAACAAACATTCAAAGGCTGTTCAGGACTAACTGTGTTTATATGGGACAGCGCTATAATAATGCATCAGCAACTGCAGTATAAAGCAACATACTGGCACACAATCAACAACTTTCTTCCAATGAACCATGAGCACCTCATTTTTGAATTGCTGTATTCTAGGAATTAAGGACAGAGCAGCAGAACTCAAGAGAAATGATAACCATGGCTGGGAAAAGGCACAGTAAACAGGGCTGTGAGCAAACACTGTAGACTGAAGTAGAAAGAGCAAAGCACTCCTCCACACACACTGCTTTGCAAACAGGTGCTGGTTCATGCCACAATAGATAATAGTTCATCTGGAGGCTATTTCAGTGAAAAGGTACTTCCAACTTCTTACATATTAACACTGAATCCTCAGTAGTAAACATGTTACCATTTAGATAACTGGGGGTTTCCTAGGTGTGGGAGGAGAGGGGGTTGTTGGGATTTTTTACCTTCTGCTTACAATTCCAAAATTGTATCCAGTTAGTGTGCTACTTACAACTCAGAACTATGATTCCTTAATGTTTTTGTCATGGGGGAATAATGTACAGGAAACTTATCAGTCACATGCTGACAGATACAATTAACAGGTACGAGGTGGGACTGCAGTGTGCATTTGAAAACATTAACACTCTCACATACACTAGTCCAATATATAACATCACTTAATAAGGATCTTTGAAAAGAAGTGTGCGGTATTTCAAACTCACATTCTTACCAGTGCAGCATTTAATCATCAACTAAGTATGCATTTATTATACTTTCCTTCTTTGGGGGTTGATTTTACATATTAAAGAAGCTCCTACCAATCCTTAGGAGATAGTTTTGCAGTAAATCTCATTTGTGTGGGGAGGGCAGCAGAGGCTGAGCAGTTTCTAAGGTGCCTGAGACCTCTAGCGCCCAGTCCTTTCATTGCATGGCTGATGTTTTTTTCCTGTTCTCCCGCACTCAAACAAAAATAACAAATCGCTCATGCTCCTAATGAAGTGGTAACTATTGAATTGATTGGATAACTCATCCCTTTCAGTTTCTGCCTGTTCATGTTCCTACTGAGGAAGAAAAGAATGATCCAATTCTTTTTGCTAACAGAGTCCGACAAACCATGGCAAAGTAAGTAATGGATCATGAATAAAAGCTTTGAGAACTGTTCTTTTATGTCCAGTAATTCCACATACAGCCTAGCCATAAAGTACAATTTAATCAAGTCCCAGGTACTATATATAGGAATTGCTCTAGATTTTCACTAAGAAGTGTCAAAACTCCTATACTAGACTATCTGATTGTTTTTACATGGAGCATAAAGAAGGTTGTCTTACATTGGAACATAGTATGTTCAGTTCACAGAAAACTGGAATAAAATGATCTCTTCTTGCTTGGCAAGGATAAGTGGGTGGTGGTTTGTTCATCAACGTTACTGGGCTGCATTTACAAGACTGTAAATCTGAAAACCTCATGGTGCTGCTCCCATAACGTAGTTCCCCGCTGTGGTTTCACAGTTTCATGAATTGGTGTGTATTGCTTTGTCCTGCTTGCAGCAGTGCAAGAAGGAATTACCATTTGTTTCGCATATCAGAGAAGGGAAACCACCAACAAAAAGTTATTTTCGTATAAGAAATTGATTTTACTTTTTCCTTAATTTTGTTTCAGTGCTTTGAATGTGCCAATCACTGATCACACTTTTGAAGATTGCAGACTGATGATTTCAGCAGGGCAGTTGACTTTACCCATGGAAGCTGGGCTGGTGGAGTTCACCAAAATTAGCAAGAAACTCAAGTAAGGGAAGTTTCATCTCTTGGTAGCATAATTACTAAAGTGCTGTCTGCCAAAGGTTAAATAACCAGACAACAGACTTGGCCATGTGTAATATAGCATATTTAGCATACAACTTACATAAATTACAAGGAAATCAGAGATGAGGAAAATCCCAGTAAAGACCTAATCCCAAGTGATTTTTGTCGCCAGTATTGCAGGAGGAAAGATTGCTTTCATCAAAGAAAGAACAGCACCTATTTTAAGCACTTGATGGTAATACTGGTGCAAATTTAAATTGCTTTAGTGGTGAGGCACTGGCAGCTTGTGGCAGGAAGTAAAAAGCCACCTTTCCAGCCTGAAATTTCATCTTACTGTTCTTAGTTTTACTGTGCAGCCATGTGTCACTAGTGATGTCAGTTTTTTCTGTCTGGATACAGTGGAATTTGAGGACTGAGCCATGTAACCATACTCCATCAAATAACCTGGCATGGCTGTGGTGAAATCTGAATGTGTCCAGTAAATCTTGACGTATTATTTATGTGCTGTATATTCATTTATAGAACTCTATCTGGAATAGTTAATGGCAATCCTAATTGTTCTTACCAAGGTGCAGTGGTGTATTTCTGCAGAGATCTGACACTTCTGAGACTCTAGCAATGCTGGTGTTTGGGTAGAGGGTTTGGTAACAGAGCTGAGACCTGCTCCCTCTGTCAAGGAAATACTTACCCTAGAGCATGATGCAGCAAAGTATTGCTACACCTGGGTTTATGGTAATGAAAAGCTCTCTGCTGGGGCAGCCTGGTAATTGGACAGACAGTTCTAGGTTTGGGAAGTTATTCTATGGAAGTCTGACATACCCAAGCATAGAACTGCCTGCTTTTAATATTAACAATCAGAGGGGAGCAGTCCTTTATTACTGATTTAAAGTAAAATATCTGGTCAGAAGCAGGGCATTGGAAGTGCTGTACACCCATGCCCTGTTTGGCAGTTTTTCATCTTTGAACGCTGTAGTAACTCCTACTGAAATTCCATCTGTCCGAGAACTGCTGTATAGAAATATCTCCTCTCCCTCATGTTTGCATAGCCTAAAATGGAATCATGTCAGAGAGCAGTTGGATACTTTCGCTGCTATTGCAAGTGCTTCCAAAGGGGGAAGAATTGGAATTGAGGAGTTTGCTGAATACTTGAAGCTGCCTATTTCAGATGTCCTCAAAGAGCTGTTTCTACTTTTTGACAGGGTGAGTAGTTGGTTAATTGACTTGTTGACAATATTTTGTTAGAAATCACGTACCAAAAGGATATTTATTATAATTCATTATGTCCACCTTAGTAAATGCTCCTTGGTTAACAGTTTCTGTAAGCAAGGTAGGTGACTCTCACAGTTTTGTTCAAAAGTTTCATTGGAGAAAACATTCATTAGTTTCTGCCTTGTGAGATGGCAGCCAGTTGTTGGTCAAGTTGCTGGACCAGTATCAAACAATACTCTTCATGCTGGTAATAGCTGAATATTTTCTTTTGCCGACTGCAGATTTTGATCTTATGTACATTTTGATAGCTGAGTTAGCCATTGTAATTAATTAGATAATTTAAAGCAGAGTAAAGCTAACTGGAGTGTTAACCCTGGAGTGTTCCTGCTGTGCTTGTGAAGAGTGCTGTTAGACTTTACAGGGACTCCTCTTGCTTCTCTCCAGCCATAAAGGGGGCTGTGTGTTAACATGATCATTTAGGCTTTACCCCTAGTCAGTGCTAATCTCTCCAATTTTCTGCTTCTCTCTGAGGATGACAAAAATGGCTGCATTTCTCTCTATACCAGAAGCTAGGGCACAGATACAATTAATCTTCTAGGCCTCCACATGTGCTGCAGTGCACACAGCCTGGTGTCCTGCAAGTGCCTATGGACTGGAGGTTTTCTCTGACTGTAAGAGCTTTCCCAGCTCGCCATCACTCCTCCCGATCAGTTACCCTTAGCAGTACACCTGTCCCTAGCAGGACATGGTATATGCTGATTAAAACTGTTCCAGGATTTTTCCACATGAAAAGTTTTTACAGGCTCTAAAATAGGAAAGAGTCAAACATATCTCTTGAACTGCTGAATGCCTTGAAGCTCTAGCAGAGCTAGGTACTCATCCTTTTGTCATTCCTGCCCCCCCATGTTGGACCATTGGCTCCTGAGACATGTAGTCTGAGTCCTGAAGCACAGTACCTACATCAGAAATGTGCTGTAGTAACCAGAGTAATTCAGGGCAATCATATTCCTTTCATAGTCTTTATATGGCACAGCATCAATGACCAGAAATAGCAACGTAATGTTCACTAAAAATCTGAGGGAATAAAAGATTCTGAAACCAAACCAGTGCAAGGCTGCATTCACCTTTAAGGAGATCAGCACAACTGAGGAATGGTCATGCTCATCTAACAGGGCTGTTTTCAAATTGCTTCAGGTATGAGCACAGGCATTCTGAGACTTCTGCTTTGTGGGTGTCAACTTCATTTTTTTTTCTCTAAAATGGTTCCTCAAATCACATAAACATAACAATGCAAAGAAGAAAAGAAATAGAGGCGTATCAACATGTGACAGAAACTAGGGAGGCGTAACTGACAGCCAGAGACGTGCACAGACATGGTGAAGTCTGAGCATGCAGATAAGCTGTGTTTTGCCCACGCCCAAGTCAGACACCAAACAGCTTTGGAAGGCTACAGAACACTGGATCTCAGAGCAACTGGCTTCAAAAAATCTTCACAATGTTCCTTGCTAAAGCTTTGCTGAGCGGAGGAAGTGGTAGCAGTCGTGGAGGAAACCTTGCACGTGGCCTTGGAGGGCTCCTAACAGGAGGTGGAGGTGGAGGGAATATTGGAGGACTTGTTGGAGGTCTCGTCAACCTTATAAGTGAAGCGGCAGCTCAGTATAATCCAGAACCACCTCCACCTCCTCGCAATCATTTTACAAATGTGGAAGCTCAGGAGAGTGACGAGGTCAGACAATTTCGTCGCCTGTTTGCCCAGCTGGCTGGAGATGATATGGAAGTGTGTGCCACAGAGCTGAGGGACATCCTGAACAAGGTCCTTTCCAGACACCAAGACTTGAAGACAGATGGCTTCAGCCTGGACACCTGCCGTAGCATGGTGGCCGTCATGGACAGCGATGCGAGCGGCAAACTGGGCTTTGAGGAGTTCAAGTATCTGTGGAACAACGTCAAGAAGTGGCAGTGTGTGTACAAGCAGTACGATACTGATCGGTCGGGCACTGTTGGCAGAGCCCAGCTGCCAAGCGCCCTGAAGGCTGCGGGGTTCCACCTGAGCGAGCAGCTGTGCCAGGTGATCGTGCGCAGATACGCCGCCGACGACGGCAGCATGGATTTCAACAGCTTCATCAGCTGCCTGGTGCGGCTGGACGGCATGTTCAGGGCCTTCAGGGCCCTGGACACAGATGGAAGCGGCCGCGTCAGAGTGACCATTGAGGACTGGCTGCAGCTGACCATGTACTCGTGAGGGTGTGGCAGAGAGGCAGCTTTGTGTGGAGGAGTCACAGGGAGCACTACAATCCTCTGCTATACAACTGTAGTCTTTGTCTTTAGTCTTCCTACAGATCTAGCTAGCGATAGATGGCTCAGCTTCAAGTGTGGTGATTCCTCTTGTGCATGGAATCTGCTTTTCTGAGGGGTTTGTGTAGGTTGTTGATTGGGCAGTTGCATAAGTCTGTCTTCAGAAAATTCTAGACTATAAGGGAATATATTGGAAAGATCAAAGCTTTGTTACTTTTTCATGTAAAGTGGCTTGTATACGAGTATAATTATTATATAAAAAACCTAGTTTGGTGTTGATGTTGCTGTTCTGATTTGTCAGCAGTCACTAAGCTGGAATAAAGGCTGTTTGCCTGAAGGCAGTCACTGGTAGAGTCTGGTGCAGTTATTTCTAGCAAGGGGAAAAACATCAGAGTTGCAATAACTGTAATGATCAGTGAACTTACATAATCAATTTCCTTTCTACTTGCATTTTTTCATGCTTGGCTGTTGAAGCAAAACGTCAGTGCTACTGTCAGTTCTATCTGGTGGCCAGGACAAAATTGAAGACTTACAGGAGCCTACTTTTATAATGATCACCTCCATCCTACAGTTCTATGAACTAGACTTTTCTCTCTTTCCTTCAAGCCTAAACATAGTTATAAAGCAAACAACTTAAAATACTACATTTATATTTAGAGAAACTTGAAATAATTGTGCAGTCACATAGCAGACAGACAGCCAAAGTCAACCTCCAGCTATCTGAGTGAAATTTCATCAGAGTGCAGCATCCCACTCAAGGTAGTTACGCAGTTCTGGCTAAGATGTCAACTTCTCAGTGAAAAAAAAAAACAAAAAAAAGGAATAATATTAACTGTTAAATGTACATTTCTTTGAATTAAGGATTCCATTGTTGATCAAAAGAGCTCAAGGCAGATTTCTTGGCAAGGCTTTGCTGCTTTAAACGAAAATTGTCTTGGGTGTGTGCGAGCTGGCTGGAACGTGAAAAGATGAGTTAAATAGGCAGCCTGGCACTAGAGGCAGTCTCCAGATGTGAGAGTCCTCACACCCCTGCCCTTCCCCAGGGACATAGCAGTGACTCATTGAGAAATACCACGCAATACCTGCAAGCCATCTGCATGTTAATGGGGTGCTGTGGTGTGGTTTGGTCTGTAAATTTCCATAGCTTTGATTTCTAAATCTTGCACTTACACTTGGCAAAGAGTATTTTTCAAACTGATGAGATACCCTCCCTTGTATAATTGCAGAAAACTTTTACTTGAAATGAAACTAACTTTACAGTTTGTGCCCAGACTTTTTTCCTTCTGCACTTTGTTAAATAGCAAACAGAAAAATACTCATATTGTCCCAGAGAAAAGAGGCCAGTTCCTCTCTAATGGTATTCAGCCTCCTCCCAGTTCTTCAGTGGAAAGCACTCAGTTGTCCATTGTGCCACATAGTGCCAATTTGGGCTCTGAGTAATAGAAAAGTGAGCAGGAGATAAAGTGTGGCTTAAACAGCAGGACAGTGCATTGGCTTCCAAATACCTTGTAGGGCAGTGCATAGGCTTCAAAGGAAGCTTAAGATAAACCAGGTAGATTTGGTTCTCCTTTCACTGCCATATATTTTATTGCTGAAGGTTCAAACTCAAAGCAACAGCCTCGCTCTTGGCCTGTTGATTCTGGATTGTTGCATTGGTCTCTGAACCTCAGCAAGTGCCAGTGCTGCCTGCACTGCAACAGTTACCTCAAACACTGGATTCCAGTTATTCTCAGAGCCTTCCTGAAGGCCATGTACTAGAGAAAATCTTTGTTTTCAATCTTTTTTGTTTGTGTTTTGTTTGTTCATAAAATAGAAATCTATACCCAGTTTGTAGCTACTGGAAACATGTATTGTTATTCCTGCCTTAGTCTCACGGATTTAGTGAGCTCTTAGGTTTTTTCCCAGGAAGAACAAAAACCTCTAGTATTGTAAACTGTCTTAGTGCATGTGTTGTGTTTGATTTACAGAAGAGCTTTTAAAGTGATTTGCAGTATTAGCTATAACTACTGCCATGCATGTTTGGGTTACAGAATGGAGATGGCACCATCGACTTCAGAGAGTATGTAATTGGTTTGTCTATTCTTTGTAACCCAGCCAACACAGAGGAGACTATTCGGATGGCATTTAAGGTAAGTTCAATTTAGTGTAAATCTACAAAACTGACAAATCAGAACTGACTGTAAGTCTGTTAGCTTTCAAATCATAAGTTTATAGCTTCAATCTGTTATGCAAATGTAAGTAATTCTCTTAAACCAATTGACATTTAGAGTGTGAAAGGGAGGGGAAGAATTGCAGGCATCACAGAGAAGGGTTTCAAAAGCCATGTAAAGGCACTAATGAATATGTAACTTGGCAGGCTAACTCCAAAAATGATTCAGCAGCACTTGTAGTTTTTTTGCCTGAGGTTTTTTTCTGCTGTGATTCTTCAATGTCACAATAGATGGAGTAATATCCTCTTGTGGGTCAAGCCTCACTAGAGTCATTGTTCTTAACAAGAGGAGGGAGAAAAAAATCAAGGGCTGTTCAGGAGTAGCACATTGAAAACTGGGCTGCATCTAAGAACTGCTGGCTTGTCCCGTGGTGCCCTGATAGTACTGGAGTCAAGGAGCAGTAGCTGCTTTCACATCTCAGGGACATGCGGACAATACACGACGTGGGATGCCCATGTTGAGAATCCTTGGCTCTTTTTTTTAAGTAGCTCTTTGACACAGATCCAGTTGTTTTACCCATTAATCTGGTTTTATGAACTCTGTTGAACAAAATATAGAGGTACAATCATGTTCATTGTAAACTGGGTGCTTCCTAGTACTGATGCATACTTGGGAAGTACCAGAGGCTTTGTGGCAATCCATTATCCACTGGCTTCTTTTCAGATAAGCACTAGAGCTGTTCAAGGTTCATTTTTAGGGATGTTTCTTCAGTATAGATTCCTATAAAGAAACAAGCCTAGCAGCTATTGTTCCATTATAGTCTAGTTTCCTAGACTATACTCTTCAGAATCTTAACAAGTGTGCTGATTAAAAATCAGGAATTTTTTGTAATTTCCAGTTTTTAGCACAAAACACCTGGTTCAGCTGGTAAAAGCCTGTTACAGTCTAAAATGGAACTATGGGTCCCTTTTGCTACCTGTTTTCTGTGCCACTAAATGTCTTCTCCTTCACAATGGCAAAGTTTGCCTGTCACAAGTATTTAAGAATTACAGCAAACAGTCCCTTGTATTTCTCCAAGGGTTATTCATAGCAGATGGTTACTGTCACTGTACTGGGAAGGATGGGATGATCAGTGTACAACAGCCTGCACTCCAGGAACCAAAATTCCTTGTTAATTACAATTAATTCCTTAGTGAGTGATCAATCACATACACTAAAATTTAGGTATGTCAGAGCATAAACTATGATAGCAAGTTTAATCTGATAGCAGATGTGCCATAACCTAGTGGAAATGGAGACTAAACCCTAAGATGTTCCAGTATAGCCTGGCTGAACTCAGTAGACTCTTAGCATAGCTCATGGTAACAATAAATCTATATCTTTGTTTATGTTTTATCAGTTTTGTATTACTTTTATCACTGAACCAATGCTGTGAGGTTGGTTTGTTTGCACAGATTGTTCTATTCCCAGCTGTAGCATGGACATTGTTCTGCAAAGTGTCTGCTTAGTCTTATTCCAGGCTCTTCAAATCCCAGGCGTTGTTCACAGAGCTCCTGAATGCTGGAACCACGATGAGTGGTTAATGTGCACAGAGGGCTCACAGGCAGAGTGATGCCAAAGTGTTTCCACACATTCTGTCTCTTCCAGCTCTTTGACATGGATGAGGATGGGACTATAACAGAAGATGAGTTTGCTTCTATCATTCAGTCAGCACTGAGGCTGCCTGAGCTTGATGTTTCTGTGCTCTTTAAAGAAATAGATGCAGATGAAACTGGGAAGCTCTCCTATGGTAAGTTACATCCTTTTGCTAGAAAGAATACTCTGATAGTCATATTGACAGGGAGGTTCCTTTTTTAATTCCCTCAAATTCCCTGATGGTTCTCATACCTTGTTTCTGGGGAGAACTGTTTAAGCACAGGTTTAGAATGCTTTGTGTGATATTCCTAGGTGTTTTTAGAGGGAACTAACTGGAGATCAGCTTCAGTGAAAGAAGCAGGCACTGAAATTTTCTTTGATTCTGTTACTGCACTGTAGCATCTTTTTTTTTAATGTTTTTCAGAGGAGTTCAAGAACTTTGCACTCAAGCATCCAGAATATGCCAAGTTGTTTACTACATATTTAGATCTCCAGAGACACCAGTTAGGTGTGTTTGAGGAGCAAGACACTGAGCTACCCAAAGGCAAACACAGCCCAGCTAGGAGCACAGCCCCGGTCTCAGAAACAACACCGCTCGCAAGAAATAAAGTCTGTCCTGAAGGCAATGAAGAAGATAGCTCAAGTACCTCTGACAAAAAGGATGACTGAGAAGAGTTAAATAATTCAGCTCTTGAATCCTACAGGATTTTTTCCTCAGCTGTTCATAAGCACAAGTGATGTAAAGTAGAGATGGAAGTTACAATTTCAAAACAAGTCTTTTTTTGGTTTTTTTTTGGTTGTTTTTGGTTTTGTTTTTGTGTTTGTTTTTTCTTTTACTTTCATATCAGGAGGAGTTATTCCTGTTTGATTGTAAGGGAAAAACCACTGTTCAATCCTTAATGTCAGCATCACAGTACTGGGAATGTTGTTCAGTGTCTTTCAAGTTCATGCTTCCACAAAAGTAACAGGTGTGCTAAGAGGAGTACGAGGCTCCAGCACTGCATTCTCTCTCAGAATGGAGACTGAGGAGTCCACTTGTCTAAAAACAAGTGGGATTTTTGGTGCTGCTCAATTCCTCTACATCCCCAACATGACTTAAGGGAAGAAATTATGCTAGAGTGTTTTAATTTGCAATATCACTTAGCCATTCTCAAGTTTCTGAGACACACAAAAATGAGTTACAGGAAGCTGAGAGTTTAAGATTATGTTTTTTGGCCCTCCTTAGATTGTCCTTAACTACTTATGAACCACAAAGCCTAAGCTTCTGAACAAAACGTGCTGGTTCATTGATGTTAACACTTCAGGCCTAAAAGCTGGTGACAGATGGAAATGGCTGCACTTCTAACAACAAAAACTAATTGGAATTCCAAGATAGCAGCTTACAGTCTAGAGGAAAATGCAGACAGTAAGACCTAAGAATTAATGGACTATTTCAAAATAAATACCATGTTGTTTACAGTAACAACAGTTCAGGATCACATTGGGAGGAGCATTCAAAACTTCAGCATATTTTTATTCTCGCAATTATCAACAGAGGAATGTGACCTTGCTCTGCAAAGCTTGAAAGGCAAATATGCTGTCAAACCATAGTTCTAGTACTTAGTATCTACTCTAAAGCTGTCTCCTGGAAACCATGTTTGCATTACTGTGCCATTACTCAGTGTTCTTGGGGTTTGGTTCAAAACCAAGCTCCTTCTAGTCAGTGATTTGAATGTTTTGCCTCGGTCCTCTCTAGTGCACAGGAAATTGGGCCTTTACCTTTTTCCATCCTTCATCTGAATGCACTTTATGCATTATTTAAAATATATAGCTATTTAGGCAAATACGTCTCAATAAAAACTTGGAAGGGATGAAAGGGAAGGTATTTTCAAATAAAAACTGAGATGAGCAAAGCCTAGACTGTCTAGTACCAATAATAACCAATTTTCAGCAGGTTTTCATATGTGAAATGGTAACCTCTGCCTCTAAGTTATTGCTTGCAGTCTGGCCACAAGCTCATTGCCATGTTTTACTTTCTCTGTTTATAATTGTGCCTCTCCTGATGTTTCACGTGCTTAAAATAAATCTATATTTTTAAAAAGACTTTACTTGTACAGCTGTCCTTTTAGTACAGTGGGAAGGGTACTTTGTCTACCATAAGGGGCTGAGGGGGAGTTTCCAGGAAATCATGCTTAAGATGTCTTGCTTTGGTAAACTCAGTGCAGCCTGCAGTTGGCATTTTCAGTTCTTTGTATGATGGCACTTTGCTTTATGGTAGGGCTGGAAGAGCAGGACAGGACCAATGCTCTTCCCCAGAGTTACTTCTGGTGACCACCTCAACAAGAGGGATTATGATACAAAGGTCTGCAAATCCATGGAGAGAGACCTCCATTTTTCATTGGAAAATAAAGCATCTCCATTTACGTGTAAAATGAGTGACCTCAACCACAGCTGAGATGTAACAATTATGGCTTTTAGTATTGTGAACATCATGGAAGAATCTTCTCCCAGTTAGAGAAGGGGAAACAGGAATACAGTTAACTGGAATGAATACATATTAATTCTTAGCAAGGATGCTTTTACCTAGCATGTTAACCAAGGTCTCAGCTTTTCAACCAGCAGTAATCTCTACAAAGGTGCCTTCTATTCCAACCTGTAAGAAAAAATGGGTGGGTGAAGATGACAAAGGAAAGCACTTCAGGGTCTTAGGATGCAAAGGCTGCCCTACACACACTCCTGCTGAATCCAGCCACAGTCAGCAGCAGGAGCTGTGCTGTCCAATAGCACAACACGTTTAGTGATTTTATAAAAATCTGCAAGTCACACAAGCCTGTTGCAGTTAAAGCTAAAAATATTATATATTAATAAATATAAAAATCTACCTTTCCCTGAAGTTAGAGGAAAGGCCACAAATGGGTTTGGTATGTAGCAGTGATTGAACCATGCTCTGAAGAGAAATTAGCTAAACACTGGAGACACTAACTCAATATACACACATCTGCTGGATGTGCGGGAAGGGAATACATTAATTTCTAGGCATCATCGTGCCTCAGGGAGCTTTTAAAAGGACCAAACTAAAAGCAGTCTGCAATAAACAGGCATTACATTAAGTGGCAGAGCAGGAACTAAAGAGAAGGAGAAGGTTAAACATACTAAACAGAAAATGGCTCTCAATCAGGCACTGAGGGATGACACCTTTCCACCTCAGACTTCCTGAGGTGTAAGCTCATAAATCTATGGGCTGCTTTAGGATCACTGTGAGTCCTGCACAGCAGAAAGGTGTATTTGGCCCCATGTCACCCTAGAAAACATTGTTTAATTAATCAGGACTTCTCTGTCTTGCTTTGACATAGATTTGATGATAAATCCTTCATGGATACAAAAATAAGACACCTAAAATAAAGCAGAAACTCCAGCAATCTTAACACAGGTGAGAATTGGACAAGTCTATTACAAGAGGGAAATCCAAGTTATTCACAAGAATACAGGCACATGGGATGCTGTTATTCATGAAGTTTGATAACTATATACAGTATGAATAAATCACATTTACATTTTTTTAAATCTAGGCTCCTGTTTCTAAACACATGAAAGGCAATGCTGGTTCACCTAGAAAACTGAACTTTCTTTGTTCACCCTGGAACAACAAAGACACAAATACTAGAAGTTTAAGAAGGTGAATTAAGAGGGTCTCCACTGGCCACACCAGAGGTTGATTTCTGAGACAAAGATCTTTCAATCCAAGAAAATTAAAACTATTTGTACTTCCTTTGCTGCATCAGTGTTACTGCCTAATTAAGTGGAAACAAGGATGACACATCCAGGTTTCATGTCAGGTTATATCTGTATAGGATCTGGTCCTAAACTGCCAAAATCACATCATTCCTGGCTGGTTGCTGTCCATCAGAACTATGAGGAGCAGTAACAGTTTAATGGAAAGCATCTGAAAATGGCTCTCCTCACATAGCTGGGCAGCACCAAGCAGAGGCACCATCAGTGACTGCTGCTCCTGAACTCTGGTGCTTGTCTGCATCAGGACAAGGGAGGTGTCAAATCATATCCCCACAATATTCCTGTGAGTGTTACAGTCTCTTCCTCATCAGCTTGCTCCATGGCATGGGGGATGCAGGGGAGGCGAATTTCAGGGATTCCTAAATGGTTTACAGGGGAAATTCTGCATGACAGTTGTGTGCTCTGCCCATTCATCCATTCCAAGGCCCCAGCAGGACTAAGAACCCCAGGAATCCAAGGGTTGTGTTGTGTGACAGCTCTATTGACCATTCACAGAAGAGCTGCACAGGGTGCTTGGCCACATCTGCCTTGTCCCTTGCAATTTCCATCTAAAACAAAGTATTCCCTGGGTAGCAGAAGTCTGAGAAACATTTGTCGAGACCTTTCTTCTACGGTGGTCAGCCCACCAGGGCTCTATTCCTGGACAATTCCTCAGGCACCGTGCCAGTGCAAATAAATACACCATTCTGCCTGAGCAGGCTCCTGGTGGTGTTTGCATGGGTGCCAAGAGCTACTCAGAACCCGTGGATTTGGAAAATCAGGGCCCAAAGCTTAGAAACTAAATGTAAAAAACATCCCTGCACATACAAACACACCCACACTGGACAGTGCTGTGAACTGTTTGACCACAGCCTTCAACAGGGAATGCAGCCTGAGATTTCATGCTGAGAATTACACAGCTCTCACTTTGAAAATGCCACAGGAGAAACTCTAAAGAAAGGCTTGGGAGGTTGGTAGCTACATCCTGTATGATTTGCTGGAAGATTGACCTCTGGTCAGTGCCCTCTGGCTTACCTTTTTCCCTTCTGTTTTACATCTCTTGAAACAACCTACCTTTCTCTCCTCCACTTTCTCCTCCACATTTCCACCTAAAACATAGCTACTACCATTAAAAGTTATATTCCACAGCGATTAAAGTTTTAAGGTTAAAACATAAAAATTACTAAATCTGGTGGGATTCAGGGGCACATGCAGTATTCAAGTAACTACTTTTACTGGCCTACAGTAAGAGCAAACTTGTCAAAGGTTGCAAGGGATTGTAATGACATTGAATTAATTAATTTTAAATCTTTACTCAGTGAAATAACATTTATTAGACTGACTAGCAGTAGGGAGACGTTTGTCAGCAGTGCTTAAGTTTGCAGACTCTCTGTTACTATACATAGCCAGAGAGGCAGAAAGTAAACATCTTATAGGATTAGCAGCTATGTTCATAGCTGAGATGAAATTTGAACATTTCATTAGTATAAGATTGATTCTGACATTTCATAAAGCCAAAATGCAAACAATAAAATGTGTCTGATATAAATACAGCATGCAGCACTTACTCAGATAAAGTTCAAGAAGCACAGCAGGTTTAGTGCCATGACAAAGGAAATACAGGAGGGTCATTTAAGGACCCAACTTCTGCTAAGCACTTCAGTGTATGCTTAATCCTATAGCTATCAACCAGATGCTTTGCATTTATTAAAAGCAGAAAACAATACTAATAATCAGAAAACATGAAAAAATTCCATGGCTAGTTATTGTAAGGATGCTGAGAACTGCATGACCATCATCAAGGAACACAACACCACAACTGATTAAATTTTATTTATTATGCCATCCTCTTAGTTTGCAATATTCTGTAACAACTACAGTTTGACTGGTGAGATTTCAGAGACACACGACAATGATATCATAGAAAATACTTCATTACCTTGGCTAAGCACTACTTTTTAAGCCCCTTCCTCCTGCAACAGGTTGAAAGTAAATATGTGCCCCTTCTCTATTCTCACATCGTGATTATTCTTGGTTTTCATACTATTACATGCTTTACCATGCTGATAATAAATCAAGATTAACATTTTTTCATCTGTTATTTTTATTACAAGTTTTATTCCAGGAAACAGTCAGTTGAAAATCTTCCTTTCAAGACTGAAAATGGTATGTTAAAAAGAGGTTCAAGCAAGGCTCATCTCTAAAGCTGCAGCTGCATGTGCATTGCTTTGCTCTATACTGGGCATAGGTAAGAGCATTCATTTGAAGGAGGGAGCATTCACCAGACTAAAGCTGCCATTAAAGGCCTCACAAAGGAACACTGCACAGCCTTGCCCATCTAATCCATTGCTCAATAATTTCTGCTATTAGAAAAGTTTTTCTTCTGGTCTAGCCTGAATACTTTTGCAGCTGAAGGGTTGTGTTCACCTTGCTCAAGGAGAATTGATTAACTTCTAGTTCTCTGCTGGGTAACTATTTATAACTGCAAATACCTATATCCAGATCTTATCATCATGCCTGTTTCACTCTTGCTTTTCCCAGCCTGCTTTTTTTAAGTCAAAAAGCAAAATCTCTACTACTGATTCTTTTCATTTAGGTTCTCCAGAGAGAGAAGCTCCCAGCTTCAGCTCCAGATCTAGCACACCTCAGCAGACAAGAAGACTTCCTGTAGTTTGTAGTTTGTAGTCAAAGCTCCTGTTCATACACCCCCAGTGCAAAGCTTGGCTTTTCAAAAACAACACAGCATTGTCCACTGTAGAGCTATCTCCAATCTAATGAACTGCTCCCCCCTTTCTCTCATCCTACAGCTGCTCATTCCTGCCTACTGCAGTATCTTCGTTTTATCCTTATGGAATTTAAAAGATCAGTTTATCAATAACATTCTAATGTGCTCAAGTTATTGTTCAAAAGAGCTTTCTTATTTAAAAACCCTTTATTTCCCTTTTGTTAAGGACATTATCTTCCTCAAACTTCACTAAGCATCTGACAGTACACTGTAAAGCTTCTACAGATTAGATAGACATGATGAAAGCTTAGAGGCTATAATTGTTCAAAAAGAATGATTTCCTTTTCAAAGGTAAACATCAGCCTTGCAGACAAAGATAAGGCCAAGTGCACAATTAGATAGGCACTCAGTGTTTCTGCTCATATCTCTGATATCAAAGATTGCAGGAAAATTCAAAATGTTTTCTTAAAACGTAAAAAAGAAATGAACAGGAAAAAGTGTAGGAGACTAGAAGGAGTCATACCAGCAGTGCCAGCAGCTTTTAGAAAAGTTGTTTTCCTCAATGTCGGAAATCTTTGAAACAGGAGATACCAGCCATGAGCTACAGCAGCCATTCAAAGCAGAAATCATTTCAAATGTTTACATTTTGTCCACTGGCCTTTCGAATGAAAGCATGCCAAACCCCATAATGTTATTTAATCATGTCCTTAACAGCCCATCTCTTGTAAGCAGAGCAGTATATGTCAATACACACAGTGCGGACAGAAACAGTGTCATTGTCACCTATGTGGTTTAAGTTCAGGTTTGGACTATTATTAACTCAAAGCTGCACTAAACCTAACACAACCTTCGAAACAAACACAGGCACCATCCTTTCTACCTTTGGTATTACCAAATTTAAGGCAAAAGTCTACCCTTTATATACTGCAAACTTCTCTTTTAGTAGAACCAAAAGAGATCTTTGCCCTTTGGGCAACAAGCACTAGGAGACACCTTTGACAACACTCTCCATTATTACTCATTTTATTAAAATGGGCTTTGCTTCTTAAGCAGAAGAAACAGCCATTGAAGCATTGGATAAAGCACATAAGAACAGTTTCCACCTTTCCTGGCTATTTAACTGTTTATAAATAGACAAAGCAAAAAGAAAGCAACTGCCCTGCCGAAAGTTGCACAGGAGGGCACTGGTGTAGCAAACATAGAAACACAAGAGTTCTGACTCATGAATTACCTATGGGTGCTCATGGTGTTCCAAACCCTGCAGTCAAATTGGACATTATTTGCTTTAACTCCCACTCCCACTTATTATTTTTTCAGATGCAAGAAGGTGAACTCAGCATTACACACTGAAAAGCACAGATTAAACACATTTGATAGTCGTGGCAATATGATGCATTTAGACCCTTCTAGCATCTTTTTCCCTATCAAAACACTTGTGCCTCTTACCTACATCTATCTCTGACTTGCTGTCACTAGGCATTTTTGTGGTACTAAGCCTGATTCTTTCCACCATGGCTCGGGGCAGGCCAAGGTGCAAGAGAAAGAGATCTCAGTTCTCTCTGCAGTTGCAGGGCTACATCAGCAAGCTCTGCCCAGCAGATAGGTCAGTGTCTGACCTTCTGGTGGAGTCAGTCAGTCTCCATTTACTCTTCTTCCAGCCTAATGTGAACAATTTCACAGCAGACAAAAAACCCCTCCCCTCCACCTAATCTCTTATTATTTTCCCTAGTGGAGTCCATCTAGCTTACATCAAAGAACTGTCCTCGTTAAGCCATTGTTTTATAAATCTGCTAATATTTTTCCTACCCATAATAAAGAAGACACTGCTGATAGAAATATGTCAACAGGAAGACAAACAGGCAGCATTTGACATGCTATTAGTCTGAGTCTGGGTGGAGAAATAAATCATGGATCACATACTCCTAAGGAGGAAAGCACTGTTTATTTCCACTGGATTTATTACGCACACATCTCCTGTACAGCACGGTGACAAAACACACCCCACAAAAAGGATGTCACAATGTACCCAAGAAAGGACTGTTGATGCAATAAGGACAAAATATTCTCTCCTTAGAAAAGGCTTCAGTCTCTTGGGAATATATCACACTGGTCACACAAAATGAAGCCATCTGGAAGTGTCCTTTAGCTGTATCACTGTACATGGCAGGGTAATTCATCAAGATTGAATCATTCCTAAACACTGGATGTTTCTCTGGAAGTAGTTTGTTCTATAAGTGCTTAAATATTAAGTATTTCACCCCTTTCTTTAAAATATTGCAAATTCTCACACTATTCTTAGATGAAAAACATATGATAATCCTAGCCTGATTCTGAATCAGACCTACCCATCAGTGCATCCCACCATCTCCTAACTGAGAAAATACAAAATAACTTGATGTTTTTTTAGCCATCTACCTACATTTCAGCTCGCCATGCTCTCCATAATAAATGATACTGATACTGCAAAACTGAACCCAATTTATTTTGGTGACACTTCCTAATTAAGAACAGCAGTAAAGAAACCACCTTGGCAACTGTTTCAGATGCAACCTTAACTATAAAAAAAGCCAGCATTATAATGTGAGAATCTCTTCTCTCTTAAAAAGGGCGCTTTGCAATCAGGTCACCCAAACTCTAAGGAATAAAACACATACAGATGTGGAGCCTTCAGTTAAAAGAACTTCCTAGCTGGAGTCCTTACTGGTGTAATGGACCATCAAAAGAAAATATTTACTTTGGATTAGAAGTTTGTCATTACACAGGTGCCTGTAACCCATCCACTTTCAGATGGTGGGGAATGATTTAAAAAATCAAGAGCTCTTCTTTATTTTTTCAGAAGCAGTTACTTCAGAGGAAGTGTCTCAGGTGAAAATTTACCTTGATCTCTAGATAAATGCTGTGTGGAAGTACTGAGAGACAGAAGGTCATTTTGTTTAAAGGGCAAAGGTGCCTCTGTGCCTAATG
Organism: Prinia subflava; assembly: GCF_021018805.1. NCBI lineage: Eukaryota > Metazoa > Chordata > Aves > Passeriformes > Cisticolidae > Prinia > Prinia subflava. The sequence continues at coordinate 11,986,543 of NC_086259.1, forward strand.
TACCATGTTCCAAAAGCTACCTACAGCTCAGAGGACCAAGTATCAATAAAATACATTTTCAGTCTGTTTTTTCAGAAAACACAGCCCGGGGCACAAAGAAAATCCCTATTAAATCCATTTTAATTGTGAAAATAAGATCTCTGGAGGACCTAAGCACAGGACTGATAAGAAAGTACAAACTTCTTTTCCTCCACTGCTTTCTTAGGGCACACAAAGACTGATGAGAAGCCAGGCATCCTTCACAGTCCTGGTGGAAGAACAACTTTCACCCTGGCAATTAGGCAAGTGCAGCCAGAGGCACAGCAGAGCAGCACGACACAGACTTGTTGGCTCACAGGAGCAACCAGGCAATTTCCCTGCAGTGGGGGTGAAGGAAGGGGTTTGCCACCCAGCACAGCCAACCCCGAGCTCTTTCTGTGGTGAGAGCCTCACTCATGGCTGGAGGAAGCTCCTCTCATTGGAAGGGCACAGTCCCACACTGAGCAGGTTTTTGCTGCTGAGGGTCGGGGCTGGCTCACAGGGCAGCTCTGTGTGTGTTGGCTCCTTCCCAACAATGGCAGCTTCTGTTCAATTTTCATTATTCAGGGCTGGTTGAGGCAGCACTGCCACGGGGCCATGTCTTGCTGTGACCTGCTCTTGCTCACAGGCTTCTCCTGTAACTACCAATGTTCATCCCCATACTCCTTACAGTTCGGGTTCATTAACTGATAAGTGATTCAAAAGCCAGGGCTGCTGATCCCTGAATCTACTCATCAGGAGAGAACACCTACTGAATACCTTTAAGGGAACACATTCAGCCCTGGGTTACACCACAGACTGTCTTCCACGGCTTGAACCTTGCTTACATAGCTTACATAGCTGCAATCACGTATTTTTTCCCCTACTCTTTGACTGAAGAAAAATATTTCTAAAGATCCCACACCATCCCCATCCTACTATACCCCCTCCAAAAAAAAAAAAAAAAAAAAAAAAAAAAAAAAAAAAAAAAAAGGAAATACAAATCATTAACCTAAACCACAGCCATTCAGGAAATATTAATGCTCCTCCAGCAATATTAATGCTACAATCATGGTAATTTTAGTTGCATAATTATTTCACTCGATGTCTGACCACTAGCAATCTGAGGCCTTCTCAGAAGCAGATCAAATGAGATCTCCTCACTGTAAGAAAAGGTATCCCTCATTTGTTTGTTTTAGATATCACTGAACAACCCTGAAACTCAACTGCATCCCTCTAGGGAAAAGTTAAAGGTGATTTTTTTATAATATTACAGACAAACACCATTACAAACAAATGTGTGGGTTTTTCCTAAGAAACGCTAAATAAAGTCATACATTAATTATGTTATCAGGATCGTTCCCTTACTGCAATTCAATAAATGTAACATAGCAAATTTTAACAAATTCAGCAAACTTCAAGGAAGATTCAAAGAATGGCTTTAATTCATTCCTGCAAAAGGAACCAATTAAAAATCCAGCACTAAAAGGAATTTTGAATGTATTGCTCTTGAATGAAACAATGTTTGAAGAAGGAAATGAATTTGTTTATGAGACGTATTGTTGGCTTTGCTGAGTTTTACTACCACAGTTTTCCTCCAAGAGGAAATACATTATTAAACAAGAAAGAAGAAAGCGTCTCTCAATCCCAGTAAAGCAGCCCAGTGTTAATATCAGCAATGACATGGCAAGGCTTCTACCAGAGTTTTATTTGGTATTCTTCATTATAAATTTTCCAGAGCTTTCAAAATCCAATTTACATCCAAATTCCTTCCAAAAGGTTGGGATTTTGATGTGAGCTTATTGCGTATTCTTATCTGATTATTATTTTTTAAACTTGAGTTCTTTAGGGTTTGGACTGGCCAGTATTTTGGGCATTTTACAAAGCCTATAACAACAGGGGCCAAACCCCACCAAAATACAAATAATAATTCATTCAGCACAAAAACCTGACCTTTTCATGTACATTTTTGGAAGCTGCATTATCAGGTAGATCTGCCAAGAAACAGAACCCAGAAAATAGGTCCTACAAACTGTATACCAGAATCAGAAAATTATATTGTATGATAATGAACTAGCACAGTTAAGGAAGCATCAGTAGTGCCTTAGTGGTTCCTGAAAGTAAAAAACTGAATTAGTGTGCCATCAGAGCTGTGCTATTATACCACAGAAACACAGCACAAAGCTTCCAGCTCTTCTCTGTTCCTGGCCTCAGACTCGTTCCCGTAAGAAGATTGTGCCCTGCTGCTGCCTCTGAAGCTCTGACCCATTTTCTCCTTCTCCCTGTAGGGTCTGGAACAAAGTTTTGCTGAGATCAATGCAGAAGAGGGAAGAAAGAATGAGGATAAGAGAAAATAGGGAAAAGTATAGGATAAATAACATGAGATTCATCAGTGGTCAATGTTAATTATTAATTGATTGAGAAAGAGAATACTGAAGTGCTGTCTCTGCATTAAATCCTGCTTATGCCTCCTTACAGACACACAGATCAAGAGCTGCAGGGATGAAGCACATAGGAAAGGGAGATGTTGAAGACAACTACAGCAATTCTGTACAAAAAAAAAGCAGACAACCTAGTCACTGACCTAGATGTTGTAGAATATGGATAGTTTTGTTTTCAGTAGCACCCTCCCTGATGAAGTTATTGACCATACCAACTTCATTTGATTCTATCTTCTTTCTTCTCTTCTAGTCTTGCTAAATCAGCATATGCCGGCATAACTATGGAAACAGTATTCCTTCAATGTGGAATTTGCCTTCCAATTTTGGTCTAGGGTCTCCTAGAGCACAGCCCTGATGAAGAAAAAAATAAGATGTAGGAAGAAGGTTCCCACTCTCAAACAACTCATCCTCCCATCCTCAAACTCTGCCATGATTTCCTCCCTACTTGTTAATTTATTGAAAAGGCTCTTGTGCTAACTGGAGACCAGAGCCCAGCAAATACACTCACCTATTCCTTCTAAATAAACAAGCCAGCACTTAGCTGCCAGCACTCAGAGTCCTAACCAAGCAGGATCTACCCCTATCTTCTTTTTCCTTTTTTCAGCTCTCTGATAAAGACAAAAAAGACAAGCAAACAGGAGAAGCCATGTTTCTCGACTTCCTCTGAAGGTTTTGAGTCTAGCTCTGCTCACTTGCGTGAGGCTGCCTTAGCTCAGAGCCCTCCCTGGAAGCGCTGGGACCCGTGGCTGGAGCTGGGCTCTGGCAAACCTCAGTGCTGCAGGGCCCAGCAGCAGCAAAGCCCCTCAGAAAGAGGCCCTGAGTTCCACAGTCCCTGCTCAGAAAACCCAAAGGCTGCTGAGGAGCTGCACTAGCCGGGAATGGAACGGGCCCGTTGACTTCCTTCTGCACTGTGTATGCAAGCTCAAGGCTGATCCTTGCCCAAAGTAATATTTAACAGCAGCCTGCCATTAATCTAAAAGCTTCTTTGAAGAATTAGGAGTGAGGATGCACAACTTACTGCTCTGTGACAATTTTGGACCTTGATCACAAGGAATGATACACTTGGACAGCAAGAAATTGCAGCATGAAATCTTCAGAAAGCGATAGATATTTTTCTATGTTGAGGATATATCTGAATGTTCCATTTTTCCTTCTGAGTGTAATGCTTCACAAAGAATGTCTCATGGTGATTAATCTTCCAGTATCAGTACCTTTCCAGTACATAAACAAAAACTTAAGGTTTAGTTGGCCAAAGTAAAATCATATTTTTAATTGCATAATTTTATGTTTAGACATTTATATGGTTATATTTGCTGACATGCAAGAAAAGTACTTCGATTAAGAGCAGCTTGAAAACTAAATAATCACAGCAAGGAAGGATGACTACATGTTTACCTGCTGGTTACATCTCAGCTCATTTATTTTAAATGAACTAAGCAACAACTGGTTCTTCTAATCTATGTCTAGCTTCAAAATCAGAATTTTCATTCCCCTTTCTTTTGCATCAAAGATTCCTCCCTGCTGAGGACAGGACAAAATTTTTTTATTAGCTTCAGCAGATCTGCATGGAATTAGTAGGTCACAAAAGTTTCAGTTCCTGGAAGTGGAGGAGACAGAAGATACCTGGTGTGCAAGAGAGTGGCCGGCAGAGGAATGTCACAGGCAGAGCCATGTTCTATTATCAGCTCTATTAATTTGTGTCACAGCAAAATCTTAACAACATTTCCTAAACTTTTCTTGACTTTGCATCCAGAACTGACCTTTAGCATTGCTATTCACAAGTCCCAAGTACACGCTTTAAATCAGCATATTTACTGCACCATTATGGATGATTGGACCTCCCTCATTTTCAAAGCAGGTGTCTTTAATTTCTGTGGGAAAGTACTGAGTTTTGCGGGTCTTTCTGGAGCTCTGGTCTTTCTGGAGCTCTGCAGTGTTCGATCGGAGCGAGGGCTCAGCCCCAGGCCCAGACCTGGCTCCCCGAACGGAGGCTCCGCAGCAGCGGCAGCACCGCGGCCCCCGCGCCTTCCCGGGGCTCAGCACACCCAGCGGGGAAGCACAACCAGCGGGGAAGGATATCCAGCGGGGAAGGATATCCAGCAGGTGGAGCTTCAGGGCAACCCAAAAGGCCGCTGCTGGATTCACCGGGAGCTGCTGTCGCCTGCATGCCCGCAGCCAGCCGGGCAAGGCTTCCTGCCACAAGCGCAGAGTGCTCGGAGCCCAGCACGGGCACGATTCTCCCTCTAAGCAGCCCAGCAAAGCCAGTCTGGACAAACCCGAGCGCATCCGCAGGGCACTTGGTGAGACAGGGGAACACCCCCGGCTCCAGCAGCCCCGCCGGGGCCAAGCCGCCCCTGCCGCCCCGTGTGCCCCTTCCTGGGCTGGAGCACATGGCCAGTTCAATGTGGGCACACCCAAAGCACAAGAGTCATGCGAGTTTGAGTTCATTTGGCTAGAGGTGCTCCTAAAGCAATAATTCAATTTTTTTTTTTAATATATCTCTTCATTCTTTACAAAACAAGGTTAACTCCTAATGAAACGATTTGTGCTTAGTCCAGAAATGAAGAAATGGAATTAGGAGTTCAGTGAGTAACAACAAGGAAATCCCGTCTTCTCCTGCCCTGCAGTATTTCCAGCTACATTAAATACATGCACAAGTTTATTTGAAGTTGCTCTCACCTTGTAAAGCTTTCCTCTGACCTTTAAAAAAACAGTTTTAACTAGAAAAGTATGTTGTTCTTCATTTTACAGCCTCCACCTCCAGTACCTCTGCATTTGCTAATAAAGTTCAGGCACTGGGTGTCTCCAGAAGGAATTTACTGTCTCCTGCATATTACTGGCCAACATTTTGGGCTTGCCTGTTTCTTTTAACACACATGCACATGCACACTGCACTCCTAAAACCTCAGCTGCTCGGTGTGATGTGGTTGTTATGATGCAGCTTTCCCTTCAAATCCTTGAGCAGAGCAGCAGAGGTAGATACAGGTACATGTGAGTGAGTCCTGTGGCTCACCTGTGGTTTGCAGTGATGAATGACTCTAGATGCACAAATAAACACACAGGTGGCTAATTATAATTTTCTGTTTCTCATATAGGAAATGCAACCTCTCCTTCACATCCCCCAATGCACCCCAGGGCTCTGCTGATCTGGAAATTCATAGCCACTGTACTTAGAGAAATCGAGAGTCCATAGTTCCTACCATATTTAGGACATCAAAGTTAACTTGTTTTACTTAGAGTTGCTTTTTTCCAAGTCCACCTTCCTTCAATTCAGCTTCTTGCTTCTAACCTTTCAGCTTATCAGCATTGATTTATTTAATATAAAGTAGTGAGGTTACCTTAGATCAATTATACCTTTTTTTCTGTGCAATTTCCAATGCTTAATACATCTGTTACTGCTCAGCCGCAGGGACAACTTGTCCAGCTGGATCCTAAATTATTTCAATCCTTAATTCAATTGTATTTTTGCCACAGCCCAGCCAATGAGCATAATTCTTTTATGGCTAAGAAGCCTCTTTAGAAATAATCCAATAGCCCATATTAAAATATAGGTCATTGTGAAAACTGCCAAGTGCCTGACTTGTCATAACTTTGAGGACAGGCTCTGAGTCTCCTTTGGCATTGCTGATCCTTTCAATGCTTGGAGGCTTAATTTTAAAACAATCAGCTCAACAAAAACAATTTACTTAGAACTGTCCAAACTACTCAATGTTAGCCGGGAAGCTAAATTGCTACTTGGTGCTGCACTTGGATAAATGCTACAACTAAGGGCAACTCGAGGTTTCCAAGTACTAAATCAGTTCACAACTTGATGCTCCTGTTGCTATAGAACTGCAAAGGTTTTGGACAGCAAAAGCAAGTAAAACCCACTCAAACCTATACGTGAGGTGAAGACACCTGTAGGATGAATGTGTAAACCTTCATAAAACATACAAAAAGTTCTTAAACTTTGTAGGGAAACTGTCTTTTTTCACTCTTCAACTAATACCCCTTATGAGACTTGAATCCTTTCAAAAGTTTATATTTCTAGATATTCACTTCTCCTAAAGAGAAATAAATAACTGGTCTTTTTCAGTGTCTTTGAGGAGACTGTTTTTAATTGGCTGCTGGATTTCTGTCTCAAAAACACAGAATCGCAGTATCAAAATCTTAAAGAAATCAGTTGCCTGAGGACCACTAACAGCCACAATGATCCTTTCTCTCAAGTAACAGCAATGGAAAGCTCATTGCTTCTAGGTAGATAAGGTGAACCAAACTTTTTTCTGTCCTTGTGGATGTCCAGCACCTAGCACAACAGAATTCTGATTTGGATATAGCCACAGTGTAAACCTTGGGCAACTGTAGCGTGAACCTTTGCTTGTATGCCTTCTCTTAGTGAAAAAGCAACTTTATTTAGTATAATTACATTGTTTCTTAGTACTCTTAGAAAACAAAAATTCTCAAAAAATGAGAAAAAGAACTTGGATAAGTGAGGCTTTCATTTCCACATCTCCTTTCCACATATCATTCTCACTGGCCACAGAGAGTTCTGTTTCTGTACCAAAGAAAGAAATTTGATCCCAAATATTAGGCCCAACAGAAGGCACCAACCATTAATAATTTAAATGTGTCACTCTTTGTTTGGGCTTTATTGCTAATCAGTAAAATCAGCTGGTTTGCATTTGCAAAAGAATTCATCCTATTGTGCCTTCAGATAGAGGAGCATGATTCCCTTAAACTGAATGAGGCTACATAAAGATTGTCTATGAGGCTATCAAACATCTGAATGTTCAATGATCAGTACAGGACACAAGAAACTTAAGATCAATAAACTTAAGTAGCCTGTATTAAGGTACTTTTTTTTTAGTTATGCAAGATACCAAGCTCATTCTCAGTCTTTTTTTGCAGCCTGCACAATTGGATATATTTTGTTTTGCTGTACAAGCAGTGATATCAGCAAGAGACTGGCAGCAAAAGAAAGGACAGGTCCTCCCAGCAAGTAAGAACAGATTGCTTCTGGCTTTTTGTCTAGTCTTTTCAACAGGGGGAAAATAATACTCCGCACCTTGCCATCAGCAGTGCAGTGAAAAAATCATCTTGGGATCATATGAAATTCAGCAAATTCTTATATCACTAGATATTTTGAGTCATCTCTCAGTCTAGCTTTGGACATCAAAGCAAGATGTCTTGTTCAGGGTCTGCAGATGACAGAAATGATGAAGTGTCTTACAAAAACCTTGATTTAGACACCTGCAAATAATGCTATGGCCACATGGAGTTCCCAAGTTAAAACACTTTTCATGAATTCTACCCACAGGTGTATAAGCACAGAAAACTCCTACATGCAAAACGAGCTTCCCAAAGGAAGACAGATTAATCTGGTGCCTTTTTCTCATAACTGCCTTTTATAAAAGCAAGAAAAATGGGGGAGATATTAATCTATCACGACTTCACAAAAGTAGCTGTTACAATGACATTTGTAATTGTTAGTCTGAGCAGAAGACATGGAGATAAATAGAATTGTTAAGACAGGAAAGGAACTGACTAAAGAGGATATAATACTATGTTGTGCTATAAGGATAATTACAGGCTTGGAGTGAGATTACCCATCATGAAAGATCTGTTAGTGGGAATGATCTTATTAAATATTTGCATTAATAATATGCACCTAAAAGTTTATGTTTGCTAATGAAATTTGCAGATGATGAAGTTGGCAGGCAACATTTAATCAGTAAAGAATGGGACTCACACAGGGAAAAAAAAAGGAAACCTAGCATAATAGAGATGGGATGGAAGCAAACAGAATAAAATGGTAAACCTTGAAGAATTAGAGAAGTGACAGAGAAGAATGACTTTGCTGTTTATAGCCTGTTTGTGGACAAACATTTAGTACAGATGTGAAAAAAAGCAAGTGAGATCCCCTTCTCATTTAAATCTTAGCTGGTAGTCCTGGGAATTATTACTATTTCACTAAAGGTTGGTAAGACTTCATCTAAAATCTGGGCCATTTTTGCTCAAGAAAGGTCTATTCCAAGCAGAAAAGAGAAAGATTACACAGATATGTAATGTTAACATAGAGGAAGGACTACAGCAGAGCCAGCTGTACTGGTTCTCCTACTGAGACGAGGTCAGTGTGTGCCCTTGCTCCCTTTTGGACCTTTGGGACCCTGGCACCCTTTGGACCCTGCACCCACTTCTCTCTTGCACAAGCCATGATAAGGGAGGAGGATGGAGTGCACCTCCTGCACAGTCAGACTGAAACTGGGAGCACTCCCAGTTCCACCCCACTTACACACAGCTTCACAAACCACTCTCCTACAACCACCTCGGAGACAGAACAAGCCCCACTCTAAAGCAGCAGCAGGAGCTAGTAATCCAAAACAGGGAGCAAGAAAGGATATGCTGAAGCTGAAACTTAACTATTGTGTGAAATGTTTCAAAGGAGATTTAAATGTTTAAAAGACTCCAAGTGCTAGTAAAATGGAAAGAGGCCAAAGGGAGATGGAAAAGTTATGCCTTTAGAAGAAGAGAAGCAGCAGTGGTGTAATTATGAGGGATAAAACTCCGGGACTTCAGTGTCATTCTCTACACACACACATACTCTATACATTGTAAAATTATAAAGATGCCACAGGATAGCTTGCTTGGGTGACACTGATGGGCTCATGAAGGTCATCTGATGCCAGAGACAGCAGATCCCAGGTAAAACAAGCTTTGAAGGTGTGTGTTTGGGACAATCTCAAGCGATTTGACAAAGTTACAAAAGCTGCTACCATGAGAAACAGGGAGAAGCCTTGTCTTCCCCTAGGACTTGGCATTCTTGCATGAGCAGAATACCAAAATACTGTGAAGTGTGTCTGTAATATTTATTTTCAGTCTGAAGACAGTTTGTAACACAACAGGCACTGTCAAAATGCATGGTTGGACCAACCCAAACAAGCCCTTCTCAGTGAAAGAGATTAATTTCTTTAGCTCTAGGGAAGAGATATTATGTCAACAGCTTGCTAACAATAAAACATGGAAGCTTTAAATACTGAGTAAACATTACATTTGGAATGGCATTGTGATTTTAGAGACACTGTGAGCAAACCTGCCCAACCCACTCTTAAAGTCCAAGAAGCTGGGGCTGATGTATCTACTGTGATTAAAAGATGCCCAGTACAGTCTACAGCATGGCATCCTTTACCTGCTAACCTAGAAAGATGGGCACCCCTGCCAATGCCATGTTCCTATCACTGTGAAATCCTTTTAACATTGATTTAGTCAGAAGGCTTTGTTCCCAGCTCCTGCAGCAACTGGCTATTCCCCAAGTTTCTTCCATTACAGAATAACCAAACCTAACTTAATTCAACTTATGCACTTTGTTTGAAAGATGTTTAGTCTCCTAGTGTTGGTGAGCCTCAAAGCCAGAATGATTTTCTGTGGATGTACCAGCACATGAAATTAAATAGTTGGTGTATATATCTGTTGCACCTTTTACTCTTTCCATTGTATCTTGGATTCTAAGAAGAAACTGATGTCCCAAGTCCTCAAGTCTGAAACAACTTTGTCATACAAATCTACTCATTAAAAAATATCCCAAACCACAAGTCTTTAGTTCCCATTGCATTCACTGCTTTGATAGTTAGAACTCTTTTCATTTTCCCACTAAATTCATTGTGATTCCTTTGGTTTAAATAGTAGTGGGGTTTTTTCTAAGTGACATGTACCTCAATTTACTTATAAAACAATTATATCCTCTCTCAGTTACTGTTTTGTTTGGCTCAACTGCCAAGCTTTTGCACCAAGCGTGTCAGACATTTCATGAAGCAAGACTCTCACAGATGCACCAACTGTAAAGTGCAAATTCCAGCATATTTGAACAGTGTTTGATACCATCCTTGTCAGAAGCTGTTCCCAGGTTCATAGGAAGGACTGAGGCAGCTCCTGTCGCTCTGTAGTGTCAGTGGCAGAGGGCTGTGCTGCCAGCACTGGAGAATTCAAACCCTGCTGCCAGCAAGCACAGCGAGCCTTCACACCACCAGTAAATGGAGCTCTGAAAGCACACACAGAATTGTTCACTGGGGTTTTTTTCTTCCTAGACACCAATGTGTGAGTGACAGCCTCAGTTTACTGTTACAGCACACAGTATATTCTCCCATACACTGCACGGAACGACAGACAAGAACTTGAATAATTGATGACTAACCTAGCACTACCTGAATATTTTCTGAAATAAATTACAACCTACTTCCCAGCCAATAGTGGCATATCACTAACACCCTGCCATCTTGTCTGGCCCCATTGAGGCTTCTAAATACAATATTCTCTTCTCCGACTCCAACTCTACCCACTGTCAGGCTACATTAGGCATAACAAGATCCAGACAGATTCAAGATTAAGCAACTTTTTCATAAAATCCAATTGAGGAGTTTCTTACCTTGAGGGTGCAGCAGATATTACATTAACCAGATTGTGCACACTTTCCATGCAAGGACTAAAGGCATATATATATATATATGCAGAGTGACTTAATTCTCTTAGGAAATAAGCGGGGGCTTTCTAGATTCCTCCCACCATAGACATCATGATCAAGCTCAGCTAATTGAGACCTTGTGGGGAAAAGGGTGTTCCTGAGCAAGGCCTTATTTTTCCAGAAGCAATACAGGACTGCCGCTGTCTAGCGTAGGAAGTCTGTGCAGATCATTAAGGCAGTAATAGTCACGTGGAGAGAGGGGAACCAGGTTTAAAAAGCTCCTTACTGGCAAGGCTACATCTTCAGCTCCCAAAGAGGCTGCAGTCCCTGAGTGGTGGAACCAAGAAGGAGCAACCCCCCCTTCAGCCATCTTCCCCCTCCCCATAGGTACCAGGGAATGGGACAGAGACACCCCCAGTGCTATCTGGTGAGTCTGCCGACAAGACACCTTCAGGGCTGTGCAGCTGAGAGCAGAGGCTGCCTTTATGTCTGACACAGAGTGTGTCCTCTGTTTGCTGTGGGAGAATGGGGGTGCAGACACACTCAGGCGAGCTGGGCATATTTGGGGGCAGTGCACGGAGCACGGTGTGCATTTGGTGTGTGTGGTGCATGTGGTGGAGTGACTGATGGGTGGCACGAGGAGGAGGCAGCAGAGCAGCTGTGCACAAGCACAATCCTGCACAGGGAAACAGCAGCTGCTCACAGGGCACCACGGGACAGTCATACAGCAAACTTACAGCACGTATGGCATGGAGCGACCAAAAGAGAAAAAGGTCTTGTGTGGTGTATCGGAAAGAGATGAAGACAGGAAATCACAAAGTAACCAAAAGAGAACCTTTGAGCTGCATGGTCTAAGCACCTAAGTGCTCTGGAACAGTATAGCCACTGCTCAAATACTTCACTCAAATGAGGGATTTAGGATTCAAGTCAGAGCTTGGATGTTAGAACTTGAACCAAGTGTATTTTGTGAAGGTATAAAATCTGTATATTGTCACTAGCTGTCTTGCTAGTATCTTTTTACTCTGTAGCCTCAAGAGAGATGAGGAGGATGGCAGTATGTGAACTTTAACTCTGAGGTGATATTCTTTTTCACATTCCAAGTTTGCAGAGAAACCTGGTGTTTATGAACTCTGACTAGCATCTCTTTATGTATTACAATATGTGTAATACTGGTTTATTACCCCTAGCAGAGTAAATACCTGTAAAGGCTATAACACCTTCGAGAATCCTCTGTGACTCACCCTGCTCTCATGGATGCCAGGCAGAAGAGAACCTATTTAGTACTGGGAAGGGAGAGCTGTTTTCTGCCTTTTGTGGACAAATTTTATTCCCTTAACTGACACAGAACGTAGAGTTGACTATTCACAGCTGTAACAAGAAGAGTCTCTGAAAACCCCTTTCTGCAGCTGTATTTAGCCAACTTCTGGCACCAGTCACTGTTCTGCCAGATAATTCTTAGCCTATTTTACATGTAAAAGACTCGGGTTCCATTTGGAATAGCAGCAAATAGCTAATGTCCCACAAATGCCTCAACCTGACATCTGAATTTTACCAGCCTCACGCTTGCCATGAAAGAAGAAGCTGGGCATCCATCAGCCCTGGCACAGGAGCATTAGCAGTGTCCAGCTCTGCCATGTAGCCTGCATCCCACCGGCTTCTGATGTCAAAAGCCAAAATTTCTGTTTAACTAAAGCCACACTAGTGGACAGGGGAGATCAGCCGAGAAAGAAGGGAAGTGGGCAATCCAAGCAGGCTCTACCTGTTGCCTGCTAACAGCAATTTCAGCTGGCTGGACTAGGGATGCGTGTTTTGCCTGGCGGGAAGCGCTCCGTAGTCTGCGGCAGGACGGAGCCGACCTGAGAAACTCGGCGGGGAACCAGGGGCGGTGCGGGGCTGCCAATCGTGCGGGGCTCCGGGCAGTGCGGGCTCCGAGCCGTGCGGGGCTCCGGGCAGTGCGGGGCTCCGGGCAGTGCGGGCTCCTGGCTGTGCGGGGCGCGGGTCGGAGCTGGCGGGGCCGGGCGGCGGCCCCAGGTGCAGCCGCTCCCCTCGGAAGAAGGCGCGGGCAGCAGCCCCGTTCCCCGGGGGCGCCCCGGCGGGCGCGGGCGCCGCGGTCCCCCCTCTCCCGCCTCATTTGCATGGCTCTTATTACGGCCGTGCCTGGCTCCCGCCGCGCTGACACCGCCGGGCTGAGCGCGGAGTCGCCTCCAGCGGGAAGCGCACTTCCGTTATCTGCGCGCCCGCGCCCCCTCCTCAGCTCGCTCTCTCTGGATGTTTAAGGCGAGGATGAACAAACAGGTCCAGCCCGAGCGCAAAGTGTCGGTGGTGGCTCCCTTGCCGGACCGCGCGGGGCCGCCGCCGCCGCCGAAGAAGGACGTGGAGCTGATCCTGGTGAAGGAGCACAACGGGGTGCAGTACACCAGCAGCAGCCTCCTGCCCGCCGCCCCCGCGCCGCGCTACGGCACCCAGGACAGGGAGACCTGGGGCAAAAAGATCGACTTCCTCCTCTCCGTCATCGGCTTCGCCGTGGACCTGGCCAACGTCTGGCGATTTCCATACCTCTGCTACAAAAATGGAGGGGGTAAGAGAACCGCTTGCGAGGTCTTTTTCCCCGGCCCCACAGCCCCAAGCCGCACCGGGGAGGGCGGCATCCCGCTCGTCCTGGCGGAGTTTGCGGGGAAAGCCGGAGCCGGGGCTCGCCCGCGCTGCCCGATGGCGAAGGGAGGAGCGGCGGCACCGCCGGCTCCCGCTCCTCCCGGGCAGCGGGGACCCTCCGCGGCCCCCGGAGCACCGCTCAGCCCCTCCGCGGGGACGATCGCTCGCACACTCCTAGAAGTTTAACTTAGTTTTTGAGAACAGGCGTATTTGCCTTCTGCCGCCACTCCAGGCTGCTTAACACATTTTTTCGTTCGCAAAAAATAGCACCAAGGCGGGGGGTGGGGAGGGGGGGCGTGGGGGGAGAAGAAAGGCCAAACCAAAAACACTCAAGCAGAAAAACAGCATCTAGAAGAGCTAGCGCCAGACCACTGAAAGGCTTCCTGGGGGCAGTTCTAATGTAGGATCGTGATTTCTGCCCTCGGATCCGCAGTGTGGGGGTTCTCCCCTCCTCCAAAGTAGGTAGGAGACTTGTTACAAACAAAACCTCACCTCCTGCACAGTTTGGCAATGCCAGCAACAAAAAATTACATACAGTAACTAGAGTTGGCTCAGATTGTCTGGCGTGTCTTCAGTAAGACCTTAACTCCACGATCCTCTTTCATCTCCCTGAAGTACGCTGTGCTGTCAGTGATGACTCCAGACTGATGGAGTAACACCATCTGCAAGCCGGGCAGGTGCCTGGGGTGCTTTCAAATCGCACACAGAAAGAACAGACCCTGCCTGGCAGATGGAGAACTGTGTGTGAACGGTGAGCCATACAGACAGAACCGACAGAGAAAGCACCTTCTGAAAGATAGTTATGTATATATATACTGATAGCGTGGTTGCCTGGTGAAAAAGGCTAATAGTTCACACTTGTAACATAAAATAATTGCTTCCTGTGAAAATAGGAATGCGGGATGAATGGGAAAATCCTATCAAATAACATGGAATTATAGCTGTCCTTGGAACTTAATAGGCTACTGGTGCTAATGAAACACTCGGTCGAGCTTGGTACCTCCAAAACTTCTGAGAGGAGTCAGAAAACCTCCACCCAGACAGACTGCAGAAAGTAGTTAGTACTGAGAAATAACCTCCATCCTTATTTCGTTATGTCCAAAAATAGTCCTGGCCGTTCACACCACAGCAGCAGAGTGAATCAGGAACCCAGCAGGCTCCCACCGTGTCAGGTGCAGGTGTGGCAGCAGCATCATTCACAGCACTCAGCACAGATGCACCATTGCCACATCCCCACGTCATCTGGCAATTCCCAGGAAAAGAGATATATTCCCATACCTCACTTTGCACAAGGTGACACCCAGAATGCCTGAACTCTTTTCTATTCTAATTTGGGTCACTTGATTTTCTAACCTGCTTCCTTCATAATTTACTGCCAGCTCAGGCACAGAAGGTAAAAGTCTGCAACTCCTGCATTTTGTTTAGCCACCATGTATTATCTTATGTCAGTTCGGCTAGAAAAACTGGGTCTTCATTAGCATCTTCTGATTCAAATACTTCCAAATACCAGTGAAGAGAAAGCCAACAGCTACAAGAGGCACATTTCAGTGAAAAGTTTGCAGTAATTTTTCCATATCATCAAAGTAAAATCAGACGTTTACAAGCAAAGGTAGAGAGGCCCTTTGCTACCAAAGTCTATAGAATGGCCAAGAACTGTTTACTGATACAGAGCTCAAACACTCTGGTATCTTAAAATTTTCTGTCCCTTGCCTCTTATGTTGAACATACATATCAGTTTTAGTCAGGAGAAACTCTTGTAAGAGTTTCAGGCTCTCAGTACTTTACTGAGTTTCAAGTGAACTCAGTCCCTTCTTTCCTTCAAACTGTGTTTGGGAGCTTGTTTGCTTTATGCATAAACTTTCCTACAAGACTAAAATTCATAAGGCAACAGGCAGAGCTGTGGGCTACCATTGGATTTTGTTGAGATCTTTCCAGTCATAAATCGCTGATATCCTTAAATATCTTCTCTCCCCCTCCTTCCTCCTGCCACTGCTATTGCATGAGAGAACCTTTCTAGCACTGATTTAACTTTTGCTGCCTCAAAAAGATAACACAATGGGTTTCATATAATTACTATGCATCCCCATGCAGAAGTTGGTATGTGGATGTAGACATGGGGAAAACTTAATTTCACTATCTTAGTAGTTTTTCTGGACTGCTGAGCAAATTAAAGGGATGAAATCAGATGTTTTTATACTTGTCTAGCATGTTCAGATTTAAACTGTTAAAAAGATTTACATGATGCTCGTACTAGAATTCCAGGTTGCCTGTTGGTATTTATAAGGAACTGCTAGGTAAAGAAGAAACCAACAGAACAGATTAAACTTGCATTGGATGGTATGCATTAAGTAAAGCAGTGGAAGGTAAAAGGTTTCCTTTCCTCTTCCTCCTGTAGTTTCTCTTTATTCTGAAAGCCTCAGCAATTACTCAGCCTCAGTGACTTAACTGGAGCTGACTTTGGACAGTCAAAGGTGTGGGTTATGAACACGTTATGGACCCATTGATACAAAATACTCGGTGAAACAGAGGGACCTCACAATGCCCTCAGTCCTGGGTCAGTTAGATAGCCCTTGTGCTACCTAACAAAAAGAAATTCTGCTATCCCACCAAAAGCTACAACCACAAAGGTTCTACAAATGTTCTTAGAAGCTGAACAACAAGGACATGGAATTGGTAGAAAATGGCATCTTCTTTTACATTCTATAAAGAAAGTGAGGTGATTGACATATGGACTACGTCCTAAAGCTAACTGTGATTAATTCAAGATGCCTGCAGACACACTAAGGGCCTTTCCATGCTTGTAAATTTAGGTGGCCCTCAAGAAAGCATGGAAACTTACAAGAACTGAGAAGGAAAACACAAACACACACTGTATTTCATTCAAATTCAACATTCAAAGTTGAATTTTACAAGGACGTGGATGTATACACACCCCATTCT
Organism: Prinia subflava; assembly: GCF_021018805.1. Lineage (NCBI taxonomy): Eukaryota > Metazoa > Chordata > Aves > Passeriformes > Cisticolidae > Prinia > Prinia subflava. The sequence continues at coordinate 12,003,007 of NC_086259.1, forward strand.
TTTTACTAGCCAAGTCCTGGAGTTTCTTTCTTTGATAAACTCCAGGAAAATTTTGAAGAAAAAAACAGACATGGAGACTTTTGGGTTAGATCTGGAAGTTCCACCTACACAAAACTCTGAGTTTACTTTACTAGAGTTTACTTTAGTGAGTTTTACTTACACAAGGCATACACCACCCAGTGGCAGCTACACAGACTTTTTGTTAGGTCACTTCGGAGACAGCACTGGTGGTGGTAACAAAAAGAAACATTTATATTTTAACAAGCTCCCGGTAACAAAAAAGCTAGCGAGTAAGAAGCATCCAGCAGAACTAAAATGCTGAATGAATAGATAGAAACATCTGTGTTTTGGGAGTAGCCTGCTGAGAGACCCCAATGGGACTTCTGCACAAAGATAGATGGCAGAATGTAACCCTTCTGTAAACAACTGTGGAATCATTTTTCTGCTATTAAAAAAAAAGGTCCCCAGTCTGTAGTAAGATCTAAAAATCTAGAGCATTTATTTTTCTATATCAGTTGCCTACTTTCATAGGACTTTCCTGCCTTACAAGGGCAGAGACAGGTCCAGTGGCTGTATTGTAACATGAAACGTGCCACAAAAAGCTTCCAGGACAGTTCAGTATGAACAGACTGGAGGACTTTCTGCCCTCATTGACTTCCTGGAAGCAGGATATGTCCACTGTGTGCTCTAAAGTATTTATCAGGTGATAGGGTAGGCTCTGTACAGATGGGAAAAATCTGCAAGCTCCCACTAAGTAGATATGGCAACACTCCAAAAGGAGGAATTCTCAAACATCACCTTGTCAGTCCAGCTGATAAAAAAGACCACAACTTACATGTATGTGACTGCTGCTCACAGCACAGAGGAAATGCTCTGTTTGTAGCAGATGGAACACTTTTTGTGCAGTGCATTTGTGAGCATTGCAAAGGAACAGGGCTTGTCACTGGAGAAATCATCAGCTAGGGTCATTTCTACTGGTTAATCTTACAAGAGTTATAGCCTCACCTTACATCCTATCCTTACAAGAGCTATATTCCCAGCCTTTCTGGCAAAGCCACTTCATTTTTTTAAAATTATTTTTAAGAAAAAGATTCCCTAGCTGTATAACTCTCTCTGTAAGTGGTCAACATCAATGTACTCCAAAGAATTCTTTCTGGCACAACCAACATTTTAATTGCTCCCCAGCTCTACAAGAGGCTTTGGTGAATTAAAGAAGAAGACTACTATTAAAATTATACTCTCATCAAATTAGAGAAAGATTTATCCTGATATTTGGATTACCTCTGAAATTTTACTGATGCCAAATGAAGTTGAGTAATGCCTACTATGATTAACTGAAGTGCTCACAGTGGGGGAGGATGATGCTCAGTCTTAGTTAACAAGCTATTGTAGTTTTTGTACAAGACACTTTCAGTATTAATGTTCATTTTTGTTTCCTGTTCCTGCACAGTCATAGGCAGAATTAATATTTCCCACTGAAATTTGGGGAAAAGGAATTTACCAGCATAAAGTGCTTCTTTTGTGAGCCAAAGTATTTGCAAGGTCGGTCATGTTCAGACTACTCATTAGGAAGCATGTAATTGTCAGATTAGTCACTGGAGACTTACTGTATCATAAGAATCAGATTAAGTTTTTAATGAATTTAAGAACAGTGGCAGATAAATGTTTTAACATTACTCTAGCTATCATAATGCACACTTTAAATCTCCCCTGCAGCATTATTTTAAAGTGTTTTTAGACCACAGTATTTCCAGAAGAAATTGTTTGCTTCGAGAGTTTGCCAGCAATCAATACACCTCAGAAGTATCTCACAATTTATCCTAATGCTCCCTGTCCTAGTCATAGTTCCACAGCACAGGTATCAAAGACAGCATAAGCCCAGAACGAAGTCAGGAGCCCAGAGCTGTCACACACCGAGAACAGCACAGTGGAGCTGTCACCTCCCATGGAGCTGGGAGCCTGGCCACTGCACCACCACCTTGACTTTCCTCTACACTCTGCCTCGTCAGATTTGCAAACTGTATGCCACCAAATTTAATCACTATTTTGGGGAAGAATATAACCTGGCACTTTACAGTTCAAAGGTGGATGACCTTTGCCTTACAATATCAGAGTTTATATTTCAAAATAGCGTTGATGATGATAATAATAAATCAACTTTGAAGTAATCTCACTGCAAAGCCTACGCCAAGAGTTTGACTCATCAGTCAATCAAAGCTCAGATGCAAATCTAGTGGTTTTGGTTTCCTAAAAAAGGGGTTTTCAATTCCCATTAGCACATCAAACAACTGACCTCAGATAGTTTAAACTGTTATGCTGATCTCTTCACTATGGCCTTGAGCTCTGGGTTCCCAGCCATAGTGTGACATTAGGGACAATGCTCAGTTGTGTGGTGTTGCAGTACCTCTTTTCCCAGATCCAGAGTCAGTGTCCAGCTCACAGATGCTCTCTTCCCTTTCCCACTCCATCCATTGTCTTTCCTTGATCAGACACTAATCACCTGGTGCATGCAGGGCATGGATTCACCCAGGCTGTTCAGCACTGGAGCTCACATGCCAGCTGCTCCTCTGAAATTCCCTCTTCTGCTCCACATGTCTTGTTGGCTCCACAAAATAAATCTTCAGAACAGGAATTTCTGCAGGGTTACAAGCATCATACACCTACATCATTCACTGTATATGCAGTATTAAGAAGAGCTGAGAGGGAAGAACTTTCATCAATCACTTTCATCAATTGTAAACTTCTTGTTTCTGACTCTGAGGTATACTGTGAAATAGTGCATAAGTGGCACACTGTACAGACTCTCAGCTAAATACCTGCCTGTGCAGAGATGTTATTTGTCCATGCACAATTCCAGTAACTCTTAGCTTGACAAATTTACAAAGGTCTAGGGATACACCAGCATAGAAAGGTTCTAGATGAGATCCACAGTATTTAGCTTGAGGTTACACCTTAAGAGGATCATACTGTGGCTGGGCAAATATTGAGAATTGCTCTAAAGGGAGCTCCAATCAATTAGCAAAAGTGATTTTCCAGCTTTACTGGCAGTAAAAGAGCTGGTGCGGACCAGCTGACAAAAGCAAAGATACATCTTTCCAAGTACGGTGGATGCACATTTTGATTACTACTTGTAGTACTTTATTCTAAACTAAGAAGCAGAACAGATTTCAAGAACTAAATTTAGCTCAATTTTTAAAAATTTTAAATCTCTGTTTAAGGTCTTCCCATCCCCTGCCTCCCCACCAAGCCCTCTTCATTCCTGTACACCCTTCTAAATTCTGCCAAGGAATGAAAGTACTGAAATATCCCTAGTAAACCATTCCTGCACAAGTAAATTCTGAAAGTCACATTAGAGAGCCTTCAAAGCTCCCACTAACTCTTCCTGAAACAAATACAGGACTTTCTTACGGTTTGACGTGGGGTCCTGGCTTTGGATGCTCATTCAAGCTGACACAGCAGGCATGTGAGCCTCTGCTTTCTCACTCACATCATCTTAAGCTCTGGGAATAATGGAAAGCAGAAAGGCCAGGTTAGGAGCGCAGCAGCCAAGAACACTTCTTGACTGAAGAAACCAAAATATCTCTAAAGAGACCGAGACATGGTTTACATGGTTTGGGGACAGAATTTCACTTTTAGGCAAAATAGCACAAACCTGTCAGTTCAGTGAATATGTGAATACAGCTGCAGCAGTCTAAAGATGTTTTTTCCAGACAGATACTTTTTCCCTATGCTTAGACCAATATGAAACAGAATATTAATACAACTACTTACACATAAGATCAGGAGGAAAATACAGCTTTAGTGAGAGTTTAGATATGCTGTGAGGGTAATGATGGATTAAAATCAGTCCATAAATTACTGAACCTCTTCCTGTGTATTAAAATGGAAATCAATGGTTTCAAAAATTTTTAGCACGTCTGAGAAGCAACATCAAATAGCCCATGTCTTTTATTTTTGCTATGTCTGATGGTAAGTACATCAGCAACTCCCAGTTGTAAAGCCTTTGTCCCAGTTCAACCAATTGATTAAATATTTAAGAACTGTAGTATGGTTCTCTGATATCAGTCTGCACTCTAAACTCTCTAGCATTTACATGTATTGTAGTTATTACATGTAGTTATTAGACACTTTTGTACCTAACTGCTCTCAACCTTATTACAAAATAGTAAACCATAACCAAATAATTCTACAGTTGGAGATACAGTTATACTAAGGTATTGTAATTTAGAAGTCAAGACACAAATTTAAATGATGTGTCTTTGTAAAACAGTTCTGGGTCTTTCACTACTACCTCACTCTTAGTACTTTCCATTTTCTCTGTACATATAGAATTATGGAATTATTTGGGTTGGAAGGGACCTTAAGGATTGTCCTGGAATCTTGTAACTGACTCTCAAATTTTTGATTCAAAATGTGACAACAAGAAAAAAAATCATTATTATTTTTCTTCCTATTATTATCATCATCATCATTATTAAAGTTGAAATAAATTGTATTGAGGACAAATCCACTGTCCCGATCCATTTTCAATGAAGAGTATGTAAGGAATCCAGGAATATCACACTGGTTATAAACCTTGAGCTTTCCTTCCTCAAGGCTTTTGGAGACAAAGGAATCATGTTAGCAGCCCATTACCCGTGTCTTGACAACCTGTAATTGCCACCTCCAGCTACAACCCCATAATCATCTGCTTTCCCTCTCTCTACCTTCATATTAAGTCTTGAACCTTTGATGGAAAGGTTTCATCCTTATTGCACAGATCTTATATACTGGTGCCAAGTCAGAATAGTTTCAAATTCAAGACTTTATTGACATTTAAATCTTGGTTTCCTACAGATGGATATCTGAATCCTTCAGGAAATCAGCATTAAAAGTGCCTGGATCCCCAGTACTGTTGAATAATTCCTGTTCTCATGGAAATTCTGGGTAACTGTAGTATAATTCAGCATCTCAACTTCTGTATAGAGTCAACATACTTAATTTTAGCCACAGAGCTTTTGAAACCACTAATCCATAAAGAAGGGAAAAGGAGGTGAGAGGCATGGAAAGAAAACAGTTATTTCCTTGCCTTGTGTCATATTCTTCTAGAAAGCTATAGGAAAGAACCTCTAAACTACTTATCACAACTATCCTTTGTTTTATTTTCATTCCTCCTTCTCCTTTCCCCTATTCTCTATTCAAACAAGTTTTGCAATCTTTCCTGAAGCATGACAAAGGTGACAGCACAGAACAGCACTTTGTGAACCAGGGTCTGTCATTCAGAAGCAGAAGCTGTCAGCAGGGAGGTCTGGCTGCATAGGCCACGTCCTCCTCTACACCCATACCCATCTAAAGTACACTACCAACTTTCCAGTGAACTGAGTTCTGTGATAGCATATTACTAAGCAAAATTCAGGCAGGACTGGGCAGGCAGTTGTCTGTTGCCAGTCCGTAAATGTTTTTTTATGACAAGCATTCTGGCTGTTGGTATGTAGTAAGGCAAGGTGCCCTTATTATACAATAAGTCTTTTTATAGATGATGGTAATTTTTCCAGTGCTCCCACTCCTTAAGGCTTCATGAACACAACCACTCACTTCCAAAAGCACAAGTGATTGCAGAAGCTGTGTTCTTAATGTAGGTATTAACTGATTGCTACAGTTTGGCTATTATAATTGTCTAAGAATATCTGCTAGTTGTCCAAAATAGGGTCCAATTCCTCCCAGAGTGGTGGTGTTAGATCACACAAAGTCTTTTTCGGAATGCTTTGTTATAAGCTGCTTCCCTAGAACAAACACAGCATCAGAAGAGCAGCACTGGTTTGATCTCACCCCACTGAAGTACACAGGAATTGTGATTTCAACAGCAGAAGAATATTACTCCTTTGCAGTCTTTATTTCAGAGCTGGAGAAAGTTGTTGCATGATTTCCAAGCACTGGGTGTCCTGTGTTGCTACAGCATTTTTGCTAGTCTGAGAAACAGCTTTTGTGGCATTGGTGTAGGGGAAGGATTGTGGCTGGGCAATTGCATAGCATTCATCTTTACTGAAGACTGCAGAACTGTGGGAATGAGCTGATTTTCTGACCCAACAGCAGCACAGAAGGATGAACCCTCTGCAGTTGCCTCACTGACTGTCCAAATCAGTGTTTCCTTGGGCCCAGGGTATGTACTGAAAAAAGCAGCTGAGTATTGTGCATCTTGGTTTTTGTCAGCTACTTTTAATTTAGCCTGCATCTCCTAAACCATATGGGTATGTGTATACAGCACTCTCCTTCATTTCTACTCTTCTCTTCTTTAATGAAGGACCTCTTGCAATGTCTATCCTGAAGCATGCTAAAGGTTATACCACGTTACTTGCCCTTAAGATCCATATCTCAAGGGAAAGTATGATACTGATTCCAGAAACTAAAAAAGGGGAAGAGGCTGGGCTCTTTCTGGCACAGCACCCTGTGCACAGTAGAATAACGGGAAGGGTTTGTCAGACCACAAGGTGGAGCAGTAGATCCTCACAGGTCTTGGGAGATCCCAACCTGATAATTAATGTCACAACATTTATAGGAAAAAAGAATTTCATAGTGGCTACTTTTAATTACAGAGCTGCCCAGCAATAACAAGGATCATTCCCAAGCAGAACATTCTTTTATTTCCCACTTTATTTTATTTATTAAGATATTTTAGGGGTGGCAGCTTTTAGTGGTACTGAATTCACGTGTAGGACCTCTCTTGTCAGCATAGCCACAATGCAGCAAGGACACAATCCATTGATAACAAGAGGCTGGCCCTGAACACACCTATTTTAAAAGGAGTGCAACAAAATGGAGATACAATCTCTTTCCCCCCCAAGGACTGATACAGGAGGAAACAATTTCTCAAATCCTATATTTAGAAGGTGCTCCAAATACCCTCAAAAGATTTGCCTTTGGAAAACAAACAAACAAAAAACCAACAACAAGCTCCACACAGATTTTCATGGGTACATTCTACAATTTAAAGATTTCTTTTTTCCTCTTCCATGTTAACATAACCCACATTTCAGGAGGTCTCAGCATCATTCCTTCTTGGCAGAGGAATCATTATTTCACAACTCAGTAATTTCACAATTAAGTATATTGGACTTATGATATTCGAAAGTTCAAGGCCAAATGTTACCAAAACATCAAGTTCACAGCTCAGAACTGCTCTCAGAAGTCTGCTTGGTACATGACTGTTCATCAGCATGCAGGCCTGATGTGCAGCAAGACTGATGCTTAAAGAAAGCTCCCAAGCTCACGCCCTCAAACTGAGGGGAGATTAGAGCTGTACACAGGCATCTTAGTTCTACAATTTATCACAGAAGGAATAGTTGGTGCTGTGCAGGGGTTTGTCTCCTTTCAGAAGAGAAATTCAGATGTGTAAATGAGATCATGAGACAGGTGTTGGTGAGATCAAAGACAGTCCAGGACTTTGTTTTGGGGAAGAGTTTGATCATTTGCTTCTTTTCTGCAGCTTGTTTCTCATGTATGTATGGCTCTGCAGCCTTAGTTAAAATCAATAGATTCATAAACCACATGGGAGAAATCCTGACCCAGCTGAAGTCAATGGGTGATTTTTTTCCATTGACGTCACCAGAGCCAGGATCTAAACCCAAATAACAGACGACTCTCTCTTAAGGACTCCTAAGCAGACAGAATTTCCAGACTAAGAATTATGTGAGGGAAAAAACAGAGTAAAGTTATAAAAAACTATTCAGACTAAACTGATATAGAAGACTTCCACTGAGTAGCAACTGATCTTCACTCAGTACAATAGCTCAGTACTTTACCTAAAAAGCAAACTGTCAGGATTACATAGATGATGGTGATTATTACACAAAATAGATTTACTCTATGAGAGATAGACTATGACCTCAGCATTCTCCTATGTTGGGCTCAAGCAATAAAAAGTACTATTTTAAGAAGTGCCTTTTACTCTCACAGTTTCATAGGGAGAAATTATTAGCAAGAATCTCTTTCTACCTTTCAAGGCTGAAAAGAAAAGTTGGGAAATTACAAAGTAAACTCAAAACTAAAACAAGCAGGCAAATAAAAGGACTGTAGTAGAAGATCATACATTTTAAAGTATTCTGGGGCCTACTTCATGGTTTTTGAACTTTTGAAATTGGTGGCTATAAGAATACAGTCACTCGCTGGTGTAAGTTACTCTCTTGACTCTACCCTAAAAGAAAGAGGCAGAAACCACGTGCCAGACTCTTCCTAAATAGCCAGTTAATCCTCCATTTAGTCATACAGAAGATGATGACAAAGTCAGTGTGTTTGACCCTAAATTGAGATTTTGAGATCTCCAAGATCACCTATATTTTTCTTTGTAAATACCATTTTACAATTATGTTGTATTATGTGTTTAAAGCTGTTTAGAAATTAAAAAGAAAATTAACCCCACTGTGTGATAAGTTGAAAACATCAGACGCAGCCACACTGATTTATCAAAAGGTCTGAGTAATCAGTGAACAAAACTGCCCTGCAATCTGCCCAAGCAAAAGTTTGCACTGTGATGAAACAAGAAGGATTTTGCTTCAAACTGTTAATGGGTCTCTGCTTCATGTTGGCAGGGAGCTATGATAGGCCCTGGGGTAATTTTCACATTCTTTCATGGCATTTCAAGCTAGGAGGCCCTGTGCAGAATGGCAGTGACACAGCATGGACAGCACAGCCTGGACTGAGGGGAAAATTACATTGCTTGAAGCTTATTAGGGAAACAGCCCACTAAGAACAAACATAAGGCTCAAGTTGCAAACTTATAATCTTTTGTCCTATTCATTCCCACAGAAGAAGCTGGGTAGTTGAAGGATGGAAAATGAAAGCAGGGTGTTGCTAGCCAGTACAGGTAGATTTGTGCAGCATTGTTGTGATTTCATGCTGGTCTAAATAAGACTCATTTTAAGCTTTCAAGCAAACCGATGTCAAGAGAAGTAGTTCTTACAGTCCTCCTGCTGCAGGAGGGATGATACTGAGAGTTACAACTTAGAATTGGATTAATCACTAAAGGGTGTAAGGCAAGTTTGTAAGAGTACCACAGTTTGTTGTGCTTGATTCTTCTTTAGCAGAATTTCAAGGCATTTACCTCCTATTGGTTTGGACATTAATCCTCTTGAAAGCTGCCTGGCACTTGTCTGGAGCTGATTTAAGATGTCTTGGGCACTTTGTTTTACCCTGGCACAGTTATGAATCTCATGCTGCCTAAAATGGGTACTGCATCCTCCCCAGAGGGTGCTTAACTTGGATGCTGCAGGCTGGTTTTTATTTGGACAATGTGCAAAAGAAAAGCAGTCTTTAAGAGCAACACCCTCCGTCCCAGATTGCTGAGAACCAGGAATTGCCCTGCTACATGCACAGCACAAAGCACATTTCACACACCCTGCCTTGCTGTGTGACTGATGGGGCTCTGATCAGCTGTGCCAGGGCAGTCCTGCCACCCCAGCACTGGGGGCACGGCTGGCAGGGGAATCTCCTCGTGTACCGTGCTGCAAGGGACAAGGACACTGAGCAGCTCCCACAGGGGCAATCCTGAGATGTTGGAGTAGAAAGCAGGACCAATACTGACTAAATGAGGGGCTCAACTCCAGAGGATTCATCCCAGGCTCTTTTTTATTAAGGTGGAAAAATATTTCAGGTATATAAACTTGGCATTCCTGACATGTTAAAAGCACAGCTCAGAAAGCAGTATCATAACTTAATGTAGCTACCAAAAGTGTCTACACAGCTCTTCAACCTGCCAATGCATGAACATGCCACACCAGGAAATACCTGTAGGGTGGCAATTTCAGACAGAAAGGCAGGTATCACTGTATTTAAGTAGTTTAGTTCACTCAGTCTCTATAGATTATGAAAAGAAGGCTGAAACTTGATTCAAAAACAAAACACAAACAAACAAAAAGCACAAAACAACATCAAGAAAAACCCAAAAGAAAACAAAACAAACAGCAAAGGATCTTTTAGTATCTTCCGATCAGGTTTGTAGGCTTTTCTGTCTGAAAGTCTGGTCTGTGCTAGACAACAAGTTAGATAAAAGTATCTCACAAGCCATTCTGCCATCAAAGTCAGATTAATCCATGAATTTTGAAAACATTCATTTAATTTGCAGCTGACTGAGGAAAAGAAAACCCAACACAAATGAACATACATGTTCTCTGAGATGAGAAAACTATGACTAACAGTCTGTATCTGAACCAGAGTAGAACTGTGGTTGCCAAAATCTTCCTGGCACCAACTCTCCGTAGATTTAGGAGACAGCTAAGCTGATGAAGTAGTATTTCCTTTTGTTTCCATGATGATGTTCCATAGATCACAGAAAATACATTTTCAGTACTTAACAGTTCAAGGAAAACTTATCATATGATGTTACGCTGTTGTGAATCTAGTGCTGGAATCTAGGAAAACTTGCTTATCTCAATCCATAAGCTCACAGAAAATACCTTCTGATATCTTCATTCAAAAACATTTTTAGCCTTGGATGTTCTGCCACCAATAAATCAGGGTACATTTTGACAGGCACCTTGCTCTTGTACATCAGAAGTACAGCCTACACCTTACCTGGGTGGTTTTGTTGATATGCAATTGCAGGTGAATATATCCTCATGTCACCCCTAATAATTGCAAGGTTGGAGAAAAAAACACGAATAGAACATTCCTATTAATTAAATGCTAGAATAGTATTTTTTCCCTCTTAATTTAATATCTCTTAAGCTTCCAGTCATGGCTGTTGTGAAGCAGGAGTTCTCCAGGAAGGCATCTGCATGCTCACCCAGTAGTCCTGTACTACACATCTCCCCTGACTAGGACCTTCTGAAGAGTTTGTGAACTATAAAGTTTGCTGGTTTGTTCCCAACAGTGTTGTCCGTCCAGGAAAGGATACTACCACTCCTACAGCCCCTGTCCCATTGAGCATTAGCAATAGGGATGACATAAATAACAGAACAATGTACAAGCTGGCTCCACAGTCCAGCTCACTCACACTCTCCTCTCTTGTTTAAACCAGCCAGGTAGTTAAAAAAGAAAAAAGCACAAAATCAAGATGGTGGATTTGGGCAGGAATGTTAGTAGCTAGGCTTTCATTTTGTTACAAACTCCAAGTATTTACTTATCAAACAAAGATAAAACTCACCTTATTGCATTGATCTAGAAACAAAAGATGCAGCTCCAATAGTACCTCTGCTATAGAGGCAGTATGTTAAAAGCTATCACTGCAACCCATAAAGCAGATCTTTGGACTTTCCATGGTCACACTCATGGCAAATGATGGGAATTGTTCGTTTCCTAAGCCAGACACAGTGAGTGAAGGCCAGCAGCAGGAAGCCCCTGCAAATCTCCAGAGCTCCCACTGCCACACTGTCCATCTTGGATCAACCTGATTTACATTCTCTCATACCCATCATGTCTCTTCATTTATTTTTTAATTTCCTACCAAACAACATAGGCAGAGTCCTGTTCTTGTATGTGCCTGCAATTATCTTTAAACTACACATTGTTGTAAATGTGATTGTTTCATTAATTTATGTAAATAGGACCTTGGCCAATGACTTGGCTGTTATTTATGAATGAATCATGCTGCTCTGAGTGGCTGGATATATTTAACTCTCATTAATTTGTTCAAAATAGCTACTAATGGGTTTCTTTAGCTCATGACTCTTCTAACAAAAGGCAGATGGATGATTGGATTTGCATGGGGAGTGCCTAGGTAACCCCTTCTGTTACTAATCGGTGACCAGCTTATAAATACACTGCACTTCAAGTTACTTCAAGTGATTTTAAGACAGTAGCAGGTTAACAGCTGAAGACAAAAAATGCAGGCTTCAGCTGGCCTCAGCCAACAGCACTGAACCATTTCTGGAAACTATTTGTTTTCACTTTCTTTTGAGTGAAAGGAATGCTGTTAAAATTGCAATTCTGAAAAAAACTGAAGGCTCTGAGCCCAAATTGAGAGTAGTAATATAAATAAGCTCAAATCTATCAACTGTTGGTTAGAGGGAGTAGCTAAATGTAAAGGCTTTAAGAGAAACACACCACTCACCATGGTATAGATCCACTGGTTTTATGATTCAGAAATACTTTCTATTTAAAAAGGTTGCATACTTGGAAGATTTTATTGTATACCTGGAGAATTTTACATGCATAAAGTGCTGCTGAAGTTTTTATAGTATGTCATGCGATTTGTTTTGCAGAAAAATGTTATTTTTTACAACCAATGTCTCCTGCTAGCTGCTGTCAACATCATCATACAGCTGCTGTTACCATCATCATCTTGTCTTTGACTTGAGGTTCCATCATGCTCCTTTGTAGCTCTGACTTCTCTTTGCTGTACCACACAGACCCTCATTGCTTTTAATCTCAGGTCAGTGAGGTCCCAGTGTTTCACCCCTTCCTCCCAGCTGTCAGCAGCAGGCTCCAGCTCCCCTCCTTCAGAGGTGCCCTTGGAGGCTGTGCAGGCTTGGAGGCCTGTCTGCTGAAGAGCCAGATGACATCCACGCACTAGAAACACCTGCCTTTCCAATTGCCTCATTTTCTACCCATGGTGATCTTGTACAATCTAGATTTCAAGAACTCTGCATCACTGATTTTGTTTTTCATTCACAAGAGTCTGCACAGATCTGAGTTTCCACCCATTTTCCTTGTTGTCCAAGTGAATGTACTACATTCTATCAAATGTTTGTTTATATTGTTTGGTGTACTATTTATTCTGAATGAAAAAAAGATCAGTTGATCAATGTTAGTAGAGATATTAGCTTGTATTTCAGTTCACCAAATGGGAGATCTCTGCTTTTAGATTTTTCCTGCACAAATTCTGGAAACACTCCTATTGGAAAATGCACTGTAATATTTGTTCAAAGTTTGTTGTTTTAGCAGACACCACTGCCAGTATAACATTTTGACTAGAAATAACCATGGTAACAAAAGCAGAAGGCTAACAAACACAAAGAGTTCAAAATTGTTTCAACTACCCCTGTGCTGGCCTACTTCTTGTATGTGCATCAAAAATCCTTTTAGGATAACCACAGCTGCTTAAATTATCTTTTTTCAGCCATTAGTTAATTAATGCTTCTTTCTTTCTGGGGTTTAAAAGTGAGATGAGACCTCCTGGTAGGACTGAGCAGAATATTTAGAGCTTTTGCTTCCCACCCTTTAGGATGCTGGGAATGCTGATGACGAGAGGAAACACTCCATGTGGTTTCTGGTATAGCAAAATTAAGATGTTATTTTGGTGAACACAGGAATACAAAGTCTGAACACAGGAACACAAAGTCTGTCTTGTATTTTGTCCATCATTAATTAAATGTAATAGTTTTTAAAAAATACATCTCTTGAAGTTTCCACTTGACGTTTCACATAGATGGTTCTTGTAGAAGCAGAGAGTTTGACCTAACCTAGCTTTGTGTAAGACTGTCTTAACCTCATAATTGCACTGGTCCTTAAAGGGACACGTGGACCTTGTGAAATCTGTCAGGAGAGAGATGCAGCAGTTCACAACAGTCTCAGGCCAACCTGTGGCTCTCGAGCTGCATGTGACTCAGTAGAGAGTCAAGTATGGCTCTTGTGCCAGAGCTGTATTACAGATGTTAATGACTTCAGCTTTTTAGCTGTAGAGGGAAATTAGGAGCCATTAGGGATTGCTGAAGCTAGTGCTGCCTTGTGGGATGCAGCTGCGTGCTCACACCGTGGGGGAGTGGAATCCCCTCGAGTGCTATCAGCGCGTTACTGCCAAGGCAGCGATCGCACAGACTGCGCTCCCTCAGCTCGCTGAGCTAGGTAGATCTTGGCAAGCTTGTCTGAAGTGTTAGCCAAGCTCTGCTTCCTGAGAGTTCAGCTGTCTGGCCTGTCCAAATGTGGCGCTGGATTCATGCAATTAAAGCAGTGCAGTTTCTGTGGCCAGTGGCACGGGCAGGGTGACACATGGTGCCACCCTTCTGAACTCGCTCTGACTTCCCAGACAGGGTGGGCACTAACAGCGAGTGCTCCTGCAGAGAAGTCTGGGCTGATGCTTCAGTTCACACCAGTGGGTCTAAAGCAAGAGGCCCACCAGGACTGCTTTGCCTCCTCCCTGGCCCACAGTGTATTCACACAAACAGGACTGTAAGAACTTCCAAACAACACCTCTTGTTCATAGGACACTGCTCCTAAACAGCCCTAAGACAGAGCCCCTGTGCAAGCCCAGAGCACCACTGGTCAGCTCTCACACATAGGCTCTTTACAAGCATTTGCAGACCATTCTACTCTACTCTATATCTGTTTCAGGTGGAAATCTGAATATTTTGACCATCATTTATTTTTCTTCGAAGGGCCCTTGATCCCAGAAAGGGTTGAGCAAACACCACTGAAAATTGATTCTGGATATTGGTGAGGAAAATAAGAGCAAATATAAAGACACTTACAAAAGTACCTGACTTTTTGTTATTTTTTACCTAACCAGAAGCTGCTAAACAAGAAGTTTCCAGAAGACTCCAAAACATTAAGTCAAACTAATATGACTAAGCACCCTTACTTTGGTATTTATCTCAATTTCAAAATACTTCAATCACTTAGCACCTGAAAAGTAACCCTGCCATACTGTGTAACTGCTCTTTGATGAAAATTACACCACACCTTATTAATCCCTTGCGGGGGCAGGGCGGGGGAAGAAAAAAAAGAAAGAAACCTCCTTTAACGAGAGCCTGGAATGACTCGCAGCCAAACAGATGACACTTGAGCAAGTATGCCTAAGTACAGTACACTTCACAGTTCATCTTGCTATTAGTCATACTTAAAAACTGCGTATTTTAAACTCGCATTTAATACGTATGTCCACTACCCATCTCCAGGATTAATCCTCACAAACACAATTTTCCCTGAATAGGCATCATGCTTTCCACAGTCTTATGACATTAATCAAACATCACTCCCTGCAAACTCCATACCTCCCAAATACAAGCCAGGTTTGTGAGTCAGCTCCACACACTGCAATGCAATCAAAGCAAGACAAGTGTGGCGCTTCAAAAGCTCACTTGCAGGAAATCTAACAGCAAAACCACCTAAAATAATTTTTCCAGATACTAGATATAGTGAAAGCAATATGTAGTATCCCAGACTGATTTTGCTGAGTATGTTCCAACATTGAACAGAACTCAGAACTGCAGGATATTAAGTATCTGTTAGAAATATCTTTTTTTCTGTACAGTGTTCAAATGTACAACAGTTCGACATGGCAATCATAGAAAACAGATTATAAACAAAATTACCAAAATTACCAAAATGTGTATCATTGATACTGTAGTTGCTTATGCAAATGCAAATTGAATTTATAATATATTCTATCATGAAGAAGATTTTTGCCCCCAAAGGGATACAACCAATACATTTCAATTTTTCATATGCATTCTCCAAGGTTTAAGCTATTTTTTCTTTCTGTTGATATACCTTGCCTCTGTTTCATTGCAAGGTTTCAACTTTCAAATGACTAAACTTATGACTGAATGCTGAATACATTGTCCTTACCATTATGTTACAGCACGTTACTTTTAGAAGTAGATTGGTGGTATGACTAAGAGAGCAGAGTTTGTTTTTCAATTCTATTCTCCAGTATATAGTCAAAATTCCCTTTCTAAGCAGTCATGAGAGGCAATTTACACCAGTAATATCTGTGAAAAGCAAGCTCAAAAGGTAATGAAACAACTATTCAATAACAATACGCGTTTCAAACTTATGTTTCAAAGTATGTTCAAACATACTTTTTAAACATGTAATTCATTTTGCTTACTGGCAAGTTTTAAAAAGCTACAGTCATGCTTTCAGCTTTTTACCTCCTGTAAGTGTATAAATTTAGGAGCAATGCAAACTTACATCCTTTTACAAAGGAAGTTTTCAAATTTCTAAACAAGCACAACAGATTTAAAGGTTTGCAAAAGTTTGTACTACTTGCTATTAGGAGAAATAGTCAAGCTACTGTTGTTTTTCCTTTTGTTGAAAAACTGAACCATGATATTCACAATCTGGTTTCCTTTTCATAGGTAACGCCTTAAGTCATTTAGTCAGTGTATGTAATTACTCTGTCAGCTCTCTAGTTATTAAAGCAATCCAATAATGTTTTTAATACAGGCAAGTTTAATAATAATTGAACTCCTCTTGACCAAGCCAGCTGCACAATATAATGACAGCTACCCTTTGCATGTACCACAAAGCAGAGAACTGTCAGAGCCCACAGTTATTAAACATGGCACCAGCTATAATTGCTTTATAGTATCACATGTAGCCATGCACGGGGATAATCTCTCTGTGACCTGGATCATATAAAATAGCTAAGATATTTTCAGGTAGTTTCTACATTAGGTGATCCTTTTGTATTTCAGCTGGCAATACTTTTTGTGCTATAATAGCTGACACACTGGGATTTTTCCGAAGGTGACAGTTCCTCAGTGACAGTACAAACTCACAGAAGAATGCTCAGTCCTGGGAAGGGTTCCACTGTCCTGCTGCAATATCAAGATGCTCTACAGGGGCCCAGCAGGAACCTCCACATTCTCCACAGTAATGGCCATGAGTGTCCCTAGGTTGGAAAGGGGTGTGCTGTCTAACACATTTCATAGGAATAAGGGAATTTATTACAGCAAAATTCAAAATATGTTGTGGAAGTTCAAATTCTATATAATTAACCAGTAGTAATTAGTTTTCAAGCCAGAGGTTCCTGCAGACACTTCACACAGTCATTTAAGCTGCACTTACAAGATTTCACATTTTTCTCTTCTGTTGCTGGTTCTGTGTTCCCTTCTGAAAATACTACACTAAAAAAATCTTTAAAAAAATTTTCATAGTCCCTTTCCCTTTCAGGTATGCAAGTGTCTTGAGCTTTTTTTTCTTCTTCAGTTAGGGATTAATTTTCAGACACTTTTTTTTCCTCTTTAAAGCCAAAAAAGCAGAGGGAAGCGTTTAGGGGAATTAGGAGTTATGGCCTATAACTTTTTTCAGGGATTCTGTCTCTGAGACCTTTAAAAAATACAGGAAAGAGATGAGGATATATGGGTTCATCCTTCCTGATATTCCCTTTCTATTTCCCAAAAGCAGTGGTTTTGTCTTTAACCAGTAAAAGTAAGCAACAGAGAAAGAAAAATGCAACCAACACAAAGACTACAATGTCTCTTTACTGTCTTTTCAGGTGCTTTTCTTATTCCCTACATCCTCTTCTTAATCATTGCTGGAATGCCTCTGTTCTATATGGAATTAGCACTGGGACAATATAACCGAGAAGGGGCTGCCACTGTGTGGAAAATCTGTCCAGTTTTCAAAGGTAAGTGTTCCTCTGTGCCCTTGAACAGCACCTGAGGGTGCCACACACATGATCACAAACTTAAAGATCTCTCACCTTTCATGGACAATGTGCCATTTGGCGACCTTTCCCCAGCCCTCAAAGTCAGAAGTCTTTATGCTATCAAAGGGGAAGCACAGAATGGGAAAAGCCATAGAAATCATCATCAGGGTGATTGCTGGCTGAGTGTGACAGAGGGCAACGAGCAGGAGCATTTCAGCCCTGCCCTCCCTTTCCCCTGTGTACCGGGAGGAACTGGGCGTCTCTAGGTGGAGGGAGGAGTTTGCCAATCCAAACATTGGAAATACCAAATCCCATCCAGGTTAGTTCAGCCCTGTCTTTCCCATTGACTAAGGTAACTACTACTCCATTCAGGGCATGGAACTTTCTCTGCAGGAGACAACACACCACAGTGGGTACAACACTAAAATGAAGTTGTGGAGACTGTAGGTTCGGCCAGTACACTTGGAACATCACAGATACTTTCTCTGTGGTATCTCTCTACCTCTGTTTTCCTGCCTGTGAAGTGGGAGCTATGATTCTGATAGTCTTTGTAAAGTGTCTTTCAGATTTAGCAATGAAAAACATTTATTAAAATTGAACCATTATCATTATTGAATGTTTTCCACTAGGACTAACTCTCCAGTATCACTGAACAAAAGGCTGTGGAGTGTTGTTTGGGCACTGCATCATTCTGCAGGAAAAAATAGGTTAGGTGCTTCTGGGTGTTTGGCTTTGATCAGGAAATGATCAATGTATGAAAGAAGCTGTATGTGTTCTGTACAGGAACCTCAAGAATTTTTTTAAGCATTGCTTGCCAGCAAAAAATGTAAGTTCCTTTGTATGTATACCAGACTGTATCTAAAATCTTATGCAAAAGCCTTTTCAACACACAGATATCTGAAATTAAACCAGGCAAGCTCCTCTGACCTTAGAACCTTAAAATTCAGGTCATGTTCATCCTGGGACTGACAAAAGCTGAGGGGCTTAACAATAGCAATCCAAACTTGATGTATCCGCTGCTTGGATATAGGTTACACTGAGTAAATGTTAGTCTTCTTTCTCAAAATACAGCTTTCCTCTTCAAGCAGTCTAGTGCCACACAATAAGAAAAGTGAAGGGGATTTTTCTTTCCACTCAAACCCAAAACTCACAGCAAAACCAGCAATATAACAAAAAATAAGTAAGCAAGCTAATAAAATAATGTGCCCCAAAATTTTAAAATTAACTCATATAGATTTACCTAGTCCTTCTATAATCTCATCATGGGAAACAAAATTCATCTCAGTGCCCAGGAACCTGAACACCCTTGTTCAATAAAATTCCTGTTGGTATTATTCATAGAACTTTGGACGACAATGAGGATTTTGAAAACCTAAATGCAAAAATTAGACCTTCAGGATCTCAAAGCATTTGAGCTAAATACCACTGTGTTCAGAGGTATTCTGTGTTGACTTCAGGATTGAAAAGATTATGAGAAAGGGAAAATAGAATTTATTTCATGTATATTCTTGTTGACATTCCAGCTGTGTTTTTAAGCTGACATTTTCAAGGTGGACTAAACATACATTACTGTTGATTTTTAAGGTTTCTTATTACAAGACTATAGAATAGCATAAGTTGTTTGATTCTCAAAAAGTAATAGGCACTGAGACATATTTGCACCTCAGTATAAACTCTGTACTTTTAAAGTTTTGACTGAAACCTCTGATAACATGCAAACACATTTTACTGCTAATGCTTTGGAGTTGTTTCTGGGACAACTCAAATCTCTCACTCAAAGCAAAAGTACACAGTCTACACAAATTTATAACAGTTTCTCTAAATGAACAGCACTATAGTTCTAATTTTAGCTCTGAATATTATTGCTATGAACTGTAAGCAGTCTACTTTTAATGAGATGCTATCATAACATATGCAATTACAAATATACCCTGTAACCTTTGTAACACAGTCTGTTCTCATCTCTGCATTTTTTTCCAGGGTGTATTTTAGACTGTGGGTGGTGCAGCATTACTTTTAAGAAAACCTAGAAACACAAGAGCAAATTCATTCCTGAACATTCTTAAGCTCACAGGGAAGAGCTATTTAAAACACATTTGATCCAGTATTTTTTAATCTCAATATTAAACATCTCTCATTGTCCTCCTGGACTGGAGGAATTCAGGAACACTTTTTTTAACAACTATCATCGAATTTTAGTATTTCATATCTTATCCATGCTTAGTGTTTTAGCATTTACCTGAATACTTAAGAATTATTCTTCTGGGGGATTCCTCCCTCCTGTCCATTCTGTTGATCATGGTGTATCACTAGACTTTGAGTGTTCAAGTACTAGATTCATTTAAGCACCAAGGATCTGAAAATACTGTTTCATCTTGACTTTCACAATAATTTCCCCATTGTTAGGGGTGAGCTACAGTTTAAAAGCCTCCTGCAGAGCAAAGAGTAACTTTTGTACATGCAGCAGGCTTTGAACTGCCAACTCCTTCAGGGTCAGCATCTGTTTCTTATGCAAATTTTAAACTGGGATTAATACTCACAGTGTTTGCTACTTCCTTTCTTTACAAAGAAATAAGAAATTCTAATAATCTCCAACTGCTAGGCTTCCAATTAAACTGAAGAAAGCTATAAGTAAAGGTTTGCACTTAGTTGCTGTGACAGTAGCCACAGTGACAGTGATAACATTCATAAAATATCTGTGGTCGCTACCTTTTATATGCAGTACATACAACTTTGAGGGAGGATTCCAAGAGCAAAGCTGCACACACAATAAAGAAAGAATGATTGAAGTCGAGGCAAAGCAAGATTTCTGAACAATTTTGCCAGCCAACTTTTATTTGGCTTCAAAATTAGTATCAAAACTTCCTCCCAAACTGTTGGAAAATGTCCATTTTCATGAGGAGAATGTGCACTTGCTCAAGAGACCCTCCAGCCACACTTCATGTTATGCAAAAATACAAAGCAAATGTTCAAAGTCAAAAGAGAATGCTTACACTCTGAATTCTGTAATCCTGGAGAGAGAGTAAAAAAGGTTGAATGTCCCACGCAATTTAGCCCCAACCTGATATTCGCCAAGTTTTGCTGGCATGCCCAAAATCCACCTAGAGACCTCAGTGGAACAGCACAGACTATTTCATGCATGGTTTGGAGCCAGTTACATGCTGATGGAAGCCAGTCTAGAGAGTAGTAATGGGAAAGAAGCAAGATGGATCAGTGTCTGTTCCAAACTAGTTCAGGGTGGGAATGTGAGGCATAGGGAAACTTCATTTAAGTGTCAAGCTTTACTTTTCCAAGAGAAGTTGCCAAGGTCCCTGACGTCATGAAGATGAAATGAGTTTCGCTCCTAACATGGGCTTGCAATCTTCTGCATTGGAAGCAAATCAGCAATGGATTTGTACAAGGACAAATTTTGACATTGCACTGCTTAATTTCTTTTTCTGACAAACAACTGGATTTGATAAAAGCCAGTCATTTTCCAGAAGCATTTCTGTAATTTTTTGTTTAGAGGTCAGGTACATCGTGTCCTCATATGTGTATGCAAATGTCAAAAATTCCTTTTTATTGGTGTGAAGACCTAAAATGAATTTGCTATCATGTGTGGTTGAGTTTAACTCCAGTGTTTGAGTATATTGTTGCACGTCAAATGCAATGTATAATCTCATTTTCCTTTGTCTTTAGGTGTAGGCTATGCAGTGATACTCATAGCTCTTTACGTGGGTTTCTACTACAACGTTATCATAGCTTGGTCTCTGTATTATCTATTTTCATCATTCACATTTGAGCTCCCCTGGACAAACTGCCACAACAGCTGGAACAGCCCAAACTGTACAGATCCCAAACTCTTCAATGCATCAGTGCTTGGCAATGGTACTAAATACTCAAAGTACAAGCTCACTCCTGCAGCTGAATTTTATGAGTAAGTGTTGACCTGACTTTGCTATTTATTCAAAATTCTATGTCTAAGGGAGTTTCCTCTTGAAGGTAAAATAGTTTGTATCCAGCCTCTAGAATGAGCCTCAGAAGACTAAAATTACAATGGAGCTGTAATGTTGGTCTGTGTTCCTGGGTGACTAAGACTTTTGCATCTGTGATCTCTGGTTTCTCCTGTGCTAATGAAGTGCTTGCTACTGAGCAAAATGGAATTGGACAAGACACAAATCTTCTCTTTGTGCCACTTTTGCTTGCACCAGCTTTGCTAGGGCAAGGCAACACAGCAATATTCTGACAAAGGTGACTGCATGCCAAACTGAGCTGAGTTTAGGGCTTTAAAATAACCATTTGTTCACAGATTTGGACTGTTTCTCTACTCAAAAAATATTTCAGGGCAACAGCAGACCCCTGTGTGTGCTCCACTGTTCAATAGTTCAATGAAGTGAGATGAAACACTGAGCAGGAGGAAAGAGCCAGGTTATAGAAAGACAGGCTTTTACCAATGCCCAAGCAAAAGACTGTTCTACAACAGGGGCTGAGACAGGCAAAGACACACTCAAATCAAACAGCAGGCATCAAACCCCAAAAGGTATATAAATTAACAACTGAACTACAAAACAAAGATGCCAATCTCTGTATAAATATTTTCATTATGGACTTAAAGGGGAAAATGGGATTTGATTAGGAGAAAGAAAGGGGATGATCATCAAGCTATTGAATCAGCTGTTGAATTACATTGAATAATGAATTAATTAATATTTCTGTGTTGGGAATAGAAGGATAACAGGGCGCACACCTGCTAAGCAGTTAGTAGACGGTAGTAACCCTACAGAAACGAAGGGAAAACACTGTTACCATAAATAACCAGTAGGGATCTTGAGGTCTCTGTAAATAGCTCTTTAACCTTTGTGGCTGCTGTTCCTTCTCTGAAGACAGCACAGTGAAAGAAACACAAACTGCTGGCAGGGGTTTGGGTAAATGAAACTCAGTGCTTTGAAAACAAGATTGGGGCTTGAGTTCAAAGGAGCTCACTAAAATGGCAAATAATGACAGCTGTGAAATCTACTGCCCTTACAATAAAAAGCTTAAATCTTAGTAAAGTAAAATGCAATCTCTACATCCTTGCTTTGCCTTATTATTATTTAAAATGGTTCTTTGCAACTTCTGCTATCACATGATGCTTGGGTAATGATTTTGACTTTGTAGGGGGTCAGGCTGTGGTAGAATCAATTCACGATATTTTGATTTAGTTCCACTGATCTGGGGAACAGCTCAATTAATGACTGTCTGTACACTGAAAATTGAAATATTATGGTTCTTTCCTCATCATGAGGTAGAGTCAAGGTGCAGTGTTCAGAAGGTAAGAATTGAAAGGGAATTTCACTTTTCATCCTGCTTTGATCCCTGAACTTCAGGGCTGTAATTAGGTCAGTAGGCCCTGTACTTACTAGCAACTAGATTACATTGCAAAAATGAGAAGGGTAACCACTTAATTAAAACACTCTATAACATCTGTTTTCCCAGCTGTAAAAACAGGGAATCACAAGGGGCATTATATTCACTTATCCAGTATTTGGATGAGCTCATCAGGTCCAGCTGTACAGCTCAGGTGTCAACCCAAGCTTATACAAAGTCTCAGTGTACTCAGATCCAACCTAATAAACAAAATCAGAACACAGTTTCTTTCTTATATCAAATAACCTAATTCATGCTCATGGTCTTCTTACAACAAGGAGAGTTGAATCTTTTGATTATAAAGTTTCATATTTTGTGCCAAGTCACAAAGGGAAATGGGAAGTGATACAGCTTAAACTTGGTTCTCTAGGTTGTGTAGTTCCATCAGAACACTCACACACAAACTCTTGGCCTCTGGTGGGAAGGCTCAGGGGGAAGCAGGGAGACCAGAAACACCAAACATTTATTTTGCAGCTGGAGAGCGACTGAGAAGAGGTACTTCCAAGACAGGTCTCAAGCAGACAGTTGGTATGATTATTCTGAAAAGACACAGATGTTTCTTTTTGGGACATAATTCCTTCACACTGGCCTGACCATGAATTTAGAGCTGAATATTTCCTAAAGCCCTGTAGCTGCCAGAGCTGACTGCCTCTACCTCCACCAGCACAGGAATAAACTGTAGGAGGAAGTGGGAGTACTGTGACGTGACAGTTCATCAAATACTACAAGAAAGGTACCTCCAATTCAGCAGAAATATGCTGTCACTACTTATACTGAGTGAGAAAAGGGAAAACTTGCAGTCTAAGCCAAATCTATCAGCTGTCCGGTATCCAGCCAGGAGGAAAAGCAGAGAGAAACCTCTAAGCCTCAGACTTGGAAGAAATAATTTCAAGTTGCAAATTCCATGTCAAGGCAATGACAGGAGAAGCTTGAAGAACATATTTGGATTTTGTTTTCAAGCCTCAAGACCTGGGCAGAACTTGAGGCTGAAGTGCTTCTACACTGAGGCCTTCTAGAGAGTTTCATTTTACCAAGTCTGGTTTCAGTTGTGGAGGCCTAATTCAGGCCAAGGTGCCACTGATGTCGTGGGGACAGCTCCTTATAACAGGAAGGAACAGGACCTCTGCAATACTTCATTAGAGATGCTTAAAATCAACTACAAAGTATTTGTACATTGTAAACTTGGCAAACCAAGCTAAAATCTAATAACAACTGGTGCCTTTCTGCTAAGTAATAGCCAGACATAAAAGAAATCCAGTTAGGAATAAAATGTCAACTCCACATTTCTTTAGGGGCACACATTACTTTAATCCCTTCCCTCTTCAGTGGTTTGGAATTAAACACAGAAAATGAAAAGAATCCTTCCCACACATGTTAAAATAATTCAATATAAACCCTTTTTGTTTTGGAAGAACAGAAGTATATCACAAATAAAGTTTTCCTATCCCATATTACTCCTATTTAAATACTTTATCTGAACACAGGCATACTTTATATTTGTTCTCTCCTTTCTTGTGTCTGGGAAAAGTCTATTGCCATCTTGCTTTCATTTATGCTGACAATTAAAAAATACCAGCTTGGAGGAACAAAAGCACTATTCTTCCCACAAGGTACCATGCCTGCAAAAAATCACAATCTGTTGTAGAAACCAATCTTGGCAATTTTTTAGAAGAAACAGTGAAAATGTCAACAAACATTGGGCTACAGCTATTTCCTTCTGACACTACTTTTTCTCAGGACTGTAAATCCATTCTTTCTGCATGAGAAATTTTACAGGGAAATCTTCATGCCAGATTCAGCAAAAGAAATTCACAGAATTCACAAGTCTGCCCAGCTGTGAGCAATTGCAAAAGCCCACCTAAGAACAAGGAATAAAACCAAGATTCAGTCACGGCAGTCTGCATTTGTCATATTTATGAGCATCATATTTATGAAATTTATGAGAAGTGTGTGAACCAAGAACATCCTGAAAAAAAACCCTCACCCTATATAGCAAAGGTTACTTTTATAGACCAAGAGGTTTGTGCTTGAGGGTACAAATCTCCACTGGAAATGGCACCCCAGGCAAAGGGTCCACATGGTTCAGTATCACAGCAAATGGAGTGATCAAAGCTGTGGCCCCCAAAGATGCAGGAACCCATCCCCACTAAACAATTGTGAAACAACTTCTCCCAAAAGAGAAAACATTTCAAAAGTCAGCACAAGCAATTCTGCCTATAAATTCTTATAAAATCTGAATCAGACAACAAGAACTAATGAGAGTGGATAGCCCTATATTATGCTAATCACATCCAGTCTTTCCATTCTCTTCTGAAACAGTAAATTTTGGAGAGTCATGAATGTGCTGAAATGGGGCCCAGTAGCAAAGGAGGTCAGAATAGCTAACTTAGTGGGAGAATAAAGTTTTCAGTGCATTGAGATAAACATTCACTGTTTTATCGTGACTCAAAAAGAAATTTCATCTACAGTGGGGCAACCCTGGATGTACAGACAGACAGGAGTGAGATGCTGGAAAGCAGTGCCATGGAAAGGGACCTGGGGGTCCTGGTCATTGGCAAGTTGAACAGGAGTCAGGAGGGCCCTGGCATCCAGGAGGGGCATCAGGCCATCAGGGGTCATCTGGGCACAGAAGGGGGTTGTCCTGCTCTGCTCTGCACTGGGGTGGCCTCACCTCCAGTGCTGGGAGCAGTTTTGGGCACCACAATATAAAAAAAGACATTAAGATGTTATAGAGCATCTAAAGAAAGGCTGTGAAGATGGTGAAAGGCCCTGAGGGGAAGCTATATGAGGAATAGCTGAGGTCACTTGGTCTGTTGAGCCTGGAGAAGAGGAGACTGAGGGGAGACCTCAGTGCAGTTACAACTTCCTCATGAGGGAAGAGGAGGGACAGGCACTGATCTCTTCTTTGTGGTGACTGATGACAGGACCTGAGGGAATGGCCTGAAGTTGTGTCAGGGGAGGTTTATGTCGGATATCAGGAAAAGATTCTTCACCCAGAGGGTAGCTGGCCACTGGAACAGGCTCCCCAAGGAACTGGGCACAACCCCAAGCCTGACAGAATTCAAGAAGTGTTTGGACAATGCTCTCAGGCATGGGAGATGTGGACATTTCTTAGAGATGTCCTATGCAGATGTAGCAGTTGTAGTCAACGATCCTTGAGAGTCCCTTCCAACTCAGTATACTCTATGATTAAGTACAAATAATTACTTATATGCCAGCCAGGGTGCCACTGGTAAATTATGTGATTCCCAAAATCCGGTTTGCAGTCCATTACACAGCTCCATTCTCCAACACAAGAGGAAGCTGAAATATCTAGAGAAAAACCCAGATGCTGCTGCATCCCCCTGGCATCCCCCTGGGCTGTGCCCAGCACTCCGGGGTGGGGGTGAGGCACCCAGGGCACAAGCACTGCACCTCAGGTGGCTCAGCTGCTCTCCTGTACTCTGGGCTGCAGCACAGAACTGTCCCAGAGCCAGGAGATCCTTCAGCACTGCAGCTGTGCCTACTCCGAGCTCTTTACAAAGCATCCAGAGACAGCCAAGCAGCTCAGACAGCAGCCCTGGGTATTGTAGAGCTGGGCCTGAGCCAGGATGTCCCTGTGGCACCTCATGGGAGCCACTCTGCTCTGTCAGCACTGCACCCCCAACCCAGAGTCACAGAGGAGACCCTGGTGCCCAGCCCATGGAGCCAGCTCAGCTCTGCAGGTTTTGTACCACAAGCTCTGCCTCACTCTCCTGTGTGGACACAAACTGCCATGAGAACTACAGCTGGATGCAAGCTGCATGGAAGAGCTATTTGTGAAATAAAAATACCTGGAGCCTGGCAAACTCTGCAAAAAGGGCTCTGGCCACATCAGCTTGATGCAGATAGCCTAACCTTCCACAGGTATTGGAAAACCTCATTTCATGCTCTGAAGGAAACTGGCAGCAATGAGGACTGAACTAGGATTGCCCAAATATATAACACAGAAGATGCATGTAGAAGAGTTTCCTAATTGAGCCCAATTATGCTTCAAATTGCCTTCTAAATTGAGAATGCAAATTAATTTCTATAGATTGAACATTGTATACACTGACAGTTCTTTTAGCATCTACAATTTGCATAAAGTTTTCAATCATAAAAACATAGTCTAACTACCAGAATAGGAAATATAGCTTGAGAAACCAGGAGTATGTCTATACCTTATCCATTTTGCTGATTCTTAGTTTATGAAGCCATTTAGGTTTGAGCTCATAAATATGACTACTAACTTTTAGAAGGACTTAGATGTTCCTAGATGTACTTAACATGTTAACTAACAAATACATTTGTTAGTTAACATACTAAATTACTGACTAGTGATGACATTTTTGAATTCTGAATCAACCTGATGCAACACATCTAAAATTTAGATAAATGACACTCTTCTATTGAGCACATCAAATTTAGGCAAGTTAACTTTTGGCTCCAATAAAAAGAGAAAGAATGATCTTTTAGAGCTGTGTAAACATATTTGGAACAAAAATGAAAATTATAATTGATTTTGGATTGAAAAAATGAGGCCTTCTCCAAGACCTTAAACTTGATAATTTATGCAAAATTTTCTAAATTTCTAGAAGACAATCTGTAAATCTGTACAGGATGAATAACACCTAAAGCTCCCTAGAAAGTACGAGTCTGACAAAAACATCCCAGGGAATTCTACATATCAAACTCTTAAATCCTGTTTTCTACTATAGATTAAATGTGTTGGAGTGAAAATGATACCAAGTAATTTTCAGATCACAACCTTTGGCATTTCTTTTTTCCTGATTTGGTTCCCTGTTTATGTGTAAATATTCAGCACTTCTGTAACAAATATGTTCTGAATTCCTCACAGTAGAGACAAAGCACACGTTTATAACAATCCTTATTTTACAGATGGGAAAACCAAGACACAGGGAAGAATTTATTGGTTCCAACATTTTCTGTTATTAAAGCTGTGACTGGGTCCTTCATTTACTGAGTCCTATTGAGCAGCTGCCCCTCCTACGTCCTCAATAATTTGTTTTTAGTAAGGTTTATGTGTGAGTATGAAGCAGCTGAGCTGCCTGTTGGCTGTTCAGGGTCTGATGCCAAATTAAAGGGGGACCCAAGTGCTGCACAAAGACTAAACAGAGTCAGTGGTACTAACAAACAAATCAGTGTTTGCAGATTTCAATTGAGGTGAACTATTTCCCTTTAGGTGAATGCAGGGTGGAAGTAAGGCAGGAACTGGAGCCAGAGCTCTTGGGTGACTAGGACAATCTTCCCAGCAGATTCTCCTTCCCAGGGGAAGGAGAGAATGAGAAGAAAATTCCCCAGAATGTCTGAATGCAGCTTCAACTTGAGAGCTCTTCCCATTCCTGCCCCTCCTGCAGATAGCTGAACAGACTCCTAGAACCCAGATGTACAATCTCAAAGTCATAGCAAATGTAATTTACACTCCCTTGCAGTTTTAGCATAAACCAAGCTCCTTTGCACAAATCCCTGATTTCTAATGCATGTATGCACTAGATTCTTGGTGCACAGTTCTTGGTGCTGTTTTAATTATATATTTCTAGAGCTCTGACTAGAATATCAGAAAGCTTAAACAAATTGTTTCTCTTGCGTTTTGTCTGGCATAATAAAATAGATCCCTGTTCTACTGTCAGCTCCATCTGTTAATGTTTATTCTTAGTCTTTCCCCCCATAACATTCTCTTCTCTTTTTTGCATGTATTTCTCATCTACTTTCATTCTTTTCTTAATAACAACAATCTGCAAGCAAAACACTAATTCTAGGTGTCTACCAACGGTCTTTCCTTTCTTTGACTCATTTGAATTCTGAGAGTTTATTTTGTTAGCAGAATTGGACAAACATCTCTCAACTTATGAAGCAAGAATTGCTTTCAGAAACTTTTACTTAAGACATGCCTAAGACATAATTTGAAGGATTTGACAGAGAACAGAGGCTTCACAAAGCACCTTCACTGACTGCCAGTGATGCCAGTAGGGCTCCTACTGAAGAACAAAAGCCTTTTTCCCCCAGTGACTTTGCTTTGTTTCTGTATATGTGGTATGCAGGCGAGGAGTTCTGCACCTGCACGAAAGCCGTGGAATCCACGACCTTGGCTTGCCTCGCTGGCAACTTTCCCTCTGCCTGCTGGTGGTGGTAATCATTCTTTTCTTTAGTCTGTGGAAAGGCGTGAAGACTTCAGGAAAGGTAGAGCTAATACTGTCCTTCTATCTTGACTACATTCTTTGTCTATTTTAAGAAGTCTCCTAATTTTGGAAAGCAAGAAAATAAATAACTGATTTTGAAGCATCCTCAGGGACCAAACGATCATGTTTCTTGTGTGATATTACAACTGAATTTTTTATCAATGTATTATTTTCAATTCAACATTCGTGGTTTCATCCAGAAAATATTTTTAAATACTCAAAATTGTCTTAAATGTGCAACTTCTTAGACAAATGTACTAATATTTCAATGGTCTAAGAGGCT
The DNA here is from genome assembly GCF_021018805.1 of Prinia subflava. Taxonomy (NCBI): domain Eukaryota; kingdom Metazoa; phylum Chordata; class Aves; order Passeriformes; family Cisticolidae; genus Prinia; species Prinia subflava. The sequence continues at coordinate 12,032,159 of NC_086259.1, forward strand.
TTGCTTTTATTAAATAAAATGCCATGTCAAGAGAAATAGCTAATGAAAGACATTGGAAATCACTCTTTGACATCCTTCAGAAAATACCTCAACAGAAATTTCAGAGCTGGATACATCTGAGAGCTTTTTGTACATTTTCATGAAAGTATCACTTAACATCAGGCAATGACTGCACTTTTTAGTAAACAACACAGAGATGAGGAGTAATCAGCAGTCTAACACACACTGACACTGTCTTCTGTTTGTCAAAACTGTCTCCTGCTGGTATCTGTAAATTTATATATGAAAAGATTCATGACATGTAACAGCATTTTTCCTCATGTCCTAAAAAGAGCTTCTCTATTGAACTGAATGGACTAAACCAAGAAAATTCCAGCTGTACTTACATATATATTCTTAAATCTTCTGTAACAGCTGATTAACCTTTGGAATCTCTGTTGTCTGCAGGTTGTTTGGATAACAGCCACTTTGCCTTATGTTGTATTATTTGTCTTATTAATACATGGAATAACCCTGCCTGGTGCATACAATGGAATAAATGCATACCTGCATATAGATTTCAGAAGATTAAAAGAAGCCACAGTAAGTGTACTCTTCTGTTCTCATTCCCTAATTATTGAACCTGCTGCCCTCATTATTGAAACTGAAAATATTATAGCTAACTTCTGAAATTAAATAGCCATGCTTCTGCTTCTGCCAAAGCACTGGTCCCCTTTCTCTGACAGTTTAAATTTCCAATACTCTGCAAAACAGGACTATCTCACACTGAACCCAAACAATTCAGATCACAAAACACCTGTGTGAAGGCATGCACAAGTGTGGCAGGCCCCAAAAAAGTCCATGCATTCATTGTGCACCCAGAAAACTGCAATATCCTTTATACAGGAAATTTGAGTCATGCAAAAGTTTAGTTCTCAAAAGGCTAAGAATTTCCTCCAGAAGAAAATCTTGCTTTCTGAATCACTAGCTTAAATATTAACCTAGAAAACAAAAATACTGGCCCATGCAAACCTTGCTAAATATATAAAGTCAGGACTAACTCAGTCAAACCATGGTCCTTCAAACAAATAAGATTTTCAAAAGTATGATGTTCTTATCTCACTATTGAAAGTAATGTACATTTCACTGTATCATTGAACATATCCAAACCAACCCAATTTATGGAGTAACTTGGAACTAAGACTTATTTCATACATTGTAAAGCAAAATCTACATGTACAGTCATTAATACATGAAATTAGCAGCATTTCAGACCTACAAAGAACAAAGACTACAGAGATATTTTATCCCTCTACTATCCTAAAAATAGCATAAATCATTTATAAGACAGTAGTACCTCTATGGATAGGTCACAAGGCCATTCAAATGGGTATAAATTTGAAAAGAGACAACATCATTTTACTAGAAGGAAATGCAGCATCTTGAAAAATTGCAGCTTTCAGAAATGTCTGCAGACTCTCCATAGTTGCACTGTACCTTTCCTATGAACCTTATCTTGATTTTTCCTGAATTAGTAAGAAAGACCTCAAGTGTTACAATACAGACATATTTTTTTATATTCTTAGCCAAAAATATATATTCCTGGCTTTTTAATGCTAGATTTGAAAGCGGGCATTTCTTCAAAAACAGACCCAGACCCCATATCTGTATTGGAATGATCCAATCAAACTTCAATAGGGGATTTTCATCCCCATTTGTCACAAGGCAGTAGCCACCCCAGTAATTCACATTAATGCATACACATAAATACAAAGATGCAAAGATGAACAAAGCAGGTGCTTATATTTTTCTTATATATTTCAAGTGCTGTTTGGAAATAAACATCAAAATTTCAACTAGAGCTGTACTAGCTGTACCAGGCCTCCAGCATCATGTCTGTCTTCTGCTTCTGGAAGGACATTCTGTGTGCTGCTCTTTCTTGGCTTAATATTTCTGCAGCTGCTGTTTAGATGACCCTAAAGTTATTTGTCTCTAAGACTAAAGTTTTCAGACAACAACAAAAAGTTACACGCTAGAATAATAAAAGACTAAAGAACACTTATGCTGAGAAGTTCCACTAACTGCTTTGTCATGTCAGCCCTTCCCCTCTTGGAGACTGGGATCCCTGCTGCTGCAATAGCCTTGTGTGTTTAATCTTTGTCCTCAGGCTCCAAAGAATAGAATCCCACTTCATTTCTGTGTCAATGCATCCCTGATGTGATATATGATTTTTTTTATTTCTTCCAAATGAAGAATCTAACAAAGAAACATCCTAAGTCACAAACAGTAATGACCCACAGAGGCTCTGCCAATGCTCTTCTAAAAGCCCCTAGAGCAGCCTGACCACTGTCACTGCCCATTTTGTGGACTCTCAAACTGCACTGCACTGAATATGCACAGAAGTTATAACAGCATAAACACTGAAGAAAGGCTGGAAAGACTGATGACTGCCCACTGTAAAATGTTCCTATCTGTTTATTTTTAATACATATAAAACAATATTCTATCATAAAATATTTTAGATTACACCTTGATCAGAAGCTGTGAATATGAGAAACATGAGCATGAACTGCAGAACAGCCCTGCTGTCTTACATCCTGCTGGGTTAGAACAAAGAGAATGTTCTGCATTTCATCTTAATTGTAAAGGAATTTCTGCTTTCTGCTCTTCTTTCCCTTCACCTTGATCTTCTCAATTTGTTTCCTAATCAGCTACTATGACCCAAGACTTACCCAACAGATACTTCAGCATGTGCTTAAATCCTTTGGGAGGCAGCAGATGCTAATCTCTTACTTGAGTCAACAGGACTTAGGCACGTGCTTAAGGGTGCTTGAATAGTGAGAAAGGGTGAGTACAACTGCACTGGCAAGATACAAGAGAGACAGAGGACCACTAAAAACAAATGTCTTGTGGTGGCAGTATGCAGATATGGTTAGAGTTTAGCAAAATTGATGTTAAAATTTTTCAGAAATTTTTTTTAACAACAGAAGTTATCTGAATTTTTCAAAAAACAAGGACAAGCATAGTAGATTTTGCATCCCTCCTTCTGCATTCTTATCCACACATAAATGCTTTTATGAGAGTACAACCCTATATGATCTCAGTCTTTGTGTGAAAATACAATATCAAGATGTAACAGGTATATAAAAGAATGAGCAAGGAATTAAAATTACAGGATTATTTTGTTATTCATTGAAAGAAAACCCTGTATGAACTATAATTTGAGAAAATCATATCCTCCCATCCACTGGCTAGCAATAAACACTCCATAAGTCTATGGGGTTCATATTACCTTTCAAGTAATCACCCCTCTCCACAGTTCATGAAATTAAGTTTTTCTACAAACCCAGAGTACCCTAAGTGGTTCCTGGTGTCCAGCAGGCAGCAGTTGAAAGCATCTATCATCTACGTTGAGAAAAAAGGGATCACCAGCCCAAGTGCTTTCATATATCATGTCAGCATGGGATAAGGCACTATCTTCCTTTCCACTATAGGCCAAATATAAAAGTGTAGCACTAAAATTCCACTAAGTGCAGATGGAGCTCGTAAGCTGCTTAGATCTGTTAGTCACTGCTGAATAGATATATTAGATCTGATTTTGTAGAGATGGATGAATCATGAAATCCAGTGCTTTTCATAGTCCTTTCAGAGTTCTTGGCAGATTTAATGAAACATTGCAGATCTCATTTTGAGAAATGTTGAACATTATTCACACCACTGACTTCACTACTTCTGTTGAAGTTGCTCATTTAAATATCTTGTGTAACAATAGAAAAGGGGAAACCCTCAGTAACCAAGGCATTTTCAGGTTTCTGGTTCAGGGAACCAGGACTGTGACATTGTTCCTGACTGGATGAATGGATAGGTAGGAGGGATGCTTTAGAAAATATTAAAGCTTTTAAAATGTTTTCCCTGGTGGACAATCCTTTAAATGATCAAGCTGCATCTAAAGTGAAATTTAATGACTATCACAGAAATAACTCTCCAGCTAAATGAGAAAGCTGAGAGATAAATCTGCCTGGTTCTGTTCACAGCACATCAATCATGCTTCAGCTCCTGAATCAAGAAAGTATCATGTAGAGTGCACTAACAGTCACAAAAAGGAAGCTCTAGTATGGGAAAGAAAATGTCCTATAACTCTTGACCCATTAACTACTTTTAGTTTTCTCATTGTACATTTCAAACTAACTTGGAACAAGGACTGTTGGAATTTCTGTCACCCCGGAGAAAAGCCCTGCAAGCGTTTCAGTGCTGGGTAAAATCTCAGGAGTACCTGTCCCACCCCAGCCCCCAGGGCAGCAGTGCATGCGTGCTCTGAGGACGTGGCCCCTGCTCCATCCAGGCCATTCCAGACACAGCCATGCCCCGTGTGACACACTCCTGTTAGCATCAATGCCAATTGTTTCCCAACACCCTTGTCTTGCTTTTCTCCTGCTGTATCCTTGTGGACTGAACTGACGCTGGCCATGTTGGTGTCATTATGCAGGTATGGATTGATGCAGCTACTCAGATATTTTACTCCTTAGGAGCTGGGTTTGGCGTTTTAATTGCATTTGCCAGTTACAATAAGTTTGACAACAACTGCTACAGGTAAGAGCCTATTTTTCCATTACTGCTGCAAAATTGTATTATTTTACTCTGTCTGCAGCTGAAATAAGTTTTTAGCTATCTTTTTATCTTCAGTCATATATTAATGATGGTGAGTTTTGTGTAGACATAGTAACCAACCCAAATCTAGAAACACTGTCTTCCTTACTGAAATTTTAGTAACAGGAACCTGCCAAGATATCTGCTGCTCTCCAAAGCAGAATGGGATTAGGTTTGGACTTTAGACAGCTGTGTAAACTGTGCCAGTGTTTGCCTTTCAAAAGTACCATTAAGCACAACAGTGAACACAGGATGAAATCTTATTAGTGCAGGAACTAAAAGCAGAAAGATTCCAGCTTCCAGAAGGGTTTCTATGCTTTGGCATTATATTTCTGGTATTATACATTGCGCTCCAGTTTAGGAATGCTCTTTAAATCAAGTCAGTTTGTAAGTGTTTTGCTGAATCACACCATGGAAATTCAACCAGAACCACCCTGCACCTTCTGAAAAATTCCAACGTTTAGATATTTTGTTAATATTCCATTTTGGAATGGAAACAAGCATCACTTTTCCAATGAAATAGAAAAAGTCAGAAAGTCCCAATGTATTATAAACACATTGGGAACTGAAGGATGGGAGAAAAAAAGTTAAAGAAAATCCCCATCTAGTTCCTAAAGTTTTTTCTCACTGGGCTGTTCTCTTCATGTTTAGGGATGCTTTGCTGACTAGCACCATTAACTGTGTCACAAGCTTCATCTCAGGATTTGCAATTTTCTCCATATTGGGCTACATGGCCCATGAGCACAAAGTTAAAATTGAGGATGTAGCTACTGAAGGTAGGAAGTTAATTCTATTTTAATTTTAACCCTTTTCCCCTGCTATTTCTTTGCAAATGTGTTTATACTTGTTTCCAACAAGTGTGTGAAAATCTGGAAGTGCACTGAATTAGCTTACCTGGAACTAGAACTCTGTGTTTACATTCTTTGTTGAAATGTGAATCCTAAATGATATTGGTTCACCTCACCTCTACTGAACTGAGGTTTCCCAGCATCTGGCCCCCACAGGTATTGCCTGTTCAAGGAACAGGAATTAACCACTGTATCTTACAGAAGTATTGCTGTTCAGTGCCACGGGTGACTGGGTTTGGTGGTTCTGCCAAGCTCAGCTCTGTAGTCCTTTCACTGGGAACAGCTCACCCATGGTCCCAGCTCCTGCACCTCTCATCACATCCAAGAGTTCTCTTGCCAAACAGACGAGCCCACGTCCACACAATTCCTTCTCCACTACGTAGCTGAAAAATTACTAGTAACGTTGTAAATCCCATAAAATATTATTCAAAGTGGAAAACAATGGGATAGGGGTTTTTAATACCAAACGATCATGAGTAAATAAATAAAGCATTTTAGATATATTTTAGTATAATACAAATTTTGTTTTAACAGTACTCAGAGCGTGACAAGGACTGAAATGAAAGTCAACTTAGTCATGGCTTATCTAATTAAAATGAACACTCTTGTGAAAATAAGAAACATCATATAGTGACACCTTTTCCCCCTTTTCTATTCCAGGAGCTGGTTTAGTTTTCATCCTGTACCCAGAGGCAATTTCAACTCTTTCAGGATCTACATTTTGGGCTGTGGTGTTCTTCATCATGCTCCTTACTCTTGGCATCGATAGTTCTGTGAGTATTTTTTTCCTTCAATCCTTGACATTGTTCTTTTCCTGTCATATTCTGTAAGTGGAGAGGCATCAGCCTTAAGCAGGGGGTTACATTTCAAGTAAACATTCTGTACCTTTCCTAATCTGTTTTCACAGTCATAGACAACACAGCAAATGCTATTACTCGTTGTTTTATAAAGACTCTCCATCATTAAAAGATTTAGGAAAAGATTAAATCTTTGACAAGCCAGTAAATAGTTACTCCCTGCTACTTTTTTATGACTTTACAGAGGGGCTGTTTATCAACAGTTATTACTATTTAAAGTTATTACCCAACAATACTACTATGAACTATTACTACTGTGAACCTGTAAAAGGTTTTGGAGCCCTGCTCAAAACACAAGTAAGACATTGAGTAAAGCAGTTTCTAGAAGGGATTACTATATGTGCTGAAATGCACTAATCTGCTCCAATAGGCCAGACAATGTCTGAAAGTACTCCCATGGTTTTCTACAAGCCATGATACAGAATTTCCTATAAATTTAATCACCATTTAAAAATCACATCATAATATTTTCATAGTGGTTTCATTTTCCTGTAATCTTTCTGTAAAATGTCTAGTCTTAACAAGTGTATTGCTCTTTATTGTGATAGGTTTTACAACACCATGATATTCAGCATCACAGAAACTTCATCCCAGAAAATATTCCAAGTCCCCAAACAACTTTTGTACTGCTTTGTTCTACCAAAGAGGCCTCAAGACCTCCTGTTATATTTAGCTTAAAGGTTGATAAAGTTTCTGGAAAACCAAATAGGGTCTTTAAGGAATAGTGCACCATGGACAAACTTCCATCCCCTTTAGCAGGGTAGGGGGTTCTTACCATTCCAAAGCATAGAAGTCTCTTTTGAAGTTCAGAATGTACAAAGTTGATCTAGGAATTTCTTGCTGGAAATGGTAAAACACAGTGTTTCCATTGCTTACAACTTCAGGAAAATTCATTCCTTTTCAAGGACAAGAAAAGGAAAGAATGATTGACATGGAAAAGAGCAAAACTAAAAAAAAAAAAAAAAAAAAAAAAGTTGCAGCAGGAATCTTTGATAATCATTGGCAAATAGCTGAATGAGATCTTGTGGAGCGAGGGCTGAGCTGTAAAGGTCAGATTCAGGTCTAAATATTTCCAAAGTGTTTGGATTTTTGGATTCCAGCTGAGGTCCAATGAAGTTTGTCTATATAGACTAAGATCTGGATCCTTAGACAAAAGTTTGAGGGAAGATTATATCTGAGATTGTAGCTTGGCCATTTTTCAACTGTAAGAAAATATGAAGAATTGAAATGAAGGGTTTAGCACAGTGAAAGGATATGAATGACCAGTAGGAAAAGGGCAGAATGAGAAAGAAGAAAATTTATGGTCAGAAGTGTCTAGACCCAAAACCATTACCTTTGTGACAGCAGTAAAAGTAGGGCAATGTAAAGAAACATAGAAGTGACAAAGACACGAGGCTTTAGATTGCAGAACAAAATTTTCCTACAAATGGAAAAAAGTCTTTCTGCTGAAACTAAAATAGAGTGAACTAGTGAACTTCTAAAAGAGGAAGGATTTACTGGCTCAAGATTTGTCATAATTTCTTAAAGAAAACTCAGGTCCTGCAGTACTTTTTATAGTGATAATTTTCTGTTACTGATTTCAACCAGGAATATTTTAATCAAAGGCTTATAGGAAAGCGATAGGTTATGTCAGCACCTGCTAACCATCTATTGTATTGCACCAAGCATACCAGGTCTTGCCATGGTTTCTTAGCATCACAAAAAGCATAAAATTAAGCCTCTCAGAAATATTAAATAAATTTGTTTACTATGATAAAAGATTGAAATTAATTTTCATAGTTTTTTGTTGGAGTGGGGGCAGAATGTTGTCATTAGTGAAGAGAAATTAAAATTCATAACCACCTACATAATCCATCAATTTAAATGAAAACTTGGAAAGTATCTTTCCTGTATTGCAAAACAATGGCTAATGTTCCTCATTAACTTCTAGAAAGCAAAGTAAAATTTTTTCTTGTTGTCAACAAAAGAAAAAATTTACATCAAGCTTCCTATGTAGTAAGTCTTCCAAGTCTGTAAAGATTTTTGTCAAACCAGATTTCATTTATCAATGGCTAATGCAAATCTTTGTTCAGTATATTTGCTTTAGGTGCTTGTTGTGCCTGTCTTTATTTATTAAGTATCTTAAGGAGCTTAGTTACTTAAGCTAGCAGCTCTTTCTCCAGAGTATATTAAAATGTATAATATTTTCCCCAAAGTACTGTCTACTTATTGTTGCATCGAGTCAGCAAGGAGTCCTCAGAGGATACAGCTATGGAGGCAACAACCACCCCTCCTGATGTCATTTCCCCACCCCGTCCTTTACCAGAAGGAAACAAAGCCTCATACCACCAGTGACTTACAGCTGAAATGTCAGAAATCACAGACTGGTTGGGCATTAATTACACAAACTGCTTTGCATCCTTCAGCCTATATCTCCAACAGTCAGTAACATTTAACCAGAGTTTTGCCTTCCCTTCCTCAGATGGGTGGGATGGAGGCAGTCATCACTGGCTTGGCAGATGATTTCCACCTTCTGAAACAGCACAGAAAGCTCTTCACTTTTGGTGTTTCTTTTGGCACTTTCCTACTTGCCCTTTTCTGCATTACCAATGTAAGTACCACAAAATTTTCCATCAAAATGTTACCTTAAAAATGCCATTAACCTTGTCAGGTGAAATTTGGATAGGTTCAGATTATTATTTTTTTATAAATTTTAGTTCTTAAAAAACTTGTGTTCAGAACATCACTTTTAATCTTACGTATATGAAGTTTCTCTGGTTTTTGGCACAAGATCATTTGCTATCAACCAAGCCTACAAGTCTTTGTTCCAAAGAACTGTCTGTGCTACTGCTGGGTTTATTTGGTTCTGTGTGCTTTCTTTTGTGTTTGTTCGGAAGGTTTTTTGTTTGGTTTGGTTTTGGATTTGTTAGTCACATTAAATGGAACTATGTAGAGTGCTTATTCCTCTGTGAGGAACCAAGCATTTCAAGTGACCAGACCATCTGACAATTCTCTTCTTGGAGAAAGTACGAGACACTCACTTCTTATGGAAGGACTGTAGAATAATGATCTCCTCTCTCCACTTTTCTTCTTAATGTTCCTTCATCAGATCTTGACATTTTTTATTCTTAACACCATATAAAGCACATAGAAAACTTATCCTGAACATTTAGTAACCTGTATTTATCACTACCATCAGACTGAATGTTTTGCCTCATTTGGCTTTTTACAACTAATTAAGGAATGAGAATCACAGTGTTCTAGGTGGGAGAGAATTTTCTTTTTTTATTTTTGACCACAAAAAAGCAGAAACCTCTTAATAAAGATGCCAAAACTGTCAGAAAACAACTGAAACTTGAGGAAACCACCATGAAAGCAGACGTGCTGAACTTCTCTCCATCCCTAAAAATAGTTTCCATATCTATTATTAAGATTACTGAAATAACATAAGTTTATATATAAGTTCTTTTCACATTAAAATCCCCCAATATTTTCGTTCCAGTTTCCTCAAACTGAGAAACATTTGAGACTATAAATAGATATATCATTTAAAATACCTATTCTTTTAATACCATACTATTTCTATTGTTACGTAAAAACTGAACAGGCTCCTGTTTATTCAAAGTTTCAAATGGAATAAAAATTCCTGAAGTAACATCAGAAGAAATTCAGTGTTAAGAACATGAACAGGAGCCAGTGGGTGCAATTCCACTGCCTCCAAGTGAGCTAAAGCTATTCAAGATAATGACCCAACTCTAGCTTTTACATAAGGGCACCTGTTTAGACTTAGGTTCACGCCTCCAGCTGGAATTCACAAAACTCTCCAGAATAGTCCAAATGTATTCACATAATAAAGAACAACATTTCTGATGTATAAAAAATAAAAAGGAAAACCCTTGTCAGAACATCACATGAAATTTTTTGATTTTGTCCCCTGAATTTTTAAGGCTATGTTTTCAAAAGAAGCTGTTTCTGAAACAAACATGTTTCTTACAAAATCACATTAGTAATTCACTTTGCTAAGTGAATTGCAAAGGCATGCATTTGGAGCAGGTGTAGAGCAAAAACAAGAGGTCAAACTCAAATGTCATTCAATAAGAAACATTTTCTAACACAACAACCAAAGTTCATTCTATTTCCGGACAAGTCCCCACAGAATTAAAAACCTACACGAGGCCTAAGTACTGATCTCCCTGTTTTTGTAAATATGCGCAGCTGTTTCAGAAAAAAACATCTTAAAAAAAGGGCAACTGATTACAGAGACTAAAATCACCTACAGATTTAACGAATACAAGTGCTATTTATACCACTGATGGTAAAAACCCAGAAAATAATTTCTTTATTCCTCCCCTTCTGAACAGGTATAATCAGATTAACTTTGGTTGTAAAAAGATATTGTAACAAAAATCTACTGCAACTGCAAATATTTCAGTTGTTTACGTGTGACAAAGTGTTTCCCTGACACACTTTATTTGGGTTCATTTTTAAACAAATCTGGATCTAATGGTTTTCCATTCCTCTTTAGACAAAACTCAGTAAAATAAGCAGTCATTTACACAAATACATACCACATTGTCAAACATGGCAGAAAGTAGTCAAATTGCAGCTAAAAAATTCAATGAAACAAGAATTCAGTAAATGCATTTCCAGTTCTGTCATGAACCACTGAAGCACAAAATGTGCAGTTGTGAAGGAAGACAAGGTTTGCTGTCTCCACTGAGCAAAGGTTTGCAAATACCACAACCCAGAGACTGAACAGGGCACAGCAGCTTCTTGATTAATTAATTATTCATTAACATAATCTTCTGCCTTAGGAAGAGCAGCGGGATTCAGGCAGTCAGGAAAAAGGGAAATCAGACCAACAGTGCAGATTGACTGGCCTGCAGAACAAGAGGCCTGAGGAAGAAACTGATAATGGTCCATGGAAACACTTGGAGTGCTCCGTTCCTGCCATTAATTAAGAAACTTCTTTATTAACTGCTGCAGACAGGCCCTGCCCTACAAGTTGCTGATCATTTCCCCAAACTTCCACTGAACAGGAGTGCCAAGAGAAGTCTTTAATCTAAGCTGAGGTTTCTGTTTCCCTGTGAAGTGAGGACATGGGTGAAAAGAAGCCTCTCTACAAGAGCTGCAATTCTGATTCCACTATTTTGTATGCAAATATGAACCTGTGTCTGCAGATCCATATTAAAACACTTGGGTTTAGATAATGCTTCAAATAAAGCAGATTTCTGTTAAGTGGATACTAAACTACCGAGATGATTCCATTTGTAACTTCACTTTTTTGCATCTTTTAACTCCCCATTACAGGGTGGAATTTATGTGCTCACACTTCTGGACACGTTTGCAGCTGGGACTTCAATATTGTTTGCTGTTCTAATGGAGGCAATTGGAGTTTCCTGGTTTTATGGTAAGCTCCTCCTTTTGCAAGTGCAAAAGCTTTTCTGAAATTCCAAGTGCTCATGACAGGCTTACATATTGTTGAAAGGGAAAACAGCACAGCCCTGTATACACAACACCATGACAAGTCAGGTTTCATAGAGTGACTGTCACCTGATTTATGAGCAGTGACAGGAATGCAGACATTCAGTGGGCCAAGCTTTGAGCCCCTGCACAAAGCCAAAGCAAACAGCCTTGTGAAAGGGACTGTGATGGGATGGAAGAGTTATAACTTTTGCCAGTATTTTATAACTCTTAATATTGCTGATGACTTGCAGTAGCAGGCTTAGACTTGGTACTTTCAAAGCAAGTAGAGTAGCCTAAATACAGACCCCATTTCTACTTTTCATTATTCCCCCAGGGCCAATCTCAAGCACTCTCCACACAATATAAATAAAGGTAGTGTTTAGAAAGTTATAATAATTCCTATATTAATCCCTTTTGTTTGAGACAATATCCTACTTCATTGTAAAGCACTAGCAGTTTACTTATTTCATTTCATAGAATGGTATAAAATACCCAGCGTACTAGATACCAGAAATTCCATTTCTAGTATTTGATATTAATTTATGCCACAAAAGAGAGCAGTGATTTACTTTATCCCAAATATGGCAAGCCTTAGGAGTATTTAGTTGACCTCTGGGACTAGACTGGAATCACTCTATGCCAATCAGAGTGCAGTGATGTGCTACAGCCACCTAAAAAATATGACCTCTTCTTTTCCTTCCTAATCTCCTCTTTATTCTCATGTTTTAGTTCCTGGCTGCTCACAACTTTTCAGTATTGCCAGGTTTTGATGTCGTAGCAGCCTGCAAATCTTCTTCCCACTAAGCCTGTATTGAATTACTTGCCCTCATTCCCAATAAGATTGTTCTTCCCCTGAAAACCATCTTCATTTTTATTCAGACATAGTGTTTATAGCTAATGTATGATTCATAGGGTTCTTAGACATTATGATTCTTATTGCTATTTGCCTCACTCAGTCACTTATTTATCCATCCATTCTGCCTTGTAAACAAACAAACTTTATCTTGCAGTTAAAAAACTATTGAAGAGTGAGTGTAGTGAAAGAATGGCATTCATGCATAAAGCTGTTCAATCTACTAAAGGAGCAGTTTCTACTTTTAGTGCACTTATTCTGTCACCCAATAACAGCATGGAGCAAGCAGCACACAGGCTGTTGTCTCTCAAAATAATGGAGGCACTTTATTTCACACACAACTGGTTCTAATCCCTGTAAAAGAGCTGAATGCAGATGAGTGATCACAGCTTAGCTTGGAAGTAGAGGCTTCTTCAGTTTCTAAGGGCAAGTAACCTTCTGCTACTATTAAAATAGGATTTACTGCACTTTACAGTAGCTAAGCTTTGTATGTGGTTCACAAACCAGGCCAAAGTTTTTTAGATTTTATTTTACACCCTCTTTTATCTTTTTTTACTTTCTTCCTGCAGCCTTCCCATAATCGGGAAAATATCTATTCATTTTTCTTGAGCAGCTGACAGATGTTTCTACTGACACAGCATGACCTGTTGCTTTATAAAGAACTTATTACAGCCCCAGGTGCTATTTAAACTTATTAAATCTGGCATGATCTTGTCTGCCTCTTTTTTCTGATAGACCCCTCTTGCCTTAATGACCTAGCTGAATATTAAGGCAGCCTAAAGGCAAGCATTGACATTTTGGCACAGACTAAAATCATGGAAATTTAGTTCAAATTATACTTATGACCATTTACTGTGAAGTTTCTTCTTGCAAAGGCCAAATGTATATGTAAGAGAAGGGAGAGCTAGTTTGCTTTAGTGGGCAGATGTACCTTAGTTATGACTGCTAAGTTGTTATCAATTTTCCTCATGTGCAACCCTCATATCATCTTTCCGATGAACATTCTATTTTTGGGTATTTAACCAGCTCCTGATAATAAATTTTAAGTGTCTCTGAAGCTAAGCCCTACAGGTACTGTCATCTGTAGCTGTACTGAAAAAGCACATTGTGGAAAGTGCAGTCTGAGAGCATGGCCTACTCATCCTCCATTTTCAGCAGAAATTGAGCACCAAGCACTGTCTGGCTCTAAGTACATCTGTCTGGAAACATATGAATAAAATTCTGATATATGCAGACCTTGTCTTTGACCTTCTACACAATGATAAATTTCAGTCAGTGTTCATAGCAGTTAAAATTCAGTCACTTCAAAGTTCACAGAAAGCACTGTAAATAGAAGCAGATTAAGTTTAAAGAGCATTTGCAGATCCTTCTTGGCTATTTCTCTTCACCTGGACATAATATTGGGGGCTGGAATTTTTTTTGAGACATTTACACTCAAATGTCCACAACCTAAAAATATTTTGCATCCCATTACGTACAATGGATTAACCCAATTATTTACATTAAATAAATTAAATAAATGGTACTGAACTGATTCACACAAAGAGAAATAATCTTTATGGAAAACTATACATTCTGTCTAATAAACAAATATTCATGGTAAAAAGCTGCATTTCTGCTCTTTACCTAATAGGTTCATGATTAAAAGTCAATTTCCTGAACATATCAAGCAAAATAAATTATAAACAAATAGTCTGACATGACAGAATGCACAGAACCAATGTATCTAAAGTGTAAAGCCAGAGTTTGTTTCCTTTTTACAGAAAACAGGGAAGGATACTTTTTTCCCCATTTTACATCAATGTTGATCATCCCATTCTAAAGTGACACAGTTTTATACAACAAACAGAAGAAGAATTGCTTGAGTTTTCAGGAAAAGTCTTAAATACGAAACTATATTTGTAATAGATATAAAGAACATTCTGTGGTGTTCAATGAAGCTCTGAAAGGTAAATATGCCTTTAAGTGGAACAAAGAAATTTCCTTTGATAAATTAAAAATTCATATGAATCTACCTCATTATCAGCAAGCAATTTGGGTGAGTAAGGGTTTATATTTTCCTGCAGTGTACTCATGATAACACAGAGAAATTAGATTACAATAATACGTAACTATTTTAAAAATTGCATCCTATTTGCAACTTAAATTCTAGATATTTGTGAAATGCCTCTTTTCAGTGGTAATGTTGCTGCCTACAACAGGCCTTAAGTGCTCTCAGGCATTTAAGTCAGCTACAGTGATGTCAAAGACACATCCAGACATTGAAAGGAGAGTATTGTTGTTATTTCTTATGTCTTCTGATTTGGAAGTCATTCATATCTGGTTTCTGAAAAAGATATGTTGGGTAGGCCAGCATCTCATCAGTTTAGACTGAATTCAGTTCATGCTCACACCTTTTCACATCCATTCTAGGTGTGGACAGATTCAGTGAAGACATCCAACAAATGATGGGCTTCAAACCAGGCCTCTACTGGAGGCTGTGCTGGAAATTCGTTAGTCCTGCTTTTTTATTGGTAAGTGCTGATAATTATTCCATCATGGAAAGAACACTAGTGCATTGCTTTACAGAATATACAACAGGTGCCAAGAGCAAGATACCTATTGCTGTGCCAGGTATTGTTGGGATGAATAGAAGACACTCCAATATAATTATTTTTTCTCCTTGAAATTACATGCTGGTTATATTTTGTATAATACATTTCAGTTGTGAAAAAGAAGCTAGTGGTGGTTGTGGTCATGTTCTTATGATGGTTCCTTCATTTTAGCTTGATTCTAAGAAGGCAGCTTTTCTTAGGGAACACTTAAGCAGTGTCCTCCCTGTCCCTGCAGCACCTCTAGAAAAACCATTCCCCTGGGAAAATAAGCTAGCCAGGGATAAGAGGTTGTGTTAGCAAGAATATATTTTTGATTGGAGGATACCAAGATCCCCAAATTGTGGAACAACACATTAGAAAAAATAATACACAACTACACCTGTAATGCTGTTTGAAACACTGAAGAATTGTATAAAATATACCTTGTGAGTTGCCTGTTGGAAAAAAAAATGTTCCATTGCATTAGGGAAAAAAAATCCCAAAGTGTAAATTTGGTTGCTTTGTGTAAAGGTTAAATTCAGTACTAACCTAGAGTTTTATATTGGAATCTCTTCCTATGCATATTTGTAAATCAAAAGGTCATGATAATAATACGGAAATTTGACCTTGCCATGATTTGAAGAGACAATTATTTGCATTAAAGCTGTGCAAACTTAAAGCAATACTGGTATTGCAAATATAACTGGGTAGAACTTCAGCAGCTTAAGCAGTAAGAGGCATGAAGTAAATAGGCTGAAAGTACATTGTAAAGCTAGTTTGAAATATACTTTAGGGTGGCTGCCTAATAGAACACCTGGAATTAGTTTCCTAGTAAGGTTCTTCATCTTAAAACTGAGGTTCATTTTATACTTTCTTCTCTAGTTTGTTGTGATAGTCAGCATAATAAATTTCAAACCTCTGACCTACGATGACTACACCTTCCCTCTGTGGGCAAACCGCATTGGCTGGGGAATAGCATTATCCTCCATGATCCTTGTGCCTGCCTACATCATCTATAAATTTATGAATGTGCGTGGGACCTTTAAAGAGGTACGTGGAACACGAACCAAATGTCATGAAATGTTGCTGTGAAATGAAATGGCTGGGTCTAAGTTGGCAGTTTATTTCCCTCCCAAAACTCATTACTTATGAGTGACCTTTTGAATCCATCTGTCAGGTGGATCATTGGTTTGAGGTAGGATTATTGCATTCTGTTTGAGTTTCTAGACAGAAATTAGCTTTCCAGACAGCACCATAATAATAGTAAAAAAATATTTTTTTATGCATGCAATTGATCCAGTTGATGAGATTAGATGTTTGTTATTAACAAAGAATGTATAAATTAGGGTATCTTCATACTCAGCTATGAGGTATGGTTTTCAAACTGTTCTGTACTTTAATTTGTCAGTTCAAAATGGCTCAGGATTAAGGTTCACTAACCACATCATTTTTACCATCATATTAACTTCACTGTCTATATACCCTCACTATTATCTATAGTCTCAAAACCTCTAATGGTGCTCAGAAGCCTCCTCACCATTATACAGGACCAATTTTTTCCCATCACATCATAACTTTATAACCTTATCTAGACCCACTGATTTACACCTAGTTCTACTGCTCTCCTTTCCTACACATACATTTACACAACAGTGTAGCAAGATTTTGATGCTCTTAGGCCAATCACTGAACCAACACCACACACAGAGTTAAGCAGAAAATGGGATCACAACCTTTACATAGATAGGTCACGCTGACCCAGCAAACCCAAAGGAACAAAGACCTTGTTTCTGAAACATTACAGTCAACTCATGTGTTGTTTACCTCAGAGAGGCACCCCAAAGTGGGAACTCCTCAGCTGCCCTGTTTTCATCAGCTCCCACATCTCAATGTTGTGCACAAATTTAGATCTCATTTCCAGCAATTCTGGAAGCCTTTTGTTTTGTCCATCCTGTGGAGGGTTACAAACACATTTTCTTCAAGCATTTAAGTCTCAAAGAATATTTTGCACTGGCCCATCAGGCTTTTTCCCTCTTGCTCAGGTTTACTGCTATGGGGATGCAGAAGCCTTTGGCCAAAACCCCATTCCCTCATTCATCTGTCTTGTTAGCAAGTCCTGGGTTGTCTGTTACTGCTCCTGCAAAGAGCAACTCCCCAGTTTCCCCATGAGCATTATGGCAAAAGGCTAATACAGGATATCCAAGTAACCAGCTCAAGACACGATGCCCCAAACTGAGGCTCTTAAAAGGGTGGGGAAAGGTATGAACCTAACCTAATGGGAAGTCCTTAAATTGATTAAAAGTTCTTAATAAACCAATATCTACATGTGATCTCAAAGGGCCCAGCACAGGGTAGACAAGGGAGATGAGCTGGGAAATACCAGCACCTCCTTCCTCTCCCACTCTGGGACTGGCCAACCCTCTTAGAGCACTAACAGAAAAGCATGAATTTAGGGGATCTAAGGCCTGTAATACCAACTTGCTCCTGATGTTCTTTTCTATATGCACTTGCTAAATATTTGGACTTAGTATTTGCATACACTTTCTACTGTTGCTTCTTATATTAAAGGCTAACACCCAAGGGCTTATAATAGGCTTATTCTCTCAGTGACTGAGTAAATGCACATGATGCAGTGATATTAAAGATTTAATTTACCATTTTAAATAAAGTTCATGTTATTTCCCCACTATAGATTGGGGATTACATACATAATCCCACTTCATATGGCTGACTTTTTCCTCTTCTTCCTGTCTGGTTTAGAGACTAGCTTACTGCATCACACCTGAAAATGAGCACCAACTCGTGGCCCAAGGAAATGTCAGGCAGTTTAAGGTTTGTACTTCTCCTGATCCCAGTCCTTTCCTGGCTTTAGCAATAGCTACTGGTTTGCACCAATCTCCTCACGGTCAATGCCTTTGCAGGTCTGTAGTTCTTTATTTCTGCCAGCACAAGATGTAGGAGGCTCAGTACCATATGCATTAACACTTTTAGAAGGCTTTTGGGACCTTCCTTCTCTGGTTAAGAAGAGCCCTCAATTTTAACAGATCACCTGAATGTGGTATTTTAGGTTATGTTTGAATACAGTGAGATCTCACCAAGAAACAAAGGTATTTCCAAACTATCATGTGCCTTTGAAGAGGCCACGGCCTCTCACTCAGTTACTGCACAGCAGCACGAAGTCATGTTTCCAAAACTGAAATTATGTCCCACAAGACACGATAAACAGGAAAAAAAAATATCCAATGTCAGAGCTTACCCATAATGTCATACCAGGTTACGTGGAATTGGCTTTCCCCACAGGACTAGATTTGATTGAAAACATTGCTGGAGACTTCATAAGCCTTGAAAAATATGCTATAGGTTTCCAAATACTGCTTTCCTTTTAGCAAATAAAATTAGCTTATTGAAAAAAACCTCCTTTATGTAGAAGATAAAAAGGATGCAAATGTGAAGCTTGTTACACTTATCAGCATTCGTTCTGGACCACTTTCTGTCTTCAAAGTTGAAAGCAATGAGAATTATGCACACCTCCTCAAAACGTGACCCAGATTTTACAGTGGTGGTTTGTATATTTGATACTGAAAATAAATCTGGCTTTTGCTTATTCTGAAAGATATTGTTTGAAGTAAATTTTGGCTTTTAAAGGAAATAATCTGTGTAGATTTATGGGATGCAGAATGAAAGCACAAATAGGCTTCCTGTTTCATGACCACAATTTATTTGATGTGGCCAAGAATATGAAATAGCACAGCACCTCTTCCTGCCTTCTCTTTCTTCTGTTTCTGCCCTCAGTTGTCAGATGATTTACTGTTCCTGCTGTAACTCAGTGTTTCCAGGGGCAGATGTTCCTGTGTGAAAGTGTTATAAACAGCTATTCCACAGTGCTGGCCTTCTGAACACAAATCTATAACAAAATGGTAGCAAATTAATTTCATGTAAATTAGTAAAAGCTGTCCTCAGAAGCAAACTACTAAAGTTACCTCAAACCATGTCAAACATGAGAGCAGTTTAATTTGCTGCCATCTTCAATGAACAACTAGGAATGGTTTTGTTGGTGCTAAAGCATATTTAGTGTTTTGTTCACAATGTTTAAGATTGTAAACAAAACACTGCCTACTGTAACCAAATACAAATATTTTATTCCCATATATATCTGGCTGTTCTGAATTTTAGAACTGAATTGAGAGCTAACTAGGTAGCCTTTACATCCAGCACATTTCTCACCGGACTGCACAGAAACTTAGTTACAGAGTGGATAATCTAGCCATTATTTTGAAACCTCTTTGTAACTCTAGATTTGTCAAAAAATTTATCCGTCAGCATCATCATTTGAAACGATGTAATTTAACAACCACCTCTGTTTCCCTACAGCTCCAACACTGGCTAACAATATGACAACCAACAGATCAAGGAAAAATCCCACGTTCAGCAAAACTGAGAATACAGAAAAGTCAAGTTCAAAGCTCCCTCACTTATGCTTGGACCAGGCTGGCCCAGAGCTTATCTACTGACTCCTTGAGGGAAGACATCTGCTCTCTGTTGTCAATGCCTCCCTTCTATTACTTGGCTTCAAATGATCTTTAAAGACTCCATTTAATTTTTCTTGCATCCTTTGGTGCCATGAGATCCCTACATGACCAAAACTTGTGAGTTTTGCTATGGGCAGAAGTAGAGGAGTGGGGAGCAGAGAAAAAGAGCAATCAGCATAAGTTAAGTGCTTTTTTTATTGTGAAGAAGTAAATTAAACTTTTCTGACAGTAACTACTTCTTCAGATATTAATGCCACAACCTCTTTTAAAGCAACAACACCTGAGCACTCTTAGATCTAAGGAAAAAGTACACCTCAGTTATGACAAAAGAGCAATTTTAACTGTGTACTCATGTCATTAGGTTTCTTGCTGTCCTTTGGGATGTGAGTTTGCATCCTTCTGAAGTGAAGACTCAGTGCTTCATTTTCAGTGATTTGTTATTACTTCCTTCTTTTGGTGAAGAACATTGTCTTTGCTGTACATGTCCATGCCATTTTCTGACCAGCTTCATTACACTGAAGCTGAAGAGAATTCCTGTTACAGTTCCTAGTTCAGAAGACAGCTAAATATCACAGTGCACTTCACAAAAGAGATATTCCCTTAAATCAACAATTGAAATGGCTTAATCATATGACCCTCACTCTCCATATTTTCCAGCTAAGCATAAAAGTTACATCCAAATAGATAGACACTCATCTTTTTGTTGTATTTTGTTCCAAATGAACATTGTAAAATAGATAGGAAGAGATAATTTTTAGAATTACGTCATTACGAAGTGGCACAAAAAACCAAATTTGCTTTATTCCCCTACTGTGAATATATTATTATCATTTAAACAGGATTCACCTATCAAAATATAGTAATATTTTGCTGAATAATTTAAAAGTATATTTTAGGCACAGTCAGCTTTCTAAAACTATTCCAGCTCTGTTCTCTAGTAGTATTATGCAAAGTAGAAGATACAGAACAAACTGCATTTGGGTGCTGTTCTTATTCTGTGGTCACTTGTCACTGTAGTACCTTTCAAGTGATCACTACATTCAGTAGCTTTGAGTTAGTTCCTGTAAATTATTTATCACTAGGTCTACAGTAATTTTCAGAGGCAGTAGCTTCTCAGCTGGATCCAGCCCAGAGTTTATCTCTGGGCATTACCTCTGATTTTTTTTGTCTCTATACATTCAATTGAGCTTGTCTTTTAAATGTATGTAGTGCTTCCTCTTTTTTAAAAAAAGACCTTTTAAGTGGATAGGCCTTTTTTATTTATAAAACAATTTTTGTTGAGTTGTTTTCTTTTATAAAATAGCCAAGTTTTAACGTGCCAAGTGCTTTTGGGCTTTTTCTACTTAACATTGATTTCTGTTCAAAATAATGAAAGGGAAATTTCTCTCCTTATTCATTCTTTTCCTCCAACATATTCAGTACTTCAGAACTAATCAAGTGGTGTCCTCTTGAAGAGTCTCTGTGACAAACAGTAGTTTTATTTAAACAAGGATTTAAACCCAAAGAATACTTTCTTCTAATTAGAAAGGAAGTCTTATTTTCTGGCCCAGCTGATGGCCAACAGCTGCTTAAACCCTGTTATTAAATATATTTCAATGATAAAGGAATTCCAAATGTTGCAGTTCTAATGCTGTAATTACACAAAAGGCTAAATAGTGCAAATATGTTGAAGGCTTCAAAAAAGTCATCCCCCAAACTTCCCAGTAATCTCATTTTTATTGTTTGCCAAACTATATGAGAATCTTTCCATTGTTTTAAAGCCTACTTTTCAGCAATCCAGCTGCTTCAGTCACTGTCTTGGCATGGCTCAAAAGCTTCTTAGCACAGATGTAATTACCAAGTTTTGAAACTTCTGGGGGCTGTTTAACATGGAGCTTTAATAGGTTGTCACTTTACACATTGTTTGGTTGGCTCATGATTGGAAATGCTACAAACCTCCTCCAATGCTCACTTGTGACACAGTCCATCAGCATCACCCCCACTGCACAACCCACGCAGGAGAAGTGACATGTCCTCACCACTCTGCTCTGACATAGAGCAAAGCGACCATACCTGGGAGTGAAATCAGCTTTACCAGTGTGTTTGGGTCTGACTGTAGTTTTAATGCTGACTCCCAAGGCAATTACTTACTGCATTTTTTTTATTTCTGTTACTGTTTTACTTCTTGGGTTAAGTGTAGTATTTATAGCTCAGGACTACATTGCACTATTGTCACCTTGTTCTGAGGTTTTCTAGGTAAAGGACATGCAATCAATACAGAAGACAAAAGTCTTATCAAAGAAAGTAGAAATCTTATTATCAGAATTAGCCTGAATGAAAAAGACAATACACAGTGCATGACTGCATAGGTAGACTTTAAATTCAACAAGTTGCCCAAAGAAAGTCTCCCTCCAAATAATATGACTTCTGTCCTGGAGACAAATGTCTTCAATTCTCCACAGAAAAAGATGATGAACTACCTCATGCCTCTTGGATGATGGATGATGCCATTAGACACAAACTAGCATCTATACAAATGACAAATACTTCTGTGAAGACCAGGTTATGTTCATTTCTTCCACTCAGTGATATGGTACAGACAGTCCAATAAGAAGCCATAGCATGGACACCCACCTCCTCTTAAGCACCTTCTTTGGGCTCCTAAATACATTTTCAATATGGAAAACATCAAATGCCACAAAGATACTCATCTCCTTTCAGTTAAAATACTTGTAGTTAAAACACAAAAGACCAAGCTGCCAGTCAGGTCTTTACCATCCATCCATGTCACTTAAGTGCAAGCCTTCCCCTAACTCTGTCTTGACTTTTCAGCCCAGCAGCAGCTCACCCTCTCCCTCAGCTGCATCTATTTCAAGAACAGACCCTCTCTGGGGAATGCCACTGCCCCAGATGCCCCTGAGGAATTGCATGTATATTCTGACTGAGTAGGCAGCCCACTTTTTAAAGAAGAAAATTTTTGGTACAAGCTGCAGAATCATCTGCTTGCTAATTATGTTGGCTGTTTGGGTAACAAGCCCATGGGAAGAATTCAATGAAGCAATTAAAGAGCTCGTTTGACAGTTCCAGAAAATATTTTCTTGAAAGCCTTTTCTTAATTTGATAAAGGAGGCAGCTGTCACATATCAGTATCTCTCTTCTGACCTTTCTGTTGACCAGTGAAAAAGACCTGCCTGTGCTCCATAATGTTTCATCAATCCACAGAAAGTTAGTTAGCACCAAGGAAAGAGGGCCTCCATTCTCTCTTTGTACCCCTCCCTGCCGTCATTCAGCCAGATAATTCTTCACATCTTTGGAACTATTCTAAAGCTACATTAGTAAAACTCCACAGATATAGATTTCTGGAAGACACAGTGGGCCTTTCAAAGCAATAGTCCAAAAAGCAGTGGTGTTATTTATTATTGGGCCCCTGTTTGACCTATACCTTTTTTGTCAGTCCTTCTTGTGTTCCACCATGTCCTGAGACATACACCCTGGCAACACTTGAAACACAGTGAGGGACTCTGCAGGATATCCAGGATCAAACATGATATTTTAAATACAGAATGTAGGAGAATTACTTGGCTGTTACTACTGTGCATGTTCCCTAACTGCACGTGCAATGTGTGTTGTATGTACTTTTCCCAGAGGAAATTTCCTGTACTTGGTTATTTCTTCTTAGCAAAATACCATTTAAGTGTTATTATTTAAAAGGGTCAAGCCCAAACATTCTGTATATGCATTCACTTCTTATGCTATTGTTTTGATATGAATAGGTTTGTTTTGTACTGCTAGGTTGTAGGAGGCCAGATCAAAAGTTCTTTTGCAGTTAATGTCTCTCTTGCAGCTCTTCCAATTCAAAGCATTAATTAGCAGATACTTGCTTTTATGGGAGTAGATAGCTTTCCTTCATATTCTGGACTGCTTTGCTAAGTTTAATGAGTAATTGGCATATGTTTAAGAATTTCTTTCCTAAGAACCAAATTAAAACTATAGTTCAACAATTTCAAAAGAGGTGAGACTTAAAAATATTTCATCAGCATGCCATGTTAAAATGAGCCTGAAGGGCTCGGACATTAGAAAGCTATCACAGTTCAACAAATGACAGTATATAGCCCTACCTGCAGAAATCTGAACTCTGAGCCTCTTGGAGCAGTAAACTAGGACTTTTGTTCTTACACACTTTATTTTCTCAGTACTAGGAATATTTGTGGTCCATAGATCACCTCATGTAGGAACCTGATTTTCTTAATGTAAAGATTAACATGATGTTTCAGATTAGACCCCTGAACAACTTGGGAGATTTTCTCACTCCCTTCCTCTGACTCATATCCATGTTCCTGTTGGTGACTGGGCTTACCTGGCTAATCAATGGAAAGTGATTCATTTGTACAGTGGTACTGGTCAAATTTAGATGCATCTAAATTCATCAGAGACTACTACAGAGCGCTACACGGGCAATAAAAACATTCAATCAGTAAAAGAACATAACAGGGTAACACAGTCACGATTAAATACAGCACTTGACTGGTTTTCCTTCACCATTAAAAACCAGAATGTGCTTAGACAGATGGCAGTCACTGTGTGACTGACAAGAAGAAGCAGGCCAAGAAACTGAAGACCAGAAGAATATAAATGACACAGATATGACTGTGCTCAGTGAAATTGTGCTTTTAGAAGGACGTGGAGGTCTCTAGATCTGAGTGGCTGGGAAGAGCAGGGGATAAATGGAGAGGTTTAAGTCTCAGCCCAGCAGTGTACACTAACAATGACTGCATTAATTTCCATAAGAACAGGGGATCTTTCCTGTCCAAGCACTGACAGCAAGATTGAGTCACCTGTGTGCTTTGCTTTCCTCCTTTCTTAAGGTGTTCCTTTAGCTGCTGTACTAAACATGAGTTGCCTAATCTCATTATAAGTAAACAGAATAAATTCAGTGAATTAAGAGAATTACTAAGCCTTAAGCTGGCTTTCTTTTGACAGTGTCATGTTATTTCTTGGTCACTGCCAAGAGGCATCAAGCTTGCAGGTGACCTGTGTTTGTAATTTACCTTGCACTCTCTGTGAACCTTTCTGCAAGACTTAGCTCTCCTTTGCTATGGGCAATATCAGTTACAAAGGGAGAACCTCCAAACAGTACATTTTAAATATAAATTCTAATAGGTCTGATGAAGATTTGCCTTACAAATAAAAGCTTTACAGTGAGCATTTACTTGGTTTACACCAGTGTTTTACTTAATTTTTAATGCCTTTTTATAGCAGTGACTAGAATTTAACTTAGATAAGGGTACCTCTGTATAGGAAATATTTTAATATTTTTACCTGTTTTTTTTAATTTTCATAGAATATATGTATATTGTAAGGCGAGAAATTCAACTTTGATGTAACAAGGTTATCACACAAGACCTATCTCTCCATTACAAGATTTTGTAGTCAGCCAGTCTAGTTCAATAATATGTTGGCCTTTGATTATAAATGTAAAAATGTGATACAGGAGAATAAAATATTACCTACAGCTAATGCACATTGTAGCACAATATTCTCCATTGCTGCCTTAATCTCATAGAATGAAGTCATGTGTATTTAATTTATATTCTAAAAAAAAACACCAAAAAAATCCAGAGTATCCTTTGGCTGCAATTTTGTGTTGTTAGATGACTTAACAATAAACCAAATGTGTTAGTGTCCAGTAGATCACTTCCAAAGCAAGAGAACACATTGAAGTTTTCAGGAATAAATCTTCATAGGATCTCAAAACTTGCCACTAGTAAAAATACTCTTCAAAGTGCCCCAGTGACCAAAAGTGTCCAAACACAGCCACCACGTTTCCACACCTGATTCCATTAATTGTGCAATCTGCAGGTCAATTTTGCCTTTTCTTTTTTTTTCTTTTTAAAGTCTTTGGTTATCTGGGGGAAATGGCATTTCAATTTTTTTTCATTAATTTTTGGTGTTTTCAAAGGGAGACACCTACATGCCCGTGTGTGTAATTAAAAACTACATTTCTTATAAATATGGATATGGATGTGTGTGATGTGTGCTGGTTAACTATACTTAAAATGCTGATAAAGATGGTGAATGTAAACTATTTGTCCTCATACCTCTGTCTTTCTGTGATCAGTGTAAATAAGAACTGTTTTAAGCTGTGCATTAATGTAACAGATTATCCCAATATTGTGTATAAAATTATTTAAAAAAAATCTGACAAATATGCACATAAGAAGAGTATAAAGAAAAGGATTATGTACCAGGAATTTACTTCTGTCAATTAAAAGCTAAAATGAAATTTTTGGGTTTTGTCAATACTATTTGAGCTAAACCTTTGCAGGGGCACCTGGTCCTTGGCTCAGCAGCCAGCTACAAACAAAATCCCAAAAGGTGGAAACCTACACAGCTCTCAGCCTTCAGGAGATTGTTCACATCCTTTTGTTGTCCAGTGGATGCAGTGGGCAGAATGATTTCTATACTCCTTTCAGTAAAATAATTCTAGTAATGCGATGAAGCTTCCACAATCACACATTGAAAGGAAAAATCAAGACCTTCTAGGCATGTGAATCAAGATGCAGAGCACAGATACCCAAAATCTCCAAGGCTACATCTCCAAGTTCTCCTCTTTACAAGAAATTCCTTTTGCCTGGTTAATTTTGCCATAAGTAGTAATAGCTATAAGCACATTATTCATAATTTACAGATCAGCCAGGAAAAGGTGATTCTTAACCCAACTTAAATGAAGACTAGGAAATGACAATTATTTAATTTAACATTTTTATTATAACTAAAATAATTTTCTTATATTTCCACATCAGTTTCTAACATTTCCACATCAGTAATGAAACCACAATTTCCAAAGGTACGTTTTGTCAGACTATCTCACTTGTCTCCATACAAATTTTATACTTGGAATTTACAGAACCTAATGACCTTCCTTGGTGCTTTTTTCTTTAAGCAGATCTCAATATTACTAAGGTACAACCTTCAATTGTTTATATTTTTCTACTGCCTTCAAATAAGAAATGCATGGTTTAAATTATTTTGATTATTTTGAGTCTGAAAGTCTGAAAGATTTTGAATAACAAAATTTTTGTGTGGAATTTTTTAATCATGTCAAACACTCAAACCCACAAATTAGTATTAAAACAATTAGAAGTTGAGTAATTTCAAGATTCTTCAAAACAAATTTCTGTGAAACACTGAATATTTTACTGTTCGGCAGCAGCCTGTTTACAAAATTTTCATTTAATCACTACTCCTCATTCTCCTATCAACTGCTTTAACCAAGCTTCTGTCAATTGGTAAGTCTTTAAGACTCAGCACTAACAGATTATTATGGAAATACAACTAGACAGGAATTACTTAAAATAAGAGAATCATTCTGTCCCCTTGGAAGTATCATTGAAACCAAGTTTTCTATCTGTTTTTGGATACCTATGTTACCTCTTCCAATATCTCCCTAATTTTCTCTAAAAGTAGGATTTTAAGTAGCATCATATTTCAACACCCAAAGCAGAAGAGGCAGATGAGGTACTGGATGCTACCAGCAGATTCAACAACTGTGTCAGCATCCCTGAATCTTCAGCATCTCAGATTCATACAAGTTAAAATGAAACTTCAATTTGCTTTCTTACCTAAGCTAATATTTATAGCCTAAGATAATTTAAAATGCAAAAGCACAACAAAAATGATCTTTGAAAAGAAAATTGAAGGCTTGGAAAAATCAGAAAACATCTGGTTCTTTTTCATTGTAAGACAAATCAACAATGCTGCCAAAAAGCTGAAATATTACATTCTGGTACAAGCAAAGAGAACGAAGAGAAAATTAATACGACATGTTTAAAAGTAGTAACTAAAGAAACAAGGACCTATTTTTACGAGTTCCACAAGAAACCTGTTTTAAAAACTAAGAGTGAACTGCTAGAATTGAAAGAGATCCAGATATGCCTACTTGCATAATCCACTGATGTGTAATTCCAGCAATAAATCAAAAGCGATTCCTAGAGAATAGAAAGGCCCTCTCCTTCCTCAGCTGTAAAAACACTGATAATACTGCTAATCTTCACAAAATCTGGAACAGACCAGAGCAATGGCATTACACAAGCCAGATATTAGAACCCTTCGCTCCTACAATTACTAAACCCCTCTTTAAAGCACATACTAAATCAGCTTGTCCCCTTCCTGTAGTTTGCAAAAAACCTAAAATAAGTCAATAATTTTCTTCCTAGATATCTACAAAGTGCATGTGGAAACATTTACACATTTTAATGAAAGCTGTTCCACATTACATAAATCCACAGTGAACCAAACTGGCAAATTCAACATCTACTGGTCTGAATTTGTCCTTGTGCACACAAGGAGACTCAAAGTTCAGCCACCCATTAATTATTTTTCTGCAGGGTCATGTTAAAATCAAATTGTGAAATTTGCTGTCATTTCAAGCAAAAATGTATAATCAAACCATTGATTTCTCTTTCAGCAAAGATTTAGGTCTCAACTCAGACAGAAATTGGCTTTAACCATAATATATGACACTGCATACATTTTCAGGGCACTGGTGTCGAGTGTTGATTACATTTAGTCACTAAGACTCAGAAAAAAACAACATAATTTAAGATACTTACATACCACTGAAACATTTTAAAATGAAAATCCATTTTTTAATTTCCTTTCTCTCTGCCAAAGCCAGAAAACAATCAAGCAGGGAATACTGTTGGTCAATACCATTTTTCTAAATCCCTGATCACGAATTTTCCAAAGATAGGCCTCAGAAACTCTTGAAGTTCAAGTTGTCTTAACTAATTGACACACCATATGATTTCTGATAAATTCATGAGATTAATGTTCAGAATTGTGTGTTCAGTTTTATAAAAAAAAAAAGCACTTGCTTCCCACAAATATCAACATGAACATTATTGTTTCCAGATAAATTTCCACAAGCAGCACTTTGCAACAATATTAACCAATGTGAGCGTGACAGGTCCCAAATAGGGAACAAAATTGTCAAGTGGTTTCACTCATTATCTTTTAACAAAACCTTCACAAAACACTAGAGCAAAAATAAAGGAATGCAGGTAGAAAAAAAAGTTGTAATTTCTAGCAGAGAAAAAGTTCTACCACCTTTCAAAGAAGAGATGCTTGATGCTTCCATCAGTGGTGCTTGTGAAAGCAAATCTTTCAAGAAATTCACTATTTTTACATTGAATATGACCAGAAATGATCACAGTTACAGCTATTCAATTGCAAAACTGAAAGTATCATAATCGATATTCCATATTTTTACCCATTTCTTTAATTTGCAAAAGTGAAAAAAAATCATAGATGGGAAACATTCTGCTGACTCAGAATGCCTCTGGTGGAAAGGGACCACAGGGGCTCCCACAGCCATGTTCAGGTGGAATTTCCCATCCCTCACTTTCTGCCCATTTCCTCTTGTCCTCTTGCTTGGCCCCACCAAGCAGAGCCTGCTCCATCCTCTGACACCTCCTGCAGACACTGACAGACACGGAGGAGGCTCCCCTCAGCCACCTCCCAAGACAAATAAGGCTAATTCCTCCCTCCCCAAGAAGGGAAGTTTATCCTAAATCACGCTTTAAGGTAAATATGGGTGATTTGCTTGCAACCAAATGCACATTTATCTAAACTATTTCCTGACTTCTTTCCAGACCACATTAAAGGAAGCTCAGACCAGAATTTTGAGCCTGAGGTGAAACAGACACTGACTGCCAGATAATGGATCTTGTCCTGGTTTTAGTTCCTAGAACTGATGTATTTTTCTGACACCTACTGTCTCCATTATAACTCTGGTCCTGAGCTGAACAACATTCAGTCTTCCATGTTCTGCTGAGGTCACTGACAGCTTCCCTTAAGCTTCTGTTTTCAAACTTCAAAATTAATTAAGCCTGATTGTAATGATTATTTAGATTGAACTTTACAACCAGTTTTGAATTCTTCCATCACCTAGCTTTCATCATCAGTAACAACAAATCTGAAGAAGACAAAGGCATTGTAGGGCTGCGTGGTGAAAAGCAGAGATCACCAGCAGTTTCAGAAAGTAAAAGGAGAGCCCTCTAAAGGAACACTCAGCATTAATGCAGTAAGGCCATGGCACACATGGACTGGCATCAGCTCTGCCAGGTGACTCCAATGCTGTCCCCAAGCTGCACTGCTCCACTTGCCAGGTGTCTGCCTTGCCTCAGGTTTGCCACCTATGCAACCTGTGCATGTCCTGGTCCTCTTTGCTCACACCACTTCAAATCAGCTATGGCATTGAATCCATCTGCTGCCCATTTGGTGCAGGCCAAGTGATAGAAATCCAGGAGTTGTACAGAGATAGGAAACCCACAATCCTTCTAAAAGAATAGGATCAAGCATTGAGTTTTCCATAAAACATTATGTAATCTAAGAGTACATAGATAAGTGTCTGTAGCTGAAGACTGTGAAATTTTAATGTTAGAAAGAGTTGGTTTTATATTATTTATTTTGCAGATACTACATTTTGCTTCCTGTATCACTAGGCCTCAATGGCCTCACTCCTATTGGGGATAGTAAACAAGGCTGAGAATTAACTGTGTAAGAACACAGTTTGATTTCCCATTTTTGGAAAAAACCAAACTGGCTTTGAGTTTATAGTTGCCTCATCCAAAACAATGGCAAGAAAAGCTTGGGTGCTGATCGAGTGCCAGTGCAACCACCTAGAAAGGACAGAAACACGCACCAGCCTTGCTGGTTTGAAATACTTAGGCAGCCTAGGAAATTCAAAATATCTTTTTAAATTACTATTTTGCTCTTTTGCTATTTCTTAAGCATGTTGCATTTACCTACTGAACTGACCCTGAAACCTCTGAACTATTTTGTTGTTTTTAAATCTGTTTTATTTAAAAATCAAACCTGAAATAATCATGTCCCTCCTAGGCATATAGAATACTCTTTGCTATTCAAGAACAAAACTACCTGTTTTCTACTCATCTGATTTGACTTTTTTTTGTCCTTGTAATATGCCAGTTCATTAGTTCACATTTTCCATTGACTTTTCAATGCTTTCTGAAGCAAAATGACATTACCCTTTAAGTACATGAGGCTGCTGTCATCAAGAAAGAGGTAACACAGAAAAGTCACTGTATACAAAGCTAAGATACAATTAAGCAACTAAAAGGAAGATTAAGAAGAATGTTCAACCATTTCTGCTCCCACTCACCCCTTCCATGCAGAGCCTCTTGGAGATACATCAGCTCTGATATCCCTCACAGTACAAATGAAGGCAGCAAGCAAGTTCAGGCCAGGAAGAGTTCAGTTCAGGCATTTGGCATTTTTAGGGAGGTTGATTCAGACACAGGAGTCCCATCTATGACAAAACTTCAAAGACAAGACACCTCACTACCTCCTGTAGATGTTTTGATCCAAGTAATTCCCCTTGAAGGACCTCTTTTGGCACTATGCAGGACCTGACCTAAAGAATTCTCAGACGTTTCCTGTATTCAAGAGACATCTTTCATTTTCCCGTGAATTATGTTCTAGCCCATGACAAACAAGTGTTCACTGTGACTTTTCATTTGCCATCATCAGCATCCATCAGCAATACCAGCCTGATTTCCAGGAATGTCTTCAACCCCCTACACATGCTATGGCTACACCAGAATAGACTTTTTTGACTATTTTGTTAGCAACCTCAGTCTTCATAAGATTAATATTAGTATTGACCAAATGAGGATCTCAGGCTAACAAAGCTTTTGAGATAATACTGTGTAAAACAGGCTGTATTTTTTGGCAAGGAGTTAGAACCTCTGTCAAAAAACCTAAGCTAACTCTTCCAATATTTTGATTCAGAATATTTATTTTTACAAAGTAGGGCAGATATTATTTACTGCTTCGTTCTTCATAACACCTTGCTACAATTTCAGAAAAAAATAATCCTTTTAGGTCTGTTGAATAGCTAACTTCTGCTCAGTTATTTGCTAAGACCAAAATATGTTTTATAGAATAAATACAGATGCCAGAGAAGGTTAGACAATTTTGACTGGATCCTCATGCTATATTCCCCTTTCTGGACCAAATACAAAATAATGACCCATAAGGACGTTTACTGGATTGCACATACAAAATACTGTTCCATGCACAACATCAGAAGAAAGTTATCACTATTACCTTCATTGGTTTTTCTGCTACTTGTATTGGGCTTGAAACAACTCTACTCATGATGTACATTTGCATAATCCTCATTTAAATCTCTACTTGCTATACCTTGAGACAAAATCCTAGATAAGAACCCCATAGAGATTGTCAGACATTCCCAGGGATTTTTGTCCTTTATTTGTGGATATTTTTTCCTTTATTTCTGATATTTAATATTTTTTGTAAGCAATCAGAATAAACCATTACCTGGCTAGAACAAATGCATCAGGGTGGTAACAAGTACCACTCAGTACTTCCTAATTTCCAAGACTTCATTTCCAACACAGAAATTAAAAAAAAAAAAACAAACTGATGTGAACAAACTGTAAAAATTAGAAAAATATCTCTTAGAATTATTCAAGAGGTTTCATAGGTCTTCTGGAGTTTTACTATGATCCGTTCTCAAAAATGACCGTATACTTGGGCAAATCTGGCTTTTCAACAGTTCTTTAGCCAGCTGATTTCCTTCCAAACACCTGCTGCTATCTGGTGTGACAAAGGGCCAAACTTACAGAATTCCTTAAAATTTATTTCAATAATTAAAGTCAGTAAACTTCCCATAAACCACAGCATAATTGCTGTGACTGTGACAGTTTAATCCAATTCCAGAGGAAAAAACACACTTTGGTTAGACGTCTGGTAACAAACTCATTCAGACAATTTGGACTCTAATCTAATTCACATAACATTAATCTGTCTGGTTCCTGATCTAAAAGCCACCATTCTCAAAAACTTCCATCTGCTCTTGCTTGAATGTTTTCAAGATGTATAAAAACATGTCAAATACCTTCCAGCAGGAAAAAGTATAATCACTCACACTATTTTGATCCTTGTACAGGTCTTTTCCATGATTTATTAATATTAAACATCAAATATCACACCAAATTTAAGGCAGTTAAGAAATATTCAAGCAAGAAAAGTAATTCCTGATGCTGAAGTTCCTACTGTGTTTGTCCTATATATAATTATTAGTATAGCTTATAGACATGCCTACAACATACAAAAAAACCAAGAGTAGCCTGATGTCAAGCAATGCAATGTGCTGATTTATAGGAAATTTCTTTATGAGAGGACTACCATAAAAATAACTTTGTAAATAACCCTCAGCTGCTGTTCCAGCTATCTCCAGCTCTTGGAAGACACTTTATTCCAATTCCATCTCTATTGTGATTCAAGTGTGTAGAGTAATACATGTCTCTTAGTCCTTGTTTATTTACTTTCTGTGCCCAACCAGTGCCAACTAGATTGATGCATGTTTCTGCCAAGAGAAAATTCTTGTATTAAACCTGGCTAAAATAAACTATAAACTCAAACCCATCAATCACAGCTTCCATTATCCCTAGAGAGGGCACTTCCGTCATTTCAAACAGTTTCCACAGCAGCAATAATTTCATTTACTATCAGCCCAGGAATATGCCCAGATTCAACTGTGTGATCATACCTGGATTTATCTAGTGAAGGTGTTCAGAGGATCTGCAGAAAATTCTCATTCAGCCATTCCTCAAACAGCCAATCTCCCCTGAAGTGGTCACACAGACAACTAAAATGAGGGCATAGCAAATGCAGGGAAACATCTGCCATGAACATCCACTAGAACTCAACATAAAATTTTGGACTTACAAATTTCTGCAAACATGAAAGTTGCGAGTTCTTGGCTCACAGACTGGAAAAAGGCCCTGAGGGGAGAATTCCCTTTCTACTAATGGCATATGTCGGTATTCCTACAGAATAATTTAGGACCACCGAAAAAAACCCCCACATATAAATGCCCAGAAAATGTCTCCTGGTCTATACAAGCACCAGGTTATTGACATGTAATTGTGGTAACAAGCAGATCAAAGATTTTTATTAGTTTTTGCTAAAGTGCGTTTTTTTTCCTTTTTTATTTAATCTGGAACAGCACTATTAGAATTCTAAAAGGAAGCTTTCCTTTCCTCATCTTAGTAATACTAGACTGCATTCTCTAAGAAAAATGCCTCAACCATTTATAAATAAGGTTTATGATGGACAACGTAGTATATTTTTTATAAATAGTGCTTTTCTTGTCAAATATATATCCAAATTTATTACCAAAACATTATTAATTGTTCCCAAGTCAACAGATTAAAATGTTTAAAGGGTTTAGAAACACGGAAAGAAAATGCACTCCTGCTATACATGGGCAAAGAATTTCAAGCCTCTGACCTGGCAAGCAAATCTGAAACACAAGAACAACTAAAACCTGTAAAAGTGACCAATCTGTTCTGGGTAAATAAAACTTCTACACAGGCATGAAGACAACTGAACCACTAAGGGCTGCACTGAGCTGCAGAATGGTTTTACTGCCCCAAAAAGGAGCACTGGCAGTAATCCTCTCTGAATTCAGATGCTGTCACAGGCTCTTGGGGCACAGCTGGCACATCAAGAAGGAAGAACAGGAGTAACTTGGGGCTGCTACTAAAACCAGCCTCACAACACCTCTTAATCCCTTTATCTTGATGTGCAAGGTGCACAAACATTGTGACTTCTGCCGCCTCAGACACAGCATCACAGCTGTGTAAGAAACATATATACATGGGGAAAATAACATCAGAGACTTGAACCTGACAATTTACTTGAACTCATACATCTTCTTCTCCATGTTTTGCCAACTATACGTAAGCCAGGCCACGTGTTATTTCTCACACAGCAAAATATTTTAAAAAGTTGCAGCTGCACCCCAGAGTAGGATTCCCAAAAGAAAAGTCATTGCTGGAAAGTTGGTGTTCATGCTAGGGGTAAGCTGTTATGCACATGCTTTTGGTGCATAGCATCACAATAAACAAAGCCTGCTCTATATATTTTTCTGGCTCACAGACAAATACCATGCAATTAAATGTCAAATTAACTTGTGCAGCAACTGCTAATAGTTTTCACATATTTGGAAAATAGAGCATTGGTTGTCTGTTACAAATTATTTCAGGCTGACTCATTTTCAAGGTTCCTAAGCACCATAGGGCTCCACAGCTTTTTGTGACACTGGCTGTCTTTCATGGAAACAACACCAAAAAACTTCAGGAGTAATGATAATAAACAAGCCTGACATGACCTACTGGGGCTTTTTATTACAAAAACTATTTAGACAACAATATCTAGAGGCAAAGAGTTTTTGAGCAATAAAAAAATAAATGCTTTTCTCCTCAGGAAGCACTCCTTTCTAACATATCCCAGTCATACCAAAATTTGGTGGTAAATAAAACAATGAAATACCTAAAAGTACAAAGATTTTTCATTTTTTTTTGACATGGTGTAAGAACTATGCGATTTCCACATCACTACAGTCCAAAATGTTACTAGAAGGAACATTCAGGCTCATGGTACAGCTTTAGGTTATCCTGCCATGTCTTATTCTTCCCCTATAAAACAAATGCTGTGGCATTAAATTCCCTAACAGAAATCAGCATATTCATAACAGTTCTTTGAAACCTCCAAAGAAAAAAAACAGTGAATTTAATTCAACTTCTTAGCTTTTCTCATTAATATACTGTACACACCTGCTATTCTTGATTCATTTCAGTTGCAGCCTTCTACTTGGGCAACACTGCTCTTCCCTCACATACAATTGGAGGTGATAATAATATTTTCCATATATTTGCAAATATATTAACCTATAATACGTTTGTTAAGTTCATTCAAATTCCAAAGATTAAAAAGGAAAATGATGTACACACTTGATGTCTCTGAACTTAGAGGTGTTTAGTAAAGAATCAGTGTTTATGGCCCCACCCAGATCTAACATTCCTACAGCACATCTTCCTGTGTGCACAGGCCTCAATTGCTTAGTATGGTCCCTTGGTGGGCCTGTAAAGGGGAGAGTTTAATTTATTTAAAAAGATAGAACTGTAAATCTTTTTTCCAGTGATTCAGACATCTCACTTACGGTATAAATGAGGTACAAAAAGTATGTGTGTGTACAAATAAATAATTCTTTTATTGAAAGTTGCCATAGAGACACACTGCTTACTGTTGACCAGAATTACAGCTCCTGTTGGAGTAAACAGAGCTGAGAAGACAAGAAAATAATAGATAATGGATTTAAAAACTAGAGTCATGTTAATCTACCTCTGTAATAAAACTCATTAGTTACACAGAAATTAATTTTGTGCTGAATGTTCCTGTGGGCTGTTGTAACTCACTGACTTCAATGAAGTCACCTCATGGATGAATTTGCCTCTGAGTTAC
The DNA here is from genome assembly GCF_021018805.1 of Prinia subflava. Taxonomy (NCBI): domain Eukaryota; kingdom Metazoa; phylum Chordata; class Aves; order Passeriformes; family Cisticolidae; genus Prinia; species Prinia subflava. The sequence goes on from NC_086259.1 coordinate 12,068,228, forward strand.
ACTGAGGTTTATCCTGAGATAAAGCCTATCTGCCAGTGTGGAGCTGAACACGAGCACTGGGTCAGTAAGAAGTATCTCCCAACTTCAACTATGGCAACAACTCTCCTGGCCTTAACAGGGTCTCAGCATCCATCCCCACAAACCTCACTGCCAGAGCTGCTAAAAAACAAGTGGGTGTCACAGCTCACATGAGTTCTGACATTTTAAATGCCCCTTGCAATTCAGCAGATAATTTTGTGTTCAAACACACAAAGTTTTTTATAAGCTTTAAATCCTACATTCCAGTTCCTCACTATGCCTTTTCTGCCAGCTCTGATGGTCACCTATATAGCAGTTTATGCAAGATTATTCTCATATCCCATCAGTGCCTTTCTCTTGGTGGATTATTCAAAAACCCTCCTCTACCCAGCATTGCTGACATCCTTAATAGGCTGGGAACAGTGCACCTTCAGGAAAACAAGACTAGAACAGGATCATTCTATTCAGGGTTAAACTTGACTCCTCTAATAATGCAAAATGTAAAAGCCCAAAGCCATTTTATCAGCACCTCAAATGTTTTATATGGTTGAGTTTAGACCAGTTCAGTTCCTCATATTTAAGGAAGGGATGCACTGACACCCAAGACAAGAGCTCAGTCAGGTAGGAAAGCTTCCAGCTCAGTCTATTTTAAAGCTATTAGAGCAAAAGGTACATTTTGTAAAAGCAAAACCCATAGGTATTCCTGCAGGCTCCAGGTGAAATGATTCCTCAAACAAATGTGACTTCTAAACAAGTTGTATTTATTACCAAACAGATCACAGCAGTGCTGCCTGCTCACTCAACTACGTACCCACTACAAGGGCAAAGAGTGTTTAAACAAATACCAGACACCCAGCAGAAGAGAGTTGTGAGAAAACATCAGCAAACAAGGAAATATTTTTAGATTTCTTAGATCTTGCTACAGGAATTTCCTCCCATCTCCCAAGATTTTGAAGTCTTCACAACTAAATGTGTATTTTATATAGCAGACAAAATCTCATATGATGCAGTTATCAAGAAAAGAATCCACAGCACTAGTCACAAAAATACAATATTTAGTTTTGAAAAGAACTTTAACACTGTATCCATAAAGGCAGACAAAATCTAATCAATTGATATTACAAGATTTGCAGGCACATGATGTTTTTAAATGGAAACAGTCTGTATCCTTCAAATGTTTTGTAATTTTTTTGAATGAAGAAAGGATTTTAAAACAAATAAGACTAATTTAGTGTGGAGATAAGCACTTCTGCATCAAACAAATAATATGAATACAAAAATGCACATAAAACTAAGCATAAACCTTCCTACTTCAGACTGATTATATCCAAACTGAAGTAAAAAAAAATAATAATGCAAAAAGGTATGGCTTTAAAGAAGACAGAAGCGTGCTGAAAATGAAAACTCCTTTTCAAAATTCAGTCCCCTCATACCAAAATCTCCTCAGTTCTATGAGTCTTTATAAGCAGAACTTTAGTTCTAGAGGGTTTGGTCTGATTCAGGCTTTTTGAAAATGTAAGAGTCCATTAGAGCTGCTGTGTTCACTTTCTGGCTGGTGGAATAGGCTGGCTCTCCCTTTTCCCTGCCATCAGTAGGACATGTAGGTGTTAATGTCACCAGGACTTTGCTTCAAGGTCTTTTTGGTTTCCTTCTAGATTTTACAGCCAAAGACAAAAAGGACCCTTGCCTGTGTGATCCACTGTAGCAGCAGCAATAATCTTCCAACACCAAGTCCCTGAAAGTCCCTGAAAACTGCCTCACATCGAAGACATTGCCATAAAAGGACACCATTTTAGCCCCTCTGCATTGCTGAGAAGTCACTGCACTATTTGCAGGATCCTGCAGGAAGATAATTGCTCATTAAAAACAAGAAAGCTGGAGAGCAAGCTTATCTACCAATTCCAAGAGTCATCACGGGGCACATGAGGCCAGCTTATACTCTTATGTCATGAGTCTCACAGCATTAATCTTTCCATGACACAGACTGAAGCTGCTGGGAAAACCTGCAGGCACCGCAGTGCTCCAGCAGCATTTCAAGGCCACTGACACAGCACAATTAGTGTGTGCAAAACCATGGTCCATGGAAGTTACTCAATTCCATCTCTATCTGTTCCCTTTATAACCATGTACTCACACCTACAGTGCAGCACTGGCTTCCCCACAGCTCGGACAAGTGAGAGATAGCATCATCAAGGGAGGAGCAGAATGAAGAGATTCAGTTACAGCTTTTTCCTTGGGAGATGGTTGTGAATGATCTTCCTCTCCTGACACTGAACACACAGACACAGCCCCTTGCTCATCCCCAAGTGTCTCTTACTTAATGCATTTAATTTGGCAGAACAGGAAACATAGAAATCAAACATCAAACAGAGTTTTGGTAAGGACTTTCATTGTACATAACAGCTCCCTACGTCAGGATAAGACCACAGTGAAGTAAGCCAAACTCTGTCTTGCCCTTTTCATACATAATCCTCACATACTGCAGCTGGTCTTTTGCAGGGGCAAAATCATCAGTAATTATTAATTTTATTCACATTCTGCCATAGCCAACACATTTAGCTGCAGTAGAATGTTTGGCCCTGATGATAGAATAGAAATAAAGATCTCAAAAGAAATGAATTGCTCAGATTACCTCAGTCCTCAGAAGTACATTGCTTCCATTTTCCTTAGCAGGAACGAGTCTTCCATGGCACTGAATGGAATCAAGGAACTGCTTCAGCATTTTGGGTTACAGGAGCTTCTATTGAGTCTGAGCAGGAAAACAGATACAGCTGCTGCCCTTCAGTGTTTGCTCCCCTTTTCTAACAGCATTCAAGAAGTAAAATGGAAACCATCACGTTTATTTCATCATTCACACACCTTTTAATTCAAGTTATTGATGCAATGTTCAAGACACACAGTGAACCGACATGCCAGAGAATAGAAACCAGAATAAATCCCTCTGTCCATGGAAACAGAGACAGGTTTGGCACAGGCCCCTTATTGAATAGTTTTTACCTCATAGGGAAAAAACCACCATCCTAAATTTCATGAGGGATTTCCTTCTGAAGACTGAAATATTGTAAGATCCAATATAAACCTATTTGTTGAGCACAGCTAAAGAACCTTACTCATCTCTGCAGGTACAGAAGCCAGAAAATTCCCACCACATATTCCACTTAAGTGAGGCAAATGAGTTCATTTGGCAGTGTCCCAGTAAGGAATTCCAATGTCTTAACAAGCTCTGAATAAAACTCTGAGTTATAACAAAAGAGATAAAATATCCAGAATTTTTTTTTTAAATCACATTTTTAAAAAAAAGCTTAAACTTACATTTAGCATTTTGGAAGTTTTGAGAGCAATCTAATTGGTTTCTCATATTAGTTCTACATCAATGAATTTTAATAGGCGTTTTTAAATTAAAAACAGATTTGCCATTATCAGCTTTTGTTCTGCTGCAGTTAAACTTTTGGATTAAAAACTCTTCAACACTATGGCATTGGGTCACAAAGTACTTTTATAAATAGCAGTAATAGCTTATGTTGTTTCTTTTATGAAGAGAGCCAAGAATAGCAACAACCAAAATATACCATGCATTCACAGAAATTCTTCATTCTACAGAAAAAGCTGCAAGCCAGCAGAATTTCATGGAGAATAAGTATATTTTGGCAAGCCATGCTACACAGTTTTCTTCAGCCAAAAGGCATTCACGTGTACTTTGTTTCACTTCACCCTATGAAACTGGGGATGGGGATTCCTTTTACTGTGCATATGATGTAGATATGAAACTCTGTGGAATGGATCCTCACACCAGACTTTTTATTTAGATGAGCTAAAACAAGCACACAGGAGATACTGCAGACTGCATTAGAAGTTTATGCAAAACAAGCACACGCATTGGAAGTGAGAATGGCACCAAATTAATTATTTCAATATCTCCCTAATGGAAGTGTTAGCTCAGCTCAGTTATATACATTAAGATTATGGTATAGAAAAACTTTTAATATGAGTTCTCCATTAGCGGTCATAAAGCACTGAATAATTGGGTATAGATTAAGTTCTAAATAGGGAAATCTTAACTCTCATCTTCTAAAATAGTTTCAGAAGACTCTGCAGTGTCAATAAACATCATGAATTTATCCCTAACACTGATGTCAAGATGCATTTTAAAGATCATTAAGGATCATTAAAGAAAGGTTTTCATCCACATTTTCAGGGAAAAAAAAAAAAAAAAAGAAATTACCTCTTGCTCAGTTCTCTTACCTGTCCAGAGCAAAATGCAAATGCAAGCAGTAGGAAATAAGTGCCCATCTTTGGCTGACCTCATTTCACTGAGTATGAACAAAAGTTAAGATCTCTGTTCCCCCAATAGCACTAGTTCCAAAAGATGCCACTTCTCAGAGATGACCAGATCACCAATAATTTGCTAAAAGAATTTAAGTGAGGCATTAACAACAAATAAAAGCTCAAATGGCCACTATTAAAATGTCAGAACTTCTTTGGTAAACACCAAAGCTATTGACATTTTAAATGTCAACTATTTTGTATTTTCAACCCTGTAAGCGAAGCCCTTTATCATTTAAAAGGCACTGTCCATTTTTTCAAAGTTATTTGTGGAATTTCTTTTTAAGTTTCATCTGTTTGTTCAGGACAACATTATGTCCTACTTAATTCAAGCATGTATGCCCCAAACATACATTATTCCATGTCACCTTTTATGGTAGCCAGAACAAATCAAGGCAAAGCCTTTTTGCTACCTTTTCTTACGTTGTCATCACTTGCTTTCCTTCTACATAGAACACATCATTGCTAATGTGCAGAATTCCAACTGTGCATGACTAATACCAAGCTGCTAATAATCTCACCAATTCCTGGTGCAGTGATATTTCTAAAGGATTGATTCCAAACTCAGCCTCTGTTTTCCTTCAGATTGTTTTAATGGGAGACACAGGACAATATTGACTATGTTTGAATGGAATGAACAGGACCAGTAAAGATGCTTGTTACCTCTGCATCCTTGCTTAATCTTCCTAGCCCACATTGCTAAATACCTTAAAATATCCTGAAAGGTGTGTCATTGGCTGTCGTTGATCACTACTGAAAAAACAATTGTTTTCCTATTGGCTGTACTGCCTTTGATTTTAGCTGTCACTTCTGTAATCTTCCAAGTGTGGAGCTTAAATATAAAATTATTTAAACAGCTTAAAGGTTGGATGTTCTAAGAATTTTGCTTCTGCAACAGGGAAAGCTTTGTAAGTTGAATCGCTGTTTCTGTTAACAGCCTTCCTTCATGGAGAATGCTTTATCAGAAGATAAACATTTCCATGGAACTAAACATGAAGTGCTCAACTTCTGTACACCACCTTGCTTTTACTCACAATAGGAGGACAGCTGACTGCTTGAAACTTTTAAAACTCAATATGCTGACTAGCAGCAGAATTTACCAGTTCAAGGTCTTCCCAGAAGTAGAACTCAAATCCCACCCTGGATTTTAAAGCCCAGTGAGCAGAGTCCACACTGACATACTGTGACTGAGTCCCAAACAGATCAGAATGTATTGCTGCTGATGAATGAAAGCCTCCCATTTTAGCAATCCACCATACACCTTGTGTACATTTTCACATATACAACCTGTGAATCCTGTTATTTTCTGAAGCAGATGCTTATTTCCAGTCTTGTTCAAGTAGTGCTGGATTGTGTTCAAGGTGTGGAAGACCATGAGTTATACTTCAAATGTTTAATCTCCCAGAATGGAGGAATGTCCAGCTGGAAGAAGGAAAACTCTCCTTTCTGTGGTCACCAGAAATAGACCTGCTGTGTTTCAGCAGACTGAATTCCAAACACCACAGAATCATAGAATCCTTTGGGTTGGAATGGACCTTTGAAGCTCATCTCATCCCAAGCCCCCTGCAATGAGCAGGAATATCTTCAACTAGATCAGGTTGCTCAGAGCCCCATCCAACCTGACTTTAAATTTTCTCAACTACAGCTTCTCTGAACAATCTGTAAAGACCCCTTTATGCAAGTCAGCAGGCAGTCATACTTCCCCCCTGTGACAAGTAGCAATGATTAAGTCCCAAAGAGCCTTTTCTAGGAAGGCAACCAGGGAGAGATTTTGTATCTTCTGAAAAATCTCCAAGGGATTATCTTTATCTCTTCGGGGCTAACTGGTTCCCATTACAGAGAAATGTAGAGACAGATGCGGGATTCTGTAACTATTTTGCATGTTCCTTTAGACAAAACTTGAATTTTACTTGAACTAGCAGAACTTCATTAATAACTTCTGGTATAAGTCAAGCAAGGGAACAGTATGCACACCTTCATTATTTACAACAGAATCAGCCATCCCAGTTGCCACCAGCTCTGGTTATCATGCAATTCTGGAGTTTCAAATTAAATACAACACAAATCTCAAATGGAGACCAGACATGCACAGCCTGACCACATTTGGAACTGGACCTGACAAGGTCTGAAGTGAGTGAAAGGGTAAATTCTCAAGCTTACAGTGCTGGACTGGCACCAAAGCCAGGAAACACTTTCAGATCTCACCACCACCATCTCCTTCTGACCATCAAATGACTATAAAAGGAGAGCTTTCCAGCAGGCCAGTGTCCATATAGGAGCTCCCATTGTAAGAGGACAGATTTTCAAGAGATGATAAACATGATTAGATGCTGGCTCAAAATCTCTGGTGGTTGGTCTGTATAAAATTAAATATCACCTCCCTGTTAAAACATCATCTCCCTGCCAGGTCTGGTTTGTCAGAATGCTTCATGCTGTAAACTTCAGATGTTCTCATTACACATTTGTGGCTTTGCATAGCACACTGGAACCAAGATTTATTAGGGCTTCTGGCCATAATACACAGAAAGATTCCAAATAAACTCCCTTTCCCCCTTCAAGTGGCTCTTTTACTTCACTCACTGACAATACAACCCCAGGAGCGAGGTAACAGACAAAGGAGAACAAACACAAAAATATTTGCCTTACTCTTTCAAAGCAGTAACCAGTGTCCCACTGTTTTCATAATCTTTGCTATGTCAAAGGCCACTTATGTTTAACTAATTAAAAATAAAGCCAAGAAAGAGCAAACCAGCAGGGTAAAAGAAAATGAGAAAAATAAAATAGACTTGGGAAGTACAAATAAAATGGACTAAATGTGAAAAAGAAAGGGCTAACATGACTCAACAGCAGAACTCCCAGATGGTCTAAAGAGACATTTTTGGATAGAAACGTATGAATGAAATCACATTAAACCAATATTACCCTTGACATTTTTCACTCATCATTTTACACCTTTTCCTGGAATTTTCCATAGCAGCTACAATTCAGTAGGCAGCCAAAGCATACTAGTAATTTGAAAAAAGTTTAATTTTTTTTTCAGAAGTAAAATATATTCCTGGTAAGAGTAACTAATTGCCCAATTGTTGTTTTTAGTAATGTTATTTCTAAGTAAACATTATTTCTACATGTCCAAATATGAACTTGAAACAAGCATTTAAAACAAAACTTCAGAAAATTCACAGAAGTTTGAGAGATACTTGAAGAACAACCAATTCCTTAGCTGGATCATGATGAGTATTAGAAAATCTATTACTGCCAACAAAACTATTGATACCACTTGAGAGAGAGCAGAGAATGCAAGAGATTCATTTATTCCAATAAACTGCTTTCCAGATGAAATGCTGACAGGACAGTCATCACAGTAAATAGTGTCACAGACAATGCATAGCAGCCTGCAATGGGAATACACAAAAAGAGAGCTAACACTGCTTGATGAAACTGCAGCAGAAGATGCCTGCACTCCTCCTAAATCAAGATATCCCAGCGGGCTGACCCATGGCAAAAGCTGTCACAGACATCTCACAGGCAGTCAGGGGATTTGTTTCTTCCCACTAAGCTCTGTCACTTATTATTTTTTTGTTGTCAGTGGATTTCTGTTTTCTTGTAACCATCTAATTCACATGTTCCTGATCACACTGAAATTCAAAGGAGGGCTTTCCTCTAAACCAGACTTCTGCACCTTTCTGCATTGAGTTCCACAGACAGGAAAGACTAACTCCACTTCCAGAGGGAGTTAAAGTATTTGATTGTTTGGATTGAGAACACAAGTGACACCCTTTGGAGGCTTTGCTGTGCCTTCTTGCCATAGCTGCAGTCATAACAAGGATAACCTTATTCAGTGCCTTAGAACAAATGAACAAACTGCCCTGTGAGCATTTCCGTCAGTGCCCAGCAGGGAATCCAGGCCACATTCCAGCATTTGTTATTCCTGCAAAGGCAGCTCGCGGGTCATTGTCTCACGCATCCTCCACAGACCGCAGCTCTCCAGCAATTTCAGGGGTTTTTAACTCTGGTGACTTTAGCGATCTGGCTTCAAGGGTGTTCCCAGAAAAACAGCCTCAATGGAAAACTACAGCAGCAGGGACACGCAGGGGTGGGAAACTGCAGCCCGTGAGCGGGGCAGGACCATGGCAGCATTCCACGGTCTACTCCTCCAAATTATTGAAGTGACCACATCAACACAACAAGAATTCAGAAAAAATTCATCCAAGCCACTAAAAGAAACTTCTGCAATACTTCTGATTAATCTGGTCACTCCGGAAATCACTATAAAGCACCAACAACACTGTAATATAGACTAACTATTTAATGGAAGTTTATCACAGGACACAGCTTGTGTTTGAAGCCACATAACTCAGTATTTGAAATGAGCTTACCTGGAATTCTTGCGCCATAACAAATGATGGATGAAGATTGGTCTCCAGTTCTATTATTCAAATGTGGTGAAACTTCCAAACATTTGTTTTGGCTAAAAAAAGGCCTACTGACACAAGCCACAAGGCTGTGCATTGTCAGCACACACAACACACGGGGGCACCCATGTTCAACGGGACACAAAATGCTCTCCTCAAAGGAGCTTCTTTGCTACCAGGTCATGAGCCTCTCCAGCTCCCTTCCTGAGAAAAACCTAAGTGCTTTTTTTCCATTTTATAGTTGTATCCCCTCTTCGAAGGCTTTATAGTTAAGTAAAGCCACTACGAGGAGTTTTTCTATAAAGCATAATATTGACACAATGTCATACTCAAAAGTCAAGAAAATAAAAGCTGAGACTGTCAATAGCACACCCTTTAACATTTTCTTAGAGCAATAAATTAAACAGGTCAAAATGAAGTCCTTAATTCTAATGAGAGAGTAACTTATACAACCAGCTAGGATCAGCAGAATTGTTTATATGCCAGATATGCTCAAAAAGAATGGTTTTAGAAAAGCTGCCATGCTGCAATACATAAAATACCTGATAATTTCATGAATTATACTAGTAAAATCAATCAGACGATCAGAACAGAGTGTGTAACTGCAAGCAGCAAATAATAACACAAAAAGGCATTAAATCTATTTTACCCTTAAGACTTGTTTCTGTAGTACCTGTAGCTCTAGGTGTTTTATTTAAGTTTTGGGCTTGCCTTGATGACATGATTGTTGTAGGAAGTTCCAATTCTGTGAGTTCGTAGGCTGCTCCTTGAAGAGCTTGAAAATTTTTCTTTGGGCCATTTCACCCAGGTCTCAGCAGTAAAACTAAAAAAAAAAGAACACAAAAGCCATTTAGAAGTCTTATTTTTAGGGGCAAACAGCCTATGTAAAAAGACAACAGTATCAAATACAATATCTCCTAATGAATCATAAGAGTAAAAATAAGTACACATAATCTATAACTTTTGACTGTAATTATTTAGAAGGTTGATTCAATATTCTCACATAGGATTTCATATACAAGGGGGGAAATTTTTCCAACCCACTAGGAGTACTACACAACAGATATCCTACTGTTCATAGTTTTTGGAATTTGCTTGCCCAGATTCTAATACCAATTTCTCATGTATTAAAGGCAATCTAAACTATACATGATTTGCCAGCTAGAAAGATCTAAGGGGCTTTTTGTAAGTAGGATAAACTCATGTACAGAAAAAAGAAATTCAGTTTCTCTCTGAGAAATAAAAAGGTTCTTCTTGTTTCATTGCAACAAAAAAAATAACTGAAGTACTCATAAAACTCCAAAGTTTTATACAGTCACAGAATTTTCCAACCAAAGTCTATGGGCTAGTTTAAAACCTAGTTTATTAGCATATCCTTGCCCAGAGCCTGGCTTTCAGTGAGAAGGCATCTCTACTTTCACACAGCTCCCCAGGTCACAGGATTTGAATTACAGCTAATGATAGCTGTTAATGATAATGATAAACCTAGCCCCTGGATTTGGAGATTTTTTTGCTTCTTGTATTTGTCTTCTGTTCTCCAGCGCTAAGAAATGTCACCATATGCACAAAACTGCTCTTTGTTAATAACAGAATAACAATAAAAAAATAATCTTCTATTAGAGCACCTAAACTTTGTACTTGCCAACATTTGAAACTAATCCCTCACAGTGCCTCTTGCAAAGCAGGTGATCTATTTGATTTATTTACCATATTTTGAATTTCAGAGTATATATTTCAGTCTCTGTTCAGGTGAGCCCTCCTGTATGGAGTGTACAATGCAGCTTCTCCTCCCCAGTGCCCGGGGATGCAGGTGCCACCCCAAGGCACTTCCAGCCACGTGGCACCAACAGCAGCCTGAGCCACAAAAACCCTTGGTCACCCGAGATCTGTCCCGTGGTGGTGACAGCCTCAGCAAGGAAACCGAGCTTGCAGAAGCTAAATGCTTATCTAAATCTCAAATTTGTGGATTTACAAGTAGTCACCTTGCACACAGATCTGCCACAGCTTTAAAAGGTACATTGCTCAGGGCTACACCTTTGTGCCTCGTTCAGTAACAGCTATCATTAGTTGTAGTTCAAGTCCTGTGACCTGCCATTGCTTTTTCACCAATCTTCTGTAATTGCCAGAGAAGAATTCTTGAAGGGCCCCAAAGGTGTCCTGATTAAAAATCAAGTCCTTAAATTTTGGTTATTTTTATGAATCTCTAGATAGACTGCATCTGGTTCTTCTCCTCCAATCAATTTTAAAAAGCAACAGGCAGTGTTCAAAGGAGAACAGAGGACAAAAACATTAAGAGATCCAGGTCCCAGCAGTCAGTGCTGTTTTCCTAAATGTTCCTGTCTAACCAGCTGCCTGAAGGAATGAGAGGTCAAGGTCTACCATCTATTTAAATATCTGGAATTAGATTCACAGGTAACGTGCCTATAGCAAATGCCATTTGTCAGTGCAAAAGAAAACTTAAAATTGTCTCCACCTTCTCTTTTAATGCCTACAGGCCTACTTGGGTATCAGCTGTAGCATTTAAGGTAGAGGGAAGATATTGTATATTCATCAGTAACAATAGCACAACTGTCTAAACTTACCCATTATGTCCATGTGAACAACTAGAACTAACACAACCTCTGCATTTGCTAGGGGCTTTTGTGTTTAGTCTCAAAACATACTTTGTGATAAAATATGACAAGTGTTCTCAAAGAATGAACACTGCAAGAAAAATTGAAGTTGTATTTATTCCTACACAGGCACCTTTTAATTTGGTTGTTGTTTGGACAAGCTTTTTAAGAAAGTTTCCAGGCAGCAGAGCCACAGCTACACACAAGCTGTCAAAGTGATTAAAGCTCAGTGCTCCAAGAGCACCATTTAACACCTACACATGGATAATCCTTCTCACAGTGTCACAAGGATATTTACTTGCTCAAGCAAGCTACACCCAAACTCAAACAAAGTCTACTCCACAGAAGGGTTTAGAATGGATATTAAATTCCCTTTACCTCACCATGAATAGAGAATATGATATTGTAAGAGGAAGTAATACCAAATTATAACTGACATATTCTGCAGTTTCCCCTTTCTTGCAGGCTGTACAGCACATTAAAAAGTTTGAGTCTTCTGAATCTGATCTTTCCCTATGCTTTTCATCTGGTCTGCTTCAGCTGAGGGAATTGAGCCTCATTTTCTTTTCATCCCATGCACAAAGGACAAACAAGACTGTTTATACCATTTACTCACTGTTGGGAAAGCAATTGAAGCTTGTTTGTTGTTGTAGTGGTTTTTTAAGACACGCTAGAACTTGAGTATTTAACCAGAAGTTGCCGCCTTTTCTTTCCTTAGTGTTGCACATGGTCTAACAAGGGAACAGATTATGCAATAACTGTTTGGAAGTCAGTCAAGCAAAGGAATGCTGGTTACTTTATTATCAAATGATAGGGCCTGTTGTAGGAATTGAAGGCAGCAATTTCCTGTTCTATATTTTTGTCCTTCTAGATTTGCTGTGTGAATTAAATCATCTTTAACTCAGCAGATATTTCTCGTGATCCTGGCTGCTCAGGAAATCACAAAAGGGTCAGCTAGGTAACGGGATAGCACATCTTTAAGCAGCAGCTGTCAGCTGAAGGCACTGTTGGCAGCATCCTCAGGTGTTTTGGTTTGAAAGTCAGGTGTCTGCCATGGAAGGCAGGAACTTCCCTTGTGAAAGAACATATGATTCCCTTCCCTCCAAATTATCATAACTTCAAAACTACAGGGCTTTCAGGCAAAGATATGGGGAAAGGAACAGCAGTTTCTTACTAGTGTGTATATATATATGTATAACAAGGCAAACAAACAGCAACAACACACAGAACCAGAAACCCAGTAAGAGCCTTCTCTCAGCCACAGGCACTTTCCCTTTTGGTGCGGTAATATGAAATATAGGATGGGCTTATAGACTGTTGCTGTCTACCTTGTACACAGTAAAATTGTTTTAAAAAGCAGTATCAAGTAACAAGCAAGATCATATATTTGTGCTGCCAAGTGAAGTTTCTAATCATGGTCAGGAGTTCAAACAAGAAAAACTCCAGCGTCTTCCTTTAACTCAGCAGTGCTATCTGTGCACAGTTAGGGTTTCTTTTTGTTTGTTTTATTTTTGGTACAAATAACCTATGAAAAGTACCTCAATTTTCATCCAAGTTGCATTTTAGTCCAGTAACTCAGATCACAGTATTGCGTTTGGAGTAATTTCTGATTTTAAATTGATCATCAAGTGTTCATCAGTGAAAAGTTGGCCCAAGAAATGTATAGATGTCACAGAGTAGGTACCTGAATACAGCAGGTTTGCAGTTAGAGTCTCTTTGTAAGTGTTTGACATGGGTTTCTTTGATGATGCCAGTATACAAAATGACTTGGTCATCTGGGGTTGAAGCATGTCTAATACTTTAGTTACAAAGGTGAGATCAATTTCCTGGTTAATATTAGTACCTTAAAGCAAAAGAAATGTCAGCATCAACAGAAGGTCAACCCTGCCAAAACATTTGAACTTTTTCCTTCATGCCTCTTATCTGTAGGACTATCGACTTCTAAATTTTTTTTCCTAAGCTGCCTTTTCTGCTTCTTAGAAGATTTGCCACATTGTATGCCTAATTTAAAGACATTATTGAGTTTCCCTAAAAATACTGGCAGGCAAGGTGCAGTACCCAAGATTTGATTGTGGGCATATGGTTACTAATGACATTCTAATTAGATTTTGATACTTAAGCCTGGTGTGAGGAGGGTCAGTCTCTTAATCGTGTTAGACTTTGAAGAGATTAGGAGTGGCTTTTTCTTCCTTACAGACTCTGCACTAAAATCTGCCTCTCTTTAACTGGATTGCAACACTAAATGTGACTTGATAAAACATTGGCACATTGTGCTGTATTAGCTAAAAAAACCATACAGGCAAATTTAGTCATTTCAGAACCCTACAGCACTGAATTGCAATATGGAAAGACACTCGACACATAGTACTGCTGAAATAAACTCAGCATAATCCCAGATGTCCAGTTGAACAACTCCTGTGAATTCTAACAGGATTTGTTCTCTCTGCAGATTTCACTGACAGGGGTGAATTAACACAGAAATAAGACTGCCTCTAACTTCGGTCTCCCAACAAGGTTTCTGTAACTTGTTCCTTCTGTGTAGGTAAGAAATAATAGTAAAGAGTATCTCTGTCACTTTCACAGTCATTTTTGTTCTGATGATGGAGGAGGTACAACTGACACCAAAAAAGGCTTCAAGCATCAGCACCTTGTTATCTAAAAGCCCCTCATACCTTTTCTATGTGGCCTCCCATGGGCAGCTCTGGCTCTTTCCTTCTTCTCTCTTCCTTCTGCAGTTCCTGCTGGCTCCTTCCTGTCCCAAGCACAGCCCCCTAACCCTGTCTGACTCTCGTATGACATCTTACCCTGTCTGTCCCTCACACAAGCCCCTGTCCCTTCCTTCTCACAGCACAGCCAACAAACTCCAACTGACTCTAATCAGCTAACTCACTCTCTATCACACCCGTAACTTGGAGGGCAAGGCTGTTCCCACTCTTGGGTAATTAACACAGCTTCAAATATTGGGGGCAAGATTGCATTTAGCATTATCTCTGTCTTCCCATATTCTTTGTGCAAAACTGGTGTTTCAGGACAACAAAGGCCACTCTTAGTATTAGAGGACAGCTGAAGGGGAGGGGAATATGTGAAGACGTAAATGCAATGCTTTAGAGTACACTCTAGAATTTATGACTTGGCATACTTATATCACATACCTGTCCTTTCTCCACTTCCTTTCCAAAAGTACTCATCTTTACAGACACATTTTGAGTAACTAGATCTGTCTGACAGTTTTCAACCCCAATAAAATTTATTTATACACAATTAAAGCTGACATGTGCTTTAGATCACACTCTGTATTTGGAATTAATCTCCTTGATCTTACATACAAGTTTATACCCATAGGAGTCAAGTGGACATCAGAGTGAAAAATCTTTTAACTTTTACTGAAGCAATCAGCTTTTTCCTCCAAAGCCACCATTCTGGGCTGCCATTGTACCAAGGTACAGCCTATACAGAAAGGCAGAAAGTTTTGTGCATGAGACAGCAGAAGAAGCAAACATCAGAATTGGACTTAGCACTTAAGGCTGTACTGAGTTCCAAGACAATATTATCCACTGTCAGTGTGCTTTCTTAAGATGTATGGCCTGACTGCACAGACACTGAAATAAAATACTTCTGTTTTGCCCAGTGATGTGGGGCTTATGCCAGTTTTCATTAATTACTGACACAACAGGTGGCAGAAAGAATTAAGTAGATGAAGGGTAGGTCCAAACACAAGAAGTAAATCAGGTCTATTTGAAGTAGCTGATTTTAAAATCTGAGAACAAAAAAAAAAAAAAAAAAAAAAACCAAAAAAAACCCCAAAAAAAACCACCCAGTGTTATAGAAATGATGCACTACTCTGGTACTAACATACCTGCTAAGCTTTGCTCAAGGCAGTCTTACACAGCTTCAAATTTAGTTAAAAACTATGCATAAGAGTTAAACTGAATCACCTAAGAGACAGGCTGGAGAAAGCCAGTCTCCCTCTCTCTCTCTCTCTTTCTCTCTGCTTTTTATTTTCAGTATGTTCATTTTAGTTACTGACCTGGCTGACCACTTCAATAGGCTCTTTTGAGGTGAGAAATATCTCCATAAATGCAAGCAATTTGTGAAAATTGTTACAAGTAGAGCCCAACTAAACACACTGTCATGAAAAACAAAGCTGAAGCCACTCTAATGAAAATTGAGCTAATTTAAAGTCCATAAACAATAAGCAGGGCCACACTTCACCCCTAGCACAGCTGGCCTCTGAGGAGGCTGATTGTACTTGTCCTTGAAAGAGAAAAGAGCAGATAAGCCACAAAGAGTTATATTGTGGGGACAGATTGTGCAGACCCTGGTGAAGGACATGAAAGGAGCCAAATAAAAATATATTCAGTCCTGATTGTAGGCAGCTTATTTTGATGGGAACTATTTACATATTTTGCTTAGATCTATAATGTTCCTGTAGTGAATTTCTTTTTTTTTTAAGCCTCAGCAATTGATTCCTTATTAACCAGTTTGAGGAGAGTGGGGTATTCATCTAAGAGAAAGCAAATCAAAACTTTAATCATAACTGTAAATTTAAAAGCAGGATCAAATTAATTGCAATATTTAGCAAATTGTTTCAGACATCACTGGCCTATTGTATGACACAGACCTGAGGTCTCTAATATTGTTAACAATTATCAATTCCATCACTGTGGGCCATGGACACTTCTTGAAACATTTCCATTTCAATGCTGATATCTGTGTTATTGATATTGCCAGAGAATGGCAGAAATCATGGCAAGCTGGAGAGCCTTAGACCTTGTAGTGTCAAGTACTGGTGGCTCTTTTAAGAATCCCATGAGATGGTGCAGGGAAGGGCAGGAGAAGCTCAGACCTGTGCAGAGGGCAGCTGGGGATAGCTCCTGTTGCCGCTCAGCCCTACCCAGGGATGCCTTTACTTTTGAGACTGTCCTATTTGTTAGGCTTTCACCCGGGTCTCAGCTGAGCTGCAGCCCAGCACACACAGTGACTGCACTGGCTGGCACTTCTTGAAGCACTCAGGAGCTGACCGAGGAAAGAACATCAGACCTGCCAGGAGTAAGCAGTGTCTGCTCAGCTGCAGGCACCTTCCCTGGCTAGAGGAAGAGATGTGCCCTTAAAGATGCTGTTCCCAACAGCAAGAGCCCTACTTGCATTATTTCAAGAGTGGAGAGAGAATTTTAGACAGACGTCGCCAACCGCAGACTCCATTTTAGTCAGCTGTCCACTACAGGGTGTGTTCTGTTCAGAGAGCTTGGAATACAGACTGTGACTCCGGTGGGGAACTTTCCTCCCAAACACACCGCCTGCTGTGGGTCTGACTGTGCTGTCTGACCCGGGAGATCCAGAGCAACGGGGAACCACTCCCCGGGGAAAAGCAGCACTTTGTACCGGCAGGATCTGCCCACAGGTGCCCTATCTGACCCGCGCTGTGCAGGACGGTAATTACACCGGAGTGGAACGAGAACTTACGACCTCCCGAGCGCAGCATGAGGCAGTTTTCCCCCTCCCAGGGGAACTACTGAAGAAGCAAGCATTATTACGGATGACGCAAATGAGAAAATGAGAAACGGGGACAGGGCAGGAGAAAAGTGGAAGAGAAAACCTTTAAATTTAGTGCGTTTCATTGGCTATGAGCGCATGCAGAGCAGGGAAGCGCTCCTGGAGGAGCGGCAGGAGGGAGCGCGGCCCGAGCCTGCCCAGAGATCGCGGCCCGAGCCCGCCCCGGGGGCACGGCCCGAGCCCGCCCACAGATCTCGGCCCGAGCCCGCCCACAGACCGCGGCCCGAGCCCGCCCCGGGGGCACGGCCCGAGCCCGCCCACAGATCTCGGCCCGAGCCCGCCCCGGGGGCACGGCCCGAGCCCGCCCAGAGATCGCGGCCCGAGCCCGCCCACAGATCTCGGCCCGAGCCTGCCCAGAGATCTCGGCCCGAGCCCGCCCAGAGCTCGCGGCCCGAGCCCGGCCCGGGAGCCGCACGGGCGGCGGGCGGCGCCCCCTGGCGGGGCGCGGCGGGCAGGGCAGGGCAGGCCGGGCCGGGCGGGGTGGGCGCGTTCCGCCAAGGGCGCTCCCTGCTCCCTCAGGAGGGCTCCTAAACTGCTCACTGACTATTAAAACTGTGCCGTCGATGTTCCAAGTGTAATTCCTTATACCAATGGGTGGAGAGCTAAAATCAACGCTGTCACACTGTATTTGAGTTGCTGTGTTCTCATCTCCTTACCAAATAGGGTCCTAGCATAGGAACAAGAATGGAAGATGACCATTCAGGTACCCTCACAGAAGACTCAGATAGAAATTACCTCTTTTTTCAGTGATCTTTTCTTACACAACCTTTTTCACGCTGTGAACAAGGTCTCAGAGGAACTTATTATGAACCTTCTTCTGGATGAAATGAAGGTTTACATAATTGAAACCTATAAAATCCTTAGGGTCCTCACAATGCTGAATTAGCATGGAGGTTTTCAATCCCCATGGTCTGTAATCGCCTCTGAAAACCCAATCTACTGTATTTGTAAAGAGATTCACTCGGTTGCTTTGATGTTAAAACACAATAAGCCCCAAACAGGATACTTGGGTCAGGTAACAGATGGCACTGAAATCCTTTAATGAGGTGAAATCATCATCCAATTGCATAAAATTTCATAAGGAGGTATATGTATTTCTCAAAGTGCTTGAATGAGATCACATTTGTAAAAGTCTGAGGAACGAAAGATTTCATAGTATTACTCCTATAAAAGAATGTTTGCAAATAGGTATTAAATATCAAAATTGCTGTACACTTGGACTCCATTATTCAGTGCTCCGAAGATGTAAAAATAATCTGTACAAATAGCACAGTATTTGCAAATAAGAAAGCTTTATTCTTTCCATCGGTTTGAAAGCATGACATTAATTTTGGGTTTCAAAATAAAAAAAGCAAAGACTTGTTAAAATAAAAAAATACCCAATAGAGAGCACACCCCAGACGTATTTCCTGGCTGTTGTCTCAAAGGGATCTTGGCACAAATGAATACTATCCTGTTCCCATCAGGTGTGTCCTTTACAGAGAACAAACAGGCTTCAACTCTAAAACTCCTATGAAAAGCCTTTTTATCAAGTTATTCAAGACAAAAGCCTCAATAGTTTCTCAGATTTGCGTCTCTCAGACAAATTCGTCATGCTGTGATCAGTGAAACACCCAGGAGTACCACAAGAGACCACCTAGCAGGAGCCCACAGGTCAGAGATGTGTCAATTCCCACCTTTCTTCCAGTTCCCTGGAACATTGTTCACACCTGTCCGTGGTATGGGATCACCACTCTCCCAGACAGAGAAACCTTGAGGGACAACCAGGCTGTGTGTGCTCAATAGCCACAGGGGCAGAGTTCTGCGTGGCTGTGGGTTCTGGCAGTGCCCTGGAGGCTTTACTGCTCACACACACCCCCAGCTGCCCTCAGGTCTAAGCTGGCAGCTCCCCTGGGCAGGACCTGTGCCTGCCGTGGCTGAGTGGGCCTGGTGGGGCTTCAGGTGCCGCGGCAGTCCCTGGCAGAAGCACCTTTGTCAGGACATCCTGTGTGCCAGGAGCTCAGGCACTCTTGGGTGGGGGAGAGTGACTTCAGCTCCTTGTGAGCAGCTGCCATACTCCAGGGGAAGTCAAGCGATGCAGGAAGAAACAGCACACGAGGTGGGTTCTTCTCCTCAGGGTCTTCTTTATTCTAAGGCTCCCAGGGTCCAAGGAACCCTGAATGCCCAGGGAGAGCTAAATTTATACAGAACTCAGAGGGTACATATAGAACTGGGACCAATGCGAGTGGGGATTAGGTTAACAGGCTGGGGAAAGAACCAACAAGGGGACAAGAATTTGCATGGGCTCCCAAAGTCTCCTGGGGGTGCTCACCTTTCTCACCGGGGAGTCTCTCAAGGACACTTGAAAGCAGTTCCCAAGCTTCAGACTTTCCACAGGACAGCCAGATCATCTATGGTAGCCTTAGGAGGTACCACATGTGCCAGCTGAGTGAGCACCAACCCAGCCCCAGCCCCCTGGCCCTCACCTGGCGGCCCCAGCAGTGCCAAGGCTGGACAGGGCAGAGGCTCCTCCTGCACAACGCACCCTCACACACAGAACAGAGAGCACGTTCAAAGTGTATGCAACATTTTATTGAAAAAATACGAATGTTCTGTACATAAGGTACAACTTAATGGGCTTGATAAAATCTCCAGAGACTTATTGGTTAATATAGATCTTCTTTTCCTCTTTTCCCTCTAAGGGCAGAAAGCATACAATAAGCAGCAGGTCCCTGTACTTGTGCAAGTGCAATCCCACTGCTGTGCGTGCAGCATAGCACCTGGCTCTACATGGGACTCCAACATACTAATGTACCTTTGATGGGTGGTCTGCAAGAAATTTAAAGCATGGAAGAACTGCACAGGACTTGTCCTTCAATCCACTGGTGATTCAGAATTTATTGTGAGATCTCTGTTCTCCTAAACAGTCTGCATCTGCATATCCAATATTTCTGACAAATAAATACAAAAATAAATAGGGATCTGGCCTCACAGAACCTGAAGTCTCAGAAGCAACAAAACTTATAGCAAGCTACATACATAATTTCAACTATATCAACATAATTTATTTAAATCTCTATCAATAAATGTATTAAAAGTATAAATTCTTACCCAATACTGAGAGTTTAGTTCTGGAAATAAACCCAGAAAAGGAAAGCTTTTTCAGTCCTCTCTTACAATTTAGTGTGCTCTTAGAAAATGCTTTATAGCTGAACTTCAGCAGAAACTAGCTGCTATATAATGCACTTCTATCCCCCAAACCTAATATAAAAAGCTTTTTAAATCTTTTTACAGTAACTGGCTTTCATGTCCTAACTTTACATACAGTTACTAAAAATACTGCACGTAGCAGTGCTGACTAAAAATAGGTTTAGTGTTAAAACTACATGCACAAAGGCTGGGGTACCAAAGCAGAAACTGAATAATGTGGCAGCTTCACAATTCATGTTGCTAATTGGATGGTGTAACAAATACTGCAATCCCAAAAGATATGTATGTTGCAAATGGAAAAACAATGAACAGGACTGGATGAGAAAAAAGGCAAAAATCCTTTTTTTCTTCTCCGTTTAGAACTGGAATGTCCGTAATGGTCAGGAAGATTAACATAGACCAGGGTTAGAAGCTTCTACATCAGGAGTAAATGGTGATGACTTCTCGGCCGCCACCTCTAACAAGTAATACCCTCTCCAGGCCCTCTGTCAACACTTCCAGGAACTCCATGTCTGTTTCAGCAAAGTCAAGGACAAAAGGTATCAAAACCAAAACACACAGTGATTAGACCATGCCCAGCTCACAGGCCTCAGCTCTGACATCATTTAGTGCAAGTACCCCTCTAAGTACCAAAATTCTGCGAGTTTGTGGCACTTTTTCCTTTGAGCAATCACTGCCTTACAGCCACAAGCCAGTACCCTCCACTCAGGGGACACTTTGTCACATATTACAGCACTGGTGGACAAATTCAATTCAAGAGAATTCAAGAGAACAGATTAAAGAAAAACCTTCTGTGTGGCCCAGGCCTTGCCTGAAAGGATACAGTTTTCATCTCCATCGGTGTTCTTTGGAGGACCAGGCATGTTGAGGAGCACAAGTCTGGCATCATGGGATCTATTTACAATGACTTCATTTAGCTTCACTGCTGTGTGCATCCTTCGGACATTAGACTGGTTCCTGCAGAAGAAGCACATTCAGACTTACTGTTAGAAACACGCCTCTGAACACTGAATTATTAAAAAGGTCCTTTAAAAGCACACTCAAATGTCCTAAATACTCTGTTAAATGTCAACTCAACACAGTGATTTTCTTCTAACTTTACGATGAAGACACAAAAGACTGTTCCCAGACTTACTCAGGTACAGCTAGTCCGCTGGCTTTAAGATCTCTGGAGTCAAGTCTCCAGTTTAGAAAGTTACACTGCTCTTCAAAGATAATACAGATGATTGATCAAGATGATTTAGTGTTGCATAAGAAATTAAAACACAGTTGCACGAGGGGATGTGCTCTTCCATCAGGCACAGTGGTGACTGCAGGGCCGTGCCCCAGAGCAGGCACCTCTCCACTCTCAGCAGCACCCAAATCCCCCTGGGAGCCAAGCAGGAGCCTGGCACCGCCCTGCTCAGCCCAGGTGCCCAGGGCACACCTCCCTCTTGTGCTGAACAGCAGTTGGCATCTCCAGAGAAAGGCTGGGCTGCTACACACTGCAGTCACGTAACACAGGATGGCAGCCCGGAACGGGCTGGAGGCAAAGGGCTTTTCTGCAGTGTTACAAGGATGTGAAGCCCTCCCTCAGGACACTAATCAACCTCTCTGCCTGGCTGTTTCTCAGAAACACTTCTACCCAGGTGTCTTTAGAATCTCAGTCACACTTTCAAACTTGAGTAGCCACTCAGTTCAAAAGTAAGGGGAGAAAAGGGAAATAGGTGCAGCATAATCTCATATGCCTCTGCTCCACAAGAATCCAGGCTAAGAGAGGTAAAAGCACTAATTGTTTGCAATATATTACACAAAATAACTTCAATTCATGCAGGAACAAAACTCAAAAGTAACCTCTGAGCATTTTATGCCAGGGAATATTTCCTTCTTACAGGAAATCAGCCATTATTTTGGTAACATAAAAGGAAATGCAATACAGAAATAAACTTATCAAAAGACGAATATATATATATACTTTTGAGGCTTTTCTACTTGAGCTTTGTCTTCATGTTAATATAGTAAAAATAAGTATTAGTAGAAACAAATTAAATATGAATCTGTGGTTTCATGGATTCAGCTTTGCATGATATGTGAAACTCTTTAGTAACCTTGCTGTTCTTCTGAATATTCAGATTTGCAAAGAAATAATTTATATACACAGAAAGAGGAAGACGCAGTGGGAAGAACCATGTTTATTATACTAACAGAATAATTTACCCAGTGTAAATTACCTCTCTGTTACTTCATGGTCTTATTTAATTTGGAGCAAGGACACCCACTGTCATCACCACATCAGCTTCAGAAAGCCAGGGATAACACTGAGTTCAAATTATGTTTACAGGAAGTGAGGAAAAAACCAGCAGCAGGATCATAACAGTTGTTAGCTATGCATAGTTTTGGAAAGGGAGTTGAAAACTAAAGGTTTGGTTCTCTCTAAAGTGATATTTAAAACTGGCATCTCCCCAGTGATTTGAAGGTGTAGGCTACAAGAAAGGGCTTGTTTAGTGCCCAGAAACTGCCAGAAATAACATCCTAGCAGTTTTGTGGATTGAGAGCTTCTCCAAATGAATAATGTTTCCTCCTGCTTGTGTCATGCTCTGCTTAGGAAAATAGGTTCAGACAGGAATTGTTTTCTACTCTTAGTTCTCGTCAGGACAACTCTTGTAGTTTGTTACATCCTATTTATAATGATACTTAGCTTAAGTAGCTAATCCTGCTCCCTTTAAAACACTGCTAAGACTGCTCAACTCTAGTGCCTTTTCTTCCATCAGTACACAAAATTTTCTTGCTTTTAGCTGAGAAAATTAAGTCTTTCCCCTCAATCATCTTAATGTACTTCTAATTTAAATAACAAACTTACAAGTTTTCCCACCCTCTGAAAGCATGGAAGAGGAAAAAGTACAGGTAGTTAACACCAAATTCAGCAGAATTTCTACAGTATGATTCAGCCTAAAACAGATTTGAATTCTGATTTATGAGGAAGAAAAATCTGGAACTTTGCCAAGTATGCAAAACTGACTGAGCTCTTCATGTGAGACGCAGGACATCAAAGAAGTCACAGGAGATTCACACAGTTTTACACAAAGCCAAAATAGACCTTTACTTCTCACTCTTCAGGGGGCACACACAGTACCACAGCTGTTGTTACATGTCAGTGCTCCTGCAGCAGCAAGTCTCAGAGGGTTTATCACACACAGATGCTATTCCAAGTCACTCATCACCATCCCCACAGCTTCTTCCTTTATGCGTTAAACATCCCCACTAGACTGTGAAATGATCTATTTTTTAAATTCTGATTAGATCAGTGAAATTATCAGTGTGTTTTATTGAGGTATTTGGAAGAGAGGAGGGAAGTTGTTAAAGGATTTAACAGTTCCAATTTAGAATTTGGCTATACCAAGTGAAATATTGAGGGATATGTGCACATTTGATTGGTTAGAGATTTCTGGGGAGGCTAACTGCTGTCTTTTCATAGCCAGGTCTCAATGTTTATAACACAAGTCCAAACCAAGGATTAGGAAACAAAAGATAACAAAAGAACAGCACATGTAGAGCTTCAAGAGATGCAAAGTGTAGACTTAGACAAGACTCACGGTTTAATGGTGATGAGATCTCTAAAGCTTCCCACAGCACTGCCTCGGTTCCTCTTCTCAGCATCACATTTCTCTTTTGTCCAGGTCATCTGGATATTCTCAGGAACAGGGTCTGCCTCATCTTCCTCATCTGAGTAGAGGCTCTCCAGACGTGCTATTGAATGTCTGTCCTTTACAAGCTGAGCCTGGAGGGCACATGAGTGACAAGGAGGACTCAGAGACTTAATTTTATGCTACCTGGTGCTCTTTAAATAATTACAGACTTTTTGTTCCACTGTATCTTTTATTTTGCTCCTTCAATTTAGCCTTCAGGAGAGTCCTGATACCAGGAATCAGTCCTAGCTGAAGTCTTACACACCAAACTGACTCTTAACAGTTTTGATGGGTGTAAGCCAAGCAGAATTTGCACTGACAGAAGCCTGTATCCATACAAGAAAAAGTATCCAGCTCACATCATGACATGGGCAGATAAAACAGACAAGACCAGCTCAAAACTGAAAACGAAAATAAAAACCTTGACAAACACATGCAGAAAAGATGGATCATCTCTCAAAGCTACATGTCATAGACATCATAGTTACATGTCCTCTAAGCCCAAACTGGAAAGACATCTTCAGCAGGAAAACAGGATATGCTATAAATTGAGACAAATACCGGATATCCCACATAAAGAAAGAAACAGGAGCTACAAGCAATTTTGGGAAACAAAAAAAGCTACACTAAAAGTATTTCCTTACATGTTTAGAGCAGAGGAGTTAAATTTAAGCAGCAGCTACATGACACACTACTAAGGAAGGCACTTTGTGTCATCCCCCTCAGCAGCCCATAGAGAACAACCACAAATGACATACCTCCCTTTCCCTCTCTGTTTTTGTCAGCCTCATTTGCCTCAGCATCTGAGATCTCTGCTCCATCATAAGAGTTCTCTCGTAAGTATACGCTGAGATATCACTATTGTGCTGCAGAAATAAGGACAGATATCGTGCTTGTAATCAAGTCATAAGCAAACATCACCATGTACACAATAAAGTGAGAAGTGGGCTTAATTCCCTTACCATTTCTACCACTTCTACCTCTGCCTCTATTCGGAGTTGATAGAGGAAAGTAGCCAAATCCTTCTTCATCTGGATGCTGTTATCATCCATCTGAGCAACAGTAAAAATTCTCATTTTGCATTTTCTCCAAACCTGGTGAGGGAACACAAACTCTCAGTTATTTGAACCAATGATACTTTGCTCTACAAAACAGAAACTTAGCAAAGTACCCACTCTCATTTATCAATACAGGCTCTACAACTGGACGAGGTTTCTTTAAACTAAAGAAAGCAGAAATAGGTGGGGGACATTCTCTGCATAGCTGCTTACTTTGTGCTGTTTGAGAAGAAAAGGAAGCAACATCAGCATGCCTCCATCGTGCACAATCCACCACACATCAATGTTGCCTTCGTTGTAACGCTCATGGTTGCTGGGGTAGAAGGACACATTTTTGGGAACCAGCAGAGCCAGGTGAGCTGCAGTTGTGCAGCGAACAGTACCTGCCCAGGAGGGGGAGAACACATTTACTTCCAATTCTGCAAGAGCCATTTATGGTTAGAAAAACGCTACTCATTGAGCAAGTTCAGTAAATCCTAAAAGTCATCACTTAAATAAAGAAAAGTATGTACAGCAAGGCTTGTACAGACAGGTAAGTCCAAGTGACAAAGCCTGGATAAAGCAGACTCACAGGAACACAATCCTTATTTCACACTCGAAAGAAAAGCAGCAACCTTCAAAGCTAAGTATGAGGAGACAGCATCTGCTCTGCTCTAATTTGATTAAGTAACTGGACCACAGTAGGAGGAGAGAGACAGAGGCAAGGAGAGTGTTATCCACTAGTGAAGGATAGGTTAGAATCAGTGACAAAACAGAGATTGTCTAGGAAATAAATATACTTTGCCACAAAACCAGCATGTTGTAAGCCCGTAATTTTTTAACCATTCATTAGACACATGAGTTTTAGCTGCTAGATTAACCTTTGAAGATCTTCCTTAGGTCTTTTACCTACAGGAACAGGTATTTCAAACAGAGTTTTGTGAGAAAATATCTGCTTCTCCATCAATACTAGAAAAAAAAGACAAACCCAAACCCAATCTTACAAGAATTCTGTTAAAATCCTCTGTGGGTACCATGTGTGTGATAAACACCTCTGTTCACAATGTCTGATCACACCAAACCTTTAAAGCTCACCTATAAATGTCTTCCAGGACCTTGGATCTTCACTCTGTCTCCAGCCATAGGGCCACCCCAAAACCACAGTGTTGTGCTTCATGCCACCGAGTCCACAGGACTGGATCAAGTGAGCAATTCCCTCTCGAACCTTATTGGCTACAACTACTTGACAAAATCCTTTAACCTTCTCAATTTCCATCATATTCTTAATAGTCTGCAAGACAGACAAAGAAAAATCTCAGTTTTCCTTTCCAAAAGGAACTGCTAATATTTCTCTGTCATGAGATTACAATGTAAACTCCTGGTTCATATGTCCATACGTAAAGCATATTATAATGCAAAGTTCTGCTCATTAGGTTTCCTTTATAAAACAAAAGAGAAAACACCACTTGTTTAAAACACAGTTTCTTTCCAAACATAATCATTTCTAACAGATTAAAGTACAGATTTTTTGGTTTGTGCTATCATCTCTTATACATAGTAGTAGATAGTGATATCTGTGTTACTATTTTACTTTCTATTTTCTAATCCTGTAACACCTTTTTAAACCCAAGGCCAGTTGACTTCATTTAGATTTCCAGTTTCAGATTCCCATGTAACATGCTGTGTTATATTAAATTTACAAATATAAGCACCAAATCCCCCACACTAGCAAGTATATCTTTTATTTGTTTAAAAACTAAATAAACTTGATCAACACATAGCCCACGAACTAATTTTCCTTTTGTACCATTTTTCCTACAGAAAAAGTCTCTGGGGAAGCAAATAATTATGCTGATGTTATACAGATATAAATAGGGCTATGATGTCATGTTTACATAATGAGGAAGATTAAATAATTTCTTTTAAAAATTTCAGGACCATCTTTCCATGCTTTTTGTAATAGATTTATCAACACACTGAAGAAGAATTTGCTAAGTTGAACAGTTACTGAAATCACAGAATCACTATGTTGGAAGAGACCTTTAAGATCACCAATTCCAACCCAGCCCTAACACCTCAACTAAACCATGGCTCCAAGTGCCACATCCAGTCTTTTGTTAAACACATCCAGGCATGGTGACTCCACCACCTCCTCAGGCAGACCATTCTAGTACTTTATTACTCTTTCAGTAAAAAAAACTTTTTACTTGGAATATTCAGAAAACTAAATGGTCCTCTTCCCTCCATTAAACAGCATACAGAAACTTCTACAGTAATTATTTCCTATAAATGAAGGCAGTTTTATGCAGTAAGGCTGTTTACAAACATTGTGAGCATTGATCTTGCATTCCCAAAGGCACAACTGGCAGCTGAAACATGTATGCAAGTCCTTTACTGAACAGCTGTGGTACTGCTGAACTTGTTCTGTGTTTCATGGAAGTCTTGTTAAGACACTTTTTTCCACATATAATTAGGAAACAAAATTTTGCGTTACTGCCCACTCACCCCTTTCCACTTCAGGATTTAAGACACTGACCTGCTCAGCAGCCTGGGCCTCTCCGTAAGTTTCCAGGAAATTCCCTTGGATGACTGATCCTATGATAGTCAAACCTTTACCAGCCTTCAGCTGGGATGCAAATGTTAACAGTCTAGGGTATTTCACATGCAAATCTTCATCAAGTTTCAGAAGCACCAGCAACTGAGGCCTGCAGAAAATAAAAAAGACAAGACATTTTTTAACGAAAGCTTTAACAATAACACATGTAAAAAACTGCCTCCCATCACTTATATTGTGCTGGAATATTAACTCTGAAACATTCTTTCTGTATCTCACACATTCGGGAGTTTTACTTAATATCTTGTTTCTCTTGGTTAAAAGCAGATGTGAAACTGTAGGAATTCTGCTGCTGCACTGTGCTGACAGCAATAAAACCTGCTGATATACCCAGCTTGAGAGGCTTGCATTAGTGTTTTATTTACAGGTATGTTTTTCAAGGCTCTTTTAAGTACTACTGGAGCACACACAGTGTTCATACTGTAGGGCTGTTCTCCCAGATTTAACTGGATATTTGTGCCAAGAAAATATCTGTATTCTGTATCCAGAAACCTGGCACATGGAAAATACAAATATTTTTACCTAAACACAGATCCCACCTCCCTTCTCTTCCTAAAGGTATTGCTACACAATCGAGTTGCTTTCTGTCTGGCTAACAAGTAGAAAAAGATTTATAAAAGACTTAATAAAACTCTGTCTTTGATAGATTCCTGTTGCTCTTGCTCAGAGCCCAAGGGTTGTGCAGCCAAGAGGAGGGTTCTTGCCCACTTAATCTGTTCTCAACATCAAGAAGGGATGACATCAGAAGGAAAAATGTTGGCCACTGTTCATTTCTTGGCCTCTACACCTCTGTATTCACAGACCTCCAGTTTCCCCAGGTTCTGAATTCACCAATTTGGAGCCCAGTTAAAGATCCAAAGGGCACTAAAGGTCTGCCCATACAGGGGCTACACAGCAGGGCTCGGCAGCGACAGCTTACTACAAACTCAACGCCTCTTTAAAATATTCTGGGCATCTAAATTCATTCACACATCTTGTTTAGGGTCCAGTTTAATTCCTTTAGTGTAAGCAGATCCCCACGACAGCCATTCCATTAGTCCAAGGTGAGTACCTCCAGTTCTTGGTGTGTGGAGGGCCCTCCTCCAGCCTGAGCAGAGCGTATCTGGCTGCGCTGAGCGACAGGCCCCGGATGCCATCACCCCACTCCTTCTCTGCTCTGTGAGGGACAAACAGGTCAGCCAACACCTGGCTCCACTTCACTGGACACTTACAGACAGGCTACAGAGATCTGAGCACTTACAGAGAGGCTACAGAGATCTGAGCACTTAGAGACAGGCTACAGAGATCTGAACACTTACAGACAGGCTACAGAGATCTGAGCACTTACAGACAGGCTACAGACATCTGAGCACTTACAGAGAGGCTACAGAGATCTGAACACTTACAGAGATCTGAACACTTACAGACAGGCTACAGAGATCTGAACACATACAGACAGGCTACAGAATCTGAGCACCCTACAATGAGTTTAACAACGTGACACGCAGCATGCACTGCATCTACATTTATCATTTGTACATGCATGTCAGCAATATCACAGATCACATAAGAAAAGTGAAAACGTTCCAGTACAATATATATACATATATGATGAACCACCATTCTGGGCTTAATTTGTAATCAATACTACAGAAAACACTTCCCAAGTGTATGCAAGCATCTGGCATTTCAACACACAATTTAGTTATTAGGCCAAATGAAGTTATAAAGCCACACTACAGCCTGACTCCATTCAATGCTGATCTCCAGCAACCCAAGCAGCAGACTCAATTTTTCAAGGACTGTTCTAGACAGACCTTTGCAGCAGATAAATGGGAACATAAGGGTTGGCATCAGCTGTTCTGGGCCTGAAGTAATCATGTGCAGTACACAGCAGATAGATCCCAACCAGTTTTCTCCTTCCTGTGATTCAGGTTTCACCTAACACCTTTAGAGGCTTAACAACAAAGTATTTCAGGGGTTTTTGCTTAGCAGTGACACAGTAAAACAATGAAAACAAAAATTAACTGATAAGGAAAACCCTCCAAGTCATCTCTGGACAGTTCCTTTTCCAAATGTGAAGACTAGAGATAATTCTTTAAAGAAATCCAGCCTCCTTCTTACCCTTTCTTATCCAGTTAATACTTACCCTTGGTATTCAATGTACTTGTAAATCATGCCTGCAATCAGCATAGCTACCAAAGCATAATACCAAGATGAAATGAACATCAGTGCCAGGCAAATACTCATGCCTAAAAATGACAGGGCCCTAAAACAAAAAGCAAAGGTATTAATAGGTAGTGGGGCAGAAAAGCTTAAAAAACAAGTCAATTACATTCTTGCTCTATTTTCTTTAAACTGTCTCTGCTGAACTGGCAGTGAAAGCAAAGCCTCCAACGGATCTCCCCAGTCCCACCAGTTTTAGTATCCTGCTGTTAAAATGAAAGTCTTGTGTCATGAAATATCTGAGTCTGGCTCTTGTGTACAACTGATAACCAGAGAAGCAGAAGATGCTCCTGCCCTCCTGGGGAAGGTTCCAGGTGCAGACTGCAAGTCAGAGCTGCCAGCCCTTCACTCACCAGTGGTAGTACTTGAAGCGTGGCCGCCAGTTCGGGGTTCGCAGCAGTGTCTGGACTGCACACGCCAGATTAACAAAGAGGTAACACATCAAGAAAAACCTGCAAAACCAAAGTGCAAAACCTTTTAGCAAGCCCATTTATAGATCCTGGCATATATTGTAATTACATGATTGATTTCAAGTCAAAATCCCGCTGCTCTGTCACATGCCATGTCCCCCTACCCCTCTGATTTTTATTATCACCATGAAGTCGCTAGAACAATTTTTAAATTGGATCAAGTTAGATCTGTTCACAACATAATGCTTTGTTCTGTGGTTAAAATGTTTTTCCAAACCAAACAAATATATAATATAAACTTGCTTATTCACAGAATACTCCAGAGTAGAAATAAATAGATTTACATGCAGAGCCTGAAGTCAAAGGAATAACAGAAATTACAGAAGTGGAAACCAGCTAATTTGCTTTACTGGTTTAAGATACAGTTCTGAAAGACAATCAAACTACCAAAACTCAAGAGTAATTCCTATACCCTCCCCAAGACAGAAACCAGGCTGTTTCTTACATTGAGAGAATTGGAGCCACCATGTCCAGTGAAGCAATAAGGATTCCTAACTCAGCAATTAATGCCGTTAACAGAAGAGCCCACGTCGGTTCACCATTTGCTTTCCCATGACCAAAGATCTGAAGAAACAGAAACATTAAGCATATCTTCCAAGTATTTCATAAAGTTGTGATGGGAGGAAAGCAAACTGTATTTTTAAAAATAACAGTAATTCTCCTACATACTTCCTTCTCTAGAGCAAGGAGTCAAATTATTCCAATGGCTTGCCATGCTTCACAGAATTAGATGTTTGACTTCTTGATAAAATTACCCCATAAGTCTAGTTAAAAACCCTTAAAAGTATTCTTTGTTTTCAACAAAAGGAAAAAACCCATCAAAAAAAAACCTGCCCCTCACTTCAGCGCTGGGCAAACTGGAGAGAATAAATCTGATTTTAGGAGCATGAAGCCAGCTGGTGAGGCAGCAGGAGCAGAAAGCCCTTTAAGGTGTACACACCCAGAGGAAGGGGATGATGTTGTCCTTGGCTATGGCCTGCAGCAGGCGGGGGGCCCCGGTGAGGCTCTGCAATCCTGCCCCACACGTGGAGAAGAAGGAGCCGATGACGATGACCCAGGGCGAGGGCCACGACAGCGTGCCCACCACCAGGTTCTTGTTCACCGCGTCGCCGTACCTGCGGGCAGGAGACACTCAGGCACCGTGTCCCAAGGACCCTCTGTCACTCGTGTCTGGGGCTTTGGGGTCAGTTTGACATGTCATTTAAATACTGTTATTAATAACACCATATTTTAATCGCTACATTCTATTATTAATAATACTCTATTATTTTCTTAACTAGAAAACACTAGATTATTTGCTAGAATGTAGCAAACAATATGAGTTATTTCTGATATAGTGATTGAAAGTGTCTGCAGCTTGATTTCAACATTTCATGATGCATATTTTAAAATTCTTGTATTATCACAAATTTATGTTCTACTATCACCAAAAAAATGTAAGAACTAAGACATAGGATGGAAAATCTGAGGGTACCAGGCCAGAAAATATCAAATAGAATCAAGAAGATTCCAAAAACAGTGTTTACAATTTACATACAAATATGGTTTAAAAGGCACCCAGAAGGAAAAAATTAAAAAACAAATTAAAAAAAATTAAAAAAACAAGGAGAGCAGTGGGGCATGCAGACAAAACAGGCAAGACAAAACACTCACACTGCAAAAAAAAAAAGAAAATCAAAGGAGAGCATTAAAGCAGTAACACTTACTTATCTCTCAGGACAACACCTTCTATGCAGGCTCCAAATAACAACACACAACTGAAGTCTGGAGGACAGTGTGCTAAGGAAATAGAATTTATTTAGACATGGCAGATGAAAGTACTGTGGAAAGGACAGTAAGTGCCTTCATCCCGTGGCATTTGCACTTCAGCTTCTCCACAAGTATGTGGAAAAGCTGGCAAGGAAATTAATGTCTCATTGCTCACATACACCTTTTAATATTAGAGAATAGTTCTAAGTTTCAGTTTTTAAAAAGGACTGGTTTAAATGCTATGATAAAGGAGACAAAATCAAATTATGCATTTTTATACTAAAATGTCAATTTAAAATTCTGCTAGTACAAAAGCTGATATTAAAATCTTTCTTTTCTCTCTTCCCCTCCTGTGTCTGAAGATATTTTGAACAAATACAGCAAACCATTACCTTGCACATTCTTTTTTTGTATCTCTGCTGGCATTCACATCACCAATAAATCTTTGACTATCAGGTTTGTTATTAACTGTACTGCTTCTGCATTGGGGATGCAGGCTGTTTGGATCTGGCATTCCAGTAAAGTTTTTGATCTTGTGAATTAAGTTCACACAAATGGTTAAATCTTGAATTCTACCCCTGAAATGCAATATAAGTTATAAACTGCAATAAAATGAGAAACATTGCTGCTGAAAGAGACAGTGTCAGCCTCCCCCAGGGTGGCACATGAACATGGACACATCCAGTGACCCACTGGGGGAGGCCTGAGCTGCCAGCAGAGCTGGGTTAAGGCTGTGACCTGTTTTAATATTCATTATGTCCACAGGAAATGCTGACTTCTTGGTACAAGGTCAGTTAGCAGAGAAAGGCTGCGCTCCTAAAGAGCTGGGACAAGCAAGCTGGATCCTGATTTACAGCCTGGCAAGTTTTGGCAAAAAACAGGAATGAAACAGCAGAATTTCCAGGAGAGTCACCATCCTGGCCAGCTGCCCTTTGGGTGAGACTGGAAAGCTCTCCTGACCTTTTTTTTTAGTATTCTATGTTGATAAATTGCCCTTTAGAACACAAAGAGCTAGATAAAGTTGGAAGATCTTGGCTCATCTCTTCTTGAGCAGGAGAGCAAAGATAAAGACAGTCCTTCCTAATCAAAGCTCCTGTTGTCCTAAGCCCTGAAGAGCTGAAAAAACACTTGGGAACATTTAATCCAACTTCTGACTCCAGTTTATCTTGTTCTAAAATGTTCAAGAAAACCTATACTCTTTAAAGTCACTCCAAAGAAAAGGCTTTTTTTAAAATGAAATTTATGAACTCTTCCATTAAAGCCTCTCCTCATCCTAAAGTTTCACTGGAACCTAAAATAAAATTTGCAAGTACACCACCAGCCTGAAAAGCTATAGATCACTGTGTAGTAAAGTACAGCAATGAGAATGCAAAAGAAAAGAACTCAGCACAAAAAGGGGAATGGAAAATAACAGGAAAATAATTACAATTATTTCAGCTCAAAAATTAATGTTCTGTTGTTGTTTTGGGTTTTTTTTTTTCCACTGGCCAACCATACTTGCACTGGCAATTTGAGGAGCTGAAAGCAGTTCCAGAAATCAGATACAATGTACCAGCAGTGTAATTTTAAAGGATACAGACTAGTGATGTGGTGACAATGGCAAGGATTGTTCCAACAGGGATGGATTTCTGTGCATCTTTGAGGTCCCCCGATCTGTTTGAACCAGCCATGATACCTGAAAGAACATTTTGGTAAGATCACAGCTGGGGAGGAAGCCCAGAGCCCCAGGAAGGGCCCTCATGCCCCATTCTCACCAGTCACTGAAGGGAAGAAGATGCCAACCAGCACCATGAACGACGTAGTGATATCTGAGAGCACGTACAGGTGCAGGTTGTTCTTCTGGCCTGCTACATCCACAGAGGGCTGATGTGCTCTCTCCAGGATCTCTCCTTTCTCCAAATAATTGCTCCATAAGTTGTCTTCAAGGTTATTATCACACCACAGAGAAGAAAAGCATGTTCTCATTACAATGGGTTTACAATTGCGGATTACAAATGCAATTCAGTGATCAACACAGGAAAACCATAAATATGTATCAACAGTCTACAGAAGTCTAAGCAATTTAAAGTTTATTATTACTAAATGTAAAATTCTTTTAACCTCATACCTATTTCAACCCAAGGAAATACACTGACTATTTTATGAGCCACCATACCACACAGTAGCTCAGAGAATGCAAAGTAGCAATATCAACCAGTTTTCTAGACAGAAATGGGCTTGTTCTTTAGTCAGTAGAAGAATTACAGAATTATATGTTTGGCATTTGAAATTTCACTAACAAATGCTGAGTCTTCTTGTAATCCTAGAAACCAGGCTGCTGGTTTCTGTGAAAATGGGAACCTCTGGCACTCAGCACCGGCACAAAGCAGCTGATCCTGGTGTTCATTTCAATAATGAACACTTTTCAATTATACTTTATTCAGGAGTGGGCAAAGGAGACACATTATTTCTACACAAGTACTCTTATCTTAACCTGTCTAAAGCAGAGAGCTGTCACTACAGAGTTCTGAAAAATTTTAATAAATTATTCATGTTAGTGTAACTTAAAATTACAGCTGACTTCATGCTGAAATTATGAGATGAACAAGGGAAATTTAATCAATTTTACAGGAGATAGGTACTGTATCAGGATAGAAGTTCCATCTCTTCTTTTTAAAGGTAATAAGACTGGACTTCTTCATTGAAGGTAATTTTCTTCACTGTAATTACATTTCTTCATTCCTTTTTTCTTAACCAGCAGGGAAGAGTTTGACCCATTTCAGCTGCTCCACATGCCTCCTCTTTAAGGGAAAAAAAATGTTTTACCATACCTATTAAAATGCCACTAGCAGCTCCTGGGATTCCTGCTATCTCTGAGACATTGTTCATTAGGAAATATTCATCACAGTGCTCGGTGGTTAAGTTTGTGGTGTGGCAGAAGAGCGCCCAAAGATCAGAGGCCACAGTTACGTTATCCTTAATTACAGTTTTGGCACAAACATTAAAGTTATCTCTTGACAGGGTCCTGTTGCCCAACATGCAAATCCTGGAAGGGAAACATGAACACCAGAGTTACTGGAAGTTACTGGGAACATGAAATGCACACTTGTCTATATTTATTTTTTATACCATGTGGAATCTTCAAGCTGCTCTACTGTGCTACATCATTTCTCTCCTTCAAAAGGATGGTTGTAGCATGACAAAGACTTTCTGTTCCCTTTGAGGGCCAGAAGTATAAAGCTACTTTTTTGATTCATGGAATTTGATTGATTTATCTTAAACAATAAAAGGGAACAATTAGGAGAATTTGGGGGTTTTGTTGTTGTTGTTTGAGGTTGGTTTCTTTTATTTTATTGAACAGAACTACTGGAGTGGAAGAAATGTGAAGAGTACTAGAATTCAAATTACTAGCTATTTAGAATATCTAAAGATATTTGGAATCTCATTAATCTCATTAACCCAAAGATATTTAGAATCTTATTGCAACACTTGAATTGCAATATAGACATTTTAGATTCAGAAATAGGAACATATATTAAAATCACAATAAGCAAAGGTTCTTCTTGTCAGCAGGTCTGTGTTTAATTCCTAAAATCCTCCACTGCCTGTTGCATTTCATCTAACCACAAACATCATTTATTTCAGCACTGAAAAATTTTTAATCCACTTGTCAAAGACAATTCCACAAGACAGTGATGTAATGTAACAGCTTCCTGCTACTAAAAGTTCATTCAGCTTTTCTTCCCACTGTCAGAAAACACCCACAGGAAAATAAAGTTTCTTCCATTTTAATTTTAATTCCATTTGAATTCTTTCACAGGTCTTATTGATCACTGAAGACAGGAAAATGGAAAACACAAGGCTGTTTCTGCATGGTTCGCAAGCCTGTGAACTGTAATTCCAAAAAGCCTTCCCCTACAAAATTAAAAATAAATACACTATCTTGTTACTTCAGAAAAAAAGAGGAATACAGTCCAGGAAGAAAGATAGGGAAAACATTCAAGAACAATCTAAGAGATAATGAGGGGAATGTAGAGCCATTGTTTTACTGCTGTAAACCTTCACTGTTGTAAAACACTATAATCATTGGGCCTTAAATATCCAAAGGGAACCCTTGAGGGCTGCAAGTACTTAGTTATGGTCAAAGCATTTCAAGATGTGAATAATTATGCAGATCCAACTCCTCTATTTCCATTCCATTCATCTCTTGTCAGCAGTATCAGCAATTACAGTTTGTATTCCTGGTAAAACACACCCATCCCCACTATCGCTGCTCCAGCTCCCAGTTCAAGAAGCTGATTCCATGTTCAGGTCCACCATGCCAAGGAGCTCGTGCTGGGTCCAGGGCAGGCTCCTCACAGAGCAGGGAAAGGTTTTTGGAGCCTCACCCTGCCCCACACCACACTCCCAAGAGCTGCCCAGTTTCTCAGCAGGAGTTGCCCACACCACAAATTTCCCACCACGAAGGCAGCGTGTGGTGTCTGGCTGGCCTGGGGAAAGGGACCTGCTCCCCAAGAACTGCCCCAATCACCCAACACCAGCACTCACATCCCAGCAGCTGCAGGCCAGGAGATCGGCTCTGCAGGAAGCAGAGTCAGCCTCCATCAGCCTCACCACGAGGCTTCCTCCAACCAACAGTTTAAAAAGTGCAATAACATGTTCATTTTAACCTAAGAAACTTCAGCTCCGTGAGCTCTGTACACTGTCATTACACACAGCTAGAAATATGGGAAAAAAGGCAGCTTCAACAACATACCAGGCACCAGCTTTAAGTAACCTACACTAGAGCCCAGCTTCCAGACCCACAGGCAAAGCTACAACCTGCCCCCAGAAACGTTACTCACGGAAATTCAGGTGGATCGAAGATGGACTTGATAGCTCCAGCGTAAATGGACAGGATGGATATTACCACACAGGCCAAGAAGAGGGAGGCAAATTTGTTCACATACTTCACACCCACGAACACCACCACTGCCATCAGGAGGAGGAACACAGTGCCATACACCCTCATGTTGTTCAGCATGGCACTGGATACATCGTGGACACCAGAGGGGTGAAAAATTGCTGCTTGTGGCACAATGTATGTCTGAAACAGGAGAAAGCAGAAGTGAGCTGGAGGAACAGAACTCTGTCTGGGATTGTGTACCTGCACTAGAAATGTGAATCACTTTGCATTCATGGAATCTGCAGAATCCTCACTGGGAGTCTTTGCCAGGGGAAGTCAAGAGATAACAGCCCTTTCTATGCCAGCAGTACAACTGAGCCAGCTTTATCAAAGACGAGCATGGGTCTTGCATTAAGGCACACTTTCATCTGTGTCAGAAGAGCTCCCAGGCTGCATTCTCAGAGGGTGCAGCTTCCACAGGGAAGCATTAGAGGTAAAGAACTGGACACCAAGGAACTGGACACCTTCCAGTCTCTTCCTGTAAATATGTATACAAATATGGGACAAGAATACTGGGGCACTTTCTGTATGTTATTTGCCTTTAAAGTAGGACCACTCTGGTACTACTCACCAATAAAATCTCAATGGCACCAAGGATATACATGGCTCCTGCAAATGTTGTTCCCAAATAAAAACACAGCCCTACAGCTCCACCAAACTCTGGGCCCAATGACCTGGATATCATGAAGTAGGAGCCACCAGCTGTGAAACAAGAAAAGTGAGAGCAAAATTATAATTTATTGCTATAAATGTTTAAATATTCACAAAAAGAATATAACAGAATTATATACAGTGCACCTGCTACTTTGAGGTTCAACTGAAGCATCTTTTTTGCTAGCACATGGGTAAAACCAAATAAATTGATCTTTAGCCTGACTGATATCTAAATACTAGATATGAATTCATGATTTGTATTCTGCATTAAGCAAATTTCTCTAGAATAAAACCATGTCAACAGCTTATAGTGACTTAGGTTTTGGAAGGTTTTTTACCTTTTTAACACAACTGAGACATTTGCTAGCTACACTTACCTGGAACGACACCGTTTGTGGCAATTGCACTCATTGATATGGTTGTCAACATAGTCTGGGAAAAGGAAGCAATTGTGTCAACAACATTTTTTAAAACATAACTTATTTCTTGATAAAATAAAGCTGCCACTGCATATACGATACAGCATTTCTGTTTATTCTGCCTGTCATTATCTAAAAGAAAACAAGGGCAGCAGGAATTTAATCAGTGAGCTGTTGAGACTTCTGTTTGAGAGATGGCCCTGCTTTATCAGGTCAAACAGTGAGTGTCTGCAGACAAAGCAAGATAAGGGAATGCAGGTGTTCCTCCATCTGCAGACTGCAAACCCAACCAGGGCTGCTCCAGCAAGGCAGGCAGCCCTCACCTGGGGCAGGCATGGAAAACAGCTATTTGCTGAACAAATACTATTTATAAGACTGTATTTACACTGCAGTTTGCCAGTTCTGAAGTAACAGTAAAAAGAAATTTTTAAAAATCCTGCAGCTATGAACATGGCAAAGGTGCCTGGCTTAAGTCTGACTTTTCTTTACACAAGCACCTACAATGCAGCCTGCCCAAGGCTCTCAGTAGCTTCCCAGGGGTCATGTCACATGCATTACTGTCCCTAAGTACTTACACAACAGCAGCAAAGCAATACAATCAGGAAGGACTGAAGAACTCCAGCCATTCCCACCATCCACGTCAGCCGAAGGAAGAGAATAACCCCAAAGATATTCTGCATGCACGGCAAATACACCCCCATCAGGGTGCCCATGCTGGGTGACTGGAAAAAAAAATGTTAACATTCATTAACTGAAATTATTCAAAGCAGAGATAACCAAACAGGCCTTGAAGTTCAGCTTTTTAAAGGCCAGAAACCTGGGAAACCTAAGGTAGGCACACTCAAATACTGTTGTGCTGGACTTCAACAAACACAACATAAACTCCAAAATCATGAATTTCTGAACAAAATGCTGACCCTGTCACATACTGAAATAATTATCCTCAGCATTTAACACTGCCTAGTAACAACAGGAGATATATTTACTTGGGTTTTTTGTAGATCCATAGAATTTTTAGTATGAAATGTGTTGAGTGCTGCAGACCCCAAGTAAGACAGATCCTCACCCTACTGCCCAGAGTTCACAGATTAGTTTCAAGGCAAACATACTTTTGTCATGTTACAACTAGAAAAGATTTGGAAGCAATCTGGAGACATGGATAATGTATTTTCTTTCACTTTATATATTCCATATAAAACTAATGGTTCTACCCTTTCTTAAGTTCAGTGTCAGCATCAGACTCTGAATTACTTTTCACAGTGACTGAGAAAACACAAGTTATGTGACTTTACAGGAACTGCAGATGACTGGCCTTCCACACAGCATCCTGCAGAACAATCACCCAAAATAATGGCATCAAAGTGCCACTGCTCAGAGCTTTATTCCAAGGAATATAAAAATGTTTGCTGCATTGGTATACCTGGCACCAGCAGCATTTCAGAGTCCCAAATCTCTGTGGTTTCCTGCCAAGATATTTCATTGCTTCTGCTTTTTAAGGTTTCCTTTTGCATTTAAAATTACACTGAATTCTAAAACACAGGGGGAATAGAGTGTCACTTCTGAAAGGCTCATCCCTTTTCGTACTCCCTTCCATAAATAAACATGAATTCCAAAACACATTAGATAGACAGCATTTAAAGAAGCCCTTGAACAATCATTCAAATGAGAAGGATATTAAAGGGAGATGACAAAACTTGTTCAAATTTGACTCCACACAGCATTAACTAGATGCAAAAATAAATAGCACCTTTATAGACAAAAGAAGTCATGAACCCACAGCAACAGGAAGACAAGCAATAAAATGTGTGCCAAAACCTTTACATAAGGTAATTCAAGAGTATATTTCACTACACAAAGCAAAACCCTTAAAGAATGACATGTTTGTAAGATCACCAGGTCAAAAGCAACCAAGACATTTTGTGCTTCAACTTGCAATTACATGTTACAATCCAGAATTTCCTCATCTGCACTAGGAACCTGCCCTGCCACACGTGAAACAAAACTGTGCCCAAGAACAGGATCTGAACCACTCTTTGTCAGAAGTGCCAGGAGCTGCTGACTGATTTTTTTGAAGTCAGCTTTGAATTTCTTGTGTGACTAAAGCTGAAACAGATCAACCAGACTTTTCTCATACACAGCCCAGG
Organism: Prinia subflava; assembly: GCF_021018805.1. NCBI lineage: Eukaryota > Metazoa > Chordata > Aves > Passeriformes > Cisticolidae > Prinia > Prinia subflava. Next base: position 12,108,216 of record NC_086259.1, read on the forward strand.
TGAACCTCCTGAAGGAAAGTGGGCACAGAATCACGTGCTGAGGGTTTACAGTGGAGACCTGCAAGCATAGTACCAAAAAAAGTAATTCCCTAATCCATCACCAGCCACTTTATAAAAATTACCATCCTAAACATCTAACCTGATCAGCTTTGGCAGGATTATGTGTGAGGACAAAAGGAATTGTTGTCTGATAGTAACAGAAATTACACTTGATACATAAATGTCCTGATCAGGGCAAGGTAAGGATTTTTTACTGAGTTATTCCAGTGCTATGACTGAGGAGGATCTCCATGGAGTTTTATTTACAGTGTGCTTGTTTCCTCAAGGAAGGGAAGATGTAGATACTTTTGATTCCAACACTTTCATCTGTTTCACACTGTGTCTTTAACCCCTTAAACATAAACTCAGAAAGCACTAAATAATGCTGCCAGGTACTGGGCAGATACTGCCCAGCACAGGGGCTTCCCACTGTCACATTAATGCACACTTTGCCTCTCAAGGAAACATTCCACATAATTTTATCATCATCTATCTGACCATTCATCCACCAGTCCCTCCCTCACAACATCTCTGAACCCATCAAGTGAATTTATCAGACATGTGGGTATCTCAGCATAAAGGAGACAGAGTTTGTCTAAACTGGCATCTGGGAAAAGAAAAGAAGTCCATCCTTCTGCTCCTACACAGGAGAAGTGAACGGACCATGGTTACTGGTTTTCCATGTGACAGTCCTGCACACACTATGAAAGCAGGTGAGATTTCAGCCTTCCCTTTACACACCTCCCATCACCTGCTTCCTTTGCATAAGAATCCACTTTGGCTCAGCTCTTTCCCATCTCTGCCCTATGTGGTCCCTGCAGCTTTGCTCCATCATCCTCTCCCCATCCCTCCTAAGGGGCCTCTCAAGCCTATCGAGTTACAAGCTCACCTCCACCACAGAGGAAGAGAAATTGTGCATTACTTGTACACTTGTGAGACCACTGCGGAGCAGAGCAGCCTAGGAAATGCCCAAGTGTCTGCCCAAGCACGAATTACTAACTCTATCTCAGGCACAAGAGTTTAGCCTGGATTACTTTACCCTGTGGGAAAAAGAATACTCATAAGAAAGAATGATTTACAAGTATTACTTGAACCAGCTCGTTCACAGAAATACTTAACACCAGTAATCTGCAGTGACTTGATCCTTTTTTATAGCATCTAATCATCACTAAGTGATACTAAACCAGTGCTGAAGTTTCACCAGAATGTGACCTGAAACAAGGGTGTTATTATGTTCAGCCTCAACAGCAACCACATGAAAAGATGTAACACCCCGTGCTGCATAAAGGAAATAGAAGAGGGACATTTTGAAGAACATTGTTTTAGAACAACCAAGAAGGGACAGAAAAATCTCGAAAACAGTCTCAATTTCAGTGATGCAGGTCATGTTTCTGCTCACTCTCATCAGCTGCAGACACATAATTTATGTAAATATTGATCTGAGTCTGAAGGACACTATTTCCATTGTGCCAGTGTGATGGGTTATTAAAGCACTTGGCTGCAGGGCTGAGGGCCATTGATCAGCAATGACAGCTCTCACAGGGGCTCTGTAGCATGAGGACAGACAGCAGCACAGAAATGAACTGCCCTGTTAAAGATACATGAACTAAAACAGTTTATCTAATTTTTCATGAGAAGGGGATATTTCTATAGCTCTGTTAAGTGCTTTATGGCAGGACTGTATTTAGAAAAGAAAAAGCAACCCAATTTCCACCTTATTACATTGGAGCTGTGTCAATTTTACAGATGTGTACCTAACAGTGAATGCTACTGCCAAAAGTATTTTAGTGGGGTTGCTGAAACAAGATAATATGTTCATATTAAGATGTCTTGCACTGAAATGAACTTAGTCTGAAAGGATATGATTTGGCAGGCAGGGCTGTGCTAGGTGCCAAAAGGTCCTCCCTGAGAGACCTGCCTTACCTGCTCAGAGAATTACAGTCACTCACTGAAAGGATTGCTTTCTTCAGTTCATTTTTAAATAGCAGATCTAGAGCCTGCTCATCTGCCTTGCTCCAGCTCTTGCCCATGAGATGCCAGCTCCAGCAAGTGACAGGCAGGTCACACTTTGTGACACCAGCTGAGCACACCCAGTGCAGCGCTCACCAATGGGTGGGTTAACAGTGTTTTATCCACTCAGAACAGACCTGCTGGTGCTGGAATGGACTGCCAGACTTCTGTCCTCATGCTCAAATGGGAAGGATAAGGTAACAGCAGCACAGTGATTTATATTTCAAAGATGATTAAAAAGAAGTATGTAGAAGAATCCTGTTTGCACAGTTTCTGCCTTCAATCCATACCCTTGTCCAGCTACTGCTTTTAAATTTCCTGGGTTTAATGGGTATAATTATTGGCCAAGGTTTTCAATTGTCTTAAATTCTGCATGATATTCAGAATTTTCTATTGCTCATGGCAAGAGAGGGAGAAGAAATTCAACCTGCAGTTCTGATATTGCAGCTGATTTATCCCAGAGACAGACATGCAGACAAAGGTTTGCCTAAGGAAACGGCAGTGTTTACACAGAAAACACTGAGATATTAATACAGCATGATACTGTCACTTTTGGAAAGGTCACCCAACCCATCCCACAAAAAACATCTGAGAAGTCTGTGAACACACATTTTTGGGACATGGGAAAGCATAATTCAGGAAAACACAGTTACTAAACCTGAACTCCATTTTTCCATAGAAGCAAAGCTTTAATAAAGATAATAGTCCTTTTTAATGGCAGTAAACAGCTTGAAAATATGCAAGCATGAATCATATCTAAATGTAGAAATATTAACATTATACCATGCATTATACTCTACCAGGGACTGAAAACAAGTTCTCAGTTTTCTGGTATTTGCCCCATTTTTACCTTGTGAAGTTTTATATACATTTTAACCAACTGTTTACTACAGTGCCATTGCCAAATTCTCCCAATCCCTTTTCCATCAGTGAAGCAAGGGACTAGCTTCCAGGTTGCTCTGCATCTTATCCTGGTATTCTGGTCAGGCAATTAATAAGGAAATAAAGACCAAAAGTGATCAGAACTTCCTCACAATCACAAGAACTATATCTATTGTATCCTCCACCATTCTACTTTTGTCAGGGAAATAATCAATGTGCTTCTGATAGCAAGAGGATGAAAATTATTTTAGATTATGCAATAATACCATATTAGTATCTGATGCCTGACATTATTCCCAGCAAAAGCAAGCTAAAACAGAGATGCAGCTGACATTCCTTATTAGTAATGCAAAGGTAAAAGCTTTGGACTAGACTCAGCCATTAGTATAATATCAAGAACCACACAAAAGAAAATCATAACTAAAATGTTTAAATTACTTTTTTAATGTCAGTTTATAGGACCAGAATGCAGCTACTTCACCCAGATGACCTTAGCTCAGCCCTGTCATGATGTCAAATTAACCACAATACTGCAGCACTTTTAGTGCATGTGGTCTCAAATAAAATTGAATTTTAAGCTTCACGTTGACAAAACAACTTTGTTATCCCTCAGTGTAAAACTGCAGAGCAGGGAGGTGGAGTGTGAGTAAGGGCATTCAGCACGGGGTAACGTGCACACTCCCTGGGAGCACTCTTGGTCTGCAACATTATCACTGCCATCTCTTGCTGAAAGGGCTCCAACTTCAGGGCAGTGCTATAAAACCTGCAGAATTTAAGTGCTATCTTAGCTTCTTTGGAAACCTTTCTTTTGAAAGAACTTGCAAACAATTGACATGCCTGCAAACCATAAAATGCAACCTCAACACTCGCAGGTGCAGCGGTAACCAAAGCACCTGCGGCTCTGCAGAGGAGAGAGGAGCACTTAAACACTGCCCTCCTGATAGAAATCAGCCACCAGTACTCAAACCTCAGTGCTGCAGCCATTCCAGGGCCAGCCCCGTGGGCCACCCATCCAAATGCAGATGCTTTGGGGCAGAATTCAGCTGCCTGAGTGCCTGACACCACAATGACTCCTGAGCTGCCCCAGGGTGTCCAATCTGACCTCCACCCACCACTCTAGACGGGTGTTGTCTCCTGCAAACCCTGTGTCATTACCTGCCAGGCTTGTAGAGATGTGTCAGATACCACTGGGAACCTAAAACAGCACTAGGAAAAGCTGGGAGGTGGTTTAGTTTTTATTTGTATCCCCCCAGAAGCCTATCCCCTTCTATCAAAATCAGCACCAAGCATAAGGAATTGCACTGCAGTGCACAGCTTTAACCAGCACCTCTGCCCCAGTTCCCTGGTAACTGCTGGCTCCCCTCAGCTTCTGTGGCATTTCTTTGCAACATTGTCGTGGCTCCTGAGAGAGCTTAAGAAAAAGCAGAAGGGAGGCCAGCTCTCCAAAAATCACACAGGGAATCATCCCATTCATCGGTTTTGGCCATGGGGAGAATCCTTACTTACTTTTGATACTTTCTTCTTCGATCCATCAGTGCTTTCTGCTTCTTCATGTTCCTTGACACCTTGGGTAAGGTTTGTGTAGTTGACCAACTTGCCAAGCAGAGATGACACTTTTGGTCGTATATCAAGTTCTTCCTGTGGAAGAAGACAAGCAGTCAACTTGTGCAGTTCACAGCTTTTCTGAAGAGTGGCTGAGATCACGCCTTCCTGGGCAAGCCTGAGGCTCCCAGGGAACACAGCAGGAAAATCATCCAGGGAATGAGAGAGTATTTCAGTGTGGTTGAACCACTGATGAGAGGTTTTAATTTTCTGAAAGGAGGGCAACTCCGATAGGAAAAGGCCATGCCAAAATGTCTGCACCACGTGAATCATTCTCCTTAGGTGCTGAAATGCATAATTACAGCAATGAAGAAGTCTGAGCCTTAGAACTGGGAGAAAATGAATCTCTACCTTGCATGTATCTCTAACGTCAACTTACATCAACAGATACACTTCTAAAAAGGTCAGGCTGCCAAACAAATCAGAGATTTAGTGATTAAACTCTGCTCATTGTAGACATGTACGCACTCTGATGATTTTATTACATTTTCCAAACTATGTTATCTAACACATGTGGATCCAGACAAAATTCCCAGAAGCCACACGCATGGAGGGCCTCCCACTTTTATACTCATCCTATCCAATTTCTGTTCCTGGTTTAGGGACAGAGGGGACAAAAAAAGCCCCAGAACAAAACCATTCCCTTTCCCTTTCTCTTTAAAATTAAAGTCTTGCACATCTGATAGAACAATAAGGAATGCATTGTAAAGAGAAAAAACTTTCCACAAAATAAATAAAAACCAATTGAGAAAGATTTCACTGTCTGCAGCTTTATCATGTCTTTAGGTATCACCTGGAACAGTTTCTGATGGATCAGAGGCATTATGTGCTCTGTACATGATGCAGAAACTGACCCCAAATGGGATCATCCCTAAAGGGATGACATGAGCCAAGCACCCCTTTTCTTATTCCTTCCTGGGATCTGACCTGCAGTTCACATGTTTAAATGCCTGATTACATCTCCTTCCAGAAAGGGGTTGAGACAATATGTACCCGTGTTCAGCAGAGGAGCATGGCCTTTGGGATCCTGATGGATCCTCCCTCTACTTAGTCCCACAGAAGAGTACAAAAAGCAGCTAGAAATTACCTCAAACAAGGCCAGGTTTCTGTCATAGTAATCACCTCCCTTGCCAGCTTCTGAATTGTTTAGGAAAGGACTGTTTTCTTTATGGTTGCCATGACCTGTGAAGAAAAAAAAGAAGCAGGTTTTGATAAGCAGAGAATGAGACTGTAACCTTGAAGAATCCATAGGGAATAAACTCATTTTGTTAATTGAGTATATTTCTTTATAGTATCTCAACTCCCACAATGTTAGCAGTATCAAAGGTGTTACTCTCAAGGTAGAGTTATTTCTATTTTTACTCCTCTGTTTCATTCAACTAGAATAAAAAGCCACCTCAAAATAAAATTTACGAGTAGGGTCACAGCTATCCATGCCTTCACTCTAGTGCTCACTTCTCTAATTGTTTTTTATACAGGACAGTGACAAGCACCAGGACAGCTCCTGTGCTTTTAGCAATCACTGCTAATGCTAACAGCAACCTTTGAGCTGTATGTCCAACCCAGTTAGAGTTGGTCAGACTGAACACTTCAAAGACAAGGTTCTGTAATGGCAAACAGGTAAAGCAGCCCCCAAAGCACCTTTTCAGTTCTTAAATGCTCTTTGTTATCCACTATGCCCACTAATCCCAGATATTTAGCAACCTCATGCCTTTACCCTCACTGTTTTGAACACTTAAGCTGTGCATTCTTCAGGCTCCTCTTATGCTTAATTAAAAGTTAATATCAGGTACATTAAAATCAGAGCACTCCCATATGCAATGGGAGTGAGCAATGTTTTAAAAAAAAAAAGAACATGGAAGATTAGCAGAGCTTTCTGTAGCAAGCAGTAAAAAAAACAACAACAACAACAACAACCAAAAAAAAAAAAAAACCCCAAAACAAAAAACAAAACAAAAAAAAAAACCAACCAAGGGCACTATAGTTTAAAACAACCTCTGAGGGGAAAAAAAATTAAATTTATTTCCAAGCGCTTCAAAAGAAGTTCTTGAACCTAGGTCTCCCATTACCCTCTGCTCAACAAACAAAAATTCTTTTCTTTTGCCTGTACCTCTTCACTCCCTGCTCTCTCAGCCAATACAAATTAATGATTTCCAAGAGCATCTCCTTAGGAAAGAATTAATCCAAGGAATACCTTTTTCTATTTACAGAAGATGTAACCACTACAGAAATTCAAAATGAAAGAAAATACATTATTATCTCAAATGAAAATACTGCAAGTTAAAATATTGAACACTGAATACACCAAAAGCAAGATATTAAACAGTTGGATTTTTGGGTGAACCTTTTCAATGATTATGGTAATCACTTCAACCAGGCTACACTAAATTATTTTAATATAATTCAAGTGAAAATCTCTCTGTATTTTGAAATTTGAATTAACTTACAAAATGAACTTAACAGGCAAAGAGAAGAGTCCTTCCTCCCCTACTCACAGTGATCAGCACAAACTGCACTGTTACAGAAGTGATTGTTATAAGCTAAAAAATTATGAGAACATTCAGTCCTACTGAGGGGAAGGCATGCATGGAAAGCAGCACAATCTTCTGGAAATTGCTGACAGGTGCTTTGAACAAAACTGTTGGAAAAACAATATTCAGAAAGAACAGAGGCATTTTAAAGCTTCTCTAAGTAAATATTTAGCTGACCAAAAATATATGAAAAGGGCAGCCTATGGTGTTTATGTGTCTACTGTCTTTCTCAGAGCTCTGATAATTAACCCCAAAATGTTAATGAGCAGCTGCCTTGAACAAGGGGGCTCAGCTTATTCGCTGACCCCAACTACCCATAAGAGATACTCACTTGCTGTAATTGTAGAATTTTTTACATTACTAGAAAAACATCAGTAAGCTTAACAACACAGCATCAAAATCAAATGGTTATCAACTTTAGCAAAGGTAAAAATCTGCAAAAACTGCTTGTTTATTATTGTTGTGCCTGTACTGGAATATACCAGATCAATTTTGCTGCAGTGTGTGCTGCAGTCCCCTCATCCTGTTGTGGTTAAAGTACATTTACAATTTTTGCTGAGGAAATGGAGTTATCTGCCATATACCTTTTACTCATTAAATTGGGCACAAATGATGGTGCAAATTATGACATCAAGAGAAATACTGTCTGCTTGATTCTTCTAGACTCTGGTCTCTGCAGTACCTTCCTCATTACACTTATCAAACACAGTAAGGTCATGAGCAACTTTGGTTCGTTTCCTCCATTCCTATATACACTATATAGGAAATCCTATATGGCTCTAGTGCCTGAAAGTTTGAAATATCAGCCTGGTTTTTTTTGGTGTGGGGGTTTTTTTTGGGTTTTTTTGGGTTTTCTTGGTGTGTTTTTTTGGGTGGTTTTTTGTGTGTGTGTGTTTTTTTGTTTTGGTTTTTTGGGGGGGTTTGTTTGGTTTTTTTTTTGGGGGGGGGTGGTTTTTGGTTTTTTTTTTAAATCACCAAGTGATTTTTAAAGCAATTCTTTGCTGCCTTAGTTTTCCTTCTTCCATCAGGAACCCTACCTCATCACTGTCTCCAGTGAGTATAATGGGTGTTCTTTTACTTGTAACACTTAGAGAACCTCTCAACCCTTTCATGTTCAAATTCCTGCTGTTGCCAAGACATCCACACATTCAATCTCAGTTTTTTAAACAAGATGGTAATTCTTTTGCTTGTTACCAATAAAATGCCCTTGTTACCATAATCCACATAACCTCTCCTTAGTTCAGAAAGATTACGTGACACCATCTCCCTGAGCCTGACAAAGACCAATGACTTCAGGTGAATCTTCTACTTCATTGGTGTTATTTTTTAGATGCATCTTCATTTTACCACCAGTGAATATTTCATAATTGAAATATCAGAGGACCCCCCGTCTCTCTAAAGAGCTTCCATCTTCTCTCTTATTCTCTATTTGTATGTTCAAGCATCACTCAGACCCTGCCCATTAGACTTTTGTTCCAAATTTGACCCCTTGGCATGCTGGCTATATATACCTGCACACAGGAAGCCCAAACTGAATAGGAAATTCAGTAGAACTAGTGACTGGAAATATAGTATTGATTTTGCAATTGCTAGGGCACATTTTCCTCTTGATGGTTCAGATGATAGAGAAGTACAACTGGCTTTTTACCACATTCACAGCACTAGCTCCATTGTCCTGAAATAACACAAATATGAATCACTGCAGACAGTGCAAAAATAAAAGTGAACTTTCCTGCTGATCTAATGAAGTGCCTCTCCAAAGTCCCTCTCAAACACTGTACACGTTCAACAGGAGGTGAAGGAGTGTAAGTTCATCTGCAAGTTCTCTACAATGACATCCCAGTTCCACATCACCAAGAAGCAGAACTGGTGCTGCAGAGATGTGTGCTAATTCAAGACTATCACATTGCTAACTTAAATACAGCTGATCAAATGACAGCCAAAAATCATCTTCATCACAGCTGCATGCTGAATGCAATCTCTTCTTTATAGACATATTCTAAATCAAACCCTCCCACTTTCCCTCTTCTCATCTTGTGTTTCCATTTCAGGAGTAAAACCTCCAGCAAACGACCATTTCCTCAACAGCAATCACAACAGTACTCTGACAGGAGACACCAGACTGCAGCACAGTCTGCAAGAAAACAATTTTTCCAGCATATTCTCTCTGCCAGTGAGCAGCAGCAGCAGCTTCAAAGAGACTTACTTGCATGGGAAGGGCGCGTTATGTCCATCAGCTTTGGGAGGGAGCGGATGTGACCTCGGAAAGCTACCCTGGGGAATTCTTGCCCCAGCTTCACCCGAGGACAGTTCACATCCTGAGGCACGAGGTCTCCTGGGCCAGCACCATCCTGTGACATGCGCACAGATTTCCACATTCTTACTTATCAACTCTTTGGTCCTGGCCAGCAGCTACGTGGTGTTAGCTTTCATCATGCGAGATTGATTCGCAAGGAACATTTCTCAAAGGGTGAGCTAAATACTCTGCAACAGAGAATAATTTATTTGCCTTAGTCCCTAATTAATCTCAAATTTTGAGGTATTCAAGCTGTATTCCAAGTAGGCTAATGTTTCCTCTTCACTTGTTTCATTGCTTCTCAGTCGTCATTATCTTTCGATAATTAAGGCATTTTATTTCTGAAGGCTACCAGTTCTCTCCCAAACCAGATAATTCTATCTGCAGCCACCACTTCAACTATACAGTGTATCTAAACTTCTCCAGCACAGTTCCCTGAACATTCTACTCCCCTAATCAGATATGGGCACAGGTCCAGAGAACAAATTCCTCATCCTGTGGACCACCTGAGTTCCTTAAAAAATCAGAGATGATCCAGAGAACAAAACCTAAAACCCTCAAGTGTGCGTTCTCCCACACATACAAACACACAGGCTTGGGAAACAGAACAAAAGCAATAAATGAATGTCCAAACGTTTGCGTCAGAGCTAAGAAAAAACACTGTGACTAAACTGTAGTAGATATTCTACCAACTTGTTTTATTTTGTTCTTTTCCAAAAGGTTAACATTGTCTTTACTAAAAAAAAAAAAAAAAAAAAAATTAAAAAGGATTAAGAGCATGGAGGACACTATTCATGTTACTGCTTTCCTTCTGGAAGAGGATTAGGCCAGACACAGTTTCACTGCTTGAGCATGCTGAAAGCAAGTCTTTTGTGCAAGCCATTGTGTATCAATGTGCTTTCTTAAGTAACTGAGGGATGAAACCCAGAATTTAGAGAGAATTACAAAAAAAGACATATATGAAAGTAACTAAAAGACAGATTAGTGAGGATAAATGAAAGCTGAACAATTAGGCACAGTGAGACCATTGCAAAGAAAAGACCAGGAAGCTTCACAATTATAAGGTCTGCTCTGCCAGACTAAAATAATCATTGAGAGGGTGGCAAGAGCAGTTACATGACTTGACTTGTCAAGGCTTTGCTTTTCTCTACTGCCAGGTTTTAAACTCCCTTACAAAAAACCACCACTCCCCTACTTCACCACATGCAGGTAAAGAAGCAGAAATTAGTCCATCTTTTAAAAACTACAGATTCTTTCATCAGGACATGACTAAGCCAGAGATGCTCGCTTACTTCTTCTGGAAACTTTATCTACCCGGCAAGTTAAGATGTGCTGAAGGCACAGATGGACAGAGCCTGACCAGCTTTAGTCCAGCCCACACAGATAAAGTGAACAGAGAATGCCAATTAAGCTACAGCAAGGTTAAAACATTAAAGAAAATGCAAATTCTGGAGAGGGATGAACTTTGACAAGAAACTCCTGCCACTTTGCTTCTACAGGCACATCATCACTGAGCCAATGCCAGCTGCTCACAGCACCTCAGGAGGAACACAGCCTCCAACACGCTCTGCAGGCAGGAGAGCTGGACAAAGCTCCAGACACTGCTGGGACCCGTGGGGATGGCATGCAGGACTGCCAGAAGTACCAACTCTTAAGTGAGGGACTTATTTCCTCACATAATTCCAGTGCAAATCAGAGTTCAAGTCAGAGTTGGAACTGAAACGCTCGGCTTGACCAAGAAACACGTTGGTTTATTTACCCCTCTATAGCTAACAAACAGCAGGTATTTCCTAGAAAACCAGCTCGAAGGACAGCCCACCACTCCTCCCCTCGATGTGATTTAATTTCTGGAGCAGCACAAGAGTTAGTATCTCACTTGTAATTGTGCTGTGCATGTACAGACTCCTTTGTGTCCACCACAACAAACTTGTGATGAAATAGCCTGTCTAGCAGCTAACACCACGTCTTGCTGTTATTCAGACACTATTTCAAAATTGTCACTGCCCACAAAACCTGTGAGAGTTAAGGGCACAAACTGAGCCGCTTTCATGCATGGGGAACACACTTCTCTGACCTTTTTTAATGACAACAAGAAAATATTCATATTTACAATATTTCATCTACCAGTAACACTGGAATCTAAGATTAGAAACCAGAGTTGATACCCAAGCAGTTGCTGTGGGTTTCCCTTAATATGAGCAATCTAAACAGCAGGCTGTTAGAGCCAGCTAATCACACAAGTGTGATTCTCAGTCAGAAAGAGATGGCTCCGTTAGCTACCCCTGGAGTGCCTCTCCTGAGCATGCACCTTGACATGCTGCAAATTACCTCTAAAGACAGCCTAACCTAAATAAAACCCTAATTTATAGATGATTTACATTAGGCAAAATTTATCCCACTTTGGAAAGCAAGTTAGTTCTGTTCTGATTCATTTGTGCTTTCTCAGATTTTCATGTGTCAGTATGTTTTGCAAATTTCTACACAAGTGGTAATTAAGAAAAAAATTACTTTGATATTTGACCACAAAATCAAAATAGGTTTACTACACTTAACTGTTCTCACAAGACCTAGAAACAAATTAATATGCCCAAAGTAGGTATTCTACTGGGAAAAAAAATTGGAGAAACAACGAGATTGCTGCAAACAGAAATTATTGCACAATCAGGTTTTATTGGTCAGATTATTTTGGGGACATTTGTTCACAGCCCTATGGATAAAGTTTTAATATAAAAAGCTGTTATATGCCCATTTTTATCACACTTTGGGGGTTTGGTTTGTTTTTACCAGTTCTTGAGACACCATTTCCCAGATGTCAATAAGGATAATGCTCACACTGTTCTCCCAAAGGCTGTGTGATGTTCAGAGTGCTCTGCTCATCACTCACAGGCCATCAAGACCTGCAGCTCTGAGCATTGCTGAGAAACAGAAAAACCTCAACACTCTTCCTGGACTTTGCCAGCAGTCCAAGAACCCTGCAATCTCCACTCTTCAGACCAGAAATAGGTCACCATTTACACCAGAAATAGGAGATAATCAGCATTGCATCTAGTTAGATAAAACTCATTCACACTACAAACTAGGCATTGCTAATGGAATAACTAACTGAAATCTGGTAATGCCAATTCACACAAGACCAGGTCTTTTTCACTGAAGGTGGCAGAAAGCACAAGCTGTAAAGTCCAAGCTGACCCAGTATTTTATGAAAATAAAGGCCAAAGTCACACTAGATAAGAACTCACACAACAATAAGGCTTAAGAGAGGAAAGCACAGCAGAATGAAAGGACAGATCTCTCCCTGCATAGCTCTGAGATCCTCTGCAGGTGAAACACAGACTCAAACATCAGACTCACTGCACCCTCACTGCCTGCTCCAGACACACACTTCCATCAGAAACTGCAGCGTAAACACCAAACTATTGACATTCCTGCTCATTTTAATAGTATATGCTGTTCATTCGCTATTATAACATTATTATGCTATGTAATAACATTATTTACTTCGCTGTTAATTGACACTGTCAATATGGTTTTGAGTTTACTGGATTTTACCCAGCTAGTAAAGCTGTGATTGTTAGGACTTATTACACACTACATTGTAGTACACATTTATCACCAGCAATAGTTATAGCACCTATAGAAGTGACACAAACAAAGCATAATTGTACCCAAAAAAATAAAACAAAAAACTCTATTATTGGTAATATAGTCATTCCTCTGAACCAGTTCAGAGCTCAAAAGATGGCACATGCTTGTGCTCTGCCTGAAACAAACAGCCAAAACTTTCCCAGACAACACCCTATGCAACAGACAGGCTGGAGCAGTGCACAAAATTAAGTATACAATTAAGCACAGATCTTGGATTTATCCCTAGATAAACATGTGTGAAGACTTCTACTGTACTTTGCAGAACTAGATTAGAGAACAGCCCTACCCATCAAGTTGACTGACCCTACACAACTCGAAGGATTTAACAATTTAATAATCTTCTGTTTCAGAAAGCACTACGACTTTATTTTTCAGTTAAGATACACTGATAGTTTCAAAACACTACAATTCTTTGTAGGTGCTAATATCAACATAAAGTACTTACCCTTCAGCAATAGCTCTTTGACATTTTCAGTAACTTGGTTTACCATTATTCTTCTTCCAGCTCTTAGCACATGCTTTAGTAAATGCTTCCTCTGGGATGTCCTGAGGATTGGACAATTTTAGTAATACTGTATTTCCAAAAGAACTTTCTCTACCTGCTCTGACAAAGTGCTGGCTGCAATGTTGAACTGGACTGATCCCTTCCAGGAAGCAAGAATTCCTTACAGAAAGCTAAGCTGACACTGATATAATCCTGGCATTACAATCCCTTCAACACTGAGAAAATACACAAATACCAGGATCTTACAGAAAATGCTACTTGTCAAATCCAAGCCCAGCCACATTTAAGAGGCATTGCAGTTGTTTGCACACTTACTCAGAAAAGCATGCTACAAATCTGCTGCTTGTTGGGTGTGGAATCAGACAGGGTTTTAAACCTGCTAATGCCAGTGCAGCTCTGTGACATTAGCCCTGCAGGCATTTCAGCTATCCAGTGAAAACAGTGATCTGTTTCTTTCCATCTTCAATACATCAGAATATGATGACCCATTAATGGATGAACCACACGCAAGATCACAAAAAAAAAAACCAACCTCGCAACAGCAGGATGAAATGGGAGGTTTATGTAAGACACACAAGAAATATTAACTTAATGATTCTAAGCACTTCATAATTAACAGAGCCCCCACCATTCTGCCCATTCACAAGGAGTCCTCTGGACAGCAGCACACACCTCACTAGGACTTATCTACATGATGAGCTAGGTGCAGTCACCAGGAATACCTGCGTAATTAAAGGTGCCAAGTCACTTTTGAGAAACTGCATTTAGGAACTCACATCACTTGGGAGCTTTCATAATATAACCTGTCACTGCCAGATGAAAAAGAATCACTAGAAAAACAACTTTTATTTCACTGTAATCCACTTCAGAGGTTCTTTCATGTGGAACGACTCCAAAACCATTTCTCATGATTATCCTCCCTGAAACTCTATCCCTTCACAGGCATGAGGGCACCTCAGATACAGCATACCTTCTATCAAAATATAGGGAGCAGCTTTCTGGTATTTTCCCTGCCTCAAGAAAAGCCTCTTGTGTTGCTACAAAATGTTCTCACTTTCTCTGAAAGACTGCAACACACATCTGTGAGACCAGTATGCAGATTCCATGCAATACTCAATTCAAATTCACCTTTCTGATACCAAACACAGAAAATTCTTTTCAGCTCTATACCTGTTCAACTGACCATGGCTTTACAAAAAAGAGAACAACAAAAAAAAAGATGTCCAAAAAACACACATCAGAATTTTGGACATACCTGTTCTCTCCTCCAGCTCAACATAGACCAAAGAAACAACTGTACAGGCACAAACCCTGCAGTGAGAGAAAGCACATGGGAACAGTGACCACTAACAGCCAGTTTGCCACCAGCTCAAAAAACTTCCTACAGAGAACAAGGAAAGAAATAAGGTAAGACCCGGGATGCTAAATATGCTCCAGACATGGAGAAAATAACAGAAGAGAGGAGATTTAATTACTTTGAACATTTCAATGCATGTACATTCTGTGCATTGCATACCACACAATGTACATTTACAGACATCTATCCACTATCCATTCCTGAAGACTGCAGAAAGACATTGGTAACCACTTAGAAGCTGATTGTGAAATCCTGAATGTCATTAGTTAACTCGTACAGAAAGTGCTGAATATCAGATATTTCTTACATTTGAGAAGTACTGAGTTCCATGAGAAAACAAAGTTCATGAGAGATTTTTTTTTTTTAAGCCAAGGAAAAAGGAAAGCAGGAGGGCATTTTAAGGAGGAGGGAAAGAAAAGAAAAAAAAGAAGTTAAGCCTGTGTAGAGTTCAAGGCTGAAATCCAAGGATGACCTTTCAGTGTGAATTGCTACAAACAGCCAAAACTCACTCTCAACCCTGGTCATAATACTTAGAGAAAGTACAAGTCAGCACGAGACTTCTCCAAGCAAAGGGAGTCACTCCTTCCCACTGAACATTTTAGAGGGTAGAGAGAGCTCTGACATTGCACATGATAAACAGCAAACCACCGTTCTTCTAAAATACAAATATTTTGACACACATTTACAAAGAGCCCACAAGTTTCCCAAAACAGCACAACACATTTCACCTAGTGCTACACAGCACAGACCAAGACAAAGTCAGATATCTGGAGAAGCCCCAGTGGCTTTTACCATAATTTTACAGAAAGTTCATCAGCTTGTGAGAGCACCAGAGCAAAGTAAGTATAACACACTCGCTTGGAGAAACTCTTCAAGGAGTAATCAGCAACATTAGATCACTTTTCTGCTTCACCAGTCAGGAATTAGGCAGCTGGAGCATAATCTAAGTCAGAAAACATCCCAAGATGTATCATAGTGAGTTTGCTCCTGCTAAATATATGCTTCTACCACAAAGTCTACATTACAGTGTCTTAAAAGGGCAAAGGCAAAATACTGCAATTAAATAATTCTCTCTGTGTGGCTTGAGTTGCAGCTTTAAAGCTCCTTGCAAGTGTGCTAAAAGGCATCTTCACACAAGGCAGGCAATCATCCCACTGTCTGGTTACACAGAATTGGGATTTACCAAACATGGCTCAGCTATGATTGATTGATATAGCTGATTGTACACCTGATTAGTGTACCTGATACCATGATTGGCTACCATGTTGCAGAAATTAACCCCTGACCTTGTCACCACATTTCCTGGGAACACAGAAACACAAAGAGTGAGTGGTTTGTGCTGGCCTAGACAAAGAAGTCAAGATAAAAGCTCCATGCAGGAGCTGAAGCAAGGGTTGGCTCGTGATGCTCTCAAAACAGCCGTGCCCCAGTAAAGGGTGCAGAACACGAACAGGAACCAAGGGAAAGGAGGGGATGCTGCTGAGGGAGGAGGTTGGGATGGGAGGTGGTCAAGTGGTGCTACTGCCAAACACTTCACATTGTGAAATAACAAACTGGACAGTTTAAACCTTAGCAGAACAAAGCCAAAAATACACACAAGCAGTAGGTTCTAAAATCAGACCTGCAAGACAATTAACCAGCTTCTACCTTTGTGTCAGCTCTGGACACAAATATATACTACAGCAAGTAGTAGAAAAAGTAAGATCAATTATGCTATTTAGAAGAGGATAAGCAAGACAAAGCTCCTGAATGCAAAGGTAGAAGGCAGAGGGGAAACAGTAATGTGCTGTCCTCCATCAGAAAAAGCAGCAGCTATGCCGTCCTCCTGCATTACTCCTAGTCCTGACTCAAATCTGACCTCCTGCATGGAAATCCAGACTTTGTGTGGACTTTGCACACAGTAACGAAGCTCAGGGCTACCCAGCTTGCAAGCAGAGACAGGGTCATAAAACAAAGTAGCATTGCTATAGATAATTTTATGGAAAACAATTATACTCCGGGGCATAAAAATTGTGTTTTACTGCAGCAATCAGCAATTTAAAGTACGCAAGAGCAAGTCTCAACAGGTTTGCCCTTCTTAACTCAGCAAATGAGCAGCTCCTAATGGCACACCATAAAAATGTTTTTCCCTTTCACATGGAAGTGAAAGTCAGAAGTTTGTATGGTGTGCTTCAAGATAAGAATGCAGTGATTGCAGGACGTTCTAAATCCCTCAGCTAAACAGAAGAATTTGCTGGGTACCGGTAGGAGATGAAACCGAAGGTTGGTAATTAGACCACAGGGAAAAAAAAAAAAAAAGGTGTAGTTTTGTTGAGGGGTAATTCCCTTGAGCCTATGCACAGCACAGTGTGCCTCAGCCCCACACACAGCCCTGCATCACTGCTCCTCTGCCAGCATCTGCTTATTCAACCCTGCCAGAGCCCTGCCAGCCAGCCCAACACAGCTCACGGCTCTGACTCTCATTTTCAAACATCGATGGATTGCATCCTCATGACAGCACAGACCATGTGCCAATCAATGGAAGAGCTGCGCTTCTGGGACACTGCAGGTCACCTGCGTGGAGAGAAAGGGGCAAATCAGGCATTCTGCACCTTAGAGAATGGAGCTGTGGGCCAGAAATCCAGGAGACATCAGGCAAACCCCAAATGTGAATACCTGTGGGAATGCTGGCACACCACACCCTACACAGAGGAGCTTCCTGGAGCAGCCCTGGGACCATCAGTAGAGCTGGGATGATGATCACCCTCTCCAGTACCAGCCTCCTCCTCCCTCATCCCTGCCCAGCCCTGCCTGGCACTGGCCCCTCATCTTCTGCTCAGCAAAATGCCATTTCATTTACATTTCCAACAAGTCTAAAGCTGCCTCCAGCCAGCAAAGCACAACTGCCAACTTATCAAACTTCCCCATTCATCCACAAGCTAATTGAGTAAAAGCTTTTTTGGGGCAATTGGCACTTTATTCTGCATGTCAAATTCTATCTCTCTATCCTACAGAGCACAAAGATCAAAAGATGATTAAGAAAGAACTCCACCAGGTACATTTAACAGCAACAAAAAATTGAAAAAATGTATTCCCAGAACTGTTCTGACCTGTACCTCTGCTGCTCAGACGTGATTTAAGACTGCTGGAAAGCAAACAACCTTCTTTTCCAAGCCCTACCTAGCACCCACCACAATATCTAAAGCTTTATTAAAGGCCTGTTAGGAAAAAAATGCTACTCCATTCACTCCAAGAACTTATTATGGTTCAGAAGTGACAGATTTAAGCTTGTGAAACAGTGTTTAAAATAAAAGCTATAGGGGACAAATAGGCAGTGAACAAGCTACAAAATAACCTCCAGACAGTTACATTTATATATGTGCAGTTACAGTATACAAAATGTTGTCACATTCAAATTCCAGAGAGGTTTACCCTACGTGCATTGTAAGGGCTGTATTTTTGTGTAGACCTTTTAAACTTAAAGATAGACTTATTAACTGTCATGTGTTTTGAGTCTGTGAAAAGACTAACATTTTATGTGTATGTATTCTGTTATTTTGCTTGCTGAAAACAAAGATATTATTTGCTTGGCAATCACTACAGCAGCCACTGTGAAAGATGCTCAGTCCTCCATGCATGACAAAATCCAAGTATGCTGAAAGAAACCATCCAAAGCAGCTCAACTGAAAGAACAAGAACAGTACTACTCATTGCTAAGGGATCACTGGGCAGCATTTAAACAGTTGCCTATTGAAAACTAATAATTAAGAAAGAGGTTTTACTAAATCAAACAACAACGACCAAAAAACCCTGAAATTTTATTATCTGAGAATAAAAATCAGCTTAGTACAATCAAGAGATGCAAAATTTCTGATTCAGAGGTTACTGAAGACAAAGGAAGGCCCCTAAAATGTAATTCAAAGAGGCTTTAAACTATGTCTTAAAATGGTGCATTTTTTTTTCTCTAATTCAGGTCACAGTACAAAGTATTTAAAGAGCAACCTTGAACCAACAAGTTGAAGACACAGGCCTTTTTTGATCAAAGAAACTTTGCTCCGTGTACTGATAACAGCAATTTTTCTGTAATTTAAAGCAGTCTGCACATTATTTGTTGCATCACAATCAAAACCAGATGTAAATTCTCAACTTGCTCTAGGAAGGGGAGACTCACCAAATGCAGCTTTCCTCTCCCTGTGGCACTGGGAATCCCCCATCCTGCTAGACCCAGCTCAAAACCAGGCAGTGATCACTAACTCTGATGCTTCTCAAGGTGGTTGCCAGCCTCAGCCAGCAGCATTTATTACATCTGGCTACATTTCCTAATCAATGAGACTGCAAACTACCTTAGAATTCACTCCACATCAAACTTCAGAGCAAAAGCCAAAATGAAATTCTACATTGACAAGCATGCAAAAACTTATGCTTTAATTTTCTTGCAGCAAGGAAAAGAAAGCAGATGTCACTATTTTCTTTGAGGAAGTGAAACACTGAAGAAATTTGTAGAGGGAAATTGAACAACACACAGAGATCAATTTTATCCATGAGAGATGTAATACAAACACAAGACATACAAAAATGTACTTAAAATTCTTCAGAAAAGTTCTGAGATTGTATAGGAGATACAACTTCATAATAAATATTATTAAAATATTCTCAAACTTAGTCTCAATTCAAGTTTGAAATGGTCACTTAGCAAGCATGGGCAGAGAAAATTAGGCACAAAATACATGTCTTTTCATGTACAACTGCTTAGCCTTATAAGGCAGGTGTTCTCCAAAACACAAAAAAAATCTGCAGCTGCAAAAGCCCAACAGAGGGTTGTTTGGGGTTTTTTTAACACTCTCCTCTAAGCTTTTTGCAAGATGCAGACCCACGCACCCACGGGTACGGGAGCTGCTTTCACATCACTTAGACATATCACAAAGACTCTTCCCAGAGCTTTTTCAAATAACTGAAATACCAGAGAGCCCACAAAAAGGCCCATGTTTGCTATATTTAGCTAAGTGTCCTGTGCACCAGCAGCTGGCACCACGATCCCCTTGGTACTGGACAGCTGCAGCCTCTCCAGCTCGGTCCTAATCACTGCACAAATTAGAAGTACGAGACATGCTTTGCAAAATCAGCAGTTTATGCAGCAACAAGAACTGTTTTTGTTTTCCTAACAAGTATTTTAACAAATTAAACCTTACTGCATTACAAACTGATAAAAGAAACTAGAGGTTTCGACCAAGAAAATGAGCTCCTCAGAAAAATTCCTTTGACTACAGGGTGTAAAGAAAGTATATTCCACCTCCTTCACCCACCCAGCTATTATAAACAGCTAATTAAGTAACAAAGCACTTTTCCACTCTCATTTTTCACATGCCAATTGAACTCTTATCTCTCCTTATCTGACGCAAGAGTCCACTTCTCTATGCACCTGTATTGTTGAGAAAAGCATTCTGGAATTTAGCACTGCAATCAGTGCTGTGCTAATTGCTGATTGCTCAAACAGAAAGAAAAATAATTCTAAAAAGGAATTAAAAGGAAAAAAAAAAGCCCTAACAACAAAAAACCTCCCCGGACTTCTAAAGTACAACCCTGCTGCTAAGACCTCTTTCAGGACCTGCACTGAAAACCATAACTATTGCTGTGGATCCCAGAAGTACCCTCTCTGAAAAGAAATAAATATTGACATATTTAGTACTGACAGGATGCCTTTAATACTTCCAAATTTACACATCATACTTTTCAGAGAGGGGAGACCAGATGCCAGCAGAACAGAAAAAAAAACCCTTCCTCATCAAAATGCAACTACACTGAAGAGGATGCAGTCTCCATCCCATTTTCAGTACAATAATAGTTAAATCACCAGAAAAGGCAGTTCACTGACATCAGTATTGCTACTCTCAGGTTACTTTCTTTTCTCTGAAACAATTCAGAGGTTCTGCCTCAACTGCACCCCAGGCTGCCTCCTCTATGACTTCTTTCTCTGGCTTTTAGGCAATACAAAAAGTGCTGAAGACGCTGGTGCTACAGAGGTTATGCAAAAATCTTCCACTAGGACCACCACAACAGTGCCATGCAGCCACACTGCTGCCAGCAGAAGCTCTTGACTTAAATGCTATTTGGGTATGTTTCTGTTGTCCTATTTAGCTCTAGTGCCTAATTTATTACATGACTAATTTTATCTTATCTCTGGACTTTGCCAAAACACCTACATGTAAGAATTAAGCACTTTGAAGAAGAATTTTTGAATGATTTATGTGTCCCCATTAAAAGTATCTTCAGACACATTTCATGTGAGCTTAGCTTCAAGTCTTGCAAAAGACTGAAAATCTTTACTAGTAAGTTACCACACATTAAAGCAGCGAACCAGGAAGTTTAAAGTAAAAGCACACTGCTATCACACCAGAACTTTACCCACATTTTCCAGAACAGCTCACTGCAAATGAGCAGCACAATCTGCTGCTGCACAAGAACACTGAACACTGGCACATAATGGGAGCTCGAGGTAAAGGTCTCAAGTCTAGTTAGAGAACTCAGGGCTTGGAGGAAGCCATGTGATGATAACTGGAACATCAGCAGAGCAATTCTTGGCAAAAACCAAGGGTGGCAGCTGACCAAAGCTAGTTAGTGACACCAAGCTGATTAGTGTCTCATTTCCACAGAAAAGTCAAGGGAAGATAAGTAACTTCCCTCAGGACACATGACACTGCCACACTTTGGTTAACTGGGTGCACAATGACTGTGGAGCTGAGATTCCTATTAAAGCAAAATGTATTTGGTTTTTTAAACACTATTCAGACCCCACTGTTCCTCTTTTTGCCCTGTGTACCCAACCTAATATGCTGGCTTTATTTCAAAGACAGAGGGGATGCCAAATTCACATTTCTCATCCCTGACGATCCATAAAGAAGAGCTCAAGTGTTTATCATAGGATCACAGGATAATTCTTTGTACTTCTTTTACTAAATGAAAGATGTCAAAGTCTATTACAAACAGTGGCAGTCAGTGGGACCTACTTAGAAATAAAAGGCTGATTTTATTCATAAGCAAGCACTGGAACTATCTGACAAGGCTAAATTATTGCACAGTGACTAATGTCTTCTTATGGAAATGGTTGACAAGAAATTCTGTCACTGAACAGTTTCACATCTGTAGAGTTTAGATGACACCCTATCACTTGATGTCCTAAAAAAAGCAAAATTCAGGAAAAAACCCTTCAAAAATAGGAATATGACAAACAAAGGCAAACCAAAAAAAGCATCCATCAGAATCATAAGCAACAGCCTAAGATATTGTGCATGAGTACTGGACAATACAGCCACTACTCTGCAGACTGTTAGAGGGCAGCTATAAACAGTGACAGTGCCATGAGCACGCTCTGGAAGAGCCATGTCCTTACTGAGTCACCTCAACCAATCCAGTCAAACTGAGCAATCCAAACAAGTCCTGAAATCAGGTTCCCAACAGCAAGCTGACAAAACAGAATCTTCCCAGCAGAAGGTTCACTAGAATAACTGCAACCAGCTTCTGACAGTGCCTGTGGTGGGTGGCACAGAGAGCCTGGGCCACGGGCAGGGCTGGGGTAGCTCTGTGTGCATCCACGGGTCAGCATCACCGCGTGCACTTCGGCAAAGACACAGCCTAAAACTTGAACTCTGCACTCAAGTCCAACAGTTTATCTTATCTCGAATCAGGGGCATCACCAACACCAACAGATCACTCCCTGAGCCCCGTAATCAGCTGCCACAGAAGGGTCTGCAGGGTCACCCTCCTGCCTCCAGCCTGCAGCCAGTGAACAGCTCTGAGGGACTCTGCATCAACGGGAGCTTCCACCTCTGCTGTGTCACACCACCAACACCCCCTGTGTGAGAGGCCAGGCTCCCTGCACGGGCTGCAGAACCAAAACTGAAAGGAATAACTCCAGATTGAGTTCAGATTGCTCTCTATAGAGCTGCAAACCCAAGAAACCTAGGAAGAGACAGAAAAGGCTAGTAGGGAAGAACATGCTTGTCTGTACAGGTAGGCAAGACACATATCTTTATAGGCACACCCCGAGGATATGAAACAATATTTAATTACTGTGAGAGTAAATTAAAAAATGGAAGGCAGTTAGAGTTCAAACAGAAATAGAACTAGCTAACATATATTAGTAGAGAAATTACTAGATATCTATCAGCTTTAAAACAGAGAGACTCAGCTAACTCCCAGCAGCATGGCTGTGCACAGCAGCACACTAGAGGCCTCAGCTTGCCAGTGACTGACGGACTGTGATGGAAGCCAAGTGGGAATCCTCAAGTGTGCTGGTTGCACACATCCTACAGGCAGCCTCCTACCCAAATAAGAGGTGGTTTGAGCTGATCTTCCTTTATCCACCATGGCAGCAGCTTCCACAAGCCACACTTACCAACCCATGGCCAAAGCTAGTTACTGGAAAAAGCATTCCACAAGGTGTCCACCCCGGCCTGCCGAGATGGGTAAAAAACACCTGTGACTTTCATACCCACAGGGACTATATGGTGAGCAGCCTGAGAGTAAAACTGCCCTACTTTACAAAACAAATAAAGGCCCTGCACAGCCTTTAGGGCTAGTGCCTCAAATTATCTCTGGTAATAGACAGCTTGGGAAAAGCACGTCCCTTTCATCATCCTAGAACACCCACGCTAGGCATGGAAAGAACGGGCACTAGGGCTATGTAAGCTACTTGGTGCTCAAAATCTAAAATTTCCTTGAAAATGATACAAAGAAAGAAAGAAATTCGCAATGCACACATACTGGAGATTGAAACGCATGTTCTCAGGGAAATGAGCAAGTTAATGAGGCAGGAACTGAACTTTGTTCTTATGACACTTGAGTATCACTCAGCAAAATAACCCTGTTGCCTTTGTTCAGCACAGGCCTGAGCAGTGCAGGCTCCCTTCAGGGATTACTGTACATTCAATAACATTCACAGTCTGAAAAGTTTGACTGCACAGGCAAGGAAGAACAGGTCAGGTGTTTACTGCTTTTTCTTTTGTTGCCTAGAGTCACGCATGATTCACAGGGAGCAAGTCAGATTCATCAGATGAACCTATGGGAAGATCCTCTTCCTAAAGGTTACAGAAAGCTAAACATAACCAAGGCAGGAGAAAAAGAAAGAACAGATTGCACAAAGAGCTAAAACAACCTTGTACCAGAACTCCACCACTGCCCAAATCCAAGTGTCCTTCACATTCCCACTAGAAACACTCACTGTATTTAAAGTGATTTATATCCAAAAGTCACAGCAAAACACCGACAGGCTGAGCACTGATATCAGCTGCCTAGGTAAAGAATGTACTTCTCACCACCCAAAATCCCCTCCTACTTACGTGATCTTCTTCAGTAATTGGAATAAATTAACCCCTATGAAAAAGCAGCTCTGCCGGGCAGGAGCAGTTGTGAGAGCCACACGAGCACAAAGCACTTGCTGTAGTATTCAAGGGCCCGGCTTGCGGGAGAGACCTTGCTGGGCAGCCGCGGTTTTTAAGGTGATATAAACAAGTAAAGCAGACACCGTTAAATTCAGCTAATTTAACTGAATTCTCTATCACCCGTTTATTTTGGCAGTGGACCACTGAAAACATCTGAGCCTATCTCCACGTACTCTTATCACCTCCGGAGACGGCAGCCTGTGGGAGCACCGATAAGAGCTATACCCCGGGCCAGCCCCGCTCCCCGCTGCACCCCGGGCTATCACCGAGCGCCGGGGGGGGCGGAGGGAACCCCGGGCTGGCTCCCGTGCTCTCCGGGGAACCCCGCGCCCAGAGCATCCCCGGTGCGGCGGGCGGGCTGCGCCGCCCGGCCCGGCCCGGCCCGGCTGACAGCGGGGCAGCGCTGCCCGGCGCGCCGGGCTCCTGCATCCCGCCCGTGGCAACAGCGGAGCCGCCGCCCGCCCGGCGCACACGGGGGGCTCCTCCCCCGGGCGCGGCGCCCCGAGCAGCCCGGCAGCTGCCGCCGGCGCCCCCGCCTTTGTCTGTGCCGCGGCCGGCGGCGCCGGGGCCCGGAGCCGGGCTCGGCCGAGCCCCCGGAGCGTGGGCACCGCCGCCCCCCGCCCGGCCGTGCCCGCTCACCGTCGGAGCTGACGGTGTCGTAGGAGTCGCCGGGGGCGGGCGCCGCGGCCGGCTCGCGGTAGTCCACCCAGCTGAGCCCTTCTACGCTGTCGTACTCGGCGCGGGGCTTGTCCTCCACCGGCACCACGGTGAAGTGCGGCATGGCTGGCGGGGCGGAGAGGGCTCCCCGCGGCACCGCGGCGAGGCAGGCGGGACGCGGCGCGGAGCCGGCGGCGCATTCCTGCCCCGTGCGGTCACTTCCTCTCAGGAAACCGCGCTCCTCAACTCCACCCATTCCAGAGCCAGCGCCGGGGCGGCGCGGATCCCGCCGCCCCCGGGGCCGCCGGGCGAGCACCGGGCGCGGGGGCGGGGGTCGCTCCGCCGGGCGGCCGCGCTCAGCGGCGGGGGCGCGGAGGAGGGGCCGGAGGCGGCGAGGCCGGCGGGGAGAAGGGGGAGCCTTCCTCCCGCGTTCATCGTGACAGGAGCGGGCCCGGGGGCGGCGGGAGCGGGGAGGGGCGGGCGCCCTCCGCCCGCCGCCCTCCCTTGCGGGCGCTGCCGGGCCGCCTCGGGGGGGAATTTCCCCTCAGCCGTGCCCCGGGCTCCCTCCCCCGCCGCCGCCATTTGCTAGGCAGGAGCGATGCGCAGAGAGCGGCGGCGGGGATGGGGCTGGGGGGTCCCGGAACGCATGGAGGGACGGGGTGGTGCGGGCAGGCATCAGCGTGTGAGCCGCGGGCAGGGGACCCGAGAGCCCCGCCGGGCCGGGCGGCCACAGCACTGGTTAGGGATGTCACGGCTCCCAGCAGCCGGCTCCAGTCCGGCGTGGGGCTTGCGGAACAGGCGGGAGGCGCAGGGGCTGCCGGAGAGCCGGGTGTGCGCAGAATGCCGGTACCGGGCCATGTGCGGGTACCGGGCCATGTGCCGGTACCGGGCCATGCGCAGCTGTCCCCGCTTCCTGTGCCTGCGGTGGCAGCGCCGTGGTTTCCTTTGTGCTCGCTCTCGGCTCCCCCGGCACGGAAGCCTGGGCAGGGCCGTGGCAAGCGGAGCAAACCCCGGCTCGGGGAACGCGGCAGAGCGGGGGAGCGGGCACGGCGCTGCTGCGGGCATCCGCAGGCGGGCCGGCCCGGGGTGTTGGTGCTCCGTGCAAAGCAGCCGGTGCTAAGGCAGCAGACGGATGGACTGCGGCCCTGCCGCTCCGACAGGGGCTGCGGAGCCGGGGGACACCATTGTTGGGTCCCACTCTGCAGGCGCAGCGGTGACATCCCCTCCCTAAAGCTCGGGGCGCGCCAGCCACCCGACCTCCTCCCCCCGAGGGAGCAAAATTAGATTTTGCCTTCACATTTGTAGGAGCTGGCGCCAGCAGTGGGTATCTGGCCTTCATTTCGAATATGGTAGCCTTCACATGAAGTTTAAATGTGAATTAGTAGTTGATAGTGCCATTTATTGTCTGTGTTTGAAAGCTGGCCTTGACAGTAGAAGGATCTCTTTTTAATGTGTTGTATAATCATCAGGAAAAAACTTTAATAAATAGTTTGTGTGTTTTACTATGGACTGTCAATTCAAACTAGTTGTGTAGACTTAAAGTATTCCCTAATCAAGAAATGGGTGTACAGTGACAAGACATTCCAGCACAGATCTGTCTTCAGATCCCACAGGAGTCCACAGGAGGATACAAAGCTTAGAGCAGAAGAGGCTAAGGCTGGACCTCTCTTGTGCTCAGAACCAGCTTACCCCCAGCTTTCTATGTCCTGCCTTTTTGACAGAGCATCCCCCCAGTCACTGAGAGAAAGAAAAATTTCTAATGAGCGGGAGAGAGACCAACGTGAGGGAGAATGCTTTGTTCACAAGAACTGACTGATAAGTCTACTTTTAATTAGTTGGGGTTTGAAATAGAAATGAAGGATCCATGCTGTGGAGCGGCTGCTCCAAGGGGGTACAGGTCTCTCAGTTCACTTCACACAGGGTTGCTGGTGGACCACCTCTGGGGCAAGTCAGAGTAATTACACCTCTTGGTATTGATCAGACAGGTGGAAAGACTTCTAAGACTCCTGTGCTTTCATGTAGCCTGCATTTTACTTTTGATGCTTTGCTCTGTTGGGGGAAACAACAAGGATCTTCATATGGCCATGTGTATCTTGTAAACAGCCTTATCAGTTTTGGAGGAGATTGGGAAAAAAAAGCAACAGAATTTCCTCTATTGAAAACTCTAGTTTCTTGAAGACCTAGGGTGAGATTTTTTTTTTCCCCCAGTAACCCTAAAAAGAACATGTTTGTAAATGTGGTCCCCTGAGGTCTATAAAGTTTTACTTGAAATTTCTCTGGGCAAGCAATAATTTTTCTCCCCAGAGGAAAGTAGAACAACGGGCTGAGAAGTAGCGTCTTCTGGTTTACCCTCTGAATTATGTTTCCTCAGCTTTCATGAAAGGTTTGACCCAACAAGCTAAACCCCACCAAGAAAACAGGAAAATTAACTGATAAGGGAAAAATAATTTTATATAGAAAAGGGGCAAGATGTTAATTCACCATTAAGCACATTTGTTCATGTTCCGTCTTCTTTCCTCTTTTCCACTTTATAAAGCTTTTGAAAGAAAATATCTGTTCTAAATAAGCTGGCTGAGAAAAAGGAGACAGGGACTGTAAGAAATACGTCTCCAAAGTTAATGTTTTTTAAGTCATGCTTGTTCAGGAAGAGGTATTGAGCTGGGTGCTTGCCCCTCATGGCACATTTGAAAGTAGATGTTGCAAGGAGACACCACTCTTCAGGCACCAAAACTGCATCTGTGCCATCACAAAACATTTTAGAATCATAAAATCAGTGGTACTGAAATTGTGACCCATGAGCAGAAAAAGTTTTTAAAAAATTGAGGCTCATGCACATGTACCAGCAACTCCCTTCTCTGGAATGGAAACTATCCAAATGTCCTAGGAGAGAATTGAGCCCTAGGAAAGCATTCAAGTCTATTGAAGCAAAAATATTTCTTTTGTCTAGGGACAAAGGTTCTTTACTGACTTGCAGAAACACCACATTTAGAGCTGAGAAGTCATCTACCCATACCAACTTTGTTGGTATGGGTACAATACAAATACTACAAATACTAAAATACTCCTCTGGGTCTGCATCTGGTTTGTAAGAGAACATAATTTCAATCTGGATGATTAACATTTTTTTTCTGATTATAATAAGTAACTGTTACTCTGAATGGTATCAGTGACCATCATAAGCTCAAAAGTGGTCTGATATGAATAAGATGCTGGAATGAAACTGCATGACCTACAGTACTACAATAATTACCTGAAACAGCATTGCTATCTTCTCATTAAATAAAAGGGATGAAAATTACCTGTTTTTCACAAAGCTTATTAGAATTTGGGGTTGTGGTTTCTGACAGACTGGTCAGTGAAAACAAAAAGCAGAGACATTAATTTTAATTTCTACTTTCTTTTTTTTCATCTTTCCTCACACCCCACTCCAATATCAACAGAGAAAAACTGCACTTCTGAGAAAAAAGCCTGGTGGTTTCACAGCCAAAAACAGTGAGTTCAGCTCTGCAGTATCTTATTAGATTATTAGAAGGCTTATTAGAAGATAAAAAGGTCTGTATTTTCAGTGCTCTAGTGTACATTTACAGCATCAGTGAAATCAGCAGCCTAAAGATCAGCAAATCCATCATCTCCCCTCTGATACACAACCAGGAACTGCTTTTAAATTGGTACTAACTACAAATCATGTAATCAAAGACACAGTTCAGTTCTTCTTTAGTAAGCCACTGGATATTTGTGAAGTACCTTAAGCAGGTAAAGCCTCCAGCTGGAAGGTCAGTGCCCTTGCACAGCAGGCAGCTGTGGTGTTCAGCTCAAAGGCTCTGTGAGAAACCCTGACTCTACCAGTTCAGTAAACTCTGTGGACCTGATGTAAATCCTCAGGGCAGGCAGGTGAGGTCAAGTTTGCCCTGAACACTTTTTACTGCAGGTGAACACCTCTGAAGCATTAAAAAGGAGCTTGGCTTTTCCAGCCAGCGTGAGACACTGGCTGCACACATCCTCAGCTGCCGCACAGGCCTGGCTCATGTGCAGGAGTTTCATCCCTCTCTGGCAGGCAGTGCCCAAGGTTCCCTGTGGTGCTCATGCAGCCATCCCAGCAGAGAGTGAGCACAGAATTACCATCAGCATTGGCACTTGCAAGGTCCAGCCCTCGTGAGGGGTGTGCTGCACACCTTGGAAGGGCCTGGTACACGAGCTCTGGAGTGTTGGGAACTTCCAGACTTGCCACACGTGATGTTAACCTCAATCAAACAACAAAAGGCAGCATCATTTCAATTCCTTCTCAAAGCAAGTGATTTCCCATCTGTTTAAAGGATAGACAAAGCATCTGAAACTCTGTTTGAGGACAGCTTTTCTTATCTTCCTTTCTTCCTGAATTTCATGTAGAGATATCTAATTTAAAATAGTTTAATTTTTCCAACTAGACGAATCAAGGCTAAGCAAAAAGTATAATTTGTAAGAATAAGTCATAGCATTGCAGTTCAGATAATTTTTTTAAATTCATCTCTAAAATTATGTTGCCTCTAACACAGTAAGGAATCTATAACTTATTTATTGTTTTGAAAGATTTTTCCCACTAGAGTGGAACCTGGATGACAAATCGCCAAGAGCTGACCATCAGAAATAAAATAACAAAACAAATTTCACCACTGCCAAGGTACAGTTTCCCAGGGCATCAGGCTTGGCAGGGATTCTGCCAGTTCATGGCCAGCATTTCACCATAGTGAACTTTGGTTTTCAGCACATTCCTGCTTCTCCACGTGCAAGGATCACGCCAGCCTTGTGGACAGAGCAGGCTGGAACTGCCAGGCTGCCTGTAAAGGTTTCTCACTCGTAAAAACCAGGATCCAGTTCCCACGACAAGGGCAGGCAGTGGCTGGAGGAGATCCTTTGGAGAGGACCATGACATGAGCATCCATGTAAGAAATGCTTGTAGGAGAGGCAATTTCCAGGCCATTTCCAGGAGAACAGTGAGGCGAGGAAAGGCCACATCATAGCAAGACAGGAGCTCTTCTGCTAAACACAACTGAGAATTCTGCTGTTTTGCTGGGAAATGTATCACAGCTTAAACATGAAAAGACCACAAGAGGACACTATGGTGCCACTTACCTTCAAAGTTTATTTACTTTAAGGAACTTCTGCTTCATTTGTAGAACTGTTTATAACTGTGTTTGATACATGGAATAGCCATTTCTACAAGGAAACCTTAATCTCATCTTTAGAAACTGAAAAGTTGCCTAGTCTTTGAGATACCATTTCTTCCCTACTCACACAGGTTCTGCACATTCAAATAAGAACTGTATCAAGGTTTTCTACAACAAATTTGTTAAACATGGCAGTAATTTTTAGTGGAGAATTAAGATGCTGGAAGGAATACTACTCTGCAGATCAATTTTCAGATCAGTTACATTTTTAGCCTGGGTAGGTTTGTCATGGTCTATTTAATTTTTAATAAAGGGTTCAGAGAAGAAACTGAGCACAGGCCTAGACAAGATTATTGAGATGCTATGTTTATCTACAGGAGGCAACTCAGGAAGATTAATCCAAATCCAAAGCTGTTTTAAACTTTTTACAAATGTTTGTATTCCAGTCTAAAGGAACCTTCTTTTGAATTGTGTGATAAGACTTGTATTAACTTCAGTTTTAATCTCAGTTTGATCTTTATTTTATTTCTCAGCAACAGCCCTCAGGGGAACTTGAATTCTTGTTTCCTGGGCTTTATGTTTTCCTTTAATTGCAAAATCAACAAAAGAAATATTTTATGTAAACAGACCAGGTGCTGAGAATGGGCTTCAGAGGAAAATGCCCATTATACAGAGGAAAGAATCATCTTAATGGAGTTTATAAAACAATCTGGGGAGAAACAACAACAAAAGAGCAGAATTAAGTGCCCTCTCATTTGAGTTCTGATTGTTAGGACCAGAGCCTTAGTTAGAAGCAGCAATGTTTTTCTGTTGTAAGATAAATGCTGAACATTGTTTACTTAGCTTGTTTCTTTTCTCCCCTCCACTATTTGTTGTCTCATGACAAGCAACTGAACCAAGTCCAATACCTCTCTGAGGTCACAGGTTTTGGAAGGAGGGGTTTGTTGTTGCTTTGGCTTTGGGGAAGAAAAAAAAAAAGTCATAATGAAGTTATAAATAAATGTGAAGTTTAGTGAGGAACTTTTTTCATTTCTCTGGTGACATAAGATTAAAAAAAAGATAACTATAATAGCAGCAAATAACCATTCCCATGTCAAATTGTTCTATGTGGATATAAAGCTTTTAGGTAAAATAGCGAGACAAAAAATCAAGACCAGATTTAAAAAAAGGAATTTAAAAAAAAAAAAAAAAAAAAGGAAGAAAAAAAAGAAAAAGATAATTCTTGAGCCACTGAATCAAGCCTTCCAGAACAGTCCAAGTAGGGTTATCCAGGATCAAAGTCTGTCCTGAAAATACTAACTAAAATACTCCTCTGGGTCTGCAAATTAAATCCAACAAATCTTAAGAGCAAATGAAAACCACTATCAGTGGGAAGAATATTCTGGTTATTTAATTCTTTTGTAGTTTAAACATGTTACAGTTTCAGAATTTGAAGCAGTTTGATCATTTCCATATGTATAAATCCAGAGAAGGGTAAACACAACTGCTGCTTTCAATAGCCAATGAAAGAAATCCAAGCTGCTGCAATCTCACTTTGCTTTTTCACTCCTCCCCTCCCCTAACAATGAGCATGGTTAACCCAGTCACTGACACGAGCAGCAGGAATCCCTTGAAGGAGGAAAAGGTTCGTTCTATGGTGCATATGCCCGCTGAACCTTAGGTGCAAAATCAAACAAAGTAATAAACTCATATTTGTATAGGTGGTTAGACCTAATGCACAGTGTTTGCTGACCTTGAAACAGAAATACGCTGGCATGTTGCTGGAGCAGCTCAATGGCATGCAAGGAGTGTAGAGCAGTTTGTATCCAATGTAAAACATGCAGGAGTCCTTCCTTGGACCACACAAGTCACCTGCTGGGTGAAGTTTGATGCAGGACCTGAACTGCTCAGATTTGAGGTGACAGAGCTGTCACGTGTGTCAGAGCAGCAGCAGACTTTGGAGGTTTGGTTTCCAGCATCACCACTTGCCCAGATGAGACGACTCAGAGCTGAAGTTATTTATTTCTGTGGATGCTACAGTCTATTATTCAGGAAGAGCATAGTACTAGGGGAAGGGCCCTGGCGCCAACCTTTTAGAACCAAATCAATAGTCTGCATCAATATTTTGCCTGTAGTTCTTGGCTCTTCATATCACATATGTAAAAGCATGAGCCTTCAATTGTTTAAGAGGCCTTCAACTTTGAAAATCAGACTAAAGTGCTTTATAATACATAGATTTTGAGATTTACAGAAATAGTAATAAATATTTTCAGAATTCGTGTTAGCCCAACTCATTATTTAGAAGAGGTAAGTCATGACTTGCATTCTTTCTTTTGGCAACCAACAAAGCTTATTATAAAGTTTCTGTCTCAGTTATATCTCGTACTTCACTGTTACCAGCCATGATAGAATCTGTCAGCTGAACTTGAATGCCTTCAAATTTCCAATGCAAATGGCTGTTATTAATTGGGGCAGGGCAAAGGCATTCAATTGCAGCATGAATCATCCTCCCATTGGGAGGTAGAAAACAGAGCACAATCATTTTATGCTTGAGCTGTTACAAATGCAGAGTTGTGAATACTACAAGCTGCTGTCAGGGCTGGAGACGCCAGCACTAGAGTGAAGGGTCACTAGTTTTTCTGAGACCAGTCACAGCTGTATCTTACATGATTTTACTTTTGAAATTAATTTCTAATAAGATGACTTTCTACCATGTTTCAAGTTGTGTGGTTTTGATCATTTAATAAAAATAAATTAGCTGCATCCATTAAATAAGCTAGATGACATGGATAATCAGTGGACAAGATTTCATCTGTTGACTTTGGCTTCTGATTTTGTTTCACATAAGCAGCTTATTTGAAGCATTCTGAATTACCATTGTAACTGGAAAAGGAACTTCTGGATCAGGACACGTCTTTGAGAGGTGCTGTGAGGCAGAGGTGATCCTAACCCTGCCTGGTTCCCCAGGCCTTGTTCTCTGTGCCTTGACATCCTGAGCAGGGATTTGCTGCAGGTGACACTGTCCTCATGGACTCACTGCAGTGACTCATCCCTCCCATGGGCCTTTGCTTGGATGGGTTTAGCAGTATCTGAATTTAGCTGACTGCCTACATCCAGGATTAAACCTGCTTGAATTTCCCCTGCCTGCAGTGGAAGGGGCAACCCTTCCCTCTGTTATCAACCCAGAGTCCCTGTGATGCTCTGGCCTCCCTTCTGCCTGGGGTGCATGGTTCTTTCAGGGCCTCGTGGGCCTCTGAACATCCATATTGTTCTGTGAGAGTACACCAGTATCCTTACACAATTTTAAATGATATTTTATTGAAATTTCATGTCTGTGTTTTGCCACAAGGTTACAAATTACTCATTGCAGAAGCAGTCAACAAATAAGTGCAACACGTTATAAATAAGACAAGTCATATAAAAGTATTTGATGTATTTTTATGAAAAGGAATATATATTTTTGGTCCATGCTGTAGTATGGGAAGGTAAAGAAGTAAAAATTAGCAGGCAGTAAAGTGACAACACAGTATAAAGAAAACAGCTGGAAGGAATAAAGAAGCATCTTACATTTTGTGTAAGGAAAGAAATATCAGAGTACTAGTTCTGAGAAAAGAAACCATGGATGGCAGTTTTCCAATGGCTTTTGAACCTATTAGAAAGAGTACTGATAGGAATTAAACATTTGCCCTACTGAATTCGTCATTTTACCAGTAAAACATGCTCTGATGACAGTCAAGCAATACCAGGGAGGCCAGACTTCTGAATCAGTAATTCCCTTTCCTACATGCATATCCAGGATCAGTATTTATTGAGAAACTGTTCTTTACAAGTTGGCTTGTGTACAACTAGATTGTTCCACATGATTTGTAAAGAATTTGGTAACATACAGGAGTATAATTAGAATATATTTATTTATATTTATATTTATTTAGGAGACCATCTTATGAAAAGAATTAATGAAGCTTAATTTTGAAGCTATAAAGGAACAGGGTCCTTCCAGAAACCCCACTTGTACACAGAGTGCAGAAATGGATGGTGGGAACAGTCTCAAATTCCTCTAGAAAAAAACTGATATGCTGTTTTCTTCATCCTGTTCACACTCAGCTTTCCCTTTCAGTTGTTAAATACTTTGCGTGTTTACAAATGCTTTCCTCAGATCAATTACAGGGCTTTTATTCTACACTAAGGCTAAATTCTGCAGATGTCTTACCAGTAAATAAAAATTGGTGTCATAAAATCACAATTAAGAGCAAGTATCATGGGAAAGCATTTACCAGCAAGCACTGGAAACTGACCATACAAAGATGTGGTGCTGCCATCTTATAAATTCCTAATGAATCTCAGTGTATTTGACTAAAATGTCATGTTTGAGCCTATGAAGAACAGGCCTATCTCAAAATAAGCTCTTCTCTGCAACAAGAGCTTCTAACCTCACATACCTTGTGTATTTCAAAATGTATTCCAAAGGCCAAACCAGCAGATTTATAACAAAAAGATCTCTGTCTAATCTCATGTCTATGAATCCACTGGCCATGGTCTGATTTTAGCCAGCTAGAATAGAAAAGAGTTAATAAAAGATGTTACTGATAATGATAAATTGTTTAAATGTCAAAAGGATTTCCACAACCCTCTTACTAACCAGAATTCTTGACTTGTTCTTGCTCCCATCATCATGAAAATGCTGCAAACAGGCTGTCCTCAAATTATAGAAAGGTATCTATAACATTGCCTGCACCTGAATGTAAGAGACCTACCTCCACCCTTCAGTAGCTGTCCAGTTGCCCACTGTCCTGGTCAGGACTCAAAAATAAGAGTTTAGCACTGCAGGATGGCTCTCTACAGCTAGTTATAGGCATGCAGTTTGAACTGGAATAGGCTTGTCACTCATCTTGTCATCTTAGAAAACAAAACAAAACCCCAAGCAAACCAAAAGAGCACTCTTCTCCATATGGCAGGGGATGGTCTGCTCTGAGTAAGCCATCAACTACTGATGGAAGTTGTATGATTTAACAAGAAGTAATATTTGGAAACTTCTTGGCACACATGTCTTAACCATAATCTCTAGTTTCCGTGTGGAACTGCTGGTTCTGGACTCCAGTATTTTATTCCACAATATGGGTACCAAAACCATGCATCAAGTATTACAGAATTTATTCTTTAAATGTGAATATTTTCCATTAACAGTGTTGGTCCTAGTCTAGCCAAGATGATACAGAATTTAACACTTCAAGTTCTAAATGCTTTTGCTACATCATTTATAATTTACATGATATTTCAAGTATGCAGATGAATTTGTAGAGATTATGATTAAAATTTATTATTGTTTTCCATTAACAAATCATTGAAAGATAAGTAGTTGAATTGCAGAGTACTCCATAAATCTCTCTCTGGACTCCATAGATCTTATGACACATAATACAGCATTAAACCTGATGCCAGTGTCAGACTAAAAGGTTGTGCCACAGAAGGAAATCCAAAAGACCTGGATGACTGAAGCTGAGGCTTACGAAGGTCTAGGCGACAGGAATTCTGTACTTCTTGAAGAATTTCACTTTCACCTACATCCATTGCTCCAAAAGTGTTGCGCACCTATAAAAATTGAAAAGGTTTTCCCTGAAAGCCAGACTGACAAAACAGCAAAAAGCTTTATGCAGCTAGCAAATTCAATGCTATTTCAAGTTACCCAAGCCAAGCTGTATTGCAAAACCACATCTGAATGTGAGGAAATCAACATCATTATTCTGCTGTTTGCATTCCCATGAAACACTTCCCAGAATTCAGCACAGATACATTAGAGGCAAGAGTCACAGGTCTGGCTGTTCTTTGTCTTGGCTCTCTCCACATATGGAGACAACAAACTCATGGGCTTTCTTCCCTGAAGGGAGCTCACACTCTCAAGACAGAGCTTCAACATCTCTAATTTAGAAGGGAAAAAACATTACTAGATCCCACAGATTGGTTAGGTGTGATGCATTTGAGCCTCTTCATAATGTCAGTCTGCCACACAATGAAGTCAGCATTATGTAGATATTTTGGCAGGTTAACTGGAATAGTACAAATTTCCCTAATTTCTGTTCATCCAACATGCCCGAAAAAGACAAGTGGAAGAAAAGTCACTGTGAAATATCTGTTGTCTATAAGGTTTTGTGTGTAATATCTACTTACTTATCCCTGTAAATTAAAGCAGTAGAAGGCAAACAGTCTGCAAGTTTCAGCAGAGGCATTTGGAATAGTTACCACTGAGGAGGCCCTGGTCTTATCCAGTCTCCTTCCCTCGTCTCCTCCCTCATCCTTCTGGATTAACTTCTACCATTTACACTTAAAGCTCGTTGTGATTTAGCTGTTATGTTTATGGCTTGTTAGTGATGTGGCCATGGCAGAAGCCTTTTGAACAGCAGCCCAATCCCATGACAAGAATTAAATTGATTTGCAGGAGTCAACATTCCTTCCTGCCCCAGCGAGCACAGCCAGGCTGCGGTGCTGGTACATCCGCGGTTTCTCCAAACCATGAAGTGATTCCATTTAGGAGTCACTGATGTGTGCTTATCAGATTACTGCAGAGGGAAAAACTTGCAAAGAGCTTTGTTTGCTCTCTCTCATTTTCCTTTATGCTGCTGATGCTCTCTTGCCATTTTGGTTTCTTTCCCAGCATTTGGATTTACTGAATTAGGTGCTTACATTCCCTCAGATCTTTCTCATTGAACAAAAAAAGCCCTCCAAAACAAAACACATAAAATGGAAAAAAAAAACCACAACCAAATAAAAAACCCACCCAAAAATAAACAACAAAACACCAACTGTTCTTCTTTCCCTCTTGGTAAGAATCAAGATTCAGTTTGAATTTTAATCTTACATTTTCTACTTCCCTGAAGACACGGAGAAAGTTCTCCCTTAGGACTCCTTTCAGTTCAGTTTCATTCCATCCTCTTCTGAGAAGCTCCTCTATCAAAGAAGGGTATTTAGAGACATCTTCCAGTCCCTCAGGAAAGCTGTTGGCAAGAGTAACACAAGAGTATTCAGCATTCATCACTGACAAATTGGAGAGAAAGGTTTGTAATTAGCCTTTTGCACATATTGACTTTTGATGTGAGCTCCCTTTCAACCCAATTCTTCCTCTGAGAAGTCAGCTGACAAACAGAAACAGGACTGGGACACAACAAAAGGCTTTTTCTTCACATAGGACCCAATAAACAGAACACAACTGGAATGAAGATGCACTTCTATAGTGGCAAAACAACAACATGGGAGGATATTGGAACAAAAGGGGGGAAAAAACCCAGAAATATATGTATGCATTAATTCACACTTTTCATCTGCCCTTTAGAGTAAGAGGAAACATCTGCACCACAGATGAAGTTGGGGCAATCCACTCATGTAACTGAGAACAAAAGGAAACCTACAAACACAGGATGAGCTCTGGAGTTGCAGGTGATTTTGTGAACCCTGTTGTTTACAAAGTATTTTTTTTTAAAAAAATTAGAATAATAATATTGGTTTGAATTAAGCTAATTGTCTAGGCAGTGGAAAGAAACCTATTCAGAGCCCTCTAGTGAAGAAATAAAAAGAAAACCTGATCTATGCCTTGTGCTAATTCTTGTGAGAATAAAAAGAAATTTAGAAATAAAAAGATGCCAAACCTGCATTAAACAGCAGTTTTAAACTGTATTTCCATGGGACTTTGACATTGTTTTGAGATAACCAATATTTTTGTTATTTTTCTGTTCCATGAGGATCAATTTCTGCATTTGTAGCACTTCTTCATGCAGTTCTAAAAAGGAATCACTGTGCCCCTCTTTCATAGAACTCAATTTATTTCTCATTACAACATAATCTGATACCAGTTTTTTTAGTCTGCCTTCTTTTTTTCCCTTAAATGAATCAAAGCCCACATAATTCAAGGAGCAGATATCAATGTATGTGCTTTACTAACCGTTCCACTCCATCATAGTCACCGCCAATTCCTATCGATTCTGAGCCTGCAATTTTCTTTATATGGTCAAAATGATCTGAAAGAAAATATCAAGAAAACAGTATCTAAGCATCTAGCAAAAACGAAATATTACAGTTCACACATATTGGCACTAGGTAACAGCTCTCCTTAATCGTGGGTTCTTGATCAAATCCTTTTTAAAAAAGTCAAAGACGCCACATCAGGCAGCAACCTTCAAAGTATCAGCTACACTGATGAAATGCAAATGAGGAGAGAGACATGATCATCACAGCACATTCATTCCTAACAAGTGGCCCAATTATACCAAGAGAATTTTCATTATCCATTTCATACCTATGTTTCCCACTCTTAATTATAGAGGCTTAAGGTGTTTTCCAGACAGTAACAACTACTTTGGGATTAATGGTTGCTGGCTCTGTTTGTGAGCATCGTGTCCTCCAGCTATACACACATCTTGTACCAGTTGTTATTGTTTAGGAAGTATTAGCCCAAAAAGTACCTAGAGCTGGGCTAAGGTGTGGATGGAATAAATAAGCAGCGTCATTTACATGACCTTGAAAATTATGCATGCACCAAGATATTCATAGAATTCATACAGATTCCTAGAGCACACAAAAACTACAGTGTATGAGCATCAAACCTGCAAGGGTAGAAATATTAACAACTTTTCTGCCACAGGCCAATACATCTGCATTGAAAGTCACCATGATAATTCCCTTGTTCTTTTTCTGAAAGATATGAACAGACAACAGGTGATGAGTGAACACTCGTGCCCTGCAAACTTCATGGCCATCTAATGTAGGATCTTCTACACTCATCCATCAGTGAGAACAGCAACACTAAGCCAAGTTCAGATGGCAACACAAGGCTTTGCCTCCTTGTCCTTTCCCCTGGGTTCATTTTATTTCATGTAGACTGAATCAGGAGAAGTGCAGTGACTACATCAAACAAACTCAACCAGCATTTCAAAATATTTGCAAACACTTCATTTTTATAGTCAAAGGCTAAACACAACCCAAAGAAAATGTCTCAGAAGCAATTGTAAGCTGCTGATCAAGGATCTGCTTCTAAATCGAATTTGGGGATGAGGAGATGAAAAGTAAACATCATGATTTGAAAGCACATTTGCTGCAGCTCACACAAACATTGCCATTAAAACCAAAAACAAAACACCCAAGAAGCAAAACCAACAAATTCCTTCCTCCAAAAACAAACCCGAGAATCATGTCACTCACCAGTTGCTGGAGGATATCATCAGGAACATTTCTTGAGTGGTTACAAACAGAAAATGCTGACGAGTGGCTGAAAATTACTGGTGCTTTTGAGATATTGAGTGCAGCTTTTGCTGTGGAGTATGAAGTGTGAGATAAATCTATCAGCATACCCAGGCGATTCATCTCCTTTACCACTTCCTACAACAGATGTACAGACAACAGTGTCAGTATTAAGTTTCCTGAAAGGAAGCCATTTAGCCAGTATATGTAAACAGATAGATTAATTCTGCAGCTGTTAGCTAGTCATAAAGA
This sequence comes from Prinia subflava, assembly GCF_021018805.1. NCBI lineage: Eukaryota > Metazoa > Chordata > Aves > Passeriformes > Cisticolidae > Prinia > Prinia subflava. The sequence continues at coordinate 12,147,756 of NC_086259.1, forward strand.
TGCTGTGCCTGTATTGGTTTCTATGTACATATTAATTCATTAGTGATTTATTCACCTATAATTAGCCAGCATGCCACCACATGCTCAAAACTTCAAAAACTTAGTCAATCTAAAAAAAAAAAAAAGTCATTGGAAATATTATTCACATCTTACTGCTTGCACATATGAATTCATACATCTGTATTAAAACAATTTTAATTAAATCTAACACTTCTTTTACCCTAAGAAACAAGTCAGAGAATTTGGTTTGACTAAATCCTGATCAATTCCTAACTATCAAGAACTTCCAGTAATTAATTTTTAATGACAATTTGCTTTTGAGAAGATAAGGTCAGAAGTTGCATGACAGATTGCCCAGATCAACATTTGAAAGAGATCCTTACTTGGCCAAATGCAGTCAGACCAGTAACACTAGGATAAAAGTTGTGTATTCCTTTAGAGGATGATTCAGACCTTAAAAGGGGGAGTGAGGAAGAAGAAACATCATATTATTCTGAAGAACACAGTATCAGCAGCTGGAAACTCTTACACTACACACAAGAAAAATTATTACAGTATCACATAGCCAAATGTGGGGATAATGAGTTACATAATAAGCATCTTGTTCAAGCAGTGATTTTTATGTTCGTAACTGCTTTCAGGTTCACTAAGGCTGATGTTTGTGAAGGAATTTGAGACAAGCAGATTGTCAAGTGTCCAAATTATGATCACAACAAGCGCTACATAATGGATGTAGTCTCCCACTGTACACATGGCAAAGGATTTACCCCCCAAACCTATCACCTTGATTTGGTTCAAAGCCTTTCACGGGATAAGTTTGTGTCTAATCTATAGCTCCCCCAGTGCAGCTGCCACTCCTTTGCATTAGACAGTCACACAAAAATATGCACAATAGTTACCAAGGAGTGTTGCAGGAGTGTGTTAAAGTCATGTAACGAACACCCAGGTCATAGTACATCCTCAGTGTGGCCAAACTGCTGTCAATGGAGTGGCCACCTTCTATCCCAATCAAACATGCAATCCTTCTACTGTCAGAGATACCTGGAAAACACAAAGGGAGGTAATTCCAAAGTAATTCCATGGCACATAAGAAGCCAGCTCTACCCAGCAGCAATTGTAAATTGCAAGCAATAATAAAGACATTTGCATGGAATTGGAGCTTACAGAGTACATGTTTATATGGCAGATTTTCTCATGACTGCAGAGGACCAGGGCTGTGCATGGTGGTTCAGAGGAAATGTTGAAGTTACTCTTTAAAGCAGGATAATTTGTCTGGTTGCATCTCTGCATCTCTCCTGCAATCACATTTTACAAAATTCTTTTAAGAGAAGGAGCATCACCTTGGGAAGTCGTCACAAGTTCCAGCTCCTCGTAGCTGTTGCACATCCTCTTGACGACATCGATTTGCTCTAAGGTCAGGCGCACAGCGTCCTTGTTCTGAGCGCTGCAAAGAACATACACTGACCAAAACTGAAAGAGACATTGACAAGTAAACCAGATAACCTGTGTTTTCACTTGGAAACTTCTGTTTGCTCATAGTTCAGGAGCACACACCAAAATAACTTCCTGCAGTTTACAAGGGAGTTGCCACTATAGCGTTTTCCCCAAAGGAAGAGTTATGATGCAAGGCAAAATACCCACTCCAGACAAGATTAAAGCCCCCAGATACACTCAGCTACCCAACAGATCATGCAGAAAAGCAAATATAAGCTTCCTTTAATTCATGTATTACAAAACAAATGCTGCTGTTTTGACTAAGAGTACCTGAATTATAAACCCCAAGCTTTTGAAACACAGCTATCATGAGAGAGTGTCCATGGCTTTTCAGTTCTATTATTTTTTTTATTTTCCAACATAAAGAATCCAAATCAGGGCTAGTAGTACTTTTGTGGCTGGGAAGGAAGTAAATGTAGAAATGCAGCCTGAGCCTCACCACCACAGCAGTACATACCTGAGCTCCCACATAACCAGCCTGAAGTTTCACAAGGTTTGTGCGGGTCGTGTTGAGTTCTCTTAAGTTGACTCCACTGAGTCTATTTTGGTAAAGTATTCTCAGCTGCAGCACAAAGTCATTGTGGCTAGAATGGAAAACAAATAGGGCTTGTGATAGAAATAAGGTTTTCCCTTTCTAACCCAAGTGTAACCTCTTCCACTGTTTGTAGTCCCTTGGATGGTTAATTGCCAATAATCCTTGCAGCAATAGATGCCTAAAAGTCACTCTGCTTTTCTGCCTTTTCTGTTTCTCACCCCATCCCAGCGAGCAGTTTGGGGGTGTACAATGAGTGGGGAGTGGACACTCCCAGTGAAACAGCTGACCCCAGCTGGCCAAAGGCATGTTCCAGACCATATGAGTCACGCTGAGCATATGAAGTTGGAGAGAAGGAAGGCAGGGGACATTCAGAATTATGATGTTTATCTTTCCAAGGAAATGTTATGTGTGATGGAGCCCTGCTTCCTGTGGATGGCTGAACACCTTAGTCATGAGAAGTAGTGAATTAATTCCTCGTTTTTCTCTGTTTGTGCGTGGTTTTTGCGTTCCTTATTAAGTTTTGTCTCAACTCACAAGTTTTCTCATTTTTCTGATCCTCTCCCTCACCTCACCAGAGGGACAAGTGAGGAAGGGCTGTGTGGGGCTCAGTTGCCAGCTGGGGTTAAACTGTGACACGTGGCCAGAAAATCACACTGGTGTTTAGAGTAACACAATCCTACATTAAGCACCCTCTGAACCAAAATTCCTTCCCAATAAATCACTGCAACATTAGCTCAGTGTTACGTGCTCCTAACAGCCCATGTCTCTGCTACTCTACACACTTCAGCATTTCCTCCTCACTTGTCAGGACTCACAAAGAGGGTTTAGTTGAACATATTTTATATACCCATCGATCAAACGTGCATCTTGCATCAGCTCAATAGCTCTTTCTCTCACAGATTTCTCACAGGTGAATGGCACAATATCAGAAAAAAGCCTCAGCAGCCACAACAACTTTGCTGTGTTTCTCATCATTTCCATCTTCCAGTGCTAGAGCACAGAGATACCACACTGATGACAATGAAACAGCAAAAATTCCAGTCTGCAGAGGCTGGAGGCTCAACAGTGCAGACAGAGTTGAATGCCCCTCCTTCTGATAAGGCTGGTGTGAATTCTGGAGGAGGAAAGAAGAAAACAAATAAATAATAGTAAACAGAGGGAAGGTAGCATTGGAACCTCTGAAACTGCTACATTCTCCCTAAGATTTTAGGGTCTCTGGCTATTGTGCTCTTTTACATAATGATCTGTCTTTAACCCTGCTGCCACCAGCTCAGTGCTGAAGAGAACCAATTGCCCAGTCAGAGCTGGCAGGCTGAGCCTGTCTCACCCTGGACTCACACCTCCCAAAAACAGCTTCCAAAAGAGCAGCAGAAGAGAGCTTTTGCTTTATATTAACTTGCTTGTTCTCTTTCTGTGGGAAACCCCACACTGAAAGGAGCCCTGAAGCTGTTTTCTGAGACAGCTGAGAAGTGAACTGCTTCTGAATAAACTGTCTTCTTAAAACACACAGAAAATCAGATGGGGTGAAAGGAACAGTGACTGCTGGAAACACAGCCATCCTCAAAATCCTTCCTCCCAGAGCAGAACAGTCTTAGAGTAGGTTTTCTTCCATAAATATGCATCAGAAATACACGTGCATTGTGGGACTAAAAACTTTAGTGGCACAGCACATCTACAAAACCATAAAGATTAGAGGGCAATCAGAAGTTGTTTCTTTTCTGCTCTGTTGCAACCATAGAGATTTCCTTCAAATGTCAAAGCACAAATACAGACTTACCCTTTTACCACAAATGCAAACTTTGTTACCACAGGGAAATAAATCTTTGTATCTCTAATCTAGAAAATGTTAAATTTGTTTGTGGCAGCTCAGCATGCAAAATGTTAAAAAGAAAAGGTCAAAAAACTGCCCAAGCAGAAGAATTCTAAGAAGTTAGTACCACAAAGACAAATTAGTTTCTTTAGGCATGTTTTGGTTGCAAATTCCTCAAACCAAATTACAGGACAGATCTTCAGCTTGAATCTCTAGAACTCTGCCAAATCCTGACAAAAGGACTATAAAGGAAAAACTTAGGGTTTATAGCTTATTGTCTGCACTGGCATCATGTACATATAGAAGTTCATATAATGTGTCAGTTCAAAATGCTTAATTTTGCACACAATAAAACTGTTCTGGGGCTATAAAAACTCATACACTCTGTAGGTTTTGGTCCAAATATTTACCGTTTTTTCCTGAATTCAACAGCAATTTTCAGGAATCTTTTTCAGCAGGAACTGTGTGTTCTTCCAGTGGTTTGACTGCTAAAATAAATTATTTTTATCTATACATTACCAAATCTCTTTTCTGTGTATGAGTACAAAAATGCAGTTTTGTAGCCACAAGAATTTTCTATAGACTTGCTATCTCAAAGTATCTGAGAGTAAACTGAGAGTTTCATGCAAAACATTCTTTATACTTTCACAGTAAGACTCATTTACCTTTGAAACTGTTTAGGTATAAGAAAAGATTGGCAATTAAATCATCATTTAGAGATCAGTACTTGAAAACTGAAGAAGTATTGTAAGCACTACACAAAATTAACAACACGGCATATTAGCATCCCTATTTAAACAACATTTAAAATACAAAACCCACTCAGCTTTTTCCCATGCTGACTGAGCAGAGCTGAGAAGTGGAAGCTGAAATAGGATTTGTAGCTGTTCTTTTGTTTATCTAGGGGCTCCTTGGAGCAGTTACCTTTTCAGATAATGCAGCCGGGTCGAAATCCACATTCCGCTGTGCTGGACACAACAGCTAAAGCTTGGCACTGGCTCTGCCTGGCATCACAGCAGCCACCAAGGAACCTCCTCTGTGTCTTTAGCTGGTGTCACAGGCTGCACACACAACAGGCATTTGGAAATCGCCACTCTCCGAGATGCGAGAGCGGAGCTTTCAGCTCAGCTACACCCACGTGGGAGCCCCGCAAGGCTTTTGCTGTGCCTCCTTAAAAACCCAGCATTTCCCCCCCTCGTGGCAGCCTGGCTGTGCAGTCACTGTGCCTCTGCTCACTAGCAGAGGATGTGTTAAAATCACTGTTTGTATGTTCAGAAATAGGTGCCTCTCACCACGGAATAATGCAGGTTGGAAGGGCTTTTTGGTGGGATGTCATCTAGTCCAGCCACTCGATCCCAGGTAATTCCAAAGTTAGATTAGGTTGCTCAGGACCTCACCCAGTGGAACTTTTGATATCTTCAATGAAAAAATCATACAGCCTTTCCAGGCCCTTGTTCCAGTGCTTGCTTATTGACACTGACTGCACTTAAGCCATTCAATACTTACCTCTTATTACTGCACCTCCTGTATTTATCCAGGACTTACAGTGCCATTGTATTGTATTTGTAGAGGTCAAAATAGTCACAAGCTACTGGTGACCTTTCCAAAAATAATTGTGTCTCTGAACTTACTGTGGCTTTTCACTCCCTTTCAAACATGAAAGTTTGAAAACAAAGAAATATATGCAAAACCCTGATGCTAGACTTTCACAAGAGGTAAGGTTTGCTTATCAGAATTTTTATTTCATTTCTTATTTTTTACTGGAAACCAAAAGGGCATCATGCTTTTGTTTATGATTCCATTGCGGAGAAATTACCAAGCCTCATGATCAAATCTCCCACAGACCAGTTGTGCAAGTCACGTCTTAAGTGGAACACACATTCATCACCAATCCTCTATTCCCACTAACTGGGAAACTTAAACAGAAACCCCCACGTTCCTGGGAACTCTGCTGCCCATCACTGATTTGGTGAACTCCACTTATAAACATTTATTATGCACTTCTCTGGACTAGAGAACCCTAAACAATACAAATGAAATAACAAAAAAAGGACAAATGTTTGCTCTTTCTAATCTGAAGTTTGATCCAGGCTAGAGCCTGAAAGTCATATTTTCCTATGACTGGAAAATATCTTTCATATTGAAATTAGAGCAACAGTTATCAGGTTCAGATTCCTTTTCCATTCATGGTCTAGTTCTAGACCATATTTCATTGCTAATTTTAAACTTTTAAGATTCTCATCTCTATGGAGAGTAATTAAATATCACATATCTTGCAGTTTATTTTTCCTATTTTCTGAATTTTCTCTCCTTGCAAAGTCAAGTTAAATCTCTGATCTGATTTCTACCTAAAACTGTTTTCACATGCTTGAAGAAAATCTAAGCTCACGAACTCCTTGCTCAATAACAGCTTTTGCTGAGCCACTAAGCACCTTCTTGAGCCTTTAACAGCTCACCTCTTTGCAGATTCAGAACATAACTGATTTTTAAAGCTGCTAAATGCCGGATGCTTCCTTTGGCTCATAATGAGGTTCCTTCTATAATTTTATTCCAATAGCCCTGGATTAGTGTTAGCAGCTGTCTGTGTATTATAATTCTTACAGTGTGGTGTTTGTGATGTACATCTTTCCTGCAGAGTTCATCTGGCAGGACTGGTCTCCTAATAAGTATCCCAAGAGCCACCTTTGTTGGCCAGAATGTTGTTACACAGCTGTCTCTCCCTGATAATAGCTGTCCATGTTGTATTCACCTTTGGAGCAAGCTGAGAAGCTATAAAATAACTGCAGCACTCACACTCAAATCAGTGGCAGGAGGCAGAGGGATAACATGATGTGTTGGAACTGCTTTTCCCACTAGGAAGGCTTGTTCCAGCCCAGAGCATCTTCATTAATTTCAGTACTTACACATCCAAACCACTGGTAGTTTTTACTATCAGCACGGATTGAACTGTAGATGACTACAGCTGGGAAACAGGACTTTGTAAATGCAGATGCCTATTGCAGCAGTCACTTTTAACTGTAATTTTCTTCTCTTCTACCAGCTCCTGGCACCATCTACACTACACAATAGCATTTCAGCATTTGAGATAGATGTAGTTCTGTGTGTGAACCAGCTTTAAAACCCCATTGCAATTGCTTAGGGACGAGCCACATTAACATAACATTGTAAGTCCTGCCTATCAAGTATTCAAACTTGCTGTCTTACTTCTATGTGAAGATTGCAATCTCCAGGGCAGTCAATTTGGCATTTCTTGAGTGCAGGTGTCAAGTGGTTTAATTAGAAACTGTTACAACATGTTAGGAAGAGGAAATTCTGTGTACCAGGATTTCAATTTGCATAAAAATAGCAATACAGGCAATCTTAACTATTGCAAATTGAGCTCCATCTGTTTATTCTACTATCTCAGCCTTAGTTTCACTCCCTAAAATGAAGTGAATTCACACTTGAAGGGGGTGGTGATGGGAGGTCCTTTGGTAAGTTTAATCTGTTTAAATCATGATTTAAAGCATGGTTGCAATATATTTCTGAGGTGAGACCTTATGAGAAATGTTAATCTTGGGAGATCACAGAGGTTAAAAACCAAGTAATAAAAACCTTCTTTTTGCCATGGTGCCTGAAGCTGCCCCAGTTTCATGACTGATTTGAGCAGCGCCCTGGAGGCAGTTCAGAGGATGCACCCTCAGCACGTGAACACACAGAACCACATCAACTGACACCAGTTACCAAGCACAAAAGAAACAGGAAGGACCAAGATAAGTTTTTCTCTTCACAGAGAAAATACTTCATGAAGCACATCAAGATATCACCAAAGCCCCTTAGAAGGAAGCTAGAGTTGAATATTGCCTATAGATGGAAGCAAATAGTCCATAATGAATGCAGATACCTTTCAGGATGAACACAAATTAATACTATTCTGACACCCATCAATGTGTCTTGTCAACAAGTTTTTCTAAAAATATCAAAGTTGCTGTGGACTCTCCTGGCTCAATACTCTGACAGAATTAATTTCTTACTTTCTTGGAAACAAAGATGGAGAAAGCAGCAGTGGAAAAAATAGGTGCAATAAGCTTATCTGGTAATTTATATTATGTTTATTTTAAAATAGCGTTAATATTTACAATTGATAATGCCCAAACAGCAAAGCAAACCAAGCAAGGCCTCTGTTTGTTTAGCTATACATTTGTTCTCTAAAGGTATCAGGTATCCACTTTAACTCTTTTGATTCGAGCAAGGTGAAAGTTCTTGCCACGAGGTGGCAGAAGCTTCCCCATTAAAATAGTACATAGCCTATGATCTGATGACAGATTGCTAATTGGCAGGACTGGAGATGATTTCTGAGAGCCAGGATGCAAACCAGCTTGCTTCAGACAGGTGGGCTCTTTTATTTGGAGGTTGTTCCCCCACCCAAGGAAATGAAAAGAAAAATCTTTTTTGAAGGGCAGTTGAAGAGGTCACAAAAGCCTCAAGGACAACAAAAGTTGTTGCCTACTCAGTTTGAGAATTTTATCTGAAAAGGCTTCCAGAAACACTGAAAAAAAAAGAAAAGGAAAAAAATACTTTCCTGTTTAAAAGCAGAATTTTCAAAGCTCAGTTTCTGACACTTCCCACTCCAATTTTTCAGGAAAAGCAAAGCCATTCATACCTATTTAAAGCAGGTGCTGCCCTTGTGGCATTGGGCACCCACAGCCAGGCAGGGCAGCAAGCTCCACTGAATGCCATGTTTCCTATTTAGCACAGGTTTCTGAGAAGAGCCAATCACTTTGGTATCAATGAGAAAATCCCATTTAGAGCAAGTTTAATTAGCTTCATTTTTGCTACCTAAAAACGGGTTGGGTTTTTTTCTTTCTTTCTTTCTTTTTTTTTTTTTTTTTTTTTTTTTTTTTTTTTTTTTTCTTTCTTTTTTTTTCTTTTTCTTAGTGTTTCAAAGACTTTACTTTGAGTTTTGGAGGGATGCCTAAAAATTGTCATCCTTGCCTGATCTGCAGATGGTGTCCAGGTAATCCCTGACCAAAGATTCTTATTAATTTCTTATTCATTCCTATGCTTATGAGCAGAAGCTTTCAACCACTTTTAACTTTAAGCTTGCCAGCACACACTAGGATATTAGAAGAGTGTGGGTTCTTATACCAGCTTTCTAAATAATCAGTTGTGTGCCAGTCTCTTCATTAGCAATTCTGAAAGGCTTAAGCAAAGACTTCTCCTTTTTGTGCATCTGCAAACAGCAGTGCTGGGCACACATACAGGTAGTGTTTATTTTCCTACCTCAGAAGCATCATAAAGTTAAATGGAGCATGGAAATAAATTGACTGGTTGTGTCTCTTGCTCAGACCACATTGAACAAACTGGAAACTAAGTAAAGTTGCTCATTCAGTCTGTCAGAGACTTTCAGAAAAATCTAGAATTCACTGCAATCGTTTTCAGTTAGCTGCCTCAGAATCTGACATGAACAATCAGATGGTCTTGAACATTCAGAGCTGTGTGCAAATAAGAGATCCTAAGTATATATATATTTATATATATACAGACACATATAGAGAGAGATTTTTTTTTTTTACACAAGTGTTAAGAAACTTCCAAGTACTTTTGCCTTGGGATGTCTTTGTTAGACCAGAAAATTTTTCAACCTAGGATCCATTATTTCTGAGGTGTTTTTCACAACATATTGTGATGCTTAAGAAGAGGTCTCTTTAACTGAGGAATTTGGCAGTGATTTCAATGAGGCAGTAGATAGAAATTTGTTGTGGTTCTATTGGAAAGAGAGCTCCCTTGCAGCAATGAGAGCAAATCACCATGGAAACTTTTTGCTAAGATGGTATGAAAGCACAGCATGTACACTTACATCTCCCCTTTTGTTACAGGCAGCATTTTGGGATACAGTCTGGAGTGACTGAGTAAAAGGGTTGTTTGCACAGGAAGGCTCCAGGACTTTCCCAGAGCTGTTGCAGGATTTTGTTGTGCTGCAGAGCTGGCCAGCTGTCACACATCCTGTTACACACAGAAAAGCATCAGGAGATGAGTGGACAAGTGATCTGACCCAAAGAGTTTGGTAAAGTCAAATTGATACATGCACAGGAAAAACAGATTTGTGAACTAGCCTTAAATCAGTTTATCACCATGGGAAGCTAACTAAATGTTCTCATGTTCTCACAGAACGGTCTGGTTTCCAAACCAGCACGGACCAGGCTCACACACTGCACTGAAGCTGTGGTATTCCCTTACCTTGCTCACATAAACCCCAGGCTAGTACTGAGCAGGGAGCAGCCCCTCTCCAGGGTGACATTGTGCTCCTGGCTTCCACAGCACGAGTGAGTCTCAGACTCTGCACTGGGATCTGATCGTCCTTTGTATAAAGGCACATCTGTATTCACAAATATATCACATTAGGACCCAGATGAAGACATCGTGTTCTTCTGTGCTAAGGCCAAACTGTGAGAGATCACTTTGTCTCCTCTGACTTCACAGAGAAGCACAAAAACCACAGGAGCACACAGGAAGAGGTACATTGTCTTGAATCTATTCACATAAACCAGAATATGTTCCTTATTCCCTACAGAATACTAAACAAGTATCAACAAGCACTCTGTTTTGAGGTTTATTATGATTTTCACAGATTCCTGTCCTAGTTTTATATGTATCTGCCAACACTGTATGCCAACCAGTCTTCTCTTTTTGTAACTTTATTCCAACATAATTTCTGTTAGAACCAAAATCATGATTTTTTACTCAATCCGTTGGTCATAAATGAATAACAAACTTGGTTAAACAATTTTACCTGCCTTATCAAAAACTACACTGCGGAAAAAAGTTTGGCAACAGTGTGGATATAAAGCTTTTGGCTGTTTAAATGAAGTTGTTCTATTTTTAATTTAAATTCTAGGTAAGGCAAAAGGAATTTGTAGGGTATTTGTAGCCAGTTACCTGTCCAGTAAGGACGACACAGGGAAGTCATGTGAGGACTTAATGGCCAGAGTGAGATACATAAGTTCAATTCTGATCCTTCACTGAAGAGACTCAAAGGTTACAGGTCACAAAAGGTGCAGGGATTTTCATATTCTTGCCCTGGGAGTTTTGTGCTTGCTGCAGCACTTCTGCACAGCTCCTCCATGAGCCCTGCTACCCCGTGCAGCTCGGCTTGGCGCCTGGTGGACAGGTAACTCCCAGGGGATGGAGGTTTCAGTTCCCTCAGGAGCTGTTTAGATGCAGCTCAGGAAAAGGATTATGTGGAGTCGGAAAGGAATTGAATCTGGGCTCTCATTTTTGGGGACAAATAGGCAGAGCAGTCAACAGGACCTCCTGCCTCTCTTGGGGTCATACTTGAAGAGGAATGGTCACTGCACCTTCTCTTTCCACTCGGGATCATAACTGGAAAGGGTTGGTGTGAGCAAAGTGCAAAGGCTTCTGAGCTACCCCTGCTTGTTTCCCAGTTGCATCTGGGTAGTTCATTAGTCAGCCTAAAGGGCTTTTCAGCCTCAATCAGCCTTTCAAAAAGCACCAAGAGCTGCTGAACCCAAAGCCACAAACAGGCTTTTGATCCGGATGCTTGTTTGTCTTTAAATGGATCTGAATCTGAGATGTAACCCACATTCTCCAGAGAAACAGGAAAGTCTTGCTTGCTGTTATGTTTCAGTGCCCTCCTTCCACTCCAAAGTCACGAGGCTTAGAGAGCTAATGCACAGGTATCAAAAAGCTGAACCATGCCTTCAAAAGAGTAGGAGTGGTTTACAACATGTGTGATATTCAGTGCAATTAGGAGCTGAAGCACCCATTAGCAATCAGAAAATGGACAAATTGGTTTGTACCTACACAAGCTAAAAATGTTACCATTTAAATACTACTATTTAATGTTTTGGGTTTTTTTTTTCCCCACTCTTATTCTTAAGATTGACACACTTCTCCTTACTCTGGGATTGCAAATTTGCTCATAGAGGTCCAGTACTATCCTCTCTCAACAAGATACATCTGATGCCTGTTTAGTCAGGGATGAAATCCAATGCTTTTAGCCCAAATCATCTCAGACAAAAGCAACAGCATCTGGCTTCCAGTTCGTTCTTGATCTTGATCATCTGTGATGGCAGACTTCTACTTTTTTTTCCTGTCACAGAGATTGTTCAGGGTCCTTTTCCTCTGTCCTCCCACTCATGTTTAAATATTTGTTGTCTTCATCTAAGGAGCAACTGAATTTCTAAAGAACAGCAGAATTTTTACAGCTATTTCATGCAGTTCCATCTACAGGCCATTAATTGTTTCTGGTTTCCAGATGAAGCACTGTGAATTTTAAAATACCACACATAATGTGAGTGTTCCCAGCAAATCAGATATTACAGGTTCACTTGTTATTTATGCTCCTGTACATATTCAAGTGACTTGACCTTCTCCTGCTAGTTGGGCTAATGAACAGGTCTTGTGGCAAGTACTTTATCTTGGCATGGTCAGTTCCCTTCTGACTGTGTTTGGATAGGGAATTCTCAGGGACAGGAGATTTCTCACAGTCAAAACCACATGATTTAAAGCAGTGGAGAAGTGGCACAACAAAAGAAACAGAAGAAGGAATCTTTATGTTTGTTAAACTTTTGGCTGCCATGGTAAACATACTTTCAGGATAAGATTTCAGCAAGGCATGTAAATTTACACTGGAAATTACTTCCTCCTGAGTAAGTTCCACCCGAAATACTTCCACACCAGCCAAGCTGCATCTGAAATCAGATTTACAGCATCTCAGTTCCCTAATGAAGGCAAGCTGAGCTTCATAGTTTTTTGATGTCTAATTCAGCAGGTGACTGCCACTTTCTTTCCAGAATAATCACCTTTCTTCCCCCTACCCCAGTTAAAACACTTCACAGAACTCGAATATTCCTTCTGTAAGAATTGAAGTAATTGTTGAATTTTAGTGGTTTTTTTACAAATCTAAACAATCCTGTGATCTGTCCCTCCTCACTGCCAAAACTGTGCTATTCCCTGCCCATGTTCTGTTTGGTGTGCCATGAGATCTTTCAGATCTGCAAAACTGTGTTTGTTTGACACAAACAATTCTTAAATTCCTTCATGCATTGTCTCGAATCCCCTGCAGTGGAAACCACAGATGTTGCAGGTTTTAATACTTTGCCCAAACCCACTAAAAGGCTAAAATGCATATTCTCATGTGCTGTGATTGTTATAGGTTCTTTTAAAATAATTCTTTCTGGTATACTGTCCACTAAAAAAAAGAGGAAAAACAAAACCACAAAACCCCCAAACATCGAAAATACAAAGATAGCCATTGAAATCACTTTCAATAACCTTCTCTAAAAAGTTACACATAGTTATGTGAATAATATTACAAGAAGTAACCTTACAGTGGACACACATTATCACAAAAGGAGAAAGGCAAATATGTTTAAGTTTCATGATTTAAGGGGGGTGGGTGTGCATAAGGACGAGAGAAAACCCCAGCAGGCAGAGGTGGGTACTGAGCTGAGTGTTGGAGGGGCAGGAGGGCTGGAGAGCTGGCGAAGGCAGCCAGGGAGGGGACGTGTCAGTAGGTGGCACTCGGGCTGCAGCACAGCCCCGCAGCTGGCACAGTCCCACAGAGAGCCAGCAAACACAGAAATTCGGGACTGGGAGACCCCAGGGTGTCCTGTGCCACTGTGCCACTGTGCCACTGTGCCACTCTGCCAGGGCAAGGAGCTGCAGTGGGCTCAGGTCCAGCCACGGTGATCTGCTCATGACAGGGGAGATCATTGCTTCCATTGCAGCTTAGACATCTTTCCTCCCTGGCCTCACCCTGGAAGCACCCCAAAGCTGTGGGGGAAATAAGGGATTGAGCTCCCTTTTGAGCAAGGGTATGATCAGAGCAGGCTACAGAAGGCAGCACTGTCCCCTCTCAACAAGAGCTTAGGAAAAAATCACAAGTCAGGGCAAGTCTCAGTTCCGGAACTTTATTTCTAAAATTAAAGGGCTCCCCCAGTTGAACCCTCCCATTCACAAAAGCCTGTAGTGCCCACTCTGACCAAGTGCCTGGAGTTGTAACCACTGAAAATAGAGGTGGGTACTCCTGTGCATCCATAAATCACTGTGTGCAGGTACTGTTAACATTTGCCTAAACTTTTTTCCCTCCTCATTACCTGCAGAATCCCTTAAGAAATGTGAGAAAACAAATCATTAGAACTAACCTACTTAGTACCTTCTAAAACATATGTACTAATTCTATAGGTAAGCATTAAAAACACAGTAACTGAGCTATTAATCTTTAATAAAACTTCTGTTAAAAAAAAAAATCTCTGTTCCCTGGCAAAGAAGATTACAGCTGCTCACAGCTACTAAGACTGAACATGTCCTTTTCCAGTGGAGAATCTGTTTGCACTACTGGACTGAACCCCAAGTGTCTTCGATGCTGGATCAACAGGGTCCATGAATATTCAGGCACTAAGGAATTTGGGCAGATATCCCAGAAGTGGCAAGACCCATTGCTGAATCTAAAGCTCTCCCAGTTTTTGTGTTGGAAACACAACTATTCAGATGGCTTTATGCTCTAATGAGAGCATTGAAGACTATGAAACAAATAAACAAAATCAGTTCTCTGTTGATGAAAATAAAGTATTTTAGCTTTTTTCCTTCTTCTGCAGCCAGTAACAGCGCTGCCCCTCACTGAACACACTATTGCTCAGCAGCTGCTGCTCATCCATGCTTTGGATGAGAACTGCTGCTTTGCTCTTCCCCCCCATGAGTAGCAATGCATGGGGACAAAGCCAGGCAGGGGTTGTTTTCTGAAGGGCTCAGGTCACAGTCAGCATTTGTTCTCTCTGCCACAGCTCAGCGTGGAGCTGGGAAAGCAGGTACGGCTGCCACAGATCCATGGAGAGTGGGAGGGCAGCAGAAGAGGAGGGGCGTGTGGAAGCCGGGCTGCTGCTGCTCTGCCGCTGCTCCGAGCTCCAGGGCAGCCTCATCCTCCGCTCTTCTGGCACGGACCTTTTCTCTGCTGCACCAGCCCCGACTGCCAAACCTGGCTGCCCCCTCTTGGATGACACAAATTCATCAACTCCTTTTTTTGCTAGTCCCTGGAATAATCTGCACCAGAGACAGAGAGAACTTGGAAGGATCATCTGAAGAAAATTACTCCTCAAAGGAAAGACACAGCACTGGAAAAGGCAAAAGCTCACCTCTGGCCACCCCTACCAAACACAGCCGTAGCTGTCAGCAGTCAGGGCTGCAGTGACTACTCCTTGCCTGGCCCCATGGAGGAGCAGGAAAACAACTTTGTGCTTGCCCTTGGAGCCAACACCAGCAAGTGCAGCCTTGAGACCAGCCAAACAGAGGTCCCAACATGCTGGGCAGGAGCAACCAGGGGTGGCCCAGAGGTGGTGATCGTACCGGTGCTTTTTGGGCTGATTTTCCTCCTGGGAATGGTGGGAAACACGTTAGTGTTGGTTGTTCTGGGGCGCCTCCGGCCGGGGGGGCGCCCATCGCGCAGTGCCACCAACATCTTCATCCTGAACTTAAGCATTGCAGACTTCTCCTTCCTGCTCTTCTGCGTTCCCTTCCAGGCCACCATCTACTCCCTGCCAGAATGGATCTTCGGCGCCTTCTTTTGCAAGTGGGTTCACTACTTGGCCATGGCAACCATGCTGGTCAGCATCTTCACCCTGGTGGCCATGTCTGTGGACAGGTACATCGCTGTGGTGCACGCCAAGCGCTCGCCCTGCATCCGCAGCAAGCGCAACGCTGCCCTCGGCGTGGCGGGCATCTGGCTGCTGTCCCTGCTCATTGCCATCCCCGTGGCCCAGCACCAGGCACTCATGAGTGGCCACCAGCAGGCACCCAACAGCTCTTTCTGCTGGGAGCACTGGGCAAACGGGTCCACAGCCAAGCAGATGTACAAGATCACCATCCTGCTGGTGGGATACCTCCTGCCCCTGCTGCTCATCACCTGCTGCTATGCCAAGGTGGGTGCCAGGGATGGGAATAATCTTTAAATGGAGGGAAAGATCCCAGAGTCTTGGTGGCTTGTGTGTGCACACAGCCAAATAACTGATCCAACCCTTTCCATACCCTCTCCTGGTACAGAATACTTTTTTGAGGCAGGGGGAATGGAGGAAAACAGAGAATGAAATTACACCAGCTTACAAAAAGGAATACAACTACCAAGATGACATCCAGCCTGATACCCAAACCCCTTAAAGATTCTTGCTGTTTTTCATAGTTTTCATTTTGTTCTTTCTGAATAACAGATGTTTGCTACTGGCAAGAGGAAAAACCTTTGGAGGGATAAACATTTGCAGGTCATTGCTGTGCTGTAATCAGGTTTCAAAAGCATTAATTGAGAATTACCTAGAGTTTTCTAGCACTCCTTATGACTCCCTCTGGAGGGTGACCCACTCCTACCACTGCATTTGTTTGTGCTGCCTTCAGGAGTGGCAGGACAGTCCCACCAGGGTACAGGACTGGCAGCCTGCCCTCTGCCCATGTGTATCATCATACTAGGGAATAAATGAAGACAGTCTGAGGCTCAATATAAAATTCAAAGTCCATCTGAAAACTCCTGTGGACTTCAGTATAATGCCAGCTGAGCTCTTAATATATGCTGAACTACTGAAAGCTTAGCAGGTTTAATGCTCTTTCCAAACCTTGTCTCTTGAAAGTGGAGAGCTTAGAATTAAAAGTCTGAAAGCATCAAATTCATCTTTGAAGTCATATTAAAACAATTATTTTAAAATTATGCTTCTTGTATGAAGAGTTCAAGTATTAATATACAAATTTCAATTTCCCATTCAACATATTGCTCCTTTTTTCCCCCTAAGGTTTTATACCATCTCCATACGAAAGTAAAGAACATTTCCAAGAAGTCAGAGAGATCAAAGAAGAAGGTAAATATCTTTGGTTTAATCTGTACATTGACTATAATACAATAGATATACCAGGTTTGTAAAGTGCTCAGCCTGGTCTGTGCTGATTCCAGTTAATTTAGAGCCGTTACAGTTTCTGCCAGTCCTCTTTGCCTATGAATCCTAACCAGATTTAATTGTAGATTATATGTAGTTTCTACTGGTTCATTACATTCTCTAGCATACACTCAGTTTTGTTTGCAATATACTTATGAGGACCAATTCATAACTGGTCTGCACCTACACTGTCTGTAAGGATAGAACTCAACTGGTATTTGTAATATTATCTCATAACACAGTAACTGTAGAAGTTATAATACACCACAAACAATGTTTACTACACGAGTGTTACTTCCCCTTTCCCCTCAGAGTGCTTTTGAACATGTTTTCTGTGTTCATCTAACTTCAAGTAGGTTCTGATAAACATTTTAACCACCTTTTCTAAGGCAACACCTTATGCAGCAATGAGCTGCTGTGTAGTGCCTGCTGCAGGAACAGCACCAGACCCAGATGGAACAGACTGTGTTGAAGAGCAGCATGTCTTATTTTGCCTGCTGACTTTTTGATGAATACTGATGCTGCTGCAGATAAACTGTGAACTAAAATGTCAAAATCAAGAGTCTAATTTCTGGATCAATAGTGCAGACTACAAAGAGCAAGCAGGGTCACAGTTTTGTGTGTTTAACAGCTATCATGAGAAAAGGCAACCAAGATCTGTTGACAATTTTAATAATGTAACATGCAGCAAATAAAGTGCTAAGAAGCACTGTCATTCCACATAGAATCATTTCACAAGTTTGAAAAGTTGCTTTAGGTCTCAAAATAACCTACAAATCCCTAAACTGGTTGGTTTAAATTTCTCTCCAGAATTTCCTTACCTACATATGAATGGCACACTGCCTATTTTGTTGCTAATTTTTAAGAGAATGCTAACAACAGTTGAAAATTACTACTGGATTTTCTGGAAAGAAGTTAAGAATTTCATTTATGACACTTTTTTCAATGTATCCACTTGTGTTGTTTTCAGATTTGTTCTGTGGAGTTGGATGAAAAAATAGCTTTACAGTTTCTTCAACCCTTAGTTTTATTAGATATTGCCAAGAAGATCAACTTTAAAAAACACCTTTGATTTTACCTGTTAAAACAAGCTAGTGGTACAGCACTTCTTCCTCCCTCTCTCTCCTTAAGTATTTCCCTGGCCATAATAATGAAACACTCAATAGCAATTCTTGTTCCATGTGGCACCGTTAAGCCTAGTTAAATAGATGATCCTTCAGATAAAAGAAAAAGCAAATACATTCCTCTACACACACACATCATCCTTCACAATAAATCTCCTTCCAGCACTGTCTGTGTAGAAATTGTCCATCTAGCCTCCCTGCATGCCAAGCATCTTCTTTACTGTACTTACTTCAAGTATTTTTTGTTGCAAACACTACTCAGGACTTCTTAGGGAGACTTCCTTGGGTTGGTTGCAGACACATTCAGTTCCTGCATATGCTTTCAAAGCATGCTTGAAACACAAGAGTGGGAGTCAGTATTTTAAAGTACATAGTCTTAAGAACACTTCACACTAGAGCCTGATGGAAAACTCATGGATGCCTGTCAGTTCTGTTAATCTAGCTTCCTTCATAAGTACTTAGTCCATTTGTGAAAGTAGTTGTGTTTGGGTTTAATAAAATTCATCAGGGATTAAGTGAACAGCTTTTGCTTATTTAACTGAAAGATGTTTGACAAATGAATCTTGATCCACATTTGGAAGATTAATTTAGTATATACAGAACAGTGAGGTTGTTCTGAAATATGTCTGACTTCAGTGGCTAAACCCTGATTGCCTTGAGCTGTGACAGAAAGTGTAGCACAACAGCCAAGTCTTCCCACATGAGGTGATAAAACTGTCTGAGTCACATCTGTTAATTCACAGTATGTCTTCACCAAACTGATATGGAAAACAAGGTGTCATGTTCATAAAAAAGAGGATAGTCTGAAATTATGACCATGCAGTTCCTGCTTCATTCCTATAATTTCAAGAAAACAGGGCATTTGAGCTACTATCCTCCTTCTACTCCCAAGAGAATGGGGCTTGGGTTTGCTCTTTTTAGGGTTTTCTTTTAGGCTTGGTTTGGTTTTTTTCTGTTTGGTTTGTGGGTTTGGTGGTGTTCTGTTTTTAAACAGGTAAATAGCAAATTTTGCAAACAGCTTTCTGTTCAAATCTCCCAATGCTTATCTGGGCTCCATATGTGAGTAAAGGTCTCAAAAGAATCAAATTGCAGACTCAGAGTCCTTGTTGAACAAGATTTTCCAGTGAAACTGTTGCCAACATTACCACTGCAAACAGTTTGCTCTGTCACTCAGCATTTCAGAAGCTGTAAGAACTCTCCTTGAGATTGAACACTTCAAGATAAAACATAGTTAAGAAAGAAAGCAAATGCCATAGAACTCTGGAAATGGTCTTGCCATAAGCAGCATTCTACATGTTGACTGGAAACACATTGCCATTATTCTCCATTAAAGGCTGCTTCTGAAAAAATAGTATTACCAGGTAAGGTTTTTTAAATGTCAAGGCCGATTTCTGGATCTTTAGCTTTCATTGACCTTGCTGGAGGTGTAACACCAGTCCCTCCACCCCCAGCTCATATAACCCTGAAACAGGCAGAAGAGACATCATCCTTACTCACATAGTTTGAGCCATAGAACACAGAAATGTAGTAAGAAGCGTTACTGGGACAAATCCAAATTAAAGCCACCTGAAAGATCAAAAGGAGCTGGTATTTTATCTGCTATTAGTACATCCTGGAAATCTGGAAACAGCATGTGCACCTCAATAAGACAAACATTTACAGAACAAGTGGGACACTGCTGGACCCAGAGCTAAACGGATTTCTAAAGAGATGATGATGGCACAGCCAAATGAAAAGTCCCAGTGTTGTGCAAGTACATGCATGACTTTCCTAGCTGCATTGCTGTAGCAAAGAAAGTAAAATAATCCTGGATTTAACTGACTCCAAGTATGTGAAGCATATTACTGGAGCCCAGTACTGTAGCTCAACCTCCCCATTTAAAGATCATGCTGTATCAGTAATTTGTATCTATGCCTTTAAAATGAAAAAAAAAAACAAAAAAAAAACCCCAAAAAACCAAAAAAACAAAAACAAAAAAACCCCAGAAAAAACAACCTTTTATTTTTAAATAAATAAAACCCATGGAAACAGGAAACAAAGCATAATGAACCACAGTACTAAGAATTCATTTTTCCAAGAAGTCTCTTGCTTGATTCTCTACCCCTTTCTGCCTTTTTGTGACACAGCATAGTTGCCAGTGCCTGCTACCTCCAGCTGTGCTCCCTTCCCTCCCTGGTGTGTGCTGCCTGCTCCAGCAGAGCACCAGTAGGCAAACGTGTGATAGCTCTGGCTGTTGTCACAGTATGGAAACAAAACCCAGTGAAAAGTTTAATCAGTGGGAGGGGTTTGGCTATCCACACTGTTAAGAGGAACTCTGCCACATACACCTACAGAGTCGCATTGCCACTCCATTTCCTCTCAACGGGGTCTGGTCAAAAAGTTCCCACTGCTATATGAAGCATCTTCTCTCTATGAAAGTCTGCAACACCAGGCTTCACTTCAGCAGGGTCTGAAGACCCAGCTGTTGTCTCTGAGACCACAGTGCCACAAGACAGCTGGGGTTTCAGCATGGATTTTATTCTCTGCACGATGCTTGCAAAGTCCCTTTTCCCTTCCCTTACTGGTGATCTTTCTGCTGCCTGGCATTGTCCCATTTGCCACAGCATTGTACTCAAAGTCTGTTATTTGAAGATACGTAGGTGCTAAAAGGGCAGCTTAAGAGGGCCCTGGTTTTTAGGATAAACAACTCATGGGCAATGATTAGACCCACTATGGTAAAGTCAGTCACAACCAGATTTTGTTAGTATGGGTCCAGTTTATGAATGGTCCAGAGAGCTCTGGCAGCTGTCACCCTCTCCAAGTCAATGTTCAAATACCTGCTGAAAAGAACAAGTCTGTCTTTAGCAGAATCCTACAAATGACATACAGGCACATATCACAAAAAAGGAAAGAAAAAGACCCAAAAGGTTTTGTTTTAAGTCACAGGATGGTTATGTTCAAACTCCAGTAACCTTTTCAATTTATGCACACATGAAACTTTGCAAAAAATTCCCTTGCACAGAGTTTGCTGCATCCTGACTTCCCATTCCATTATTAAAAGAATTTGACCCTTAATTCAGATTACCACTTTGAAATTTTTATAGAACTTTGCCATCTACGTGTCAAATGTTGGACGTGCTCAATTTAGAGTGCTTTTCCATTTATATGTATCATTTATGCATTAGAGCAAGGAAGATGTTTAGAACTTTTTGCATGCCTAGGCTGAAATTCTGCATGATGAGCTAAGTCTATGCCTGCAGAAGAGATACATGACTGGCTGTTTCCCCATTTAATGCCATACTAGCTGTACAAGCCTGCCACCCTTGAAAATCAGATGGTGTGATGCTGCAGGATTCTCCTTTGAAGTTTGGATAATCATTTTTTGAGGCCAGCCAGCAAGACCACATGCTGAGAAATTCTGTGCACCCCTCTTTGACAATTAAGTATATTTCTTAATAGACTCTGTTACCTCTTTTCTGAACTATGCAGAGTGCAGCAAGTCTGTAATTTGGTTCCAAAGAAAGTTAACTGTCTGACAGTGCTGCAAAATGTTTCATAAGAGCCCAGCCCCAGGAACTCTGCTTGTACATCTGCCTTAAATAAGATGATTTAATGATAGAAATCAATGCAAACTAAGGTCTAGCATGGCCCTGTGGTGTGTCACTGGCCTCTGGAGCACACCAGGGTTCCTCAGTGTTTACTCAGTTCTGTCTTGTGCATCTTTAAAGAACAAATAACAAGCCTTGCAAACTGAACAATCTGAAATGCTTTTTCAAGTTCAAGAATGTGTCTGGGGATGTGAATTTCACAGCTATTCTGCAAGCTCCCTTGAAAGGATAGTAGGAGTTGTGGGACCTTGATGCCAAATGCTTCAATTAACAGACCAAATTAGCCACTTAAAGATAACAAATTAGTAGTATGCTTTTCTCTTGGTTATCTGCAATAAAAAGGTGAGCCGTGCTTACCTGGTGGGTAAGCAAACCAGCTGGTCATTGCTTCCAGAGCTGAGGAAACACAAAGACACATGGAGTTTATTTGGGACAACCCCAAGGTGTTGCACTTTGAAGGTCACACAGGAGCCTGAGGTAAAACCTGAACTTAGACGGGTATTCCTGAACATCTTGGCCAAGAGAGGCAGATAAGAGTGCACTGTAACTGCTTTCCTGTACCTAAGGTAATTATTTGGCTATTGTTCATGCAAATTGAAGGTTTTCATGTAGACTTAAGTGATGTTCAAGGCCTTGGCATTTGAACAACAGTAAATACAGCAAAGGAACATGGAAGATCCTGGGATCCATTGAGCAAGAGAATAGAATTCAGAAGTGAAATCCTGCATGTTAATTGGTTAACAGGAGCCCAAGGCAGCAGGAATTATGAGCATCATTACCAATTAGGGGATAATAGAAACATCACAATGCTCATAAAGCATTTGTGAATAGAAAGTAAATAAGTTTCAAGGGCACCAACAGAGGAAATTAGTGGATAATCCCAGAATGAGAGATGTGCAGATGGGCAGTTGGAACAGTGCAAGCAAATTGCTGGGAAATGAAGAGTCCCTCTTAGCACATAAACCAAGTAATCAAAATGAACTGATAACATCTGAAAATACATTTACTTCAGTCCTTTCTCTTCTTCACGACATCCAGCTGCCATTCCTGTCTCCAAGAAAGAAGACAGAACAATGAAAAAGAATACTTTCAGTGTGGTTTTCAGATCACTGAAGAGTAGAATTAGACTCAAGTGTAATTAAAAAAACCAAAAAACCAAAAACCAAAGGGCAATGAGAAGTGCTTCAATAGTAATTAAAAGATGTGTGTGATCTGAAGCAGAGACAGCTGCTATCCAACATTTAAGTTACTTAAAAGTAGGTATGCCATTTTCAGAACATTTTGCATTTATCACTAAGTTATGGGCATGTTTCTGGAGATCAGATTGTGCTTGGGACCTTTCTGTTAGAAACAAAAAGGAAAAGAATGTTTGTAAATCCATCAGGGGCAGTCAGATTTGCCAACAAAGCAAACAAGAACATGGCACCAGGAGTGAAGAAACTGGCAGTTTTCACTTTGTGTGTTGGCTCACAGATGGGCTCTGAGCAAAGGCATGTTCTCAGTTGGGTATACCTGAATCTAAAGGCACAAAAATTCTCTTCGTCAGAGGTTGGTAGGTTCCTCCAGCAGTGCAGTGATATATTGCACAGCCACATGTCTTTCCTGGGCACTGGCACAGGGTACCTGCAGTATCTAAAAACAAATGCTTGAGGCACCAGGGGTCACTACATTTTTTCCAAGTCTTCACTACAGTAAATTACAACTTATAGTGATGTCTGTAACTCTGTAGTTTACCATAATGAAGTCTGGGGCAGTAAAAATGCGCATCAACTGCCTCTAAAACTTTAAGGAAGAAAATATGCAAGTTAGAAATGAGCATAATAGGAGAAAAGATTTATCAGTAAATCACATAATCAGATATCAGACATCTTAGTGAAAAGAGTCAATTGCTGATAAGATGGTGTGGAAGAACAGGCATAGGCTCCTTTATGCTTCTTTATGCTTTTTCATTTAGAATTATGGAAGAAAAAAGGAGGAAAATAATCTCACCATATTCAGGAAACAGCAGTTGTCTCACTAATGAAGCCCAGTCTGTCTGCAAGCCAGTACTGTTTAATAAAAAAACTAATTAAATGTTCTTTCCCATTTCTGTGTGGCTGAGGTGCACAGTAGAAATGGATGGTCTGATCAGCTCTGAAAAATGATGTGCAGCTAGGCTCCCTCCAACTGGGACTAAATTAGGAAAGTGAAAAGCCCTCTACCCCTCTAGACTGTTCTGTCCACTCTATATTTTAATCTTGGGAATGTTTATTAATCTAATATTCAGGTATTTCTTCCTAAAATATGTAAATCCATGGAATACTTGAAGCATTTGACTCTTTACAGGGCAATCTTAATTTTGCCCTTGACAAAATGCCCGATTCATTAGAAGCTAATCAAGGACAGCAGCACAAAACAGAATTAAATGTTAAAGACTTCATCCTCCTCCTGAATGAGGTTTCTCCCCCAAAGTGGGGACAACTTGATCAACAGTAATGCAGTAAGTGTGCAGACTATCACAGCTCATGGAAGAAGCTCAAACAGTACAGAAATTATTTGCATCAGCTGGTCACAGTCTACAGTAACAGTTTAAGCTACAGCAAAGTTATCACATTAAAACTTAACTACTTAACTACATGTTCCCTAACTTGAAAAAACAGACACAAGTTCCATTTCCAAAACCTGTTTCTTGAGTCATGAATTATGTACATTAGTGCTCTAGTATTGTCTGTGTTTTCCACCTGCAAAATCCCAAAAAGCTGGAGCCCAGAAACAGCTCTGTGCTATTACATAACAACCTATTGTTGCTATTTCATTGCAAACCCATTGTGTAATACTCAGCCCTATGTTAAATGCACAGTTTGTTATTTCACAATAAAAGGGAGGAAAGGCTAGGTATATAAGCCTTATTCAAAAGAATATTTCAGTGCTTGCAGCCCCCTAATTTAAGCAGATGGATGCTATGAAAGGTTGCCTGGGTAACAAGCCTAAGCTACTTAACATTGCTAGAGGGTAAAGAAGTAGCACCATTATTGCTGGTGAAAGCTAATGATGGGACCTGTTTATTAATCATTTCTTTGGTACCCACCATACCCCAGTGGGTGAGCTGGGCCCCATGAGACCACCTAGGTCTCTGTCTTTCAGTCTCATCAACTTCTAATCATTCCAGTCTATTTTTAAGGACATCATCTGTTGATGTCCTTAAACCTAGCATGGTTGGTTTGAGGATGCTTGGCAGGGTAGTTTGTTCATTCTCAGAGGAGTATCTTTGTTAGCTCAGCTGTCAGACAGCATTCTGGGAGGTGAAACAAGGAAAAACCTGGAGCATGCCAGGTATACAATGAACCTACAGGTTATTGCCTCCCAAAATTAATAGAAGCATATTTGAGAGACCTATTTGACAGACTCGCTTGATCACTGTGACCATTTGCCACACGATCTTCTCTTTTCCAGACAGCGCAGACGGTGCTTCTCGTGGTTGCTGTGTTCCTGCTCTCCTGGCTGCCACACCACGTCATCACCATGTGGGCAGAGTTTGGGCACTTTCCCCTGAACAACATCTCCTTCACCTTCCGCATCATCTCTCACTGCTTGGCCTACGGGAACTCTTGCATCAACCCCATCCTCTACGCGTTCCTCTCGGAGAATTTCCGCAAGGCCTGCCGCCAAGTCTTCACCTGCAGGCTCCTCCTGCGGCCGGCCTCCGCTGAGAAACTGGCCAGGGTGCGCATGGAGAACTTCTCCACCACCCACTCCACCACCAACGTGTAAGCTGGGCTCACAGACGTGTTCCAGGAGGAAGAGGAGGAGAGAACAAGCATACAAGTGCATTCCAGGGAGCAGTGGAGTCTGCAGAAGTGTGGACTTTCCAGGTTCTGGAGTGGTGGGAGATATATTTCCCTCTCACTGTGATGATACAGGACAGGGCCTGTCCTAGGGGACCTTGCTAGACACTGGGCTATGTGCAACAGAATCATCTGAATGCCCATAAGAGGCAGCCCAAATGAAGTTCTAATTATGACCATAGGATCTAAAATAGGTTTTACACAGAAGGTAGAATATGTACAGGCAAGAAGACAGCAGTTAATGATGTCCATAGACAGATATTGAGATGTGAATGAGTGATGTGACATTCAGAGAGCAGTTTGGGTCAAACTGAAGTCTTTGGATGTCTTAGTTTCTTCAACAAATTTGACCACGTGTGAGCTGCATACACACTTAGCTCACTACCAGTGGTAGGGTCTCTAAATCTCCTTGAAAGCTTTGCTGTAGCATTTACCTATTGAGCAATTACACCTTTCACATGATGTGTCAGTGGCGTGGCTGTCTGCATTTGGTGGCTCTGTATCAGCTTATACATCCCAGGCTCTGAGTGTCTGTGTGCTCCTGTGTGTAATTACTGCTGTTAATCACTGGCTCCCACACTGTCTCTTGGTGAGCAACAATAGGAAAATGGTATTTCTCAATGTAGCTTCAAAAACCTGTGATTCTGTTTGAAAGTACTGTCTACAAAAGGTTTTGTTGGTAAATACAGTGTTCTTTTGAGTCTATCCACCCAAGGCTTTTTATTAGCCACTTTAGTATATAAATGCTTGAAATTGGTGATGAGGGTTTTTTGGGGTTTTTTGTTTGGGGTTTTTTTTAATGAACTGTTGTGATCAAGTGTTCTAACAACAAACAGGTAACGGCATTTGTAACAAGCTCAAAGTTACTTCTTGTAACTATATAAAGTGCATATTACTTCAAAAGTAAGAAGCAAATGGCTGAAAGAATTTCATTATTTCACTGTGTTGTCTAATTTAGTATTTCTGTGTGCTGCAATCCAGACTGACCTGTTCATAGACTGTAAAAATGTGAGTTACAGAAGTTAGAACTACAAATTACTTGCTGTTTGTGCACTGAATGGGTTTCCAGTCTCCAACTGGATCACTCTTTCACAATATTTCTAAAATTTGAGAGCTATTAAATAATTTTACTGCAGTTTGTCACTTCCTTTAAGAGTCCCTTAAGCATACAATACTAACAGAGCACATGTACAATAGGATAAAGCCATTGCCTGATCCTTGGGTGACTTCTCTTTAACTTTTACTCTCAATATACTAAGAGTAGATCCAGTGAAGTATTTCCTTAGGAACTAGATTTAGATCCAATGCTGTCATCTTCTCATACACCATAATGTAGATATCTATATATATATTCCAAGTGATTGCACAGCCAAAAGTGGATAGCATGGGAAAAACAGCCACTAAAAGAAAGGGTTGTGGCAAATCACTCCAACAGAAATCAGAGCTAAAATGCTTATTGGTGTGATTATTTACCATGGATACAAACTAGCAGCTAGATATGAAATAACCTCAGCCTCACTTCAACTCTGTTGGTTTGAAGCAAAATAGGACAAAGGCACCACATTCAAAAGAAATCCTACACTCAGACATGAGTCACTAGAACCTGTGAGTCAACACACTTCTTTCATTTAACAGAAGACATCTTCCAGTGTGTTGGGGTTGAGGTTTTTTGGGTTCTTTCAGTCAATTCAGAAACTGGATATTACGGTATGCATTACGGTATGCAGAAAAAATGTGCAGGAAACACTTTAGGGCTTCTTAATTTTTATTTAATATAACATGAAGGAGCAAGATCCTATTTCTCAGTGAAAGGTAACCATAAAATAACAAATTAAGGCCTTTGAAAGAGCATTATTGTGTCTTCTCATTCCCGCTGTAGTTTACAGGCACCTGGGCTAGAATTCTCTGAACGAACTGCTACATCACAAGAAAATCAAGTATCCTTTGTCCCTTAGTCTGTAACCAGTCAGGTTTTTTTCTCCTGCCACAGTAGCAATTTTTAAATTTTAATAACGAATGTTAGCTGATGGTGGTGGGCAGTAATGAAATGCAACAGAGCTGTATATATCATACAGACATACTTTCATTTGGATTTGAATTATGTCTCAAAATAAGTAAACCATATCAACCGATGATGTTGTTCTTCAATATTCTCCAAAAGCATTCTGTTACTCACTTACTAGTTTCCTTTGTGAAAGCCCCATGCTGTGATGGCTGTGCATATGAATACTGCAGCTTCCAGAACAGTGCACGAAGTTAACCTGATCACCTGGTTCTGAAACTTTATTCTTCCAATCTGCCTTACACACAGCAGCTCACTCTGCCTGAATGACCTCAAGGTAAGCTCCTACCAGGGAATGCCTGGCAACCTGAATCAGCCTCCTTTAGGGGAAGGTTTATCAATAGAGTCCATTCCTGGGAGACCCATCCTCTTCCGGGCTGCGGTCTCTATTTTCCGTACCAGGTCCACATCCCAGCGATGGGTGACAAAACTAACCACAGCCCCGGGTGCCTTGCTCCCAACGCGGCCAACTCTCCCGGCACGGTGCAGGTAGTCCTGCAGGGTGTCCGGGAAGTCATAGTTGACCACCAGCTGCACACTGCTGGTGTCCAGCCCCCGCGAGGCAAGGTCAGTGCACACAAGGACAGACACGTCACCCTTCTGGAAAGAGGCAAAGATACCAGCTCTAGCCGCTGCCGACATCTGCCCCTGCAGCCTCAGGTGCTTGATTTTGTGGTCGTCCAGGATATAGCCCAGCCAGTTGACAGTGCTGGCACTGTTGCAGAAGATGAGAACGGCCCCGCCAGATGATGGGCGCTCTTTGAGCAGCTGCAGCAGTTCGGGCAGCTTGTCCCGGCCTTTGAGGCGGACGAACTTCTGCTGGACGTGAGGCGGCAGGCGGTGCAGGCTCTGGGTGCTCAGGCTGACAAACCGGCCCACGTCCGTGAACTTGGCCAGAGTCTCGCTGAGCCCCGCGGGGAAGGTGGCTCCGACCACCACCACCTGCGTCCTCTCCTCGTGGGGACCGCTCGGCCCGGGAGCGCCGGCGGCCAGGGGCGCGTGTGCCAGGATCTCCTCCAGCAGCTCCGTGAAGGACTCGTCCATCAGCGCGTCCGCCTCGTCCAGCACCATCCAGCGCAGCCTCTGCAGGGCCAGGAAGCGCCGCCGCAGCGCCTCCCGCAGCGCTCCGGGGGTGCCCAGCAGCACGGCGGGCCCGGGCGGCGGCGCCCGCAGCTGCCCGCGCAGCCCGCCCGCGGCCCCGCCGCCCGTGAGGCCGCGCACCGCCAGCCCCGCGGGCGCGCACAGCGCCGCCGCCACCGCGCCCACCTGCGCCGCCAGCTCCCGCGACGGCAGCACCACCAGCCCGCGGGGCGCCGCCGGCCCCGCCGCCCCCGCCGGCGCCTCGGGGCGGCCCAGCAGGCGCTCCAGCAGCGGCAGCAGGTACGCCAGCGTCTTCCCGCTGCCCGTCTCGGCGGCGCACAGCGCGCTGCGGCCGCGGCGCAGCGCGGGGATGGCGAGGCGCTGCACGGCCGTGGGCCGGTCGATGGAGAGCCGCTCCAGGCCGGCCAGCAGCGCCGGCTGCAGCCCCAGCTCGGCGAAGGTCGGGCCCTGTCCCGCCTCAGCCGGCGGCGCCTGCAGGGCGGGAGCCGCCTCCTGCGAGGGCTCCAGCTGGAAGTAATCCCCGTACGCCTTGCGGTGCTTCCAGCCCGCCGACACCAGCGGCGGCTGCTCCCAGCGCCCCACGGTCTGCCAGCGGGGCTGGCTCAGCTCCGGCCGCCGGCTCCGCAGCAGCAGCTTCCCGGGACGCGGCGCCGCCGCCTCGCCCTGCTGGCGCCGCCGGCGCTGCGCGCCCCGCTGCAGGCGCTGCCGCAGGGCCCAGGGGACGCGCACCACGGCCCCGGGGGGCTGCGGGCTCCCCGCCGCCGCCGCCGCCCCGCTGCCCGCCGGCCGCCGCGGCAGCAGCAGCGGGAGGGCGAGCGCCGGCCCGGCCCGGCCCAGCGCCATCGCGGCCGCACATGGGGCGGCGGCGCTGCCCGATGACGCCTGAAAGAGGCGCTGGCCCCGGCTCTCCCCGCCCCGCGGAGCCGCGGCGGAGCCACGCGAGGAGGGTGAGTGTGGCGGACGGTGCCGCTCTCTTCTCTCGCCTTTTCCCGCTGCCGGCCGAGAGCCTTCTCCCGCCGCCGCCGCGGGAGCAGACGCGGCCCTGAGGTGCTGTGGCGGGGGCGGCGCGGGCCCCTCGCTCGCTCGGGAGCCCGTGAGGCGGGGAGCATCCCCCGGCTCCCTCACGCTGGGTGAGCCCGGTCCCCGCTGCCCGGCGAACCCTGTCACACCCGCGGGGCACCCACCGGCCCTTCCCGGCAAAGGAAATGACACTCCATGGCGGTCCCCCTGGGCTCTCCCTTTCAGGTGGTACAGCGACAGGAATGACGGTGAACACACCGCTGTGCTTTGGAGGAAAGAAGATCCTGGCTCCAATGGTGCGAGTGGGAACGCTGCCAATGCGGCTGCTTGCTCTGGACTATGGTGCCGATATCGTGTACTGTGAGGTATGGAGAAGGAGCAGTTTGTCTAATAACATTGCCATGAAGTAAAGTACAAATGGACTTTTTTCACTGTATGACTTGTTCTTTTTGCACACAGTTTTCCATTTAAAATGAGGAAAGAATCTCTATGTCTTGAGACGTTTCTCTGAGCCATTCTCAAGTTATGGCAAATCCATGTTTTAAGGCTGTTCAGTAACTTAAAGTAATTTAGACAAAACACCATGACAATTTCCTCAAGTTGTACTTTTATTTGTGTTCAGGGCGTAGTATTTTGTTGTTGTTGTATTTTTTTTTCAGTAGAGTCAGAACTTTGAAAGAACTTTGAAGACTGACTTCATGTCTCATCTGGTTAGTTCTGCTGTGTATCCATATATTTCAGTCATACCATTGCTCTCTTTGTTTTTTCTACGTCTTTTTTAAAGCTGGCTGAAATTGAGGTCTGGGATCCTCAGCAAAAAAACCTATGTGTACCTGTTAGAGTGGATCCAGAGGAGGCCACAGTGATGATCAGACTGCTGGAGCAGCCTACAAATACAGGCTGAGAGAGTCGAGATTGTTCTCTCTGAGGAGACCTTGTTGAGCCCTTCCAGCAGTTAAAGGGGGCTTTTAAAAGAGGGAAAGGAACATTTTACAAGGACAGGTAGTGATTGGACAAGAGGGAACCATTTTAAACTAAACAGAGGAGAGCTTTAGATTAGATATTATTTAGAAGCTCTTTAACCAGAGGGTGCTGAGGTACTGGGACAGGTTGCTCAGAGAATTTGGTCTGTCTAGATAATTATTTAATAAAATGGGCAACTGTTTAGAGCTAGCTGGCTGAAACAATTCAACTCACTGAGATTTTTCTTTCTACTTTCTACTCAGGAGCTGATTGACATAAAGATGCTGCAGTGTAAGAGGGTTGTAAATGGTAAGCATGGCATTTCTTTTGATAATTCCTGTAAGAAGTCTCTTTTCTAGTTAAGATAAAGGGTAATTATTTCTCTGAAGCTTTTTTCCTAGTGACTACAGTGATGTATCAGTACATATAATCTCACTGAATTGTGTCTAGGGCTTACAATGAGCTTTTGAAGTGCTACCTTAGACCTGTCTGCTGCTCTGTAGTTTCAGACTTCCAGTTTGGACTGCAGTAGAGACAGTTTCCAATCATGAATCTTTTTAAATGTTAGCTGCTTGTGACATGATAATATACACACCTTTTCATCCATTACAATAAGGAAGCAATGCATACAAGAACTCACCATTTATCATTCATTTATTAACTTTAAGTCCATGGGCTGGACTTGGAACAACATGATTGTCACTGCAAGTTCTTAAAAAGGTATCTTTGAAACCTGGCCCTTTTTGAGTGGCATAGAAACAGTTGTTTGCTGTGTCCCTGCTGGGAAACAGAAGTTCACTACAAATCTCCTCTCTCCTCCTGCGCCTTCCCAAAAATAGTACTGTTCATTCTGGCTGAGTCATGATTGGGCTTTGATTCTTTTCAAAGAACATCAAATTACTTTGATGGCATTTCATTTATATACAAATTACATTATATGATTTTTTAACATTTTTACATTTGTATAGAATTTTGTCTGTTTTATCTGTTTCTCATTTCATACAGAAGTGCTTGAAACAGTGGACTTTGTTGCACCAAATGATAGAATTGTTTTCAGAACTTGTGAAAGAGAGAGAGAACGTGTTGTCTTCCAAATGGTAAGAAACCAGATACTCTTCTAACAACTCAGTAAAACGTGGTAGTGCTGGTGACACATTGATGTCTGTCTGAACCAGCTCTCCCTGATGCAGACTGTCATTTTCTTGGTGTTTCAGGGGCAGGTAAAGTTTCAAACTAAATGTGTTGTGGAATTTCTGAGCTGTTGCTACAAATCAAGATTCTACATTGTAAGCTTTCCTTAGAGCTGTTTTCAGCAGAGGTGATTAAGATAAGCTCTCTGCTCTCCAGCAGCTTGTTTTTGTAACAGATATCTTAGATATATTTCTGAACTTATGGATGTGGAAAATAAATTGTGCTGATGTCTGACCACACGCTGAAGTTTTACACTGTCCTGTAAGCAGTCTCACTGGAAAGACTGAAAGAAATGGCATTGTTTAGTATAAACAAGAGAGGATTAATTTGTGCATTAGTATTGCACAAATGGATTAAACATTCCCTCTGCTGAAGAGAAAAAGACAGAAATTTGCTCTTAGAGACCATTCTGTGTAGGACAAGAGATGATGGGCTTGGAGGGAGGGAGAAGCATGAGTGGACTCCATTAGGTGCTGAAAAGACCTTTTACAGTGGTAATGTAGCCCTGAAATAGGTTGCTTGTAGAGTCTGTAGAATTGTTTTTAGTGGAGCTTCTTAATAACATTAAAATAGATGTCTATTGCTGAAGGACTAAGAACATTTGATATTGCTGTGGGTGAAGAGGTCAGTCAGACCTCTTTGGATCCTTTTTTGTATCACCTTTTATCACCCAGTGGTTGACTCCAGTACATGCTGTAGGTGAATGTGTTAAGTATTCAGTGTGCCTCTGAGTGGGTCTCTATACTCAATGCTCAGAACAAATATACTTGTACACATGTGCAAGTAAGCACCTTGGTTTTTTATTAATTTGATGATATTGTAATTATAAATCCTTTTCTTTTATCAACAGGGTTCAGCAGATGCTGAAAGAGCCCTGGCAGTAGCTAAGCTTGTGTAAGTCATCTTCTCCCACTCTCTTCCCACCATGGGTTTGTCTGGCATTTTTTGTACAGATGAATTATTATAGAAGACAGGTTTTTATGATTTAGGGCATAGGAAAAGTGCAGGGCACTTTTCTTGATTCCTGGGGCATTAGGGAAATGCAGCTGCATAAATTCTGTGCTGGGATGGCTTTTTGCTTGTGGAAGTGTGTCCTTGATCTCTCCAGTATGAATTGCCCTGGCTATTGCACAGCTGCAAGACCAATATACCTGAAAATGTCCCTTTCTATTTGTGGTTTAAAGCCTCCAGTAATGTATTGTGCAGAAATGAAAGTGGCTCTCAAAAAGGTGGTTTTTAAATAGATGGAAGTTTCAATGGGACTTGCTGTAGTGATACTGGTGGATATACTTTATATAGGATTAAGTATATAGAAGGTATTTGAGATGAGTATTTGCAGCTTCTGCACAGCACTGGTTATTGAAACCTGTGGACAATCTGATCTTCAGATCATCATTAAGATTTATATATTTAACTAAATGAGAAGCTAAAAATTCAGAAGTTCAAGTAAACTTTACCTTAAGTTCTCATTTAAGCCTTAATGAAGATGGAACAAATTACCTGTAAGGATATCTGTTTCTTGATTCTTGTTCTAATATGCTAAAAATATCTAATTTTCCCTTCTCTTTCAGAGAGAGTGATGTGGCTGGTATTGATATCAACATGGGATGCCCAAAAGAATATTCTACTAAGGCAAGTGGATTTTGATTACTCTTAAATGAACCTTTTCTGTCTTGGAGGTATGGAATGTGGAATACATGGCCTGGTTTTCATATTAAAACAGTAACATTTTGATGCAGAGAAAAATTAAATTTGATTTTTTGTAGTAAACAGAACACTCTAGAAGGTGTCATGGCCCTAATACAGTAAAATAACATAGGCTGTTAGAAAATTAAATTCTTAAAGGCTAGATAAAATGAAGGGATTTGTTTAGGGTTTTTTAATGTTTTTCTGAAGTCATTAATTTGTTGGGTGAATGAAATATGTTCTGCCTAGCCTTAATAAAAATTGAGATCAAAATTTGTCATCTGAGCAAATAGATGGCAAAAACCAGTTCACAATTTAGTAACACTGAATTCAATTATTTGTCAGTTTTAAATGGTAGGATAATGGATCAGTTAAAACCTGGGAGATTTCTTTTTCTTTGTAATAAAGCACATGGAGCTGTAAATTAGTCCTGTATCTGTGACTGGAACAGAGCATTCAAACTGGTTGTTAGGACTGTAAAGCCACTTGGTGTAGAGATAAAGGATCAATAAATTGGACCATGGTACTCCATTTTGATGTCAAATGCTCCACAGAACCATAATTAAGAACAAAACACTAAAGTATCCATCTTGTACTAGGGTGAAAGATCAGAAGTTCAACTGCTGGTGAATGGCTATTCTCCAACAATAGTTCTGGGTACAAAAATGTTGTTGGCCCCTGTATCTATGTATGCAGATGAAACAGGGTGGGAAGAACAGCTAAAATATTAAATTGTTCATCATTATGTTAATTGTTCATTATTTCTGTTCAATAAAGGCACTTAATTTGTCTTAGTCTCTTTTTAAAATGTAGTGAGTAGACAGAAAGTACTGACTTAAAGACCTCTCAACTGTAATGTGTAATATTAAAACAATAAATTTGTTCAGCTGTCACTTAATGAGGGGAAAATGGATGATTATATTTGCTAAAAATAGCTTTTGAAATCCTGTCTGCTCCCCAAAGTGATGAGAGCAAGTTGATGCCCTGAATTACTGCTTGATTATTCTGATATGGGTCTAAGAAATGTTGCACCAAGGTGTTCACTGACAGTCCTGCATTTTAAATTTTGCCATTTTTTTCCTTAATATAACATTGTGCTTTTGTTGTGGCCTGCTATT
Source organism: Prinia subflava (assembly GCF_021018805.1). Taxonomy (NCBI): domain Eukaryota; kingdom Metazoa; phylum Chordata; class Aves; order Passeriformes; family Cisticolidae; genus Prinia; species Prinia subflava. Next base: position 12,182,185 of record NC_086259.1, read on the forward strand.
AGGCAAAACAACTGAGCTGAAAAGCGTGTTTGCCTAGTGGATAACAGCTTCTGTCTGTTTTCCCAGGGAGGGATGGGAGCAGCACTGCTGTCTGATCCTGACAAAATAGAGTCTGTGAGTATCACCTGGTGGGGCTGCAGCTGCCTGGGAAAGAATTGTGCACTGTCCCCTACTGGCAGCAGGAATGAGTTCCATAGGCAGCAAATCTGTGATCACTAGAGTGGAATACTCAGTTTAGGACACTGGAGTTAAGATTATAGAGAAATATTCCTGATTTAGTTCTCCTTGCCATTATCTGGACTATAAAATTGCTACCTTCTTTTTTTTCAGTTTAAAAACATTCAGCGTGGTGCAAGTTTTACGTGTCTGTGTTTTACATGTAGTTTGAAATTATCAGGGTCCACTGGTCACATCATATTAAAAGCAGTGTTAAAACTCCAGCAGCGGTTAATTGCTCTCTAAAAATCCTAAAAATCTCTAAAAATCTAATCTTGAAATTAACAAAGAAGTGGAAGTAAAAAATGCCTTAGACTAGAAGTAGGCTTGTGTATCTACTGAATAGAATTGTGTGTTCAGTTACAGACTGTGAATATCTGTCTGGCATGCAAGACTCTTATAGAGGTTACTCTGTAAACAGTATTACTTTATTCTAACTTCTTTTCAGGAGAGAAAGGAGGAGAGTTTTAGTAATGCCACTGTTGTGATCAGGTTTTTGTCTTCTTTTTTTTTTCAGATATTGACCACTCTTGTTAAAGGAATTTGTAAACCAGTAACCTGCAAAATCCGTATTTTGCCCTCAGTAAGAACATAAATCGTTGTACTGAAGTGTTCATCTGTTATTTCTCTGATTTACTATCAGTTAGAACATGTGTTGTTGTAGTATGTTTCACTGTACACCTGTTGCTGTGAAATAGCACTTGGAATTAAAATTTCTGTTTGGGATGCTGTCCCAGCCTGAATGGTTATCTGGCCTGGGGTGCAAGAGACTGAGTGTGGGCTTGTCAGATTCCATGATATGCAGGGGCACAGAGGCTTTTATCCTGTAAATTTCATGAGTAATTTTTATGTCATAGAGGTACAAAAGAGTGTAGAGCAGCCTTGAGAACCCCTCAAGCAGCCAGTAGATGCTGTTAATTCCTGTTTTTCACATGGGGTAGCCAATAGATGATTGTTTTCTGTTCTCTCAGACTAATTTTTCTTCCATACTATGTTCCTGTTCTTGCTCTTAGAACAGCCAATGAAGTTACAGGGTTTGTCTTTTTCAGAATCTTTTTCCAGAGGTTTTTTATACCTGATGTAGTTTCCTTGCTGCTTTTTTTTATTTTGCAGATGAATTCCCTACATATTTTTAAACCTCCAAGAGATGATGGACCTTCTCTTTTAAAGACTGATTATTTTGCAATTGGGTATTTAATTACCTGCCTAGATACTGTGATTGCATATGACCTAAATAGATGGATGAACTGTACCTGAGCCAGCTTTGTTCAGAAGTCATTTATGTGTTGGGATAAATAAAAGAAGCTTGTGTGAAAAGAATCAGTAACCCAGTCTAAGATAATTTTGGTTCTGAAGTATTAAATCAGTGAACTGGCACCTTTTTGTTTCAAGCTGGTTTTGCATAATGTCACCCATCAGAACAGCAGGAGAGCTTCTGGCTCTGCATCCCTGCCAGCTGGGACACGTTACAGTTTCCAAAGACTAAATCTGATATGTTTGGGATGAGCCACAGATACTCCTCCAGCTTTTGAAAGGAAATTTTGCCTTACCTTTTTTCATTTCCTTACCTTTCCCTAAAGGTACATAAGACTGGCTAATGCAGCAGTGTGTCAATTTTATTTCTGCTTTTTAAGAGCATTTTACCTCTTTGAAGATATACCTCTTTGAAGACTGGTCCTTTTGATTTACTGGGCATGTATGAATATCCTTAGAATTTTTTAGATGCTGATTGACATTTTTAAGAGACATTTGAAAGGAATATTTAAGGTTGTGTGATTGCATGTTAGGTTGATTTCAGAAGACATCCTCTTACTGAAAAGCATTTTAATTACAATTTAGGAGCAGTCATTAGAGAGGACTTGCTAATGAAGTGTTCCAATCATTTTCAATTGACAGTCTGAGAACCTGTTGGAAAATATTCTCCTTCTGCAGAGTATTATGTCAGCTGGTTTGAGAAAGTTTGTAATCTGTAGGTTCAAGGAAGCATTGAAAATGGGTTCTTATTTTTTTCCATAGCACTTTTTCCAAAGTTCTTTAACTGAAGTATGTATTAAATGGTTACAGGTATTGTGTTGTTGATGAAAGACAGGAATCACATCCCTCTTGATAAAAGACTTGCAGCATTTGTTTGTACAATGATCACCTGATAGGTACTCCTTTTGCTTTGAATTAAAATCATGTCAGTCTGTCTTATCCCTCAGGTTGAGGATACTGTGAATCTGGTGAAGAGGATAGAGAAAACTGGCATTGCTGCCATTGCAGTCCATGGAAGGTAAATTAATCTTAGGCAAGAAAGATTGTTTTGGTTTGTTGATGACTGTAGCACAGTATGATATGACTGATGTGAGTGTACTCTGTACTCTAAATGTAATATGTGGTTCTGATTTCAACTGTTGACTGAATTGATGTTCTAGAAAATCAAGTCAGTAATTAGGGAATTGAACTGCTTGCTGTTCTTTTCCTAAATATTTTTCTCAAAGACCAAATAAAACTAAAATTATCCTGCATACTTTGTATCTAAAATATCAAATATATAAAATAAATAATCTGAAACAAGTATATCCCAATAATCCTTGTGTCATGTCTGCTGTGGTGTAGAGATCTGTAAATTCCACAGAAAATCTTTGGTCTTGTCTTTTTTTCTTGTTTGTTGGAAAGGAAGAAGGAGGAGAGGCCCCAGCACCCTGTCCACTGTGATGTGATCAAGGCTATATCTGAAGCTGTCTCCATTCCAGTAATAGCAAAGTAAGTTGGACTAATTAGCTCATTATGGTCAGATGAACTTAAGATTTCCAAGTGCAGGAAAAAGAACCATGATTAATTACATTAATTGTTAATTTTTAGTGGAGGATCTCATGACTTCATCAAAGAATATGCAGACATTGAGACCTTCCAGAAAGCAACAGCTGCCTCATCAGTCATGATTGCTCGTGCTGCCATGTGGAACCCCTCCATCTTCAGAAAAGAGGGGTTTTGCCCCTTGAAGGATGTCATGCAAGATTACATCAAATATGTATGTTTTATTAAGATCTTACTTGTAATTAACATGGTCTAGAACTGTTAAGCCAAATCTTCCTGCAGTATCTTAACTCCTGTTCATTTCAAAGACTTGGTTCTGGGGGTGTTTTAACATAGTGCATGAGCCCTGCAATCAACCCCTGCTTCCTCTGTTTGATTTCATTCAGAAAAAAAATCTTCAGAAATCTGTATTCACAAAATGCTTTTTAGCCCTATTTTCTAGGGAACATTTATGCGACTTACCAGGCTATCAAAAATGCCAAGAAATTTAAAAATATGTAGTCTAACTCTTTCAAAGTCCCAGTTGTACATTGGAACAGATTATTATATACAGTATACAGTATCAAATTTACAACATTGAACAGAAAAGTGAAGGAGTATTAAATACTCAGTTGCTCCTAGATTCACTTTTAGAAATTAATTACTTTTCACAAATACTGTCAAGAAGCAGGGGAGCAAAGGGAATGATTTGCCATTAAAGTAATGCTGTATTGTAGTACTGTAGCTCTATTAGCCAAGTCATCTAATATATAAAGTTTTATCCATTATTCAAAGGACAAAATTTTAACGACGTAATAGGAAATTAGAAATCTGTAACTTTGATCATGTCATCAATTCAAATTGGTTTTTTTTAATTGAGCTTGCTATTAACCAGTTACTTACTAAAATATCAGTACATTGCTTGTCAATGATGTAAACAGGTCAACTCTTTCTTCAGAAGTATGTGAGTCAGTTGAACTTTAGTTGATGAATCATGCCAGAATAGTCAGATTATAGTCACATTCATGGGTAGTGTTGTATATGTTACTGAGGAGAATACAGTGTGGTTTGCCTTTCAAAAATGATTGTGAAAGTCATCAAGAGACCATGTGCAGTATAGAAGATAAATCTGTTTGGTGTGTTTTTAAATTCTTGGTCTCTTTCCATCAGGCAGTGAGATACGACAATCACTACACCAACACTAAATACTGCTTGTGTCAGATGTTGAGAGAACAGTTGGAAACCACTCAGGGTAAGAAGTTGCACGCTGCACAATCCACACAGGAAATCTGGTAAGCATGGACTTCACAAAAGGAGTTGGACTCTGTCAAACTTGCACACCTCTTCTCTATCTAGCTCTGCCTGGCATTTCACACTGTCAGGAGAAGTTGCAAAAACCCCAAAAATAACCCCAAAAAATCCAGATGGGAGATGTGAAATAACAGAGTAAACTTTCCCAGGTTTCCTCCATGTTCAGATGTTAAATCTTTAACCCTAAAACTCTCTATATTCAGCACATTAATTTGAGTGGTGCTTCACTGAGTGACAGGCATTTATCCAGTATTTGCATTAAGTGATTAAGAAAAATTTCAGCTTGTGTGAAATTTTGTGGAACTTGTCTTCTTCCAAGGATATTTATTTGATTTAGCTTTCTCTTTTGCATGTGGGGTTTTTAATGTTACTGGAATATTTATAATATATTTAAAGTGAACACTTAGAAACTCAAAATTATGTATCAGGGTTGTCTGGTACTTAACTGTAATTTTCTGTGCTGCTTTTCATACCTGGAATAGCCTAATGTATGATGGCAGTCTTTTTGAGGAAATACAGTAGCTTTAAGGAATCTTGTCATCCTGCATATCTGAAATAGTCTGGATGAAATTTCTCAGTGGGAGAGACAGAAATGAAAGAACAAAAATTTTGAGAGAAACCATAAAATAGGCTAGTGAAAAAAGAATTTGCACAGAATTAGGGGAATTCAGGTTTGAACACATCCCAAACTGAACAAAATAAAGTTCTGAGCTTGCATGTATCATATCCATGTTGTGTCTTATAATTCTGATGGAAGGGAGGGGAAGATTCTCCTTGGTTTTTATAAAATGAACAGTCTGAAACTGTTTGAGATCTAATGTGTATGGAAATGGATGGAAATGTTGAAAGCTTGAAATATTTTGAAAAAGAATTTATTGGTTTCTAGCAAACCCTAATCATCATTCTGTTCATGTTCAAAATGGATGGAAATGCCTGCAGTCTTTTTGCCATTTTATTGCCCTTTAACAATTTTGGCTTTCTATAAATAATTCTGTCCATGATTTTTACATTACAGTACAATGAGGGGAATTTGTATTGCATGTATAAAGGGAGCTAGACTTCATTATTCTTAAAGGAGGGGTGGAATCCGTGAACAACATTTAAACTTTTTCACTTTGGCAACTTAAAGAATTTAACATATTTTAGTGTGCTAACAGACTGTCTATTTTGATCATAGATTTAGAGTTTAGGAAAAAAGATACAGTACAGATTGGAACTCAAATCTTTTGCAACTTCAGTAAAGTCTTAGCCCGAAGGGTGGTGGTGTTTTCTGCTGTATGGATAGCAATGCATAGTATGTAAAAGAAATCCTGTAAAGTAACAGATTTCACAGGTAATTAGAGATGTCACAGTTCATACACATAAACACTGGACAGAGATCTAGTGTAAAACTATGGGCTTTATGTGCTATGTCTAACAATTCTTTAGGGGCTTCCAAAATCAACCTCTCTCAGTTTTTGTGCATGTGATGCAATACCAACTTCAAAATGGGCTGAAGCAATGTGTGTGCAGGAGAGGGGGACAGAGAGAGCCATTTGTAAATTTATGAAACTGCTTTCTGCCAGCAAATTTGGTCTTTTAACCCCTGTTCTGAACAACCTGTTTCATGTCCAGATAACTGAGGAACATTCAGTTTTTAAAAATGCACCAGTTTAATCTTCAGACAAAAATCGTGCATAATTCTGCTGTCTCCTGGTGGTGAGGACGGGTTACAGCCATTTGAGCTTTAACCTCAGTGCTGAATGCAGGAGAACAGCCTGCTGCTCTTCCCACAAAACATTTACATAGCAGTATGTAATAAATTGCCTTCCCTTAGAAGCATAAGTTTGTATTGTTCAGCTTCACTGCTTTTTTGCTTGGAGCATTGGAGGTGGCTTTGTGGGCAGAATTCATTTTGTCATTGAATAGCCCCATATCAACCAGCATCACATAACAGAAAGTAAAAGTTTCTTTTATACTGCAGGTTTTATTGCCATTATCATCTGCAGAAAATCAACAGTCTCAGTTTTTCAAAGTAGATCCAGCCTGCCATGAATTTGAAATTTAAAAGGATTTGAGGCTTTTACCTTTGCCTAAATTCCTAGTTGCTTCTTCTCTTTATTCAGGCTTGTGAATAATACTCTGAAGTCAGAAAGTGTGAGATTTTGAGGGTTTTGGATGCTGTAGAGTTTATTGCTTATAGTATTTTAATTCACTAGAATTAGAAGAATATTTTTCCTACTTTTTGCTTGTATTGCCCTTGTGGAACTGATGCACCAGGAGTCACTCTGAGATGTTTGTTTGCTGATTTATCCAACTGCAAGTTATTAAATGAGCTACTAACATGAACATTGTAGGATCTGTATTTCTGACTGATTCTGCCTGCACTTCCAGGCTACAAATTGCATGTGTAGTGTTGGAAATCAGAACATTCCTTATCTACTTGTAGCTCAACAATGATTGGTAAGGATTGAAAGAGAAACAGTGTAATGTCACTGTGCAGAATGTAGCCACACTTCATTCTCTGTACTCTTAAAATATACTATAAACACAATTAATTTCTACATTTTCTTTTTCTGTCATAAATGTGATACAAAAATGTATAAACTGATTTCTAATATAAAGGAATTCTGTTTGAATAGTGAAGCCTTTGAAATGGGTGACTTCTATGAAGAAACCACAGCTATTTTTGAAGCAAAGAAATCTTTAGAAACCAAGATGCAGGATGAAGATGACCAAATGGAAGATCCAGATGTCATAAAGATGGCTGTTAGATTTGACAAGTAAGCATGCAAATCAAGTTTTTCACTCTCTTGCATCTCTGAATAATAACTGTGAGGTTGACAGTGTCTTACCAGTTTTTTGAAAATGATGATTTTGCAAAACAGCACTTAGTGAATTCCTATGAAGCAGTAAGTGATCATCATTGTGTAATCAACACTCTTCCTGTGCCATTTGAATGTTGTAGGATGTCCTTTAGTTCCAGCCTTCCTGAGACTGCTTAATTCTCTCAGTTAGCTTGTTACAGGTTCTGAGTGCTCTAAAACAAAAAAAATAACATCTCTATGTAGAAATGTGTATTACAAAAATGTGGAGTTCAGTTATTTTTAGTGAAACTTGAGCAAAACATAATAATTTTTCTATAAGAAGTGCTGAACAAATTTCTTAATAGTCTTCTAAGTAGATAACATGCTTATCTGAAGTCTTCTAAATATGTTCCACCATAAGCTATTCCTCAAAAAATTAATTCATGGAATTGAATTCTATTTTTTATAATTTAATTGTAATCTCTGAAGCCTATAGAATTGCTGTTACTTTCAGTGTTAAACTCGTGTTTGCTGGTTTTGCATATAGACCTATCAAACAGCTCAAGAAGAGTGTGATATGTAAAATGCTCCACAAATCCAGTTACAATGCTTGAATATTAGAGGATATATTACCTGACTCCTTGAGAACTGAATACAGATTTTATAATGTTTTTTTTGCTCTGCCATGTGCAAGGGGCTGTAATTCTGTGTCAGTAACTGAATAAATTCCTACATTTCCTACCCTTTTTTCATTTAATTACTGCTTCGTAACAGAAGCAGCTTCTCCTTTCTTCTACTAATATTTAATTGATGCTTATAATAAGCAGTACCAAACTATATCTCTCTTCTGTGTCACCTATTTAGTTAGAATCTCCTTTCTGGTAAGTATCTCTTCTCTACCTGTATTACTACAGGATGTAAATGTTTGGGAAGAATTAATAGAAAACTTTATTATTTTAGATGTTTTGCCACACTTATTACTTGAGTTATCAAATGAGGAAGAAGCATCTTTTTCATAATTTGAGCTCAAATTATGAGCTCAAATAACTGCTAGAAGTAATACACTAAGCAGTGCTGTCTGTTTTAAAACAGAACATTGTGCACAGTTGTTGACCACAAATTTTTTTGTCTAGGCGAGAGTATCCACCACAGATCACTCCAAAAATGTATCTTCTGGAATGGTGCAGGAAAGAAAAGCATCCCCAGCCTGTTTATGAAACTGTGAGTCAATGTAAAACCCTTTCAAACCTCTTCCTTTGCCTTGTGTATGAAATTAAGTATTTTAGGACTCAAAGTAGTGAGAAATTCTGCTTGCCAGTCTGGTGTAGTAGCTCTTTCAGAAAGCAGCTGCAGAAATGGTAGTGCACATAGGTATGAAAATAGCAGCTTATTTTATTAGAAAATAAAAAATTAAAACTCAGACCTTCAGTCTGCTTCTGATTTTTTGAAAGAAATTGCTGTAACTGCTTGGTCATTATATAGGAGCCCATGACTGACTTGCTTTTACTGCTACTGTGAAGTAAAAAATTAAGTCTTGGAATGTTTTCGCTTTTGTTGCACACGGTTACAGATAGGAACTGTATGGGACAGGAGCACCTGTTTGGTTAGATGCAGACATTATTTGATTACTTTTTATTTTTGTAAAGCAAAAATATTTACAGTTTTAACAATATTGAATATGTATGGTGAAATGTATGGTGTGAATTAGGATGATTTTAAAGTTATGTTACTTGTTGTTCTTGTCTTTATACCTGTGAAGGAATGTTGATGATGTTGTTTCTTCTGTAAATTACATGACTGGTTTTTGACATCCCCTCTCCTATTAATTCATTTTTTGTACAGGTTCAAAGACCACTGGATAGATTATTCTGTTCAGTAGTGACAGTAGCTGAGCGAAAATATCGATCAACCCTGTGGTAAGCCTTCCTTAATGGGTTTTTCAGCTGGATTTTTGTTTCTGAAATGTTGCTTAAAAACTTGCATTAAATGGATATTCCAGTTGACTTTGATAAAAATCTAGTTAAAGCTACCTTCTAAAGTTACTTCTAGGAGGGAGAAAGGATTAAAAACTTGTGAGAATTGAATGTGACAAGAGGAAATAAGCACTGGCACAATCAAGTAAACAGTTACAGATTTTAATTCACTTTGTGTTAGTCCACGAGTTGTATTGGAGGGGGAGCAAATAGGTGACCCAGTTCCATTCTGTAAGTGACGAGTTCAGAAAGAAGCCAAGGGAGGCAGAGGGGGGATGTTGGAGGAGGTTGTCTTCAGGCACTACAGCAGATCCATTCCCAATAAGAGGTCAGGACTAAGTGTCTGTATCCAGTGAAGCAGAGGACAGTACACTGAGTTCTTGGAGATCACAGTTAATTAGCAGCTACATCCAGGGCTGCTCTAAAGTTTCATGATGATATTTTATACAATCATCTATTAATACTGGAGTTGACTTGAGGCATTTGCACCTAAGGTGATCTTGATTTAACTGCAAAGCTAGAGCTCAGCATTGAACATTTAAAACAGGACAAGTGCACACATCTGCTTTGCAGCCTTTCTGTTCAGAGACTTTAGGAAGTTATGCTCAGCTGATACGAAATTTTGAGAAGATAATGTTGTCAAATACTGACTTCCACAAACGTGTGATGTGCAGTCTTGCTCAGAAGTGACAGAATTTTTTATTATTATGGACCAGTTCCTGCTTTTGTCAGCATCAATGAACTTGTACATCTGCCAGAAAATATACTTACGCCTGAGCCTCTTTGAAGAAAATGATCCTTCATAACTCAGTTTTGTTTAGTGATCAGATTTGTAGAAGTTACCTGTCTGAGGATTGTGTGAGCCAAACACACATTGACCATGTACCTTTGAAATGGAGTTTGAGAGACAAGACCTGATAGAAACAGATAGTCTAGGAATATTGCATCAGGAGTGAGGTATCAACACTTGACATCTAGCAAGACTGAAATAATTTCTGGATCTGACCTGTTTTGTCCTCGGCTACAAATGCGGTTTGTTTCATGGTGTTGCATCAGAGACAGGAAATGGTCTCTTGGCAGTGCAGAGACCTCAGTTTCTACTTTTATGTGTGCTCTGTGTGCTTGCTCTTCAGGGACAAGTCCAAGAAGCTGGCAGAACAGGCTGCAGCTATTGTCTGTCTGAGAACATTGGGTGTCCCAGAGGGAAAGCTCTGCGAGGGAGAGAATCACCTGATGAACAAGCGCAAGAGGGGAGAGCAGGAGTGTGTGATTAGCAGAGACTCGGGAGAGGAGCTTGCTGAACCTTCCCAGAAAAGAGCTAATTTTATTGAAGAAGCTTCTGACATGGATGTGCCAAAGATGCCACGATAGCATGGAAATTAGAGGTCCATGCAGCCACAAATGAGCTCCTGTTTGTATATCTTGCTGTTCACATTTCACTTGGATTCTCCCAGAGACAGATAAATTTCCCAGTTGTGAAAAATGCCACTGAGATGTTTACTGTTCACCACTCACTGTCCCTATGGTGCCTTTCAGATGATAATTAGCAACTTGATTTTAAAGAACATGGAGAAGTTAATCCCAATAATAAACTTTTTTAAAATATCAGGTATTTTCAAAGCAATTTTGTCATTGGTTTCATTACCTGTTTTTTATTTTTAATAAGTCTACAGTGTGCTAGTAAGAGATGTGTTAATACATCATCCACAAGCAGAGGAACAGAACTGTATATTGGAATTGTGTAGTTAATCAGAAAAATCAATGTAGGAAAATAATTAATAGCAAAGTAGACATGGTTGTGTCAACTGAGTTTTATGCATGCTTTGCAAGCTTTGGTTACACCCCTCGTAGAGGGAAGAACTTAAAGATTGTAAGAGAAGCATTAAAATAATGTTTTTCTGTGATGATTTCTACATTTTACCCTTCAGAAGTATGACAGTAGAATTAACCATCCTTTCCTGGTCTTAGGTGTTAACAATTGTGTCTTTCCAGTAAGGAGCTGGAGCCAAGCCTGGTAGCAATGACTTTGTTGAATGAAGGCCCTTTGAGTTTTTGTCTTTTGAACTTGAAAGTCCTCACAAATATCTCTATTACTTGCAGTAATGGCCATTCAAATAGGGCCTTGTGTGTTCTTGAAGTGTGACCTTGTTAGTCTCAGTAATCAGCTGTTGGTGATGCAGGGGTCTTGATCAAAGGCCCATGTTCTCTTCTTGGTTCTCTATCATCACAACTTCCTATTAGAGTAAACTATAAGTAAATTCTATATGCCAAGAGAGGATATAGACCTTGTCTGATGCATGGCAACTCAGCCGAGCTTGTCTGATTTAAATTAGAGTTCCGAATCTTCAAAAGAATGCCAAAAGAATTCAGAGATTTCTGTTATTAACAGTTTATTGAAATGGTGACTTGGTTTCCCTCAACAGTGCAAAGGATCTTGAGATTATCAGCTCTGGTCTGAAAACAAAACGATGGGGATGTATCATGATCTCTAAAGTACTTTGTATAAAGAATGTACAAGATATAATTCATTTGGTTGTATTTGATTCCTCAAGTGATAGTGCCAAATTAAACCATTCTTTTAAAAAGGAAGAACAATATCTCATCAGATAATATTCAGGCTTGTGAAGTTCAAATGTCTGCTGTTTTGATTAGAGTACTTTGCAGTAAATCTATGCAGTCTGGGAAGAAGAAAGTTTTTCTTGTTCAATTTGTACATTGCAGTAAATGCATTTAAATATGTTTACAATTGATATCATTTTAGTGCTACAGTTTTACTCTGAAGCACTAAAAAAATTTGCAGTATTAATCAGAAATTTCAGAAGTAGCCCTTTTCCTATTATAAGTTCTATCTGGATATCTTACTTTTGTCAGAAGTGTGGGAGCCTTAATAATAAAGAAAAAGTCATTTTTAGGTCCTGCTACCAGTGTGGTTTGCAAGGTTTAATGTAATAGAATCATGGAATGTTTGAATGTGGAAAGGACCTCTGCAGATTGTGTGGTCCAAACCCTGTGCTCAAAGCAGGGTGAACAAGGGCAGGTTTTCCAGGACTGTGTCTTAGCTGGATTTTGCACAACTTCAAGGATTGAGACTCCACAACCTTTCTTGGCAACCTGTTCTAGTGTTTGAGCACCCTTAAGGTAAGGAAAAGTGGGGTTTTTTCCCTTTTTCTACATGGTATTTCAGTTTGTGCCCATTGCCTCTTGTCCTGCCACACAGAAGGATCTGGCTTAGTCTTGTCATCGTTGTCTGTATAAAAGGAAAATTGAATCTTTGGGCAATATAGATGGTGGTGTCTAAGTACAGCATGGACTTGTATGACAGCAATTACTGTGGATCAGTGGAAGTTACAGTGGATTGGGATGAGTTTGTAGATAACTCAGTCATGAGAGAAGCATTATGTTTCTCTTTTGACTCAGAAAAAACCCAGAGATTACTCAGGAGAAAGTGTGCCACTGCTGACTTGAACTTCTTACAGAAGAGAGATAGGATTATTCAATTTAGGAGCCAAGGCCTTCATAGCAGTATTTGTACCCTGGGGGTTTTTATTTCTGGTATTTTGTCATGGGATGTGAATGTGCACCCTCCTGCCTCCTTAGTGAGGTTCAGCCTGTGCAGACTTTTCATATTGCTTCCTTCCAGACAGTGACTCCATGCAATTCAGAACACAGGTTTGTGGTGAAAGGTGGATGTTCCAGTGCTGCTTGAGAAGTTGTAAATCTTGGGTTCATTTGAACAGGCTAGCAGATTTCTGCAGGATGCTGTCAAAAATTCACATGTAACTGTAGTTGAAGATAGATGCCTTAACACAGGTGGTGTAAGTACCAGCCTGGAGGTGCTTTACTACTCATCTTTTATTACAGAATATGTACCTTGGCTTGGTTGATGGAGACAGGTGGATAAAACTGGCTGCATAGATTTGTAAGAGTGAAACAAATTCTATGTTAACACTAGTCTGCAAAGTGTATGTATTAAATCAAATGGGTGTGCTAAAGGTTTCTGTTTTCTAATAACTGCATGTTTTCAAATACTTTCTGAAATTATTACATGGTTGCCAATGTTACACTTACTCCTCTTAATTGTCTGCACTGGTTGTACACATTGACGGGGTTGTCTGTGCTGTAGTTATGGATAGGCCAAATGGAGCCTGTGAAAATGGGAGTGAGGAGTCAGTCTGTTGGAATGAGCTTGTAGTGCTAAATATAGAAGGGCTGTAATTCTGGTAAATGGCTAGAAAGTAACATTTGACACCTTTGATCAGCTTCAGGAAGAATCAAAGTTGCACATATATATATATATATATAAAAAATATATATGTGTGTGTGTGTACGCACTTGTCAGAATGTTGTGATTTAATGTATTCCTGTTACATACTTTGATTCCTTATGATTCTGTTACAACTAATGTGTGACAGCTTACCCTGCTTTGATTCAATTCATGCTAACCAGTTCTACAGATAGGATAACTGTATTTATCGTATGTGTTTCCGTCTCAGTACTGGTGGCGAGGTAATTACTCCAGTGCTTTCCTCCTAGAAATCCTTACGTTCTCATTGCTTTTAAGAGCAACTGGTTACTGTCAGTTTCTGCCCTGCTTCTCTTCCCTGCTGTACCTTCCAGAAACAGAAGGTGGCAGGTTTTTTTATTGTTTTCAGAAAAATACGCTGACTTCTGCAGTATTTACCAATCCAGCCATTGCACTTCAGCATTCTTGAATAGGGTGTCAGTTGAGACCACAGCTGGGTTGGAGGATATTTAGCTGTACTTTTCAGAAACTTTTTTTATAATTTTTTTTAATGTGGTGTGAATATACTTGGCCAACACCAATGAAAGCCATGCTCTATTTTTAAGTATTTGCTTGGTGAAAATGTTTTGCTGTTAATCCTGCGGAACTCTGTGAAGCAACTAGCGGGATTTTTGTCCCAGGGGTACCATTAAAAAGCAGTTATATTTATTTTTTGGTAGTGATGCTGCAGAGAGTATTTATAATGATCCCTGCCAAAGTGTGGTCCATGGGTATAGGGAGATCTGTAACTCGTACTCCCTGTATTTTGCTTACTAGAAACGTGAATGGGAATGCAGAGATATTTTTACCAGCCTTTAGTGTGGATGCACTCACTGTGGGTCTACCTCCAGGGCCTTGCTGGCTGGAATGCTTTTTGGAATGTCCCGGGCTCTGAGCCCAACCCCGCCCTGGAATGTGAGGTTAAATGTTGGCGGTACAAATACAGAGTTTGAATATCAAAATCCTAGAGTTCCCCAGCACTGCAGTTTCAGAAACTGGCAAGTGAGCCACATGTCAGCTCAGCTGCTCCAATTCAAAGAATAAGCATGCCTTGAGTTGCTGGAGAAGGAGAGGGAGGTGGGATGGTTTTTGTTTTGGTTTGGTTTTCACTTACCCGTCATGACACGCAGAAGAATGTGCTTTTCCAACACGTCAGCTGGCAGGATTGTGAGAGGTCCCAGACAGGTGTTAGCTGGAAAGAGTCTTCATTCACAAAAGTGTTTTACTGCCGTTCTTTAATCAAACCTAGGAGCTGAACATAATGAGAGCAATTGTCTTTTTAAACAGGAACCTGCTTGTATTTGGACTCCGAGTCAAGGAGTGATGAGATGGCCTGTAAGGCTTAAGTTCCATCTGTGCCTCAGTGCAGGAGGCCAAGGCTTGAGGCTTTGAGTCAGAGGTGCTGATGACAAAGCTGATGAAAAACATTAAAAGCTAAACGTGGAAAGCAAGCCTTTGGTGAGGAGGGAGTGCACCATGTATTGTTCAAAAACAGTTGCCTAGGTCAGTTAAGGGGAGCTGCTGAGCTCCAGGGGTAATCTGGTTCAGTCACCCCTATTCCAAGGAGATCTAACCTCAGTGGGCTTTGTGAGAGGAGGCTTAAAGTGTGCCTCACTTGTGGTGTTCACTTAGCTCCCAAATGAAACTGTGTTGCAGGAGCTAATGTGAATCAGCTGTTAAACATCTATCAGTTAAACAAATAAATACTTTTCCCTTGCCCTGGTATGGTGAGAGAGTCTGTTTTCTGTTTTTAGAAAATTATTGTCTGTGAGATATCCTCTTGTGAGAGTTTAGAGAGCACTGTAGTACAAATCTGATGCTTTACTCATTTTAACTTAATTTTCCTTGATAAACTCCATACATTAGTTAATGCCTCAGTATGTCATAGTGTTCTTGTTCAACTATCTTTAAAAATTATTGCTTGGTGATTGGAACCAATGGATATAATCTATGAATAGTTGTGAACATGCATTTTTTGATTAGTATTCTGTTGCACAGAGCTGGCAGAACTGGATTTGAATACAGATCTTCAAACTACCATTTAGCAGGTTTAAAACTGTATAAACATGTTCCCTTTCCTGATACTTTTTTGTTGATCTGCAAACTTCTCTAAGCAGTGTTAGGCTGCTGTGCATGCCTGTGCCCTTGCCACTGCCTGTGCTCAGATGTTAGCATGGATTGTCAGCAGCTGGTCATGGGCCTTCACGTTAAACTTCTTAAACAGAAACTGATAAAGTGGTTTCCCTCACGGTGGTCAAAGAAAAGTGAGCATTATAAAGATATTTAACTAAAGCTAGTACATTTTTACCTTTTCTAATCTCAAGTGTTGGAAAAGATTATCTTTTTGAGTAAAAAAAAATCAGGCTGTAATTGAACTTCATTGGGAAGCTTCTCAGTGCCTTACCTGGTTTGGCTCAATGTATGCTTGTTTACTTAAGAAATTAACTACTGCAGTTTTCCTTAAGTTTTTCAGGCAGCAAAAGCTATTTGTTTTTCTTTTATTTTTTTCTTTTATTTTTTTGTAGTAGTAGTAGTTTACTGTTTTGTTAGCTCTCTGAATTGCTATAAAATCGAAAGCAAACTTTCTGGTCATCTGTGTATCTGTTCTAAGTACGTATCCATACTAAAACTCAGGCAACAAAAAGTTTAAAAGCTGAAACCGTTGTTTTCTTTTGTGCTGAAATAGAGCCAAATCCAGGACACCAGACAGAATACAAGTAAACATGTGTGGGTAGAAGCACCTATATGAGCCACAAAACCCATGAGAAGGGTGTTAAAAACAATATGGAGCAGTTTCACTTGAGCAGAACTGTGCATTTGTTTCCCCTCTATGGCATACAAAAGGGATGTTTGTAAGGTTGAGTTTTTTTAGAAGTTAATTTAACATTGTGTATTCAGATCTGTAGGTGGAAAGGAAGGAAAGGTGGAGTATTCAAAGGGCATCAGGATGATATGATTTCAGAGAGGTGCAGTATTGGGACTGCAGGATTCAGGCAGTAAATCACTGCACAGTTAGACCATGATGCCTACCTGTCACATCAGTGGCATGGTAATTATGTCCTGCTGCCCTGTGACATTCTCTTATTACAGCTAATAGCAGCTTTCATATTTTGCTGTGCCTGAACATGGAAAACAGTTGTAGTTCTTAGAAAGTTTATAGCCTGTAGGCTATAGAAATACTGCATTATGAATGCTGAATTAATAAGGATTTAATAAATTACCTTCTCTCTCATTAACTTTTATCAGCTAGCCAAGTGTTGCAATGCAGACTGTAAAATCAGTGGTGGTTTGCTCACGGGTGTGAGTAACGTGAATGACTGTGCAGCATGACCTGAGAGTGCATATCCCATAATGGCAGCAGTGCTGGCTGAAGGGATAGAGAGGGGAAAAAAAATAGTCACTGCTGTCTTTCTGTGCAGTAGTACTGGTACAGCATTTACCCATAGATTAAACATTTACCCCTTTTTCTGGTGTTCATTTTTTGTATTTAAACTCACGTCTGTTGTAAGATTCTCCATTCTTTGTTAGAGGCAAACTGTATAATGCAGTGTTTATTGAAAGAGATGCCTTATGCCACGGAAGCAAATACAGCTCATAGTAGGATGGAGGAAAGATTTTCCATTTAACTTTGTAGAGAAACACATTGAAGACAAACAGATTTCATCCACCCACACTTTATTTTCTTCATACCTCTTCATTAAAAGAAGTCAATTTAGATGAAGAGGAGATTTTACAGAAAAGGTTGACATATTTTCATGAAAGGAAGAGCTAACCTCATCCTGTTAGAAAACATCTTGCATCTTCCCCTATCACTGCCTGGCTGCTATTGTGTACTGTTTTCCTCTCAACCCAGCCTGTGAATTCACTGGCTCACCTGGTCAGAGAGAACATTTCACCCACACAGCTCACTCCTCTCACTTCCCCTGTGCTTCAGAACCCCCCGTGTCACTGTACTGACACTGCAGGCTCACAGTGAGCAGCTAACTGTATTCCTCCTTGCGTTAGGAATCTTTATTGGCTCTTCTAGGACTGTGACTTACATCGATTTTCACTAAATAGCACCCAGCCCTTAGAGAAGAAGCCATCTGCAACTTTTTGACAGATTTTGGGATATTGACAAAAGCTAATCTTAGTATGTTGATGATACTCTTCATTCAGGTCTGTGTGGGTCAGGAAGAGGGTTTTCAAATGGCAATTCAAGATAGCTTTTGCTCAGTTGTTTTCTTAGTCTCACTAAGCTAAAGTTAGCTTTTGTAAACAGCTTTCTTTTCTTCCACTTCAGTATTTAGAGTAGGCATGTCAAGCTGACCAGTCTTTTTAGCTGAACATAAATCGTCACCTTGTTAATCCTGAAATTTCCAGTGCAAGCCTTACTTGCATCCCTGGGTGAACTAAAATGAATTTGGGATTTAGCTGTTACACCTGAACATTATTGTGCAGGTATTGATTTCCATTCAAGAAGGTTTTTAGCTGGGGTAACAAAAAAGTACGTTGGTTGTTTTCCAGTCTGCAAAGATTGTTTCTGTGGTAGAGGTCATTACACAGCTCCTTCCATGAGGTTTGTAGGGCACATTTGGCAGCATCCAACTGCTGCCAGTGTTGGTTTTCCTTACATTGCTTACTCACACTGCAGCTGGGACCCTCAAGAGCACGTGTGTACAAAACATCCTGTTGACAACCTCAGCACAAACATCAGTGGCAGAAAAAGAAAAGGGCAATTAAAACACTTCTTAGTCTTTTCAAGTACAGTATCTCCAGGTCAGGACTCAGGTCAGTGATAAGGGCGTCTGTGGAGTTTTTACAGTTACTGTCTGTAATGTAGCTGATCTCCCAAAAGAATGTAAAAATTTTCACTCTTTGGCACTTCTCTGCAATTTAGCAGAGAAATTAGTGCCATCAGAAGATACAGACCAACAGATGCACTTTTCTGTTATGCTTCCTTGTGACTGAAGAGATGGAACTGGGAAATGTGTGGAAAATTTCTATCCAGTATACTTCACATTTACTGACTGCTCAATACTGTGCAGACAAGTTCATAAGCTTCGTATAGGTATTCAATTAATTCTGTTCATTTCTATGAATTAATCAATTAATGAACAATATACAGTATTGAGCTCTGTCAGAAATATCCTCCCAGTGCATGGTGAACTAATGTAGTTAAACACAAAACTTGCATCAAGAGGATCTTCCTTGATAAGTGAGGAAGTGGCATGATCTGTCATTAGCTTCCTTCTAACGAGAATCAGGTATCTGCAACCACATCTTTAGACTCCCACGCCACTGTGGATATCAAGATGTTAAGCTTGGTTTATTTTAAAGGTCATCATGTGAGATCTCATGCACAATTTCTAAGCCATAAACAAAACATAGCTCCATAAAAGGAAAATGCAGATTATCAAAAGTGAGTGAAACCTAACACAGTGTCTAAAAATAGGCTCCGACATTACTTTTCTGACTCAAAAACATTAGCAATTATGCACAGGGTTTGGGTTGTTTTGGTTGATATGAGAAAAAGTTCAGGTCTGTGTGGAATATAGTTCTATCCTCTATATAAAAGCAAAATCCAAAACAGGCCAAGTGTTAAGAGCATATGGAGCATCTGCTGTGAAGTATTTACCATCTAGGAGAACAAAGCTGAAGAACAGAGCAGAGAGGATAGAGCTACAAAGGGTGAAAGGCAGGGAGGAGCACAAAGCTGGCTGACCCATTTTTCACAAGAGTAGAGGAGAAGCTGGAGCACATATTTTTGCAGTTTTTATGCTCTCTGTGACAAGGATGGATGTGCTGAAGGAGGAGGAAGCTGAGGGACTCAAAATGGACTCATGATATCATCAAGACAAAGGAGAAAGAAAACCATTATACAAAGCAGCTTAAAGAATGTGTTGTGGATGAACCGGTGAGCAGAAAGTTACAGTAGTAAGGGATCTGGAACTGGGGTCACATAAAGCAATATTAATGTCAGGGGAAATTTATTTGCCATCTCCATGAGTGCTTTTAAAGGTAATTTAGGTATGACTCCCAAGATCCTGGATGATGTCCTGAATTCAGATCTACCCACTATATACATGAGAAATATACTTTCTTATATATGATTGTTGACAGGAGATTGTTTAAAATGGAAATCATCATTTTTTTCAAGTTTCCACTAGTTGAGCAGAAAGCTTTAGACTGAATTACTTATAAAGGATGAAATGCTGGTTGGATTAGATGGATTACAGTAACATACTTTGGATCTAAGTTCTCACAAAGTTAAAAGCTGTTTAGCCAAGGAATTTTGCTCCAAGCTCTTTTCTGTTTGAAATTTTTTAATTGTGCACTTAAGAAGAAGGAACTGATATGCAGTAATTCATGGGGACTGCATGAGATTTTTTGTGAAATGTATTATATTTAACTGAGATAGGAGGTGAACTGAAGAATGCCAAAAAGGGGTATTGAATGCCCATCAATTAAGGAAGCTACTACCTGTCCTTTAGTCTGGTAAGTGTATTGGAAGGACACTGTGTTTGAACTATGTTGCTGTTATATTCTTGGCCTAATTATTCTTGAAACAACACGTATTTCTCAGAGACACTCCAAGCTACTAAATAAACTATTGTAGCATTGAATTCAAACCCATTAAACCCACTCTTCTTTGAAAGGAAAAGTGGAGATATAACTAAGGTGAGGGACTATGAAGGCTGACTTGCCATCTGTTCTGAACTCTTTAACTGACCTTTTCACACTTGGCAGTAATTTCATCCCTTTACAGTTCCAGATCCTCTGTTGGAATAGACACACTGTGTTATCAAGGCTCACATAATAGGCTGTGGTTCAAACCAAGGTTATTAGGTCCTTGCCTTCTGCTTCTTATTGCAGCCTCTTTTGCTTCTTACCCCTTCCCCTTTGCCAACACAGACACTTGTGGTTGCTTTTATTTTTCAGCTGAATCAGTTCCCTGATTTGATTCACTGTAGAACCATACAAGTCTTAGTGATGCCACAACAGCAAGGATGGCACCTCAGTGAGGAAAGGGTACCTGGAAATAGAGAGGGAAAATGGGGACTGTTGGGCAGCCTTGGAAAGGCCAGTACAGCCAAAACCACATTAGCTTCAGGCCCAGAGAAATACCTCCCAGCAGTTTATGGGCAGCATTCACATTAGTCAAATGAGACTTGTAGGTTTTTTGCATTAAATTATCCCTACAGATGATGAGAGTAGGCAAAAGAGCCCTCATGAACAAGAGTACATTGGGAGACAGTTTGCTCTGTAAGTTCTGTGATTTCTGGGAGCAGTTAAGATAAATGTTATTTCCATGTAATTGAAGTTGTATTGTTAAAATACCAGTTAAAATGACTGGCTACTGGCACAAGAGCTACACTGAAACAGATCTCTGAGCTGGCTAAACTTCTGAAGTATTTATTCAGTTTTGTAGAACAGCATGCACCCCTGCAATGAAATCTGTACTTTAAGAGTTCTGCTAACAACAGCTGCTCTAGAGCCAGGCTGGCTGTGCTTTCATGAGCTGTAGCTCTAAAAATGCCTACAGTGTCCATGCACTCTCAGACACATTGAGGAATTGTTAGGCCAGTATCTGCATTACTGAATGGTTAAAATAGTTGTAGTTCAGGTGGACTAGCCATTGATTTTGATGCATATGGGAGCAGTGCAAATTTGTGATGGAAATCTGCATTTCTGAGCCCAGCTGGTGATTTTAGGGAAGACTGTATCTTTTAAGCCTTAGACATTTTATTACTTCTTGCTAGCTCTCAATAGGGATCATGGCAGCTGACAATTCACTCAAATGTAGAATCTAAAATTAAATATCTTGTTCTACCTCCTTTATCCTCCCACTCTTGTTTCCTGAAAACAAACATTTTGAAATCATTATTAAATCCACAGCCTACTTGTAAATGTTTGCCTGGGGAATTAGTGCTATGGAAGAGGTCTGGGTTAGTGTCTGTGTAGGCTGAAGTGCTCTGTGATTTGGATGCACTGTGGTCAAGTCAGTTTTACAAATGTGACACGTGAAGTCCATTCTAGAAAAGGACAGTGGAAATCTCCTCCTGCCCCTGCATCACACTCAGTTCTGCAAGTGCAGCTCTGTGTACAAGTATCTGGCCAGCCTGACTGGGGAACTGATGCAGGGTAGAAGCAAGCCTGCAAAAGAAAGTGGGTTTGCTAGGGGTGATTTTTGGATAACAAAGGGCCACTGCTGCCAAAAGATCCACTCAGGAACCTGCTTTAATCCCCTGTAGGATGCCTTTGAACCAGGTTGTATAGTTCCTGGGCTGCCCAGGGCCCCACAGTTCACATTACCAGATGCTTTGGACAGTATCTCAGTCCTAAATGAAAGATGAAAACAGATACGTTTTCAACACAGAAGTGGCAGCTGGAAGTATTTAAAGGGTAGATATTGGCAACTACAAATGAGCTGAAATGGAAGCTAAGTGGATTCTTGTATGTCTAACAGACAAATAGCATTCTTGTACAAAGTGAGTTGTCTTTCCTGGCAGGAAGGCACTCTGACTTGTTTCTTGACTGGGTAACAGATGCTGTGCCTCTTCTCTATCTATGTAAGATAGCAGCATTTAATATTTGGAGGAGAGTTAGTTTGCAGGAAAGAAAAGTTGTGCCAATTCAAAGTGTGGACAAGAGACCAAATATATTTAATCTTGCAGCAGTTTTTGAGTTAACTGGTTTTAATTGTAAGAGATTATTTTTAAAATAGGACTGCCAGAGGCTAAGCTTTGCAGATCATTAAATATAAATAATTTTTTCCAAATGGCCATCAGTTCCTCTCTTTAAAGAAACTGCTATACAGTTGCTTACTCCTGTGATATTCCTAGGGTTTCCTAGTGAGATTTCACTTTTTTTCTTCTAAATCATGGAATTCATTCACTTTCTATCAAGGTATTAATAGCCATGGTAACCAACTGTCAATGAGAACCTTGTCCAGTCCCTGGAGTAACAGTAACAAAAAGGAGCATTTTTCTTTCATTCCTTTCCTATGGTTCTCTGATATTTTGCAGCAAAAAGCAGATTATTTTGACAGAACCTGATTAGGGAATGGCTCCATGTGTAGTCAGACTGGCAGATCTGAGAGGACTGGCAGCTGTCAGTGGTGTGAAGGAGTTCATCTCTAAACACAAACCATCTGCACAACTCTGACCATGTCCTCAAATTCAGTAGTGCTCCTTCTCAGACCAAGGAAAGGAAGACAGAAACTCCATTCTTGAAGTCTCTTGTGATACAGAGGCCAAGTAAATGTTCAGCTTATGGTCTGTATGATTTCTGAATTATAAACTTGAAGTTCTGATTGCTCTAGAAGGCAGATGATCCTTTGCTTTCCTTGGCTGTGAATGAAGCCAAGGTTTGCAGAGCAATCCTCTGTACTGAACTGGTCCCAAAGAGCATAAGGGATGGAAAAAGGGAAGGGAGAAGTTCAGGGGAAAGAATTGAAAGAAAAGTTGTTCCAGGATCCACACTAACCTTTGTTCACTACTCTTTGATGCTGCTCCTGAGAATATATTATTTTCTGAATTAACAAGAAAGATGATGTTCAAGATGATGACATCTTGAACAATATGTCTTCCTGAGGAGTCCAGGTATTTCTTCCAGCTGCTGGGATAGGTGAGAGACAAATACACAGTTAACTGTGAGCCATGTAACATATATCAGGGAAAGCATATAAACCTTTTTGACATTATTCACACTTGAAGGCAGATTGGCAAAAATAATACAGTTGGCTCCAGTGTGCACCTTCCTGCCACATCTATTTAAGCCTAGATAAGATAAAAGCTCTTTTAAAAGGATTTATACGTTTGAGTTTTCTTCTGACTTCTGGCTCCAGATTTTTGTCTATAGATTAAAAAAACACAGGCATGAAGGATTACCAAGAATCATTTCTGAAGGAAAAAATTTGGGAGAAAAGGACCAAAACAAAAATGTACCTCTGTTCCCTAAAACAAAAGCACATTGTTTGGAATCTCTTTATAGAGGTTCTTAAGAGGGAGCAGATACCCTGGTCAGTATGTGAAAGGTACTTAGTCTAGTCCTAATGCCCTTCAGAAAATATACCAGGCCCTGGAAGTATCACTGGGGAGGCAGATACGACCTGTAAACAGACTAAGTGTTAGGGATTACCTCCTACCTCATGGAAAAACAAGTAGTCTATTATATGGAGTAATAACTCAGCCTTCTATTCATAAAAGTGGGAAATAAGCAACTGCTTAACAGCTCTTTTTTGTGTGTTATAGGGCCTTTAAAATTCTGTCTATGAATTTTTACATACAAATACCTGTATTGTGTGTCTGGTTTGGGAACAGCAAACATACTGAATCTTGGAAGTTTGTACGTTCATGTGGGGTTATAAAATAGTCTGCATATTTTAATTTTTAATTTTCCAATAAACTGCAAGAGTCAGTAACAACAAGCTTGTTCATACAAAAGCCGTGTGAAATTGCAACCTTACCCAGGGTGGGAGATAGAAGAGAGACCATGGAGGGCCGTGTGTGACCCTTTTTGAGTAGGTATCTCCTTGGTCCTAATAGTGTAAGTCTGATTTATAGGTGGATCAGGGAGCTTTCAGAGGTTAAAATCTGTATTCTTCACATCACTGCCACCCCCCTTCAAACAGTTCTTTGAGGGCAACAAGGCAGAAAGAAAAGGAAGGAACAAGGACCCTGAAGACAAGGATGGTTTAAGACAGAACTGCTGGCAAAAGCAGCATTTATCAGATTGTGTCCTGTAGATATTGGCTACCTTTGTTGATGTGGATGTCTGTGACTTTAGAAATGTTAAAGGCTTCCCAGCAGAGCTAGTCCAAGGAAATATAAACCAAACCCATTTGTTTCAGGATAAAAAACACCCTGATCTATCAAAAGGGAGAATTGCCATTATGGAAGAAATGTGATTTCTTCAGCTGCCCCTGGTGAGGCAGAGCACTCAAAATTTACATGTACACCATGGCCCTTCCCTGCACATGTGTGTATTTGTCACATAAAACTGTTCGTAGAAAAATTTCAACAAGTCAAAGTAATTTAAAATTGCCAGTTTCATTTTCATTACTATTATTAGAGGCTACATCTAAATGACTTAAAATGAAAAAACTATAAATTTCTAAGGCATTTTGAAAATGAAATGTAGTTTTTGGAGGTAATTTATTGATGGTAGAGTACTTAATCCATTCATTGCTAAGACCCAGTCCTACTGCTGTGTATGGTCAAGCTTCATCTCCAGGCACTGTCATAAGAACTTGGTGCGTGTCAGAGTTACAGTTGCAGTGAACTGAGGGGCATTTTTGATTTTGTGCCATGTAAACTAAAAATTAGAACAGAAGTTGTTTTTCAAGTTGAATATATGGGGACTTTTTAATCTTGTAAAATGAGAACAATTCTCTCTTCTTTAACTGCATGCAACTTTTCAGTTTTCAGCAGAATTTTACATTACTATCCCATTGTCTCTTTTAGTAACAAGAGGCGAAGTGAGTTTGTGTAGGATAAAAATCTCACCATAATCTTCTATTTTTAGATCTGAACTTTTTCCCCACAGCTCCTGAAGACAAAACACCATGTGCGAGGTTGACTACTCTCATCATATTCCAGCTGAGAACAGAAATAAAAGTGCCAACATCACAAATAAGCCTTTTTCTCACAAGACTCACAGCACATTTTTTTCTGACAGAAAGCATTCAGATGAATTTCCAAACTCTTAGATGTTTATCTAAACTATACCCACATTTTTTGACCTTTTGTAGCTTTCCTTATATCTGAGACTAAAAAATACATTAATCAGGGCCATGGCTGAGAGCAACAATCATCCCTAGCGGATAAATTGTTTGTTTTCAGAGTTACTGCTATGAATTGTGGGGAGGGGAAAAATTGATGAATTGTTGTCTAAGTGTTTCAAAGGTTGTCTGTTATTTGAAGTAAGCTTTAGCCTGTTTTTCCTGATTTACTATTTCAAACATGTCTTTCTGACAATGATCCTTTAAAGTGATTATCCTTCTCTTTACTGAATGCAAAATGTCTTTAAAACCAAAGTTAACATGAGGAAATTCTATAGCAAGCAATTCAATAGCCATGTGTTTATCACTTGTAGAAAGCTTCAATATTTACTGTTCAGATTCTCCAAGTTTCACCACTGATCAACCTCATCACAGCTTTTCCTCTGAAGTCACTGTGCAGCAATGAATTTATCCATGTGTCCATGGTTCCTGTGCTGGCTCACAGGGGTTTCACTGCTCCTGGGGTGCGTGGATGTGACTCAGTGCTGGAGCGTTTCTCCAGGGCTGCTGGGCACGGCAGTGACCGGGGCTGCTCCTGTGGTTTTGTCCCATGACACGCAGCTCTTGGCAGCAGGACTAACTTTAGACATCCTCCTGTGTTCTTGCTGCAGCCGCTGCTCCCTCCCCGCGTGGCGGTGCTGACACAGCTCCTGGTGGGGCCCGCTGTGGGTCACACTGGGGGCAGATGAGCAATGCTCCCCCCAAATAGCGCCCGAAGCCGGGACAGTTCCCTCGGTCTGGCGCACGGGGTGGTCCCACAAAGGGTTCTGCTGAGGCAGCTGAGCAGATGGGATGCTTGCAGGGCACAGAGGGAAGGAGCAAACCATTACACTGGCATTGCCTAATGCCGTATTCTTATAAGCCTCAGAGTACAAACAGATGAAAATATTAAATTTGTTTCCTAATACTTGTAGTTATAACTGCAATTTATCTTAACAGCTAGGTTGCCGATTTTAAGAGAGGAGGTTTTGAGAGTTAGGTGTTATAACTTATCATGTAGCCTAAATTAATTTATTTATTCAAATCAATTAAAATATTGTTAGAGAAAAATCTGTACTTAATACACCCTAGCTGGTACTAATGGCCGTCTAAGTAACTGGTACACATCAAAGCATTGCTTCTTTTGCTAATTATTCTTTAATTGCTAGGCTAATATCATATTTGGTTTGCTATCTGGCACAGCAAAGATACATGTTTAAAACAGCAACAAAGGTCCTGCAAATGGGGTCAGGTCTGGCTCTGTTCCCTGGATTAGAGTGTGCTCTGGCATTCAGTCAAATTGAACTAATTCCAGTGATTTTTGTACTGTACCTGACTTGGGCTGGCTTTTCCTGCAAGTCTTGTAAGTCATAAACCTGTGATTATGCCTCTGCTGCCTTGCATTCATTCTCCATATATTGTTCTTTGATCAAACCTTCAGATATCCCATGATTTAAAAGATTTTTTTCCCCCCCCCCCCACTCTCTGCAGTTTGGGACAAGGCAAGCAATTGACAATTTCTGTTGAAGCAACAGGTTCATCCTTATTAATACCTTATTTTTGAAACTGGATGTGTTCAGTTGATACAAATTGCTCTTTTTGTTTTAATTTTATGGAGAAGGTGTGGAGACAGCAAGAGAGGAACAAGAAAAGGTTACATGCAAAGCCCTGACTTTTGCATGTTTGTTGTGGCTTTATTGCAAAATTGGTGCACAATGAGAGAGCTCTGGTACACACCCATCAAATACCTCAGAGAACTGGCTCTGAGGCATAGGCAGGTGGGCTGTTGGTGAAGAAAACTAAGGTGATAAAGTTATAACCGAGATACAGGTTCCATCCTGATTTTCACAGGGAAAAATCTGCAGTTTAAACTGCGTGGGTAACATGGCTTATTTAAATGGTGACTTCAAGGGAGTGTCACTGAGTGAGCTGTGGGTGCCTGGGAGAGGTCACCCCTTCCCCATGCATCCCCAGCCCCAGAGGGAACAGCCAGAGGCTGAGCTGAGTTGAGCTGAAAAACCTGCTTCTGAAAGAAAATGACTCTATTCCCACCTTGTTCTGCCCCAGGCAGAAAATTAACACAGCAAAAGTGAGTGAGCCATTCCCATCCGGTTGGGTGAGTTTAGAGAGTTCTCACACAAGGGGGTCACAGGGAAAAAAGTGTGTGGAAACCCTTCTTTCCATTAATGGAGATCCCACTGCACCTTTGGTTCTACCAAATCACTTACAGCCAGTCATGCTGGGCCTTCGGGACTTGTCTGCTGAAAGATGTTACTGTTCCCATGTTGGAAATACCAGGTTTGGTGAAGTTTCATCTGTTTAATTTACTACCTGCCTGAAACTAATTATAGTTGGTGTCACTCTTGAGGCTGTGGCCTCTGGGGCTCCAGAAGGGTGGGTAACCATGGAACACTGAGGGTCCCAGGGCTGCTCTAGGACTCCTGTCAAACAAGGCTGAGGCTGAGCTGGCTGAGGGCCCTCCCTTGTGCCACTCTCCCGTATAATGAGCCAGTTCAGGGAACTGAGACAAAAAGTTGCTTTCTTTGGAGCACGAGCCTTTAACTGGCCGGGGTCCCTGAGCTGCCTTAGTGCGCAGTGCTCACATCAGCACAAATCACCAGCAGCCCAGGGGAGGTGAAGGGCCAGGCTGTGGCAACTGTAAATTAGGTTGGCTCAAGGTGTTAGAGAAATACGCCCTGAATGGAAGCAGAAAAAATATAAAAACATCCCTCCCAGAATACTGTTTTTCTTGAGCAATTGAGCCACTACTGAGAAATGCAAGGATATTAGGTACAAAGGAATTTAAATCCTACATAATTCTAATTTAATTTTTAATTTTGAGTCATATTCGGGGCAGTTAAGTTATAAATATTGAAGTAGATTTCCCAAAAAAGGAATCATTTCCACCCTTTCCCTTTTGTTTAAATACCTGTCATTCTGGTGATATTACGGGTTAATTAGTTTATTTTCTGAAATGTATTTCTGGGATATTTTCCCTTTAACTGCTTCAACCCATAACCTCATGTTCTGAGAGTTACTTAACCTTTGGTCTTGTACAGTTTACTGGCAACCATTCCTTTCCTTTTAGGATTTCTTATTTGTGATTCCCTTAGCAATATAAACCACATATAGCTACTATTTCCTAACATGAAGCCTCACACAGACAATTGACGTTACAGTTAATTACCAGAAGAGTTTTAGATGTTTCACAAAGTTATTGACACCAGAAATGCTGTATATTAATACCAAATGCTTGACATCATTTACTGTAAGAAGAGATTGTAATCTCAGATTAAAAGCATATTAAAAAGTAGATTAAATGTATTTTCCAACTAAAGGACTGCTATAGGAAAGAGTTAACATAGCTTGGATATCCTATGTGTAGTTCTATGTCTTAAAAAGTTTGGATTTCTTTCAAGTTCTGCTCTAACATTTCTTGGCTTGCAAGTATTTTCTACACTAATTTTAAAGCCTAATTTTAAACTTTTACAATTTTATTACAGCCTCAATATTATTTGCTAGGGGATCCCCAATGAGAAAAAGTCCAAGAAATCCAGTAAGACTATTTTTAATACTCTGAAGATATATAAATACCAATGTTGAAACTATTTTTAGTTTGATCTTTTGTCTGATTCACTGGTCTGTACCAATTGTTTTGTACCAAGCACAGTCAGAGCCTGGTAGCCAGCTGAACTGGGTTTACAACTTTGGAAGCTGCTTAGACAAATAACTTTCATGTACTGTCTTGACTGGAAAAGATTCATTTTCAGTTTATGGTCATACTGTAGCAGACACACCCCTCCCTTTGTGATAATAAATACAAAACTGCATTCTGTGATACAGATCTCTAATACATTTTTGGACTGTTTTTGGAAGGTGCTACTGTAAAGAATTTTAAAGCATGAAATACACGTTTTTTCTTAACATAGATAAAACTTGGAGCAAGCAATGTCCCGTTTGGTGCCTCTGGTGCTTTAGAAGGCTTTTCCTTTTAATGTTTCTTGAACAACTGTATAAACCCAGAGGATTAGAGTCTGCTGCAGGAGAGCACCAAGAAGGGCAGCTGTTGTTCTCTTCAGAATTTTTTTGCTGAGCCATCAGGACAACTTAATGCTCCTACATGCTAAAAAAGTCATGCCTTATAGTGATTGTGGGTACATGCAGTCCTGCTGAGTCCCTGCCCAGCTGAAACCACGCCATGGCTGATTGATTGTTTCTTCTTTTTTAATTGTGCAAAACTGGAGAAGATGTGCATGTTTTAATACAAATGGAAAGCTAAGTAGCAGATTTCAGAGACTTTTTTTTTTAATCTGAGTATATTTAGTTCAGCAAAAGGGTTTATTAAGTTAAAGCAAAAAATGCCATAAAACTACTTACTAGCCCCTCCCTGTCTGTATTTTACCCATCATCATGGACGTTATTAGCTTATATTCTCTGCCTCCCAAATGTTACTACCTGGATGTAGCTATTATGATATTTTAGCCTAACAATCATTGAAACCAGAAGTAAATGACAAAATTAGAGAGTAGTCTGAACACTGAGCAATTTTCTAATGGTACATTTTGCAATTGTTGTCTGCTTTCTGATTAATCAATCACAATCTCATTAAGATTGTGAACCTCGGTGTCAAAAAATGCTTTATAAAAAAAAGTCAGAATAAAAAAACTGAATAGTTAATTGTTTTTCCCAGGAGCCACTGCAGCCTTAAATGCTTTAAATGTTAACTAGCCAACATTTTAAATGATAAAAGCACATGACATTTTGTACAGATAATCATATTTTCAGTCTGTCAAAGTCAAGCAATTTTAATGCCTAAAAAAACCATTATGCAATGAAACACATGAGAAAAAATTTTGAGCACTCTAAAGTATGTATCATGTTTTAGAATGGATGTATTCTGTATTTTAACATGAATCACTCTTAATGTCATGGATTATAGAATTGTTTTAGACAAATTCCATTTTTTAATGGGAAG
Organism: Prinia subflava; assembly: GCF_021018805.1. Lineage (NCBI taxonomy): Eukaryota > Metazoa > Chordata > Aves > Passeriformes > Cisticolidae > Prinia > Prinia subflava. The sequence continues at coordinate 12,212,249 of NC_086259.1, forward strand.
GTAATCTTTTTAAGTTTTGAACAGACCTCATAGAATTATTTACTGATTGAATAATATCATAATGTTGAATTTAACAAGTTTAGACTTTTCCCTTACTGGTTTTCTTAATGGGAAAATATTTGTAGCTTTTTGGTGGTATTTATTCTTAACATATGGGAGCACCAGACCCTGATCTCCAAAGGAGTAAGCAGCAGGTCAAACATTTTATTTTGTATTTGTAGACAGATGATTTGTGCATATTCAGGCATCTGTGGCCTTTTTGATAATGAAGGCAAAAGGACTGATCATATGATTTGGTTTTGCTTGATGATTAAGTGAGAGGAGCCCTTGCAATAAGATTTCTAGTTTGAATACATGTTAAAAATCCATTTTATGTGAGCATTCATTTAAACTCTGTAGTTTTGTTTAATATAAATTACCAGCCAAACCATTCTTTATATGTATAGCTGATGAATAAATATATAGGATCTACAAATACAGCAAAACTAAATTAATTTTAAATGGGTGAACCTTTACTGAGTAATATTCTTCTAGAGCTGACTAGGATCACTTTATTAATTGAATAGCTCATTCTCCAGCTAGGAAAAATACTGAGATAATATTTAATCAGTTATTCCTTTCTGTGTTTTTCTTTTCTATTTTCCATAATTTTTTAATATACAGCAGTACCTTTATCCCAATCCACTCTGCCAATATACAAAGAGCTAGAGGATGCAGTTAAGCCTATTCTTGGGAAGGGGTTAGGGTACAAAGATAAGGATCAGGACCAGCAGCATATCAGATGACTGACTGTAATGAGGATTGATTTTGTGACCAAATTGAATAGTTAAAGCTCCCAGCTCTTGCTCTGTCAAAGAAGAATCAACCCTCTTACATGCTGCAATCTGGACATCAAGCCAGGCGGAAACTCAATCAACGAAAAAAAGGAGAGGCAAGAGCAGCTAATGAAAACCACCATCTCTCCTCCAATGCAAAGGCAAAACAAACGTCAGCCACCTGGCTGGCCTGTTTGACTTCAGACTGGGATGGATTACAGCAAAAAAGACACATAAGCACCTGCAACAGCTGGGGTATGGCAGTCATGTTCCACATGTTACCTCTCAGCTCAAACCTGTCGTGTCCAAATTGGGATGGTGAGTCAGAAAGCTCATTAGGCACAGAGACAAGGGGTGTGAGCATATGTGCTCCAAGGGCTGCACAATGGATCCACAGAGGAAAGGTGCAAGTCCAAGATCCAAAGTGCCAGGGAGCCTTTAAAGTTTTCCGCACCACTGGAACCTATTGTTTCATGTTGGCTTAGCCTGATCTGAGTCAAGGACACGAGAGTGGTTTGCACAAGGCTGACAGTCCTGCTCACTCAAGAGTGAGCCCATTAGGCTTCCTATGGAAACCTGGGAATGGGAACATCAAGAAAAGTTTAGTAATACATTTATTCTAGTTGCTTATTCTGAATTATGATGAAAAGCTGTAATGAGGGGAAATACTGCTTTTCCACCCCTGAAGATAATTAAAATATTGATGAAGAGACATTAATTTATGGATAAGCAAGGTCTATGTATCATTTATTAAATTACAGTATATGAGGAGGGGTGACTTACGCACAAGATTGTGGCTATATCTAAGCTAATCAAAGGATATCAAACGTATATATGAAATACAGAAAAGCCATTGAACCTTCAATTGCACATGCATTACACTTGAACAAAACAGAACCACTTCACAGAAGGACCATAGTATTTAGAACAGCTAAAGGCTCAGGGACTCGGGTTCCATTTTGCTGTAACAGTTGTGTGATGCTTCTCCTTGTCCAGTACAAAGAGAAATACCAGCCCAAATCATCCAGCCAGGCTGCTTAAATGTTCAAATGGAGTGTATAAGAAGTATTCCAGACTTGAGAGTCCTTATTCAGATGCATTTGCAATCTAAGTGAAAAGAGGAACAGGAGCTGGATTACCCTCATCTTAGACGGAAACTAAGGCAATGTTTTGTGTCTATATAAATAGCAAGTTACTTGTGCCCCTCTGAAGTCTGAAAATTAGACTGCACGAAAGGGGAAGCTTGGAACACAGCCTGTATTTTCTATATCCCAGTACTGTACAAGAGGACTGTCTGCTGGCTAGTGAACAGTCAAAAATGAAAGTTAAAATATGGAAAAGTAAGTTAAATGCCATCTTAGTCTTTTTTTCAAGCCTAAGAGCTTTTATGAAACCTCATTTGAGTTTCCACAAATATTTATCTTATGCAAACATCACTGTGCATTAAAGGAGTTTGTTCTTGTTCTGGTAGCAATCTCGGTTGTCATCTGATTTCACTCACAAACCACTTTAATCTTTGTAATAAGACTCTAAGGTATCTGTAAAAGCAATCATTTCAGAAGCAAGTACTTGTGCCTGGAGTGTCCTTATGTACTGGTATCAGTAATAATGCAGCTGATAATTTTACTTTGCTTTCACCTGATGATCTGAAAGCAAAATACTATGAATGTAAGGTCTGTGAGGAGAGCCATGCTGTTCAGTGCCAGATTTCTAGACCCTCTAGTCTTTTCAACATGTGTGATGGTAACCTCCAAGTGGGAGGATTGCAACCTGCTTTGTGAAACTCTAGAAATATAAAGCAGCAGCAAACTTTATGAAGTCATGTCTGCTTTACATGGCATGTTAAACAAACAGTAAAGCAAAGCAATGATTGTTTAATGTAAAAGTATATTGAAGAGAAATATATTAAAGCGTATTTAATATGACTGCAGTAGGTTTAGGAGAGCGATGAAATTTCTTGGGCAAAACTGTAAAATGGTTAAATGAGACTGCGAGCTCATTAAGTTTTTATGTGGATATGTTTTTGTCAACACACACCTTGTAGGCAATCTTTTTTTTTTAACCTTATCTTGCTATTACAAATGCCCCATTGATCAAACACCAAGTTCGAGATCTAGATAGGAGTGTTATAACTAAGTCATGACGTAGGAAATCTTAAAAGGATGACTGTAGATTTTCACTGAAAATTTATCAAAGTTAAATTACTGTCTTGTACTCTATTTTTTTGCTACTGTGTATTCTAATGCCTGAATTAGCACAACTTCTAATTTTGCTAGAAAACTTTCCAGTGCTATGCAATCTACTTTTGTTTTTGTTTTGCTTTTAATTCCCCAATGGCAGAAGGTTCATATTTCACCCAGGCACTGGTAATTAGCCAAGGAAATTATTTAAAATGCCAGATGTCACATATTAAATATAAATAACCTATGACCTTGTGTGCAGAATGCAATCCTCTTTCCTATATGACTGCTGAATTTAGCCTTCTTCAACACAGGCTGTATACTGAAATATTATCTTTCTCCTACAGAACACCATTCTGCCTGCTTAAACAATTGATGTGCCTTTTTAGCTGTAAGAGACATGAGGGCTGTGATAATATTGTTTGTATGCCATTTGCAAATGAGTTTGATTATTAAGTATAGACAGTGATCAAAAAATGTCCCTTGTTGTACTCATGCTTTCTTCAATAGCAGCTGTAAAAGGCATAACCATTGCTGCAGCCAAGGAACACTATCTCCTCAGTCCAGGAGTCGTTCTCTGTGCTGTCTCATCTGCCCTTTCTATGCCACGCTGGTGTGTGTGGCTTTTAAACAGGTCCAGATTCAACCACACACGGGAATGAGATCAAGCACATGAAATGCAACCTTCTGTGTTATATTCCTAATTCGAGGCTGTTTGGTTGATTGAATCATGCAGAACAAATGCCTGACCATGCGTCTTCCAAAGCCGGTTCTGGCTACGGTTGCACAGCTGGCTTTGATTTGCTGCCCAAAGGAAGGGGGAGGAATCCCTATTACTCCAACACAAATACAGATCTGGGATGTGGCTGCAGATCCAGAATTCCTTGCTATCCAACATTGGATGATGTGTGGAAAATAAAACACAGCACAATGTAGCCCTCAGGTTTTTGGAGCCGAAAGTCACAACACGCCTAAAAAATAGCCACAGTTTGGAAAGGATTCAAATACCACAGGAAGCACGTTCCTTCCTTCTCAAGTCACATGCAATAACTCCAGCTCCTGACCAGATCAAGGTGTATCCCCATCTGGATGCAATAACACAGCCTAGAAGCAACAAGGGAGAAACCACCTATGCATATTAAATAAATGAATAAATAAAGGAAACTTCTCCTCACAAAACCACAAGTGAAATAAAGTTGCCCTTGTTACTGCCACCGTTTCACTTCTCAGTAGCCAACAGAAGCTAAATCAGCCATCCATGCCCTGGACCTCAAGCACAGAGGTTGACATAATTCCCTGGAAATTGATTTGAGCTCACTCACGTCAGTGGTTTTACAGACTCGCTCCCAGTCACACCCCAATTACTCTTTAGTTGTGTAGAAGAGGCTTGAAGGTGTATTTCTCTTTACAGATTCAAATGCAGAAAGGATGTGCTTTTTGGTGCAGTACAACAGAGTCAGCAAAATGAAAGCTATGGTGAAGACAAGATAAAAGGAAAGGATGATGTTGGCAATGGAAGTGCTGAACTCCGACATACATCTGCTTTTTAGTAAAAAGCTTTATAAAGTTTACTGTAAATAACTTATAATACCACCTTACGTTTTACATATTCTCTAAATTCTTATTAGCTATGTGGTCATGTTATAACCAATTACTCTGTTTATTTTAGGACATATAGTCCATTTTCTTTTTCAATTGACAGCCGTAGGTAGGACTAAAAGCAATACCTAGTGTCCTGCTTATATCATAGCTTTCTGAATGAATAGTGGAGACAAGAAAAAGGGGAGACAAGATTTATTTTACAGTTAAGAGAAATGAACAAATTAATATTAAAATCTTTACTTCAGCACATTCATTAGAAATATACTCCGAGCATCTTATCAAGGGATATGGATCAAATACTTGTGTTCAAATCCCCCCTTATGAGGAGAACAAGTTTGATTGTATTTTTCACCAGGGACATGCATAATGAATAATCTACTGGTAGAACAGGAAACTGCTGTGGTTGCTCCATTTGCTGTAATCGGACACAACAATTATTTAACAATAAGATGAAGTCTAATTCAGCTGCTTTGAAAAGCAAAAGATTACCCAAAAGTTTTTAGACAAAAATTAGCTGTTAAAAGTCATTTTATGTATAGTGTATTTTACTGACTCATTCATTGTAGATCTGTTTTCATTCAAGAATACATGAGGGTTTTTCTTAACCACAGTTAATCCAATTACACATACTTCTCCAGCTTGTCTTGCTACGTGACCTTGGATTTAGAGATAAAAAGAGGCTACGGGCCAACTGGATGTGAGCTCCTTATAAAAGTTTGAGCTTCCTTCAGGAGAGGGAATTGTCTACCCTAAGAAGAGCATGAATCTTTGGTTTAAATGTTGTAAGAACAGTAGCTGTAGCTGCTCATGTATTTTCAGTAAAGAAATAGCTAGTGATGTGTGGGAAGTGATAATGGCAAGGACACTGCTTTACAAGATAAGTAAAAAACATATGGCTGCTTTTGCACTAGAAGCAACTTCCCATTTTGGGCAAACTTGGGCAAATTCCTGCTATCTCAAGTTCTGCAAAGTATTTTTTTAATGTTATGCATTCTGTTTCCACTAGAATTGCAATGTCACAAAGTAGCTTTTCATTTAGGCTTGCTTTCTGCAGCACAGATTACTGACCTTCCTCAGAAGTGCACAGGGAGAGAGAGTTCACAGAGAATTCACTGCACTCTGTTAAGAGCCTCTGGACTGAGGATTATTCACTGAAGCTAATTCCTCTCCACGTGAGCCTTCTTTTCTTACTTTCATTCACAGGCTCTAACGAGAATATCCAGGTACAAATGCATGCCTGGGTTTATGACATGCCTGTTTGGATCTGTCTAAACAGCAACAAACATGGCAAGACACTGTGCATAGAAACAATGAGAATTATTTTAGAATCAAACAATATTAGTCTCCAGATGGCCACAGAGTCACAACGCACTAACTAGTTCAGCTGATTTTTCAACTAAGTAATGAAACCTTAGAGATAGCTATGATATTTCTGGTTAATGTAAGCTTCACATTCCATAACAAATTAAACTGTGAATATTATATAACTGTCTATGAGCAAAGTTTACTATTTGTGAGTAGTAGTTTAAATCCCATCAATGCCCAAGTTTCAGCACAAACCTAAATCATATGTATTAAGAATAAATATTTTACTAATTCCACAGCATACAGTGAATGTTTCATGAAGTTAGAACCGGAGAATAGAATCATAGAATCATTTAGGTTTGAAAAGACCTCCAAGATGATTGAGTCCAAGCTTTGACTGATCACCATTTTGTCAACCCAGAGAGAGCACTGAGCGCCATGTCAGTCATTCCTTGGACACCTCCGGGAATGGCGACTCCACATTTCCCTGGGCAGCCCCTTCCAATGCCTGACAACCCTTTCCATGAAGAGATTTTTCCCGATGTCCTGGCAACCCGAACCTCTCCTGGCATAGCTGAATACCACGTCCTCTCATGCTGTTGCTAATTGGCTGCGAGAAGAGGCCGATCCCCACCTGGCTACACCCTCCTTTCTGGGAGTTATAGAAACGGGATAAAGTCACCCTGAGCCTCCTCCTCTCAGGCTAAACATGCCCAGCTCCCTCAGCCACCCTCACAGGACCTGTGCTCCAGACCCTTCACCAGTTCTGTTGCTGTTCCCCGGACATGCTCCAGCACCTCAATGTCTTTCTTGAAGTGAGGGACCCAGAACTGGACACAGGACTCAAGTATTAAGTAGACTCAAGTATTACAGTTTCTATACTGCCATCTCCTGCAGGGAACAGATGCTTATGCTGCAAGAACAACTTAAATTCTATAAATAAATAAAATAATTTTATTTTGACCTTCTTTTGTCTTTCCACCTTAGCGCAAGGCAAAACTATAGACTGTGGTATGTTATTGTGCAGGCCGAGCATCCTGAAGCTTCTGTGATCTTCCTGCTGACTGCTGGCCTCCCTCCATTGATGACATACATTGCTAAGGAATATTTGAACTAGTTTCCTTATAGTTAAAAACTTTTAGATGCGAATCTCACAAAATACGAGACTGGGAAGACCCTATTCCATGCTTTAAAATTCTTTTTGGAACTGGTTTCGGAGGAGAGTTCCCCACAGTTGTACAGCCTTGATGCAGAAGTACAGCTCTAGTGAGCAGAAAGTGAAGTGCTTGAGGAAGTGCCACAGTGCAAGCCAGGGTGGCTGGGCAGTGGGACAGGCTCCCGAAGGAAGTGGTCACAGCACCAGACTGCCAGAGTTCAAGGAGTGCTTGGACAAGGTTCTCAGACACCTGGTGGGATTCGGGGTGTCCTGTGCAGGCCCGGGAGCTGGGGGATCCTTCCAGCTCAGTATTCTGTGCTTCTGCGTGTGCTTGATTGCCACTGTTCCCACTGAGCCGGAAGGCAAGTAGCTAACAGTCCCGGAGCCAGCATTTGTTACCCAAGCGACATTCCTCGGCTTACGCCATCCTACCTAATTATTCGAGTCATTAGTTGGTGCCAAGAGCACCGCCTATTTACATGAGGTGTTTTAGAAAGTAACGCTGCGCACGCCGCAAGGGAATCCTGCTCCTGTGCTCTGACGTGGGGCCGTCTGCGCTTTGCGGGACCGGGACCGGGACCGGGACCGGGACCGGGCTCGGCTCGGCTCGGCTCGGCTCGGCTCGGCGCGGGGCGGGCGCTGCTCGGCGGCGGCGGGGTCGACACGTGGCAGCGCGCCCCGCGCGCGGCCCCGCCCCCCGCGCGCCGCTGGCCGCGCCCGATTGGGCGCCGACCGCCGACTACAACTCCCGGCAGGCCCCGCGGCGCGGGAGGGCGGGGCGAGGCCGCCTCCCTCCCAGTCCCGCGGTGGCACGGGCCGCGGTCACGGGGAGCTGTCGGTGATGTGACGTCACCGCGGGAGGGACGGGCGGACGGGGAGGGCGGGCCGGGGCGGGCCGGGGCGGGGGGCGCTGCCCGGGGCGCGGCGCGGGGGCGGGTCCAGCCGCAGCCCGGAGTCGGCGCCCGCCCCCCCCGAGTGACAGAAGCGCCCGGGCACCGGAGCTCGCGCTGGGGCCGCAGCCGCCGCTCGCACCGCCGCCCCCCCTCCGGCCCCTCCGCCGCCCGGTGTTATGCGGCGGCCCTGAGGGGCGAGCGCAGCCCGGCAGGACCCGGCGCGGCCCTGAGGGGCGACGGGGTCTCGCTGCGCCTCGCCGGCCAAACCCATGACTACGGCAAACTGCGGCGCCACCGACGAGTTCGACTTCAGGCTGATCTTCGGCGAGGACGGGCAGCCCGGCCCCGGGCCGCCGCTGGGGCCCGCAGGTGTGCCCCGGGGCCGGGGGGGGGTCGGTCGGGTTCCTGTTTTCCTTCGAACGAGGCGGGGAGGGCAGCGGGGGCTGCGCCGGCCCCGCCGCTGCGGGAGGCGGCAGCCCGGGGGGAGCGGCGCCGTCCGTCCGTCCCTCAGGCCGCGGCCGCTTCCCGGCGCCGCTCCCGTTCCTCCCGCGGGACGCGGGGGCTCGGGGGGCGATGGGCCGGCCCGGCCGGGCCTCTCCGCGCCGTAACAACTTTCTTTGGGAAAAGAAACCCAAGAGCTCGCGTCGTGCGGGAGGAGCCGCCCCGGGCGCGGTGGCTCCGGCGGGGAAAAGGCCCCGGGTTGGATGTGGTGGCCCCACGCCCCCCGAGCCCGGGGAGCGCCTTGAGGCCGGTGAGGGACAGGGCAGAGAGGGGCAAAGCGTTAACGGGGCCGGCCCGGAGCAGTGTTCGGGCACTTGCGATGAAAAGTTTCAGCCGAAGTGTTCCCCGTATATAGAACATCCCAGTCACTCCAGTGTGTTCTGCAGACTTTGTGTACGTGTGGGTGGGCGAGCACCGCGTGTCGAGATGTGACGGCTCTTTGGGTCCGTGTGTACAGATGCACGCATACATCTCACAGTGCTTCCATTTTACTTTCCTTTGTAGTTTTGGAGCCTGAAAATCCTGTTTTAAAATGCTCGTATTTCTTGAAACTGCAGAAAACAAAGTATTCCCTGTGAATTGTGTTGTGAAGAATCAATAAGGAACAGCTGTGCCTTGTTTAGCTGTACCAGAGTTTGATGGCTGCGTGGTTTATTTTCTAACCTACTTGAAATAAGTTTTAATTGGTAATGGGCTGTCTTATGTCTAAGTGTTAGATGATAAGATAGCTCTGAAACATGACTGTATCCAATCTAAATGATGCAGCCATGTTGTTTAGTTCTCTGACTCGGTTGTCTGCCTAAGTTAATTAGAAAAAAAATTGTTTGATGCAGTCTATGTGCAAGCACTCAGAGTTAACTTCTTAGAAAATCCCTAACTTTCTTGATGCTCAGATTGAATTTGCAGATTTGTTCAGATAAGGGAATACTTTCTTTGCCTATTTTCCATCTCGGTGCAATAGCAGATGGTGTGTTTGGTGAAGAGGGCCTGAATTCTGCAAGCTGGATAAATGCATTACAGTACCGTATGAAAACAATGGAAAATGTGAACAAATGACAACATAAATAATTTTGACGCCTCCATTTCTTTTACTTTGACATTAAACTGGTTGTCTAAACTGTGTTCCTTTGTCCTTTGATGATAGATGAGAATGAGAGAACAAGTTCCTGAGAAAACTGGAAATACTAGTATGGTATCAACTCACTGTTATGATATTCGTATTTGAGTAGCATTCCTTAATAATGGAAGTTCAGATGTTACTCTGAATACAGAGAATTTTCTGTCCTTGATAAGTCAAAACTATTCTTATGTCAAATTTTAAAATACTGATATTTGGACCATGAACTAGTTTGTTTGCAGTAGCACTCAGTAAGAAATCCTGCATCTGCAACTCCAGTAATTTTACTGTTTTGTAGAATTCTGGGGATGATCTCGCCTGCTGTGCACAGATGTGGCCTTCAGGGAAAAGAGTTAAAGTAGGACTCTGCCTTCATGTATTCTGTTAAAAGTATTTCCAGAGCTCATCTGCTAATTCTGGCCATGTATTTTACACATGAAAAATTAGAATTTATATGAGACGTCCCATACTGGAAATATATTTTTTCCCTTACCCTTCTTCCAAATATATTAGATGAACAAATAAAAAAGTTCTTAGATCTCCTTAAAGCATCTATTTCATAATCCCATATCACTTCCTTCAGTGGTGGTGTTCGTTGTGCTGCAAAGTGAGCATAAGGGTATTTTTTTTTCAAATGTATGCTAATAATAAAACATGTAGGTCACAGGGAAAGTTGCTTAATTTGAAATAAATAATACTAAAATTACTAAGTTTTCCACGCTCATGGAGAACACCTAAAAACACATTCTGATCCTTCATGCTTTGTCTCTAGAAGTTTGAGACTGGCATTCTGATGAAAGAAGTGTCTGGTACTAAGTTCTTGTGCAAATAATATGGAAATCTATGTTAATGGTGTCTTTTATACTGAGACTAATGTGAGGATTTTATTCTTTTATATATGTACACATGTAAGTATATACAGTTACATGTTTATATTTAACTGCATTTGTAATCAAAAGCAAGGAAAAATGAGGTATTCTTTCATTTCCTTGAAATACTTTTGATAGCTGAACTACTAAGACAGTGCTAGTGCCAGGCAGTAGATTACCCTTTTTATGATATTAAAAGAACAGTAAGAGAAGTTAAATCAGCTGGGATCTTTAGTTATTACAGAACAATTTCAGTGGGTTGCAGGATAGCAGGTCTAACAGTCATAGGTTTGTGCTAAGTAGCAGGACTTGAGACCTCTGTTCTGCATTAGTGCTTGTTATTAGTGCTTGATCTGAAAGTTGTAGTTCCTGCTGCAGAGGAGAATGCATGAAAGGTGGTGTGAAGATGCTTGAAATCCCTAGTGTAAGTCTGCAATCTTTGCAGCACACTTGGATTGAAATTAAAGGGGTAACCCATTTCTGGTAGTTCTTGAGTGGAGGTAAAAAATTGTTCAGGTAATTGTTAAATTAAAGACTCTCAAAAGCTCCTCAGCTGCTTTCAAGTGGATGTTAGGTAGTGAGCACCTTCTGCAAACTCTTGCCTTCTGTTTCTCTGATTGTTCAGTGTCCTTGTCCCAAAGAACAAAGAAATTGTCACTTTGGTTTTGCAATGTTTTGAAAGTGTTTGCTACAGTTCTAGTACTGGTTAGGTTCATCTTTTTATGACCAAGAAGTTCCAGCCTCCGGTGCCCAAAGGTGATGCTCTAGATCACTCTGAAGTGAACCAAACCTCCTCGGTATGCTCTGTGTTGTAAAACTTTGGTTGTTGCAGTAGCATCCGATTGCATCATGCGACCTTGTATCAGCTGCATTTGAAATGTCTAAGTCAGCTTGTGCATTTCAGTGTGTTCAGGTCCTCCAGAGTCTGCTGAAAGAGACGGGCACTGTCAGTGGCAGTGCTTGATGTGCCACCTGGCTTGGTCTTCTTGGTGAAGAGACCTTTGGAATGTCATATGTGACACTTGGGTAATTGAATTAGCTTGAATGCTTTTGTAATGATGCCCCAATTCCCTTCACCACCACCAGTTTTGCAATACTATTCAGTATAATTTTGGGGAATTCATCTAGAATTTATTAAACAATTAAACTGCATAGAGTTTTTCACACTGCTGAGGATGTTATTGTTTTTAAATGCCAAATTTCTCAAAATGGAAGTAAATAGGAGTTGCTATGATATTTTCTGAAATTTTAGTTTAGGGGTTCATCTTCTCTTTTAAGGAGTAAGTCTTCACAAGGTAAAAGCTGTACTTGGAGTATATAGTACTAAGCTGGGAATTAGGGATCTTGTAAGGTTCTGTGTCATACAAAACTATTTCTTATTGGTTTGTGAAATCAGGACTAACTTAAAATTAGAGGCTGCAAACTGTTCAGTATTCAGAAAATCAATTACAGATGAGTTATTGATGTTGCTGTTCAGCATCCTGTCTAAAATGTTCCTGTTATTTCTGATTAAGTATTCTAAGAGCTAAGATGGGCTAATGTTTTGTTACCCAGTGAAACAGTAATATTTGAGTTTCACCCTAACTTCCACCTTTTATTCTTGGGTTATGAAGTAGAGAAGGAGAAATTAATATTTCCATGTAAATAATCTTCTCTGGTTGATTTTGTTTATTTGCTTTCCCACAATATCAGTGCTTTCTTTAAAAGAACTGATCAAACTACCCTCCTTGGACTTCAGGTTCATAGTATTTATTTTATTTTCTTGGAAACGGTGAAACAAGCTGAGAGAGATTGTTCATATTTCCTGTGACTTAACATTTAGTTAAGTAATACTATTCAGTAATCATATTACAAATGAATCTTACAATGTCTCTTACTTTTCCTCTGAAGAATATAAAAGACATCCCAGTTCTGTGATGAACTTAGTGACAGTTCAAAACATCTTTGTGAACTGCAGCTTCATTCTGCATAAGGACTCTGTATCTGGATTTGGCTCTTTCATTGAGTTGCAAACTTTTGCTCCTGTTCTCCACAGAGATTTTTTTTTCTGTTAGCTTAGAGCTGGTAGGTTATTAGTTTGTCACTGGATATCATGACTGAAATACACATTTTCTACAGTGGTGTCAGAGTAATGCCTGATCTTTTCTTTTTGAAAATTTTGTGTCAGACCTTTCTCTGTGAGTATCCACAAGCTGCTTGGGCTGCTCAGCAGTTGTCTCCTGCCCACATACCAAGTATTTTGAAGTGACGATGGGTGCTGGATTTTCCCTCAGCTAGGCAGGGTTCTCTTGTAGTGAAAACTGGCACTATATATGTGTTACTTCATTTAGATATGTCATGGAAGTCTTCAAACCACTGATTTGTACCGAAACACCACCACAGTACCAGTCTTATAGCTTTGCCTTCATCATTAATATATAAAGTATCCTCTTTCCATCCCTAAATGTGTATTCATGACTGGTATTGCTGTCAGGGATTGTTGGTAGAGAGTAGAAAACAGGCAAAGCTGTTGACTTTGAGTTTGCAGTGTTGTTGCATGCTTTTTGTTCTTTTCCCCAAGGACGTGATTAAGGTAAATAATCTTAAGAAGGTCAAGTTGTGGTAGGAAAAAGAGAGTAGTCTTATAATCAGATTGAGTGGAAAATTAAGGGCTGGATGCTGGCAGTAGGTGTGAACTTGAGGGGTGAGTTGACTGAGGATTGCTCTTGGTGAAATTTGGTTTTGTGTTCAAAAGAGCTGGTCCAGAACTGTTGCAAAGTTTGCTGTCCTTAGCTGAGTAAGGGGAGCTTGAGACATCTTTTGAAGTCTTTTTACCAGGCTACCTCGTCCACCTGTGTGGTTCACTTGAAGTTTTGTTATTATTTAAAATATTTTGATTCTGTTTAGATTTGATTGTCTATATAAATGGGTAGGAAAGAAAGTCTTTGCACAAGATGGTAGCTGTGGTTAATACGTATAATTTGAGCCATCCATATAAATACAGCTGTCTGTGCTGGTCTGTTAACATTTGCTGTACAAAAGAGTGCTCATGTGGGTTAAGAATAGGATCAGCTGGTGCTACTTTAACAAAGGAATGAATGGATAAGTTACTTGAATCCATTTTTTTTCTCTCTTAGGCATAAATGACACTTTCTAACAGAAATATTTGTTTATTTATTAAATAACTGCGTATTAAATACATTGTGATAAACTACCACTTGCAGGAAATTGAGCTACTATCATTTTATTTTACAAGCCAGTGGATGCTGGTGTCTGCATGTAAAACATTGACACACAGGGACACAATGCAAATCAGTCATATAGGCTGTGGTTATATAATCTGCTGGTAGGGGGGAGGGGGGAAAACCAAACAGCTGCATCTGACCAAAAACAGAGGGTCTTGTGACTTCAGGAGAGCTTAGAGAACACTGAGGAAGAACCAGAGGAGAATGTGTACTAAAGGGGTATCAGTGGAGTAAAAAAATGCCTGGCAATTGAGAGTAAGAGATTAAGATGGTAATCCTAGCAAGCTGACACGTTTGAGAATGTTGGGATTTTTCACAGTATTCTGGAGAAATGAAATCTTGCCTATTTGAATGAAACTTGACCAGGATGAGACTATTCAGGGAAAATAACAATCTTTTGTATGGTGTTCCTAAGCAGTTGTAGTTGCAGCTAATCTAATTTAATAAATTTTCTCTTTTGGCAGTATGGTTCTTTGATCACTACGTAGTGCAGTGAGAGTCACTAGGTAGTGAGTGACTGTGTATTGCAGGGATTTGAAAAAGGTCCCCGGTTTTACAAAATGTTCTTATTTTGTTTGTGAATTCATAGTTGCACATCACTCTCTGTCCCCTTTCCTCCCAGTTGAATTGTAGTCAGAGTGTAAATGAAAACAAATCCTGAGGTTTGGGATGTGAGAGATGGTCAGGGTGCAAAAGTATTTGGTCTAGTGCTTTTGTCTTACATGTTTCTGAAGATTAGAAACAAGCTCGCTCTTTCTCAAAGTGAAAAGTTGCCCCCTGCTGAAAACACGCCGGTGCCGTTCCTTTGGTCTGTGTTGTCCAGCTGGAAGCAGTTTGTCAGATGCCACCTGAAGTGCAGCCAGCTCAGTAATGTTGCTGTGAATGAGAGAGAATAAATTCGAGTAGATGGGGCCTGGGTCAATAGTAAGCAGCAGTTTGGCTGTTCACAGCAATAACGTAAATATGGGAGTTGTTGCCTCAAGCTGCCCTGGTGGGCCAGGGAAGTACGTGGAGCAGACTTGGCAGTGAGCCCAGCCAGTAGAACAACATCCAAGTCCCTGCATTTGTCCAGGCATGCCATGTGGGTTCGAATGACAGTGGAATTTAAGATGAGTGAAATGATCAGTAAGGCTAAGTAAAACTGCAAGGCAGGAGCGAGTTTATTAAGAAGCCAGTATTCTCTTCTACCTTTGGTACACCCATCTGTGAGTGTTCCTGTGAAATACTGGCAGAAGAGAACATTAAAAAATCATAGAACTATTCAAAGTCATTCAGGGAAGATGAATTTGAATCTGAAGCACTGCAGGTCTGGTGGAAGGAGAGAAGAATAAACTTTCTGGGGATCTGACTACAAAACCATGATCTTTCAGTAATAAAGTAATGAAAATAAAATTCTGTATGTGGTTCAATTTGGTGTTGTGTGGTGGTTTTGGTGTTGTTTTTTTTTAAAGCAGAAACAAAAACTTCATTTGAGGTTGCATGAAAGATGTTTGTAGGTAAAAACATGAGCAAGTATTTAAAGCTAATTTATTAATACCAGAAATGTAGAATCTTATTATTTATATTAATATTTAGCTAATTAGGAATTGCATGCTTAGAAATGGTTTCTCAGGCTGCACTTTGAAGATTAGTCATCACCTCTAAAAATGAGAAATTTTTAATACAGAAAAAATTCTTGAATGGAATTGAATATTTTTGGTGTTTTTTGGGTTTTTTTAGCAGGTTGGTGGAGAGGGTTAATGAGTCTTCATGTTTTAGTGGCTGCTAACACTGCTTTTTTGGGAACAAATGCTGTGAGAAATGTTTTTTTAATCCCATGTTTTAATTTTTTAATAGTTTTGGAAAAAATGGAAGGGCAACTTACCCATACTTTCCGAGAAACAGCATTTGCTCTGTGCTAGAGAGGGAATGAAATTGTGACTGATTGTAGTTGGGCCAGGGCAGAAACTGTCACCTTTTAACTAAGATTGTTTTAGAGAGTAGCCTTCTGTATCTTCATAGCCAAAATGAAAGTGTGACAAAATGACAAACTGCTAATCCAGTCATGTTGCATTTATTAACTGTTAGTGACAATGATTCATTGCTTTGCTGGCTGCATAATGGCCTGTAATAATATCTGCAGTGATGTATAGCTACTCATGTGTATCTTTAGATGCTTTCTAGAAGTTGTTCCCTAAGTCAAGGACATGGTGATGAGGAGATTCAGTAACTGATTACAAAAGGCTTCAACAGTGTCATTTGGGAGAACTGTAATCAAACAACAAGGCCATAAGGAAGTACATGGTTTAATCCAAAGAACTACTTAGAAAATCCGTCAACATTTTGGTTTTTGCATAGCTTCTTTAAATTGCGTAAGTCTCTGTATTTCATCAGTGTAGTTTGTCGAGTTTAGTCTTTTGAGAGCAAACGCTGCTGTCCTTCAAATTGCCAAGCTTTTTGTGTCAGGGGCAGGAGGTGAGGGTGATGTGCAGTATGTGGTGATACCTCCACTCCTGCTGGGATAAACACGAGCCATTTAGGACTCTAGGAGGAGATACAGAGTTACACATGGCACAGTCACATGGCATGCAGATGTCACCATCTATATTTTGGGGTGTCATTCTGAACTTTGCTGAAGAAATGCTATTTGTGCTCAGCTTCAACATCTTCTTTTTCATTTGGCTGATTTGTGTTTCTGCCTTTTACTGTATCAATCTAGCAAAGGGAATTCAAGGTGTTTCTGACTCTACATTCCTGTGAGCAGATGGGAAAAGAAGGCACTTTCAGATTGTTGTTCTGGCTCATTACAGTTCTCTAATGTACACAGCCTTTGAGTTCAATGCACTTCAAGTCCACATTTAAGCTGCATTATAAAATATTGGTGAAAAAGCTGTAATAATTTATGGTTTGAAATACTGAGTTAACTATATGGTAGGACTGCCTGCTGTGGAATGGTTTGCCCTCTGTCATGCAGGCCAGCTGCAGTACAGTGTAATTTGGCCGAGGTGTGAAGAGTTCCCAAACGAGTTTGTTCAGATATTATCGATACCAGTTCTCAATCTCTGTGTTGTGCTCTGATAATCAGAAAGGGGATCCCCCATTTCAGTCTCCCCTCCACTGTGAAACTGCTCCCCGCTCACACATCTTGCCTTGGCTTACTGCCCTCCTTTTCTATCAGTTTTCACAAAGACCCTGGTCTGTGTCACCATACTCTCCTGTAAGCTAAAACAGACATTTTCCTGCACACTTCTGTCTGTTGTCTTTGATACGGCCCTACTTACACCTGATCTTGGAATCTTGGCTTCTGCTCAGTGCTTGCTTGGGGACTGGAGCAGTGAACTGGCAGTGTCTCTGTATAAGAGCAGCAGGTTCGTGAGCAAGGTCGTGTTAGGAGTAATTTGGTGGTAAAGGCACCCAGGTAGGTGAATTAGGTGAGGATTTCAGTTCATTCTGTTTGAATAACTGGAGAGCATTTTCATGGAGTTGGTTTTGCCCCCATAAAGGAAGAACTGCGAATGGTAAATTGACCCACAATAGCAAGAGTCTAGGCAAGCCTGGCCTGCTGGCAATTACAGCATAATTAATTCCTGTGTTCCCTTCACTCAGTATTTCCCTAATCTTCTCACTTACCTTTATGCTCAGTCTACTTCCAGTGGGTCAGGCTGAGCACACCAGTTTGGAAGTGATGAGGCTTCTCTCAGGTCCCATGTCTGCACATCTGAAATGCTCTGGGGTTGCAGGGTTTTTGCAGTCTCTTAACACCTGGTCTTACAGAATACGATAGTTCATCTTGAGAGGAGCAGTGTCAAAAGGCTGCTCATGCTGTGTGATAGTACCCGCTGTGCCCGTGTGCTGTTTCCAAAAGGCTGTGCACTAATATCTCTGAACTACTGGGTCATGTTAAGATGACTTTAGATCTGACAGTGAATGACAAATGGGGATTCATCAAACTGGAGGGCAGCAGCTTCTGTTTTGTCTACAAGGTTATTATGCAGTGAAATACCGTGTCTTCTTGAGTCCTATAGCCACAGATTAAAGAAAGGAACCAAAGAGGAGCCCATAGAACTTGGAGGCTTCAGATTTTTTTCTAAACCTGTTATGAGTATTAGTGAATAATCCTTACATAATGAACTAAAGGCTTTATAAAGTTATCATTTAAAGACATTCTTCATATCAACCAGAAATAGCAGGAGAGCTGGAGAAGGCACAGGTATAAACACTGCTTAGGGCTTCCGGTTGTTATTTTCTGTTTTGTAACTGAACTTAGAATGACTAATTCTTGTTGAATCTTACAGTTAGAAGCTGAATTCTGTATCTGCCTTGTACATAACTTTTTATCAATGTATCTCAAAGCTGATCTTTCCCTATTTGAAATTTAATTTCATTACTTCACTGTGAAGCTGGATGTACACTAAGACAACGGTTCTAGTTTAAATGTGTACCAGGCTGTGGCCTAAGAGTTTATTTAATTGCATGTTACATTTTTATTTGATAGTGAACACCAGTGAACACCTGCAGTTCCTGTCCTGCTTGCTTGTTTCTTCCCATGTCCTAAAGCTTGCCATTCTGTCAGTTGTGTATATACAGGTGTTAGTGCACTGTAAATATGATTGCCAAAATCATCTGTGTTAAAAGAACCTCTCTTCTCATTTCCCCTCCCCCTTTGCGTGGGAAGGTGTGTGGGAAGGTGGTTGCTGCTCAAAAAACCTTATTGTAGTTACACCCCAAGAGCCAGTATGTTCTTATTTTAGTCAGTGTCAGTTGTAAACATTTGATATGCTGGATTATTCTCTTGGTTAAACTGCTTAAACTAATGCAGCTTCTTTATTCTTCTGTATTTCTACAAAGGATAATGAATTCTTATCCAGACTAGAATTTGGAAAAGACTCATTGATGAGCTCCCACTGTTCAGATTATTTTTCATCTGTATTTCCAGTATTCTTGCTTAACAAAAGAAAATGAGTGAAATTGTGACTGGCACGACAGAAGAGCCTCTGGCATACATGATTGACAAAAGTAAAATTTATTTTTATCCTTTTTTGCATAATCTGATATGACCATGAAACAGAGCACAAAACCATTGAAGAGAGTGAACTGCTTCATAAAATGAAAGTTGTAAATCCTCCTTTTCTGAAAACTTAACCTTGCAGTACTGCTTTGTGTATTGCTAGCTTCTGTCTAGAAGGGTGTGTTTCTCCCTACTCCACCCTGCTACCTTAATTTTTTCACAATTAATTCCTTTTCAGTACCATATTTGGCTTGCTGGGCAGTTGTACTCCTTATAGACTAATACACTGCTGTGTTTGAGTTTGTTGGGTTTTTTGAGTTGGTGTTTAAGCTTGTAGGAAGTAATAGTTTGTAATGGAAAACTAGAGTTAAACATCCAGTTACAGAGCTTTAGTGCAGTAGTGTACCAAGGAGAACTCTGATCAATCGTGGTTTTAAGTGCACAAAAGAAAAACTATTGATTATTGGCTATTTTGTGTTCCCTGTGAAGATTAAGGCTCCTCTTTCATCCCAAGAAATATATAAACTGCTGCAAAACCTGCAAAATAATGAAATGTAAAAAACAGCTACATATGCTTTTTGTCCCTTTTTACAAATATTTTTGTAACCATTGTGTTCAGAAAGAGATAATGGTAAGTGTCATGACAGAAGTGGAAAACAGAGGAGATGGTCATTCTTTTTAAAGCTTGTGAGACAGACTTGCCTGAGAACACACATGATGTGTATGTCAACGTTCAGGTCTTTCCTCATGCTATTTAAAGGACTTGATTACTGATCCTGTTTTCACAGTAGTAGTTTTATAAGACCTAGGTCATGTTGCACTTTCTCCATACCTTACAGCAACTCCTATTGTTTGAAAATGTTTGTTTATGGGCTTGTAAATTTAGAATAATAAAACAGTTTGGGTAATTCTGGCACAGGAACTGTGTTCAGACATTTGGTAGTAATTGACCTTCCTTCTCTGGAGAAATCTGGCTGAGTGCGCAGCTGCACGTGTGCATGTGCCAGTACATCACTGGGGAGTGAACAACTGGTGGGCAAGCGTTACCAGTCTGAAGTGTGCACTCTGATACAGCAAGGAGCAAGCAAAATGTATTTTAGAAGCAGTTGTTCTGCATATTATTTAATTATATTCCCCAGTTAGACAGCTTATGTTGAAGTGTAGTTAGCAGCTTAGTAAGGGATGAGCCAGCATTGTTTTAATACTGAGCAGGAGCTTCTGTACACGAGGCTGTTTCCAGACAGTAGCAAATGTACATTCAAAATGAGCAACCTTCTGGTTCTCATTGACAGTGGATGACACAGACGCCTGATGTAAGAATGCAATGAAAGTCTGCAGCTTTATTTAGCTTATACATGAATATAGAGCATCTGCTCATTTTTGTGATCCCTCAATAGTGAACCTGATCTTAGCAGGGTGGGGAAGAAGGCTTCAGTAAATTTCTAACGACTCATGGCTTCTCTGTGCATGGCAGTGTTAAAAGTCCTAGTAGGTAAAAACAAAACTGAGTCTCTTTCTGTGCCATTTGTCCAGATCTCCTTTGATTGTAAAAGAAAATTTGTTTGACGTGGTTTGTTCTTAGGAAACAGTGACTTGTTTTGTTTCGTTGTCTCCTTTAAAATGCCTACTGGAACAAATAAACTATTAATACTACTTCTAAAACTGAAGTTGAACTTATTGGCCTATAATCCTTCAGTATTTTTTAACCTTTTATTTAGTCCAGTTTTCTTTACTCTGTATTGCTCTTATCTTTATTAGTAGTTTATTCTGTTGTCCTTACTAAAGCAAAAGCATTTAGCACACCTGCCATTTCAGTGGCAAAAAGGGCTTTCGATGTGAATGGCACTCCTTCTCTTGGTCTGTGTATTTTGCTGTGTCTGTCTTGCCTAGCATCTTGCCCCCATGTGCTTGTGGTGGTTTTTGTGCACTACCTTCATGGTCTGCCCTAGTTTCTGTGTCTTGAGTGCTTTCTTATATTTTATGGTCAGTGAAGGCCTCATGACTTGGCCAACTTCTTTATTGTCTTTCCTCTCCCAATAGAATTGTTTGGATGTAATAGCTCCCCTATTAAGTAACCAGATTTCCATAACTCCATTTTTTCCCCTTGGGCTTCTCCATAACTCTTTTTTCCTTACACTTGCCTATTGTGAGACTTCCCTTTGTTTGTTTGCCCTCTGCTTCTTGAAGCCCTGCATTGGATTTGGTTTGTGCTGTTCTCATTGCTTTTTCTTTTAAGGGTTATCACCTAAGTTTTTTGCATTCTTTCTTTTTTCCCCCAAGTTGTATTTGTGTTTGCGTGTTTGCTTGTTCCTTGAGATAGGTTAGGGGGCTCATCCAGATTGGATTCTCTGCAGTCTTTATTAGGACAAAATAATTACTGGTAAATAATCTAATAGAATTAATGATATAATTTGTAAAGGTCTTAGTTTTTTGTGAGCAGCTAACAGGTTATTTAAACATATGAACTATAAGGGGGAGGACTTGTGTGTGCAGACTGAAATAAATCTACATGTTTATCAATTGTCTGAAAATGATTTGAATGATTTAGACTTCAAACCGTGTTGTGTTCACGGTGTTAAGTGTGCTTTTGGAGTTGGATATTCATTAGGTGTCTGCTTGTTCTGTGTGTATGCAGCTGGGCAGGGACAGCACAGTGCCAGGCTCAGGAGAGGGACTACTGCAGCCTGAGCCAGAAAAGTTCTGTCTCCATTCTGCTCTCTCTTCTTCCAAGCTGGCATTGGTAATTCTGTGCTAGTCTGATCTCTCCACCTCAGCCTTGCGAAAATTAAACTCTGAATGTACATCTGCTTCTTGTAAATCCTTGTGACACTGAAAGTAGAGAAATTGTCTTACATATTTTAAGATTTCTTGATTATTGGTGCAGGAGGAATAAGGCTCTTTGCAAGTGTGATTTAGTGCAAACAATGTGCTGCTACTGTTCCTAAAACCATTAATGACAGTAAATGGTTACACACAGGGCTTGAAGAGTTCCAACTGCTGTTTTTCTAAAACATTCTTACTATTATTTTAAAAAGTTCTGCAACTGTAACTGTTTTATTTCTAAGTTTTGATAAGCTGGATAATAGCCTTTATTAGGATTGCATTTTTCTTGCCTTGATCTATGCTTTTATTAATACTGGCTAGGAAACAGGTATGTCTATGATCTGCACATTAATACACCAATAGATGTGAAAAACACATCACCAACTACTGTCTGCATTTAATGTGTTGTGGTGGGAAATAGCAAAATGAAAGACCCTCAACTAATGTTTTAAACAATGTTTGTTACCCCACTGAAAGGACAGGGAAATGCGGTTTTGGTAGTGCTCAGCACAGTGAGCTTGTGTTAATTGTGTGTGGTACGTGCAATAGACCTTCCTGAGAACCCTGATCCTTTCAGCCTGTGCATATTTAGAAATCAGCCTGTGCTGATTTCCCATGCTCTTAACACATCTGATAGCAGTTAATGATATATAATATGGATAATTGTCATACATAAACATATTATATATAAAATCATGCAGAGTTTATAATATTACTAGGTACTCCTTAAATGCAATGTGTGCCTCATTTAGTAGATTTCTTATAGAGTTGTTCCCTGCTCATGAAGCTTCAATCTTTTCTTTTTTGTTTGTTTTAAATGAAGTCTGAGGATTGTAGTCCATTCCTTGTTAACAATGTGCTTTCTCTTCATTTGAAATTGCTTCCCTGCCTCTGAGGAGCTGATGTTTTGTTTCTGTTTTAGTTCATTTTAAGCTGATTGCTATTAGTTAAACTGGTAATAGACTGACTTCATTAACATTAATTTTTTCATCACGGGAAGGTCTAAAATACATAGCTTCCTGTTTGGATATTCTAAGTGATTGTGAGAGAGACTACATTTATTTTAAAACAAATATTAATAGTCTGCTGGTACTCAGGATAGAAATATTTTTTTAAAAAGAGCTAATACCCAGAGATGCAATTAATGTCATCTAGCATGTTTTTGGGTTTTTTTTTTTTTTTTTTTTTTTTTGTTTTTTTTTTGGTTTTTTTTGTTTTTTTGGTTTTGGTTTTGGTTTTGGTTTTTTTTTTTTTTGAAAATTAAAGAAATAAAATTTACAAGTGTAAAGAAACAAGAGTGGAATCACAGTGGCTACAAAAGATGAAAAAAGTTGTGTTTTCTACTTTTGTTTCAGGCAAATGTCTCATATATGCAGTTAATTCAATATTGAGAAGTGGGGCAAGAAAATCTGCTTCAGTTCTGTGAGATAAAGTTGCTGATTTTATTAACGGGACTTGTATTCCCTTTCAATTGCTTGTTTTTCTTTGGAATATTTCCTGTGTTTTGGATAAGTTAGTGAGATCTGAGAATATTTTGTTTTGCCTTATTTTGCTGTACAACTTGTGTTCAAACTTCATGCAAGTGAAGTGAAAAATGCTATTTAGTATCGGCACTTGAGAGTTTTCTAGGCTACAAAAAATATATCTTAGGAATAGAATTCTTAATAGTATCTCTAATAATATTCCTTATTATGCCTCCTGTGGTTGAATGTTTTTAGTAGTTCATAATTTTCATTCATGTTTGAGTCACTGTAAGATGCTTTCTATTGTTGAAGTAGATCAGTATGTGATGTTCTGGTTCTTGCAAGTATTGACTGGGCTTGCAGAAAGTACCTTAGTCCTATTTATGTCAAAAAGACAAACTTTTAATGATTTTTGGTTACAAATATTTAATTGTAAATAGAAGACAGTTATGAAAGATGAAGTTTGAATTGAGTGTTTAAGCTTAGATCCTTTCTGGATTTCAACCCATTTTTCTGTTTGTATTATATTTTCAATGATTGAAGATGTGTATAAACTGTGAAATCTGATTGAAAACGGGATTTACGATAGGAAACCATACTGTAGTAATATTTCGTTGTAAAATAGACTGGGGAAAATTTAAAATTAAGAATTAGCTTTATTCTCTGTAATTCTCTGTAGTGTAATGGGAAGTGTCTAGGATGCTGATAATGGTCTATACCTGGGAAGCAAAGGATTTTGTTTATGGCGTTTATCCAAGTATTGCATTTTGACTCACTACTTTTTTATCTTTTTTAATTTTATTTTCAGATCTTGAGTCAGATGACTGTGCGTCCATATACATCTTTAATGTAGACCAGCCATCATCGTCTGTCAATCAGCCAATTTGTATTCCTCGCCATGGACTGCAGTCCCACTCCTCTCCCACGAGGTTTCAGAGTCACAAGAACTATGAAGGCACTTGTGAGGTACCAGAATCCAAGTACAGTCCACTAGGTGGACCCAAACCCTTCGAGTGCCCCAGCATTCAAATCACATCAATTTCACCCAACTGTCACCAGGGCATTGAGGCCAGCGAAGATGAATTACACACAAATGGCACAGAAAATGAGTATATGGAAAGGCCTTCCCGGGACCATCTCTACCTTCCTCTTGAGCCATCGTATAGGGAATCATCCCTTAGTCCGAGCCCTGCCAGCAGCATTTCATCCAGGAGCTGGTTTTCAGACGCTTCCTCTTGTGAATCCATTTCCCACGTTTATGATGATGTAGACTCAGAGCTCAATGAAGCAGCTGCTCGATTTACCCTTGGCTCTCCTTTGGCATCACCTGGTGGCTCCCCAAGAGGTCCCAGTGATGAGTCGTGGCAGCAGCCGTATGGGTTTGGGCATGCCTTGTCACCTAGGCAGTCTCCCTGTCATTCTCCTAGAACTAGCATTACCGACGAGAACTGGCTGAGCCCCAGACCGACGTCGAGGCCCTCGTCTAGACCTACATCGCCCTGTGGGAAACGCCGACACTCCAGCGCTGAGATCTGCTATGCTGGTTCTCTCTCTCCCCACCATTCTCCAACTCCATCACCTGGCCATTCTCCCAGAGGCAGCATAACAGAAGACACGTGGCTAAACACTTCCATTCATAATGTTCAAGGTCTTAACTCTGGCCTTTCACCGTTTCAGTGTTGTACAGAGACTGATATTCCTCTAAAAACCAGAAAGACCTCAGAGGATCAGACTGCCACTTTATCTGGAAAAATAGATATCTGTCCTGAAGAGCAAGGTAACTTGTCATCATCCCTTGAAACTGCAGTAGATGATTGCTCTGGATCTCAGCATACCTTGAAAAAAGACTTGCCTGGAGACCAATTTCTTTCTGTTCCTTCGCACTTTACTTGGAACAAACCGAAGCCTGGTCACACTCCTATTTTCCGGTAAGGGATTACAAAGTAACTCCTTCCTGGTCTTTCCCCTCCTGTGCATCTTTAATAGATGTATGAATGTCCTTGTATTTCACTGATGTATTATGACTTTTTAAAGAAAACTTGTTGAAGGCAGATACATGTTACAATTAGGGAAAAAAAAAAAAAGTTGAGATATCAGATACCCTTCATCTTTTAAAAATACAGTAGATGCATTGTAAATAGGATTAGTTTTATTTAAGTAAAAATTGTGTATATGCACAGAGCCCAGCTGAATTAAATGTCTGTGGATTTTGTACATGCTTTGCAGTTGACATTTTAATATAGCTAAGGAAACCTTACTTACATAATTTTGTAAAACTGGGAGACCACAAAAGAAGTGGGGGTTATTTGCCTTTGTGTCTGTTTGCTTCCTTGGGCTCATACAATTCTAGAAATAGAATAAAGAAAATTATTTGTTTGCCATACTGAAAATCATCCAGAAAGAGTGGATGTCTGGGCTATAGTTCCAAGGTATTTCCACCATCCCTGATAGAATTAAATAGGTCTTCTCCTTTTGCAGTCCTGTCATGTGCTAGCAAGATGATTTGTGGAGACTCAGAAGAGGGAACTGGTTCAAGTGAGGGAAAAAGTCCCTCTCCTTTCCAGCCTGTTACTTTTTAGATGAATCAGGCCTTTCAAATTATAGGGCTTGTATAAATTCTTCAGAAGTTGTCACCTAGCTTGGCTTGTTACTAGCTAAATATATTTAAACAATACTTATTCAGCCATTTGGTTATTTTTTGCCTAATTTTATAACCACAGATTTTAATTTCTCTCCACAGAATTTTACTGATTTTAGTAAATAGAAGTGATTTTCTTCTTCTCCTTTAATGTTCTTCCACATAACTGTTTATGGATGTAAAATTTAACAGTAAAGAGGCAAAGCTGCTGGCTGGAAAAATCTGTTTTACCAGGTCTGAAACTACTGTGTTAACAGATAAATTAACTGTCCTCAAGTCTGGGTTTTTTTAAAATTCCATTGCCATCTGTTAGTAATAGGTGTTCAATCTGTTACTAGAATCTTTTCATTCAAATTAAAACAATGATGACTGTTTTAAATTAATTTAGTATTTTGGAATTGTATTTTATTTATGTAGGATACTAAGCAGTCCTAACTTGGCATTTCTGTTAGCTTGCAGGCTGACATTGTTCGTAAAAGGTGACCACTACTGTAGGATTAGAGGTCATGGATATAGAGACATGGGATGTGGATCTGTGGTTCTTCTGTGGGATGAACAAAGTGATTTAAAACACAGATGGCTCATACCTGCTTCCTCTTGTACTGCAGAGAACTGAGTACAACTGAATAAAAAGAAATTTTAATGGTTTCATTAAAAAGTAATCTATTTTAAAAAAAAAAGTCAGACTTTATTTACAAGCTGGCACTGAAGAATTTCTGTAAATATAAGATGAGCAAAGAGCAAAAATAAGATGAGCAAACAGCAGAAGACAATGAAGGCTACACCTGTACACAAGGAAACTACATAAATCTATTAAGCTGTGTACATGCCAAAAACGTCAGCTGACTGTTGAATTAGTGGAAATGGCTGCACTGGCAGCTGTATCCTCAGTGAAATTTTGAATTACTTAGCAGTTGTAGCCTGTTCCACAGGGGCTGTGGCAGTGTGCATCTTCAGTATGTAAAACATTCCATTCTGTCATAAAATATTTTGTAATTTTGATTCTTACAAACCAGTGTCGCTAAGTTGAAACCTTACGTTTTATGAATAAAAATGAAATCCACTGAAGAAGATCCACTGTTTTTAAATAGTTGATGATGGTGACCAAAAGTGAGCATATTAGTTGTCATAAAGAATTATATAATCACTATTTATGTATTTATTCCATATTATATGTACAGTTGTAATAATTGTAGTATAAATTACAAGATATTGTACAAATAGTACATTTTTTAATGCCTTGATTGTATTGTCAAGGGCAGAGTAGTGCATGTGTAAACAGGAGTATTGATTCCAAGCAGATGAGGTGCACACCCAGCTGCAGTGACTGACTGACCCCTGCTAGAAGCGGGGGTAATTTGCCTCACGTGTTCCTTGGTGTGAAATGTGTAGGTAGCACATTCTGCTCTGAATGCTCTCCAGAGTTTTGTAAATCTGTTATCTATTTCATCTGTCAAGCCCTGACCAAGTTTTCCTTCATTCTTCTGTTTTCAGTAAGCGTGCAATGCCTAACAAAATCTAAAAATGTGTAAGATGCTTTTGAGCATGTTAGTCATATTTCACATGCCATCCAAACTGTTTTGTTAGATGACAGCTTGTTATTTGGTCACAGAAACCCCTAATCTGCCAGTCAGGGGCATATGAAAAATGTCTGTGTATTACACATACAAATGTCTGTGCCCTGAGTCCCATTTCTGCTCCCTTGTCAAAGGTGAGTGTAGGCAAAGGCTTGGGCAGGAGAACTGCAGCAATTCCTTCCTACAGGTGAAGGACCTGGGCAGCAGCTTCTGTACAGGGAATAGTGTAGGTCTCTGTTGAGGATGTCACTCAGCAGTGTGGTGGCAGATTCAGCTGGTCACTTTACAGAATATTCAGCAGTGAACTTGGTAATTCTATTTATTTCGTGGTTACTCTTGTTCCTGTTTAAGATACCTGTTTCTTTCACCCCCAGCCTCCCCACAGGGTGATGGATAAAACATGGTTTTATCTGTATCTCATGTTTTCCTTCCCCTCCACTTAAAAAACCCCTTTCTTTTTGGGATCTTAATGCAGTGATAGTAGATCCAACCTCCCCACTTTCATTTTACACCATCATTCCACAAATGTGCTGATTTCATTACTTTCTTGCACACTGGCTGTTAGAGTTTGAGTTGTAAGAATATCAGAAAATGCAAAGGAAATTCAGAAAGTCTGTTTTACAATACAAAGTCTGCCAAGTATTCATCACCTTATTCTGATAAATAGGAATAACACCAGCTATTCTACTAGCAAAACTTTAGAATGAAAATGTTTGCAAATTACTGACTTTGAAGATAAGGACCCATTTAAATGAGACAAGCAAAGGAACTTTGAACCTCTTAGGTTTTTAATAAGCAAGGCTATCACTGTAATATTTACCCACCATTAATGAATCCAGGGAAATTCAGGTAGTGTTTAATACAGGACCTTTGTGCTGTACCTGTTATTCATCTCTCCACTTTGCTGTGGGGTGATGGAACAGTTCACTGTACCAGCACTCTGACAGCACTGTCATCTGTGGCTCTGCTGGGGCAGAATGGTGCTATTTTGAGTGTAAACAGTATTAATAAAGTCTGTTGATAGACCACTGTGGCAGCTGGAATGGCCCCAAACTTCTTAACTTCAGAATTTCTCCATCAGGGAGAATATGGCTTTGTTCTAGGCAATGGAGAGCAGCCACAGCTTCAGACCTACTTTACCATATTCAGCATCTGGTACAAAATAGCATTACTTCATATCAAAAAGGATTCAAAACATATGCAAATTTGTTACTTTTTGCACTCCAAAGGCTGGCATGATTTTTCTCATTTGATATTGAATTGTACATAGAATAACAAAAACCAAAATACCATGTGTTTATAGACTGTATTCTGTTGGGGTTTTAAGTTTAATGTGTGGTCTTGTGGGTTCATGTAACTTTAAGAAGGTGATAGTGCTGGTTAGGAAGTTCCCACTCTGCTTCCCACCCCTTAATTCTGCTTAAAGGTGTACAGGCAACTAGGACACTGTTAAATTAATAGGATTAAAGAATTTGCATTTCAAAATGAACCAGAGTTTGATTTGATCACTGATTTGGTTCAGTGTGTACCTCTATAGTATTTGTTTGAAAAATGTGTAAGGATGATATGGAAGCAAAAATACCTAAAACTGATAGCCCTACAATGCAGAAAGGTGCATGACAGAGTACCCTAAAATCTGTCAAGAGTCCACTGTTTCTGAGAAGTTCAGGTAATAGAGACAGCAAGAAAAATATTCAGAGTGAAACAACAGTTTGGATATCCAACATCAAAAGGGAAGCAGCTGTAACTGTCAGAGCAGCTACATCTAGCAAACATCTGTTTGATGCAGTACAGCCTCAAAAGCTGTGTCATTTACTGTGCTGTGGAAGCTTTGCCATTTTTTAACGTTTTAGGCATCTGCACGTGCACAGTGTGCTTCCTTGCTTTCTCATGCTGTTTATCGTCTTTCTCAGCTATGGATATGTTTTTGTCTGTTTTAGCTAAACTCCCTGGACCTGTGATTATTCACATTTGTGGATATTTGCATTGATTGGTGGTGGGGTTTTACCTAACGTCCTGTAAAGTGGAAAGAAATGCAACTGAGCTTTCCTGGTGATACAAACCAATATTTGTCCATCACTTTAAAAGCTAACTTGCTTTCCCTGTTGGTCAGAGTAAGGTAGTACAAAATTATTTTAAAAGAAGGTTATTTTTATTACAAATGTTTTGGTTTGATAAACAATTCTATAAATGTTCACTTTTAAATTTTCATAATTTAATTTACTCTACTAGGTAATTACTGGCTTGAGTCTGGTTGTTCATCTTGTTAGAACCTTAAGTCTATAAGTCTGTGCAGGTAAAAGGGTAGGTATGCAAACATTGGTTTGAGGTTCTTCCATGTTATTTCTAATCCTGTGTTTTGTTCTTCCCTGGAGTGACTTTGCTACTGTAAGGGAGTGTCTGTGGACAAGCTGAACACAACTTCAGGTGTATTTGTTGCCTGTTGCAGTGTTTATGCTTAGATAGAAGAAGTAGCTTTTTAAACTTCGGGTGATCACACAGTGTTCATTTAACCATAGTTAACAAAATGCAGTGCTCGCCAAAGGAGAACAAAAACAGCAAACTGGAAGATAATGCAGTTAAAACTTAATGACTGGCAGATTGAGTTTAGACTTTTCCCTCTAAACCACATTTGAATTTGCTTGCTGATATACTAAGGGTAAAAAGTGAATATAAAGACATTATAGAGTAGCACTGGTAATGTGAGGCTGGGGGTGACAGAGTACCTTTGTTTTGCTCAGGTGTTGGAAAGAAGAAATTCCATTCTAATTGAAGATTTTAACATACTGGCCTTAGGCTGGTAGCTATTCTTATTTGGTTATCATTTGTAGGGAAGTGGCATCATTGTCTGTATTTTGCAGTGAAGGCTTTCTGCTGTGGCCAGATGGCACAGTTCTGTAACCACAGTGTGCTTTTCTTAATTGCAGCACATCTTCATTGCCACCTCTCGACTGGCCTTTACCAAGCCATTATGGGCAGTGTGAACTGAAAATAGAAGTCCAGCCTAAAACTCATCACAGAGCTCACTATGAAACAGAAGGAAGCAGAGGAGCAGTAAAAGCATCTACTGGAGGACACCCTATAGTAAAGGTAGGAAGTCTGGCTTTGTTGACTAGAAGGTAGTTTTTTAACTACAGTTATTGATATTTACAATGCTGTGAATTGTTACCTTTTGTTAAGCTTGCAGCCTTTCCTGGGCAAGATTTTCTCCCTTAAATGTAATGATAACTATTTTGAAAACACTGACCAATAAAACCAATTATTGTTGAGCTCAGAATTAGATGTAAGGTCCTGGTAAGTTAGACTTGACTTTGGCATCATACTCTCTTTGAAGAGGGAGACATGTGGGTTTGGTCTTGCTGGTATAACTGTGCAGAAGATGTGATGTGCTTCTGTGTGGCTTGGAGTGTTCAGGTGTGTACACATATCTCTGGCTCTGTGCTGGGAAGATCTCTGGACTGGTTAGGGATAGTCACTGATATTTCCTTTGATATCCATGGTGTCAGCTGGCTCACACAGCTTGGAAGGGAACCCACCCTGATTCACTGAACACGGGGCAAATGATCCGGAGAAACTGTGGGGCTTCTTAAGATGCCTTGCTTTATGTTTGCGTCATCTTTGGGTGAAAGCAGTGTCTCTTTACTTACCTCAGTATTGCTTAATGGTCTTTATCTTACTTCCAAGCCAGGTTAAGACAAAATTTAATGGCTTGTTTATATGTCAAATCAAGACAACAGTTACAAATTCTTTATAAAACAAAGAGGAGGGAAAAGTCTGATTATATGAAGGTTACAGCAGGTTTTGTCTTTTCCTCCAAATCCAGGATAATTCATGTTCTTTCCCAATAAAATTACAGTCCATGTTTCAGTCCTAAATCTTTTGCTACAGTCTATACATTAAAAATGTATTTTACATATTTATCCTCTTCCAGTAGTTGAAAGTAACTCATTACTGTTGGAGACCAGATGCAAAGTGCTGATAAGATTGGTATAATCAGTCCCCATTCTCTTCTACTCTTACTGTAGTATAAACATGTTAATCACTTTTCCTCCTTATAGTTTATTCCTCCTCCTTGGCAAAGGAATTGTGTCACACTCTGTATTTACATCATTACATTTCATCTATATAGATGAAGATATACTAGCAGAATTTAGGTGTCTTGGATGAACTACTGTTCTTAATTTGTCTAAGCAACCTCTGCTTTCCAGGCTCTTCATTTGATGAATTTCTTCCATCAACCTGACTCCTAATTATATTCTTCGGGCTGTTTATCAAACTGGTTCTTCTCTGATGGCTTACCTTGAACTTTTTCATTACACTTTTTTCCTCCTTTTTTTCTTTGTATGTTTCCTTTCTCTCCCTCTAAAAAGGGTTGCTTATCTGCATCCTGTCTTCTTTCTTGCGTGTCTTTCCTTGTTTTTCCATTTCAGTTCATGAGCTGAGCTCTTCATCCAGCTTTCATGTTCCCTGCAGAGTTGCTCAGTGTTTCTCTTCTCACAGTACTGTGGCCTAACCAGCTGCATCTCTCCTTTTGTCAGACCTACAGGGTTTCTTAGCAGAGTAGAGGCAAGGGTCAGGTGCTTCTTAGGGAAGTGTGTGCTGCAAACTGGAGAAAATTGAGGATGCCTGGACTAGGCTGGGATTGGAAAGCTGGCAAGACACCTTCCTTCATGTGCAGTATTGTGTTGCTTTAGTCAGTGGAGGACAAGTAGACAACTTCCACATGCCAAGGTGCTTGCAGTGGAATTTAACACATCATTTGTGAAGACAGAAACCTGAGAGATTTTAGCAGACAAAATAAATCTTTCCTGAAGTGCTGTGAACTGCACTCAATATTGTTTCATTTTTTTCCTCTGGGTGCTTATGTTTTGTACTGATATTTGCATTAGGGGAGTTTATGCTGGTATTTGTAAGATGTCACAAATATGTTGGCTTTCTTGCTTACAGAACTACATGCTTCTAAGCTGCAGTACTTGATGCTCCTAAGTGCAGTAATGCAAGTTAAAAGAAACAGATCTGTAGTGGGTGTGACTTACACCAATAATTTTAAAAGCTATTTATTTCCACTGAAATTGTGAAATACCTTGCTGTACGAGAATGCTGTCTTAAAAATGAGGATGGCATTTATTTGTCTGAGTCTCATGCTCCAACACATGCATTGTACTGTGCCTCTCTAAATCAAAATTAATGCAAATGCAAATCAATATTCAACTTTGCAATTTGGTCTCTTCCAGCTGGATTGGAAATTAATTGTTGTGTTTGATAGGAGATAAAGTTGTTATGAAACAAAGCATTGATTTGTATTTACTTTTTACTTACTGCTGGGAAAAACAGCGTGGGAAAGGCCAAGTTTGGAAAAGGTAATACTAAATATCTGTAAGCAGGCGAATATTACTTTACTTTCATACAAACTGAAATGTTTTCTAGTACTTCTGGAAGCTTATTCCAGAAATCCATGTCACAATATAGATTGCTGCTTCTTTCTGACTTTTGTTTTTGGTGCTCTTAGCTTTAGAGCAGTCACTTCATGTGTGTGATCATTGCAGTAAAGTACTCAGCATTTTCCTGTGTGTTTAGCAGTGTCAGAGATGAGAAAGGAGGTGGGTAAATAGAACAGAGTCTTTTAATTGGAACAGAGTCACAGCAGTTGTCAAGTCCAACTGCCACATCTTTGGGTGCCTGAAGGCCTCTGTTCATTTCTTACACAACTTCTTTTGCTTTTGAACATTATTTTATAGAAAATGGGAATATTTAATTTCCAAACTGTTAAGTCTCTGTCGTTCTGCATGTGCTCTTGATGCATTATTTAAAATAAAGATTTTTAAGATTGTACATGGCGTCAAGCCTTTAATGTATTAGTGCATGTCATTAATCTATTACTAATACTGTACCACACCTGTTGCTAGGACACTAAGCTTCTGACAAATTTGGCATCATCTGTTGTTGAGTACATTTAATCAGCTTATTTCCAAATGGGAGGAAATTAAATAAGTGGAGCATCATGCTTTGCTTTGTATATCTCTTAACTTTAAGAAAGCTAATTCTATAATGATGTTCCCTTGTTTTTAGCTTTTTCTTTTTAATGCAAAATGTCCTAAGTAGCAGATACCTTTT
Organism: Prinia subflava; assembly: GCF_021018805.1. Lineage (NCBI taxonomy): Eukaryota > Metazoa > Chordata > Aves > Passeriformes > Cisticolidae > Prinia > Prinia subflava. The sequence goes on from NC_086259.1 coordinate 12,245,513, forward strand.
GTTTTAAGCTCTGCTTTCTTGGGAATATGTTGCAGCTAATCCTTGTCATCTGGAACAGTTTTTTTTTACCTTGGTGGAGAATCTGCATGATAATGCTTTTCACAGGGAAGGAATAAATAATAGAGCAGAATGGTTTGCAAGGAGAAAGGTGGCATGTTGAGCTTTTATCATCCAAATGCTGTGGAAATTTTGTAGTGCATTGCCAGGAGACAGCCTCTGAACACTCCCTGTTTTTACCATTCTAATTCATAGGTTAGAGTCTGCAATTCATCCATCTACAAAGCCTTTTAAACAAGTAGCTGTCACATTTTATCCAACTCTAAATGAGCAGCCATCATTGCTTGAATTTCCACCCTTCCCATGGGTCCAGTTGTACATAAAATAATGTTTGCACTTAAAATGTGGCCAGGGTGGGAGGCAGGTATAGATACGAACTGTGAGGAGGTAATTGATTCTATAGCTGCTGATGTATCTGCAACAGATACTGTATAAAATCCACTTACACCTCGTGTATGCAAGGTTTGGAGTGGTGGTACCTGTTAGGAATTTGCCTGGACCAGAAGTGTCTTTTTTCTGTGCTGCAGAGGGTTTAAGGATAGAATAATTCTGTTCCTCTGCCATAAGCAAAATTATTGTTGTAGCAGACTGACAGTAACAGAGGAGGGGAAGTATCGTGTAATCCATATGGACAACTCAGCAGTCCTGCAGCTGAAAAAAAGGTGCAAGATCAAGAATCAAAGCACTGTTAAATAAAAGCCAGTTTATTTAAATGGCTACGCACTGCTACTCACTGACAAGCAGAGAGTTGTCTTCTGTGTGAGGTTTCATGGAGACCTGTAAAAGAGGGACTCGGTGTCAGCTCTGTTTAAAGTGAATGCAGAGCTTGAAGTCATGACAAGTGCTGCAGTGGAAGAGAAAAGTAAACTAATTGAGCAAAAGTAAACTCACTTCAAACTGCTAAGTTCTGAGACAGAATGTGTTCTCAAAAACACCGTCGAACTCTGCCAGAGTCCTGATGGAAGAAACTGCAACCAACAAGGGAGGATCTATCCAGGCCATGTGAGATGATCTGATAAAAATAAAGTACCAAAGGATTGTCTAAATGAGTGTATGTTTCCTGGCCTGTAATTCTGTGGCTGTCACCTTTTCCCAGCATGTAACTACTTAAATATCAGGTTAAAGTATTGGAATCCTCCCTCTTCTCCATGTCCAATAAACAGCACACATTTTCTGTGTTTTGCAACCCTTCTCATTCTTCCTGCCTTTCACTAATTTTCATTTTTGTCCTGAATTTTTTCCTGGTTTGTCCATCACCAGAAGGCAGGCTGTATCCCAGCTCTAGCTGCCTCCTGTTGATTGGTGACAGCAAGCTGCCAGTATATCTAAAAGGCAGAAGGTAAATCTCAGCCTGTGGGTACTGTGTAATGGGCTGTACTGGCAAAAGCACTGACCTTGGGATGAGATTCTAAAACTTTGTATCTTTCAAGAACAGTTTGATGATTTAGGCATCTTCTGGTTCAGAATCCCAAAAACAGAGATAGCAAAAGTGATGCCTCTGCTCTCTCTAGAAAATGCAGTAATTGGTGTGAAAACCAATAAAAACACTTATCTGCTCTTTCTATCATAGGTTTACTAATGTTTTTTCTGCAGGTTATGTGAGAATAACCTCTTCCTATCCCAGCAACACTTGTCCAAAAACTCTTCATAGCATAATTAGCATTTGGAGTTGGTATTTCAGGAATAACACCTATTTTTTAAGAATGTGGTAGAGCCAAGTGCAGATAGATGGTTTGATGGCTGGTTACATGGGACTGGCAATTCTGCACTGTGTGTTAGCCTAATGCTCTAGCTATTAAATTATATTCTTTTTTGCATAGAGTAAAATGGGACAGGACTAAAGCACCTCAAAAATGCCTGAAGTCAGTATTTAAAACACTTTCAATCCTGTCTGCAAGCAGTGAGTGTGTAAAAGTGTGAGATTTCAGAAATAGAAATCCAAGTTCTTAAACCTTGAAGAGTGTTCTGTACATGTGTAAACACATGGTACCATTCCAGTGATGAATTGATATTTGCCATTACTCTTTTGCTTTAGCCCTTTGCAGGATCTGTTTGTTTTTGTGACCCCCTTTAAAATATTTTTAATTGGACTTTTGCTCCTATCTAATAGTTTATTAAAGTTTGTTCCTTATATCTATTTTTTCACAATTGTAAGGGTCTGTCCTGTTTTAAAGTCTTCAAGTCACTCCACTCAGTAAGTTTATTTACCAAAAGACAAAGGAAGATACCTTTCTGATGTGTATGTGGAAAGGTGCACCAAATAATCAAGTGATAGAAAATAGTACTGTACTTAAGGAAGGGATTGAAATAGATGTTTTGGTTCAACATATTGGACTTTAAAATCAGACATCTAACTTTTTGTAACATTATAACCTCTTCAGAATCAGAAGGAAATTATAAAAAAAAATCCAATGTGTTGTTAAGACTTTCTGAGCCAGTGGTTGGGATATTGCATGACAGATCTGAATGGAGTTTCCTTCCACCAGTTTCTGCAGTCTCTTTAAGCAGTCAATTGGAGATAACACTGCAGTGAGAGGTCAGCACTCACTGCACCTCTGCAAGGCTGCAAAGGGTGACTGTGGTCAGTTTGACTTTCAGTAGCTTCTTTATATGAAAAAAGCTTCTGCTTTCTTCATTTCATGCCCATGGTTTGCTTCAAGTTTTTCAAAATGCAGCTGTTGATAAATTCACAATAAATTGTATCACTGGCATTAGTCATGGTGTCTTTTGTTTTAAATTGTGTTCATCTTCATGCCTTTGGATCCTTGTCATCCCTTACTTGTCATCCCAAGTCATGGTTGATAGATGTGCTGTTCAGCTTGGCAGACAGCCCTTCAGCTTTTAAACCCAGCAATCCTCACAGTTCTTTAGGAAAGTTGCTGCACACTACTCAAAAGGGAAATTCTTGTGCAAAAATGTCTGTAGAAAAAAAATTCTGTTGATCAAAGCCATGCACTGGTGCCTCTCTGATACAACTGTCCCAAAGATTCCAGGCTTGTGGGTCATGTCTCCCTTTTCTCAGAGATAAAACATTTAGATGGTTTGTTTTTTTCTTTAAATCAAGTTTTTAAAAGAAATTGTACTTTACTTTTGAAATGGGCTGAAATTTAAGCAGTGAATGTTCTTTTCCTTTGGGATTGATTAGGTTTCATAGTAAACTGTACCATATTTTGCTCGATGTTCCAAAGCAAAAGGAAAAAGCACCTGGTTCGAGAGAACAGCTCACTCTTTTCACCCTCTGCAAGGGGCCTGCATTCTTCTCTTCTGCCCTCCTTACCTTGTCACTCTGGGGGATGTTCTAAGGAATACAGAAGTCACTGAAATGCATCCAGCTGTTGTGAGCCTATCAAGGGGGAAATAACTATTTAATTTTATTTAATCTGCTTTTCATATCAAGGTGTTGAAAAGCCTTGGAAATCTCCATCTGAAGTAAATGTTTAGTAAGTGCTTGTGGCTCTTTACACGGATGCATTTCCTTCCCTGATCTTCCCATTTGAACTGAGGATTTTTGTATAGATACTGGTGCATTTGGTGAAGATGGATTGTTAACTTCAGGGACTTGATTATGCCAAACTTGCCTTGTATTTCAAGACTATGCCCTATTTTTAGGGAGGCCTATTTGTATGTAAAAGCTTTCTTTCTAATCAGCCTACTTCACCAATCCAGTAATGCCATAAGCAGTGACTTAATTGCACAAAGGCAAAGGAACACTGAAATCTTCATCTTCAATTAGCAAGCAAAAAAAGGCACATCAAGGATAAAACATAAGTATTAAGTCCCAGTGAAAGTTTGATTAAGCATGGCAATTTCCTAATAAATGCTGGAAAGTTTTGCAGGAAAGATGCTTTAAAAATACAATCAAATAGGTTTTGACACCATCTGAATGTTGTTGGTATCATAGCATTACTTGATAGCTGAGCATAAAACCTAACTGATGAAATTATCGTTCCCCTACCACCACCACCCCTACACACACCCCCAGTTCTGTATTTTCTCTTAAATTGTAAGACTGAAAGTGTAGATGTATGGAATGCTGACATTATTTCTGGATTCAGTGACACTCTTAGGTATTTGGGGTTTTGGATACTTTGGCTCAAAAACCCAGACTATTTCCAAGTATACTAGTGTTGTCTGTAAGTACATGGTTACTGTGAAGTGTGTATTTCCTGTTGGATATTTTTCCCAAGCTTTGTTGTATGTCTTAAGAAATGACACTTTTACACTTGAATAGAGATTGGTAAGACTTGGCCTGCAACAATAAATGGAAAACATGGACAGAACCTTCTTCATTTAAAAAAAAGATGGGATGAGGAGGTAAGAAATTTAAGTATTAGAGACTAAAAAGAGTCTTCTCACAAGCTTTTCAAGTTGCAAGGTTTTCTTTAGATCAGAGCACGGAACCAATGATATGTGAGCCAGCTATGGTCCAAATATAATCTGCATGAAACCTGGGAAAATGCTCATTTATTTTTTCCAGGTTGATGCCTCTTAATTAATGTGACCTCTTTGTTTTCCTCAGCAAGGAAAGGTTCTCACCACTGCCACAAAATTCCAGGTTTTAAATAGTGCTGTCTTCAGTGATCAAACTAATCCATATAGTCTCTAGCATGACAAGTTTTTTAAGGGATTTTCCCTATGTGCATTAAGAGCATAGGAGTGTTTTTGTTGCATAAAATACAACTTCTTGATGATCCCAAACTCTTCATTAAGTGCCTGCCTTTCGTAGTTGCTTGGTACAAGCTCTGAACTCCCAGTGCCATGCAGGGGTTTCCTGTGTGCAGTGTAGTAACACGGCTGGAACTGCTTTGGCATGGAGCCCTTGTGGCTTATCCTGTAGTGACCTTCAGTCTTTAGCCTTCCAGCTTTAGTTTAACTTACGCAGGCACTGACCTCTGCTATGGAAACGATATAGAAACACAAAAACAACTTGGCTGAGTTTCCTCGGCAGAGCAGTGGGTGGTGTAGCAGGATTCTGTTACAGAGGAGGGTTTCTAGAGGTCAGTAGTGACACAGTGCAGTAACTTACTGCTTGTCTGCAGCACTCTGTTTGCCACTCCTGGGAAAGTGCTATATCTTTTTTTAAAGTAAAGTTAGCAATTTTTTGTTTGTGGTGAGCAGCTCTAATAGTGCACATTAGTGGAATAAGTGCTGGAAGGTGGAGCTGAAAGCCTTCCTAGGGCTCAAGCAGTAGTTCAGGTTACTGTTCCTCTGTAAGTGACCCATGACTGAATTGTGAGCACACTGATACTGTAGTGCCTTACTGTAATGCTTCTTCATGGTGCTGATTCTGCAGCACTTGCCAGTAGGTTGTAAAATGCTATTTATTTAAATACCTATGGTCTGTAAAAAGACACTGTGTTCTTATTTGCGTATATTCTTTACTAGGGTGAACTAAAGGTTCATCATGGCTTCATTATGCATTTGAACAAAATACAATATTTTTTCTCTCAAGTTAATTAAGTACTTATTTTTGCTGAAAAATAATTTGCAGGTTGGGGTTTTTTACTGATTTAAGTGTTTGGGCTGTTCAACATACAGAATTGTGCATAAAGCAGACAAGGTGGTAAGAAAGTGTCACCTTGCTGTCAATGAAATTAAGAAAAATCAATGTTTTTTTTTGAATGAGAACAAAACTGTCTTTAAAAGGAATGCATTTTAAATGCCTAAATAAGTGATTTTTCCTGATTTGAAGTTGATTTGGGGTAATAAGTCTCCTTCATTATTCACAAGGTAGATATGGCATCAATAATGGCAAGTCAGCCTGGAGTTCCAGCTTGCTTATTACACAAGATTTAAGGGGGAAATGTTCATTCTAAAGCACAGATTTGTATAATAAAAGTTTGTTTTTTTCTATCCACAATCTCTCCAGCTGCCTGAGTTTCACTAGCACATCAGGCTGTCACATTAGCCTGCACAGCCTATTGAGCTTGCTGGCTGTTGGCTGTGGCTGGGCTGTAGGAGCTCAGGGACACTGCAGCCTGTCCACTGCTCGCTTCAGGCTGGGATTTTCCTTTAGTGAGGCCCCATTGCTGTAATCAGGCCCTGAATTGCACTCTCTGCTGGAGGACACGGGGGTTATTCTTTCCTTCCCACTCCCTGGCTCACTTTATTGCCATGGGTATTGCACACATTGGTTATATTTATACCTTTATATTGGGGTGGGTATATCTTCTTACTTAACCTTGAATAAAAGCAATAAATTGTCTGCAATACCAAATATATCCATTTTAAGTCTCTGCTACCTTGCCAGTGTATATGGCCATAGTCTCCTGGGCAGCTCCAGTGTGACTGCTGGCGTGGGGGATGTTTGACTTCCCTAAAGTGAGCTCCTGCTCTGTGTGGGCTTCTGTAGAAGATGGTCTTCATGCACTGTAGACAGACCAGCTTAGTTTCACAAGTATCCCCCACCCTTCCTTATCTCTGGCATCACCAATATCTCTAGAACTGCTATGTACATGTCCATTGTTCAGCATGGGGAAGATTAGCCTTAATTGGAAATTAGCTTTGTCACAGTGACCGCATTTGGAAGTCAGTCAAATTTTTGAATAGGTCTGGCTTGTAATTTTTATAATTCCCAGTATTAGAGTGAACACATTTAACTAACGTCACATTTAGGCTGGATTCCATTGTGTTAAGATTTAATTTTAACTCTGAGGAAAATGGATGGTGGAGTCACAGTGTTGAGAACTTGTGACAAGATGGCTGCTGTAATGCTAAACTAATACGTGTCCTAATTTTCTTTAAAGTCCTAAAATAATTCAGACTAATAAAAAATTCAAATATTAATTTTGCATTTAATGAGAAAGAAATTTTTGGAAAGACACTGGAGTCCTGAATCAAGCATAAAAAGGAATTTATGCATGTGTATATATTTACAATTAAATATATTCTGTAACAGTCCCTATGCTCCACTGTGATCACAACACTAAGAGGGAAGTTCCTTGTGGTCCTGATGTTCCTGTAGCTTACAGCTGACTTCTGACAGTAAAGGGAGAGAAGCCTGTCAGTACACTGACTGTCACAGGAGGTTATTTACTGTAACCTTTCTAAATGCCTGTTTATCACATTTATTTACATGGGAAGCAACTCTGACAATCTAGCCTCCACTCAGTGGCTGAAGGGATATTTTGGTTTGGGTGTTTTTTTAGCTGGATTTAGCTCTTTCTGTACTGAGAACTCCAGGGAGAACATACTTGACAAAACAAAGACTTTACAGACTTCTGTTGGAACCTAAATTTCTATTCTCAACTGAGAAAGCTCTAATAAAAGTGACAGGCCTGGTAGGTGCTGCCACTGGAATACAGAAACTAAGCTGTAACTTGAATATAGAAGCCAGGCATTCATTTGGTCCATAAAACTCCTGCCAGGAGTGATGCACCAGCAGTGGGGCTTCTGACTGCTGGGTGTGGGTGTGCTTTGGGCTTTCGTGCCGCTGACTACTGGCTTAAATTACTCCTCTAAGTAGGTTAAATTGACATGTTTTGTTTGGTTTTTAAGTGTTACTTCTGTAAAGAGCTTGGATAATATTGTTGTGTGACCAAATAATTCTCCCTAGAGACAAAAATATTGACACGACAAAACCACGTTTAAAGAATGACTGTCTGGCCCTCCCTCCCGTTTGAACATAAGTTGATGTCAAAGTCAATGAAACGTAAATTTGCTCCAGTGCAGTTTAGCAATTACGTAACTTGCAGCCTGCATCAATCTGCCAATTGCAGGAAGGTGAAGGAAAATGGATTTATAAGAAATACTCTGTAGGCTTCAGATTTATAACAGCAGGGGTTAAAGGAAACTGGTGTTACTGTTGTTTATATTTGTTTCCTTAACAAATTACCCATGTAGTATCATAAAATGGGCTTTTTATTCTAGATTCAGTTTATTAATTTTTTCTGCTGTTTCAGTGTTGTGCCAGAATTGCTTGAGTTAGCTGAAGCAACAGGCAGTTTTGTGGCAACTGAGTGCATTGGTCGTTAGATGTGTATTCGAGAAATGGAAAGATGTGTAAATTAAAATTTGCAGCATTTGGGGGTTTAAAGTATTTTCTTTGGCAAAAATAAACCACTCTTGAATTTCTAGATATGAATTGAATCTTCTTCTCCTAACTTGATACACTTGCATTCACAAAACTTCTGAAGTTTAATAAAAGTTGCTATTCCATTTCATAGTAGAAAAGCTAAAATATTTTAGTATTTCTGGAATCCAGGTACATCTTAGTAAAATTTGTAATTGGTAATTAAAAACAGTACCAGAAACAGACCTATAGCATAGCATAGCTTTGATGTAGAAATTCTGTAGATAGAAAAATTCTCTTTGAGAGATTTAAAATTAATAATGATATTTTGATATTCATTTGTTCCAGTAACTGTTGCCAGTACTTGCTAGGTGACAAATAGCTGTCCTCACTTTTCTGCTTGCTGAAGGGTTTGAAGAAGTTTGTGACAAAATGCCAGAGTCTTGTCTGGACTGGCTGTGTGTTTGTAGTGTGCACCCAGAGGTGCAGCGGGAGTCCCCTAACGTGTTGCTGTTCCGTGTGCCCTCCCCTCAGCTGCTGGGCTACAGCGAGAAGCCGGTGAACCTGCAGATGTTCATCGGCACGGCCGACGATCGCTACCTGCGGCCCCACGCCTTCTACCAGGTGCACCGCATCACCGGCAAGACCGTGGCCACCGCCAGCCAGGAGATCATCATCGCCAGCACCAAAGTGCTGGAAATTCCACTGCTTCCTGAAAACAATATGTCAGCCAGGTACAGCACAGCACCAGTTAGCCACTTGCTTGCTATGTGTCATTTTTATTTTCTTCGTATCTGCAAAGGTGAAAGAAGAATCTTGTAAAAGGAGCGTATTTTCCACAAATCTGGGTCACGATGAAGACACACACCTCTTAAAGCAAGCCAGTGTGAGAACAGTCAGCAGTAAAGGAGCAAAGAGGCAGGGAAGCTCTCGTACAAATGTGTTACATGATTGAGGTTGTGTCTCATATGAATGATTGACCACTGTGTGGAATAGCGGCTGGGATTTGATGGGTACACTTTGTCATTCTCTACTCCTTCCTAAGCTAGAACTAAATATTGGCCTCTTACTCCTTGTAAATGACATTTACTATGTTAAATAACTCACTTTGGAGGTTAAACAATGTGCAATAACAAGTAATCTTTTAAAGGTTCAAAAAAGCAGCAGCTGGACATTTACAAGACAAAATTTCCCCAGTACTTGCTGCTGTTTCCACATTAAGCGTTATTTCAATCGCAGACATTTAAAAGAACCCTTAAAATACCATAAAGTGGGGAAAAATAGAGCAGCTTCATTATTTAACTAAAGAAAGGCTTACAGAGTGAACTTTGGCAGTAGTTTGATTGATTTTCTTCCATTTCTCTTGTGATCCATCTGTCCGTCCTCTCGTGTCTCCAGTATCGATTGTGCTGGTATTTTGAAACTGCGCAATTCAGACATAGAGCTCCGGAAAGGAGAGACAGATATTGGAAGGAAGAACACCAGAGTGCGCCTTGTGTTCCGTGTTCACATCCCACAGCCCAGTGGAAAAGTCTTATCTCTGCAGACTGCTTCCATACCTGTTGAATGCTGTAAGAGTGCTCTAACCGTACATCTTTTATACTCATGGTTCTGCATGCGTCACTAGTAGTTCCATTCTGACAATATTTATTGCCAGAATTACATAGAACAGTTGTGTAAAGAGCTCAGTTACCAAAAGTTAATGTATCTTTAAATAAAGATGGTACTTGCCAAATGGCAGCTTGGAGGTTTAGAGAAAGAACAAGGGTTTGGGCTTTACGTCAGTGCAGTCACACAGCAGCTTTAGTAGTGCCTGTGTATGAGCAGAGGCAGCTGATACATCTCAGTGAAAATATTCATTCTAAAGCTGATACCATTTCACTGACAAGAGTCTGCACCATGACCATACTATACAGTATTATCTAGTAAACAGCTGAACTTTTAGAGAGTTGATTTGTTAAATACTGGCACTAAGGAGTCAAGGCATGATCTTAATGTAAAATACCCCTAGAATTTATTTTGTCTAAGAACTACTAAAGTAATTTTTAATCCAATACTTCTTAAGTAAAAATTGAATTTACTGTAACTGTAGAAATTGTTGGCATTCATGTCTTCTTGGTGTTTCTTTTCTGTAATTACGTAATTTCAAAATAATTTTAAAAGCAACGATAAATCATACAAATATGATTTGTATATGTAAACAGAGGGTCATATGAGTTTCATCGCTGATTCTTCAAGTTAGAGTCATAAAATAAATGCCATTATGATTAAAATTCTGAGTAATAATTATTCCCTTAATATTTCTAAAGCTCAGCGATCTGCGCAAGAACTTCCCCAGATTGAGAAGTACAGCATCAACAGCTGCTCAGTCAATGGAGGCCATGAAATGGTGGTGACAGGATCCAATTTTCTTCCAGAATCCAAAATTATATTTTTTGAAAAAGGACAAGGTAAATACTATCTTGCTGTTTTTTTCCCAAACCAGGCTCAGTATCTGAGCTTGATTTTAATAAATAAGGTTGTTTTAAAAGGAAAAAAAAAGTCCTGAGTAGTAATTGGAAAGTTCATTGGGGCACTGATCTATGTGTGGTTGGCAGTTACTAATGAATTAGTACTTCTGATTCAGGAAGACACTTAGAGGGTAACTAACTTGGGATGTGTGTGTTTGAAAGATGGTGTTGACAGATCATACCATGTATTTGCTTCTTCTTACTATAAACAAATGAAAAAGTGAAAATGGGATGCAATTGAAAAGTACTATTTGACACTGATGCCATGTTACATCTGATTTAATCAATGCATGGGAACTGAGTCCTTAGTTAATGAAATAAATGCTAGTTGGAAAACAATAAAGCATAGAATCTGAACAGCTTAAATTATCATTTTGGTGACTTAAGTGTCTGATTTGAACTTTCAGGAAAACAGTAGCAAAAGAAATTATTAAAAACAAAAATTTGCAAACCGAGTCCAATTCTTCTACATCTTTTTTATTTCCTTACATATGTAAATAAGAGTGGTGTTATTTTTATTAGCAAATACAATATTCTGTGTAATCATGTGCTTTGCCACACAAGCTGAGCACCTTTGGAGAAGCAGAGCTGCTGCTGGGGTTGCCTGGTTACCCATAGCAGCACCCAGCAGCAGGGAGAGCCCCGTGCTGGGTTCAGGGTGCGGGTGGTGCCAGCTCAGAGCACAGGGAGCTGCCCGGGTGATTGCCCCTCTCAGCACCCACAGGGTCAGTGGGTTCAGGGCACCGTGACTGCCAGGGAGGGGTGGCTGGGTTATCTGTGCTGCTGACTCAGCCTCCGGGTCAGCAGCAGTGTGCTTGAATAAGCACGAGTGGGGTGGCAGCAGCAGTTTCACCACCCTTCAGGAGCACCAGGGGAGAATCCCTCTGTGCTCTGCCAGTGCTCAGAGCCCCCTCTGGGCTCTGCCAGTGCTCAGAGCCCCCTCTGGGCTCTGCCAGTGCTCAGAGCCCCCTCTGGGCTCTGCCAGTGCTCAGAGCCCCCTCTGGGCTCTGTCTGCCTGGGCAGGGCGGGCACGCTGGGCTCCAGGGCAGTGTGCAGGCAGCTGCAGTGGCTGTGCTGCTCAAACTCCAAAGGCATCTCTGTACTTGGTTTACAGCGTGTGTCTGGCAGTTTAACGACCTCTTTGTGACTGAAAAGAAATCCAGTGTTACATTAAGTATTTCTTAATACTTAGTATAATTATTTTTTATATATATGATATATAATATATATTATAATTAAATATTTTTAAGATTAATTATTAAAATGCTAAGAAAATGCTTTTTGCTTGAATTATTTGTAAATTTCTCTCAACAGATGGACGACCTCAGTGGGAGGTAGAAGGGAAAATAATTAGGGAAAAGTGTCAAGGGGTGAGAAACAATTTTTCTTACTTTAGAAAGCTTATTTTTTTTAAATGTGAAAATAGACATTTTCATTGTTGTTCTGAAATTTAGACTTCATTTATTAAAGTAAGTAGATCACTGGCTAATTCAGACAGACAGTTGGAGACTTCTAAATTGTCTTAACACTATAAAGTAACCATTAAGAGGATGCTTTGAAGGAACTGGAAATAGCCTGCTTGTTGTGAAAGCAATGAAAAAAGAACTTAAAAATTAAAAAGCGGAAACTTAAGATAATTTTGCAAATGTGACAAATAACTTCCAGTGCATTAAAATGCGTTTTAAAAGCCTAATGATCCAAACTGGAATTCTTTAACTGGTAGAAGGATTTTTGTGCTCTGGCAGATAAGCAAAACATCCTTGAGATGATATGTCTATTTAATTAAAGCATTATCTTCAGAGCACTTGTGTTTAAAAGAAGATAAAATTCTCCAAATAAAAATTTACTTATAGTACTGTTTTACTATATAATATGCATAAACTTGAAGTTTGCCAATTTCAAAATATTAGGGTGCTTTAGTTTTACCATAAGTGTTTCAGTTTTTCTGCAATGAATAGTTCCATTTGCATTTAATGTGTAAAACTTTTTTATTTCAACTTTCCTATAGGCAAACATCATACTAGAAGTTCCTCCATACCATAACAAAACCATCACAGCTGCAGTTCAGGTGCAGTTTTATCTCTGCAATGGCAAGAGGAAAAAAAGCCAATCTCAACGTTTTACTTACACACCAGGTATCAAATGAAAAATACAAAAGTGGCATTTTATTTTGTTTTTTAAAGTGGACATACAAAAATACTCCAGACAGTCTTCTCCCTTTGGCACGTACACAGGATTAGCTTTGAACTGTTTGTAAAACATGGTCTAATTAAAAAGCTGAAATACAGAGTAATAAGCACCTGTACTGTGAGTACAGCCAGTTATTCCTTCGTTACACTTTCTACACAACAATTTTTGCATTCTGCTTTTCTTTGAGAATGATGTAAATCTCAGAAGGGGCTCTTTAAATACCCCTGGCGATGACACGGTGGATACTGAGATCATAGAAGAACAGATTTATGCTTTCTTTCCCACTCTCAAATGTCAAAAAAGAGAAAAAAACCCCAAACAGGTTTAGATATAAAGGAGGTCCAATTATTTTTTCCCCCACTCTGGACACATTGCAGCTTACTGAGACAAATCAGCTTGTAACTTAGCCAGAAGTAAAACCAGGACATGTTAACTGCAGGTGCAGTAAGACAGCCTAGGGAAGAGCTTACACCAGATGTGCAGTGCCTGCAGCTCTCCTGCCCCTTGCCTTATTTCAGAGCTGTGTGCCATTTGGAGCAGTCAGAATTCCCAAGGCAGCAGGGATGCTGGGGACCCTTTGGTGCTGCTTGGAGCACTTGGTCACATATCTGAAGGAGTCTGTAAAGTTGGATATGGATATTAATATAAACTTCTTAAAACTTCTGTATATGCTGACAAAGCCAACTTCCATTAGTTAACACAGTTTAAAATAAGCTCTGCTCACTTGTTGTGCTCTAAAATTACCTACTTTTTAAATTTAGGCAGTGTTACCAAGGTGTCTGGTGTGCCAAGTACGCATTAACCGTGTTACCCGATTTCTGTGGTATTTGTCAACTGTTTTTCAAGAATATCAGCTCCTAAGATAGTTACACATCTATATTTTTGTTTGAAATATCTCTATTTAAATTATTTAGATGGTGGAATGAAATAATGACAGTTACTACTTAAATAAGAAGCAATCTGAATTGTAACTGCAGCTGTTGTTGCACAAGCACTTAAAACACTCTATATGTATTATAGTTCATTTGACTGTAATATTTAGTTAACTGTGTTTTATAAAGTAGTAAATGAGCATTTAAGTGTTAGCATTTTTCTACTGGTAGTTAAGATTAGTATCTTGTAGAGAGCCTACCAGTAGTTTAGAAAAAATAAACCTGTAACTGGAAGTGTGTCGGTTTGTAGCTCTTCTAAGAATGGTTGTTGCCATCACTGAAATTGGGGGATGTGCTTAAAGAGCTGCTGTAATTAAAACACGGTGCACTGCTCAAATTAGCATGTGTTGCCAAAGTTGAGCTGTCTTTGTGATCAGAAGCTAAGGAAAGCCTGAAGCCTGCTAAAAATTTCCCTCACCATTTCCTAGTGCATGATACTGAACTCCATCTGCCTATTCTCAGTGCAGCCCAGCAGCAGCTCCCGCCCTCTGGTGATGAGAACATCCTTCAGAGGAACTGGGCTTTCCCTGGCTGGGTTGCAAATGCCTTTAGGAACTACATTGCATAGGAAGGTGTGCTGGAAGGGGAGATACTTGCCCTCGAACCCCTGCTGGGAGAGTTGTTCTGCCTTTGCAGGGTTGATGTAGCAGGTGTAGAAACGAAGCAAAAGAAGGGAAGCAGCGACACTAACAGTGCTATAGTGGTTGTTAAACAGCAGTTGGTGTGTATTTGTCACAGGGTACAGGTGGGCTGGAATGGTAAAACTGGTTTCCTTTTTCTAGTGATGATGAAGCAGGAGCACAGAGACGAGGTGGATTTGTCTGCTGTTCCGTCCTTGGCCCTGCCGCACGCGGGCGGCGTCCAGGGCCTGCACTCCATGCGGACCCAGCTGCCTTCACCAGAGCAAGGGCACCCCCATGACAATTTGCTGTCCACGTCACCCAGGAGCCTCGTCTGTCCCGTTCAGCCACCCTACACGGCCATGGTGACCTCGGCAGTGCCACACCTGCCACACATGCAGGGTAGAAACCTCAGTCCGAGTGAAGAGTGTCACGTTCTGCCTCCTGCCGTGGTTCAGTCTTTTCAGGTAACGTCAGCACCTCCTGTGAGGCCTTCCTACCAGCCTATGCAGTCTAATGATGTGTACAATGGACAGCCTGGTCTTCCCATGAACTCTGCCTCCAGCCAAGGATTTGATGCGATTTCATTTCCACAAGACACGGCCGTACCTCATTTGATAAATCTCAGCTGCCAAGCTCTACCACCAATGCAGTTCCATTCTTCAAACCCAGGTTCTGTGTCAGCATCAAGCCCCGCAGGACACGCGCTGGCACACGTGGCTCACTCGGGACAGCCGTCCGCTCACCTGCCGTCCATGGGGTACCACTGCCCGGGCTCCGGGCAGGGCCCCGTGCCCCCTGCCATGAGCCGCTCCCTCGGCCAGCCTTCTCCCCAGCTGCAGCAGGGCCCGTACCACTCTCCAAACCCAGCGGCCGCTTCTTCCCCGTCCCCGACCGCTTCCCACCCGCTGGGCCACTCGCCGCTGTCCGGCCCCTCTTCCCCGCAGCTCCAGCCTCTGCCTTACCAATCTCCGAGCTCAGGGCCCGCCCCGTCGCCGCCGCCCGGGAGCCGCTCGGGGCAGCACTCGCCGCAGGCCGCCAGCCCCGCGCTGGGAGCGCTGGGCGCGGTGTCACCCCTGGGGCCGCACCCCGCCTGTGACTCGGCTCCCTTCGCAGCCGAGGGCGCCGCTGTGCACATCAAACCAGAGCCTGAAGACCGGGAACTGAATTTCCAAACCATAGGACTACAAGACATCACACTAGATGATGGTAAGTGGATATAATATTGCAGTACTGGGGTTATAATAGGCACTAGATTACAAAGTGGGTGTGGGAGGTGTTTGTTTAGAACCTACTGCCCTTCACAGAAGGAAATGTATATCATCAGAATCGAATCATATTTTTGTGTCCAAACCAACAACTTGTTTGAAACTAATTATATAGGCTGTTCATTTGTAGTTATACTATTCAAGCATTTTAGTCTGATTTGCCCACAGATTTTGGTTTTGTTGTAAAACAAGGCTTGAGGATCAACTCCTACACATTGAGACCTTGTATTCAAGAAAGTTATTTGAAGTTTTTTCTGATTGTCTCCTTGATATGTTTCAGTGAAAATCCTAATACAGTATCGAAGTTGCATAGGTGTCGTTTCGAGTCTTGTTTCTTGGAGTTGTCCCAGTTTTGAAGGGCAGGCTGGTGTTTTGATAATCTATCACATGCATTTTGGCACCGTCTTGGTCTCCTCACAGACATTCTGTAGATACCTGTCATCATTCAGCACCTCTGCTCACAGTGGCTGTTTGCTTTCTCCACTCTGGCTACCTTTTTGAGAAGTTCACTTGGTTAACATAAACAGAACAAGGACATTATAGTGCTAGAGGCCAGACTGTATTGTAAATATTTGGATAATTTTTTTATTTAGTTATCAATTAAATAGTTACTTATAATATTTTCCAAACAAGTGCAAAAAGAAAAACATCAGATCCTAAACATCAGACTATTTGAGGTGTAGATGCAAAGCAGTTTAAAGAACATGTCATGCTGATAAAGACTTGAAGAACAGAAGGCCTGGCCTTAAAAGTTGTGTAAAATGTGTTTGGGATTGATGAAGGGAATCATGCCAGTGTCTCTTTTCTAAAGTAGCTTTAAATGTTGTGGTTTGGGAGTTTTTTTAACCATCCCTGGTAATTACTTAATTGCATCAGCAGTAGAATAAAGACTTAAGTATAGGCCATCTGTTAAGTATCTGTGTCAGTCCCAGCTCCTTGCATAAATGGAGCCTTGCTATTGTTACCTCCAGACAGTTGTAATAAAATTTAGTAAAAAATGCCTTTAAAGACATGGCATGGTAGGAAGAAAAGGAGAGAAACCAATCCAGTTGAGCTTTCAGTTCAATGGCCACCTTAATAAAACAAAGCTCTCTTTTTAGAAACACTGTTTATCAATCAACTTAAGTTTATTTAGAAAGGAAGGAAGAGACTGATTCTGTCAAGGACTTGCTGAGGGGAGAAAAGCAAGGCTTTATGAAACAGCATGCAGCAAAAAAATAGCATTTTATACTTCTATATAGAGGAGTGAGAAAAATCTGATGTTTCACGAAGTGTCGGGTTAGAACCTACCTTTTTCTCATCCGTCTTTTCTCCACATCCACAAAATAAAAAGATACAAAGTAACCAGAAGCATTTAGCACTTACGAGCATCTTGGCAGTTTTTATAATTGTTCAGAAATTGAAGTGGATGCGCAGTAAAAAGAAAGGTTTTTTCTCCATGTCACAGATACTTGTTTCTTTTCGGTACTGTTTCCTTGGCTTAGCACTGAAGGTGCTGCCCCACTCCTGTGCTGGGAGAGCCCTGGAGGCACAGGAGAAGCTGCCGGAGCCCCGCTGAGGCTGTGGCCACTGGCTGATGGCTTAGGGTACAATGGGAGTCAAATGGCCACAGCTTCATTAACTTCATTTGTTAGATGGTTGTTGTAGAAAATTGAAGAAGTTCTGATGACTGCTGATTAAACATACTTCATATATGGAAAATTGAACGTGGATTTAAATGCTGAACTTGCCCTTGGCAGCAGCACTGGGCTTGTGAGCAGATTCCTGCCTTTCCCCTCATGTTGCCACCGTGCAGTGATTTCCTGGGGGTTGGCTCTGGGGCTTGTTTGCATTTCCAGTCTGCAAATACAAATCAGATGTCGAGCATGAAACCTGCTGTTCTGAAAGTCTGGAAGGGCTCAGTGACAAGCAGCAAAGCTGCTCAGTTCTCTCAAAGTGAGTGAATGCTTCCTCTGCTTAATCAGCTTTAACAAAAAAACCCCAAACGTATTTAGACAAGAACACTTTTTTCAATAAGTTATCTAACATACTATGCTGATTTAAAAAATAATTCTAAAATTTCTTTTACGTGTATAATTGAATTTTGGTTTCTGTACAAATAGAGCCAGGCACAAATAGCAAATAGGCTATCCTACAATAATGTTATAACAATTAAAGAAAAAAATCCAAATATAATTACATACATAAAATGAGTGTTGATACAATATGTTCTCTCAACTAATACATCAAACCTGAAAGCTCTACTTAGTTGGAAAATTGGTTTTTGAGAGTTACCAATTAAGACAAATAAACCTCTCCAAATAAAACACTAAGGCAAAGCCAGTTGAAAATTCTTTAAATCATGTCTGGATTACTGGCCTTAAATATTTAAATCAGTAGTCTTAAAATAAAGAAAAAACTCTCAGAGCATAAATTATCTTCTTTCTTTTAAGTAATGTACACTGTTTCAAAATTAAAATAGTATCTATTTCTTTGCCAAGAAAATATTTCAAGAAATATTTTACAAAATTTCAGTGTAATATGGAAGTGTTACCCCATGATAAAGTTAATTCCAGAATTACTGTGTAGCTTGACAGAATCTGATTTAGAAGTCTTAAAAACAAAATCCCATCAAATAGCCCCCCAAAACTGGGAAACTCCCCACCCCATCTCCAGATGTGGCAGTGTGGATAATGGTTACATACGTTCATTTAACTAAGACCCCTGAAGTGACTCTTACTGCCTTTTCAGCCAACATTCAGGTGTTTTCTTAAAAACACACAAAAAACCACTTCTGAATCACTCCATAATACAGAACTTCAAAGCTGCTTCATCCCTCAGTGCTCAAGCCAAGACCATCTGGATTAGTCTTGATCCAGCATCTCCTGGAAAGTGTAACACATTTGCAGCTTCCCTGCAAAGTCCAGGTGTTAGCCAGGGACCAGATGGAGAATCTTTTTAAATGTTGTTGTGTTCCTCTGCCCTTTACCTGGGCTCTGTTCAGACTTGACTGAACTCAGGTTAGACCTTGGAAAGGCAGATCCTGCCCCTGTCTCTGCACAAAGGACGCTTCTTTTCTTCTCCCCCCTCATACTGAACTTCCTGTGACTCCTCATTGTTTTTCAGGAGGGCCTTGTTGATATCCTTAGACTTTTCTAATCTCCACCTTGAATTTGCATTTGTTTTTGTTTCCCCTCTTCCCATCCTTGCATCCTACAGGAACACCTTCTAATTCACTTGGAACCTTTCAGGCTGGAATTCAGTAAAAGCAGCTTCGTGCACTTTTATTTGTCCCCTCTACTTTTTCTGTCCCCTGGTGTGTTGGACCTTTTTTGCCTTAGCATCTTCCAGCAAGTCAGCCCTCTGGCCAACACGCCAGGGTAACATTTCCCTGGATAGACAGTGGAATGTTTAGGGCTGCAAATAGATGTAAACAAGGCAGCTGAAGTGACAGGAAACAGGCAGCTGGTCATTTCTGGCCTTTCCCATATCCATCATCTATAACACTGAGCTCTGCTACACACCCATCTAAAAAAGTTTCTTAAAAAAAAAGCTACTCAGAAAAGTTAGACTCAGCCTGGTTATATGATGAGGCCTAATTAATTTCCACCCCTGTTTTTAAAAAGTGTTCCTAATGTAGTGGTTTACTGTCATAGTGATTTACTGTCAAGTTTTAGGTTTAAAACTGTTTCAGTACTGTTGATCTCAAATATAATCTTTTGTGGTTTGCAGTTTAGGAAGGAGTTTACCTTGGATTTCATTGCTTTCTACAGTGATGAGATTTCTAACATGTATACCTGTATTTAACCATTTTTAAGGTGTTGTTTGGCTGTACTCAGCAAATCAGGATGACCTTCTACTAATCCTCTTACGTTTTGTTACTCATTGCATCTCCATTACTGAAAGCTGGAGATTAGAAAATCCAGTATGTGCATTTACTATAAATCATAACTAAAGATCCCCTAAGCACTTTGTGTATATAAAGCAAACGGCTGCTTTGTCAGACACATTCCATGTAGAACTCTAAGCCATTCATTTTAATAGTTCTGTGATAACTCTCTAGCTGGTAAACTCTCTTGCTGAGAAGCTCAGAGTATTCTGATCTCGGCTAGAAGACTTGTACATCTTTGCAGGCAGCTTTTTTTACTGTAGCTTCAGCTTAATTTCTGGAGAACCAAAGCAGTGAGTAATAAGAAAGTATTGAAGAAGGACTATACTTTGTATCTCTGACTATATTTAAAATTTACTCATTAACAGATCAGTGTTAATTAAGGCCATTGGAGATCTGCAGAAGTACAGAAAGTACCGAATGCTGGAGTCTGGTATAGTGTGGAGGAGAGCAGCTCAAACTTGAGATGTACATCTCAAATCCAAGGTGTTTTTATTGTCTCCTGACTACACAGAGGGAAATGTTGCACCTTGCAGTGTGCCCAGCAAGGCCAAGGTCTCTAACCTACACTGTGCCTGGCACACTGAGAACAATCCTGCAGTATAAGGCATTCTGAAAACTGTACCAGTATAAACTGTTGATTAAAGCTGTGTTCAAACTCCTCCTTTCTTAGCATCCTGGTTATTAAATCTGTATTGTCAAGCAGTATGAGACAGCAGTAAAAAGTCCTGCGGTGAGATGTTGAGGTGATAAGGCAGAACCTGAAATGTATTGAAAGAAAATGGAAATCTACTTTGAGAAATGTGTTACAAGTGAAATAAAGATCCAGACTGAGCAGCAGTTTAAAAGCTGAAGAGTGGAGCAGTGAGCAAAGGTGAAATGTTTTGTATCAGAGGTTGTCAGCAATTTTGACCATATCTTCACTCACTGTGTCCATAAAATCTGTCAGTGAGGCATCCATTGAGAAGATCAGTTACAGATTTCTAATGGGTAAAAATGTCAGCTAAATCCTCAGGTGTCTATGGGCAGCTCTCCCTGTGAGAGCCGTAGAGCATCTTGTAACTGATGCAAAGTAAACTCAGCTGGCTCACTGCTTCAAAAAGATTCCCATTCAAGAATTAGGAGAAGTTAGAGACTTCTTCCATCAGTGCAGGTGGCACTTCTGCACCAAGATGTGGCTGTTGGCAATCGCAGCAGAACTGGAAGGAGCTCAGTGCACCTCGTGACCTTGGAGAAAATCCACACGGACCCTTCAGCTCCACTTCCCACTGCACAGCCCTTGTGTCCTCTAGAGCCAAGGCTTGTGCTGAACTCTGTGTCAGACTCAGCTCTCCTTGTGTGTGAGAGAACAGGTAAACATGACTGCAGTGAGCTGGTTTCACCAGGATACAGAAATGCAGAGTGTCAGCATAGCCAAGCCACCAGCAGGGTATTTGTTACTGTGGCAGATAATTGCCGAGCTGGGGCTGTGATTCTGCAGGCACATTCTTTCTCTGTACAGCTGTAAACATAATGTGCACAGGAAAACTGTACTCCAGCATTCCATACCGTTAATTGAAAAAGGAAATAGTACTGCTTAGTGAAGCTGGCATTAAACCTGAAATGACTAAAAGCAAGGCTGGCCTGTGGCTTGCAATGGTGGCTTGCAAGGCTGCAAACCCACCATGTCTGTGGTAGTTTGCCACAGCAGCCACGGCCTGACTGTGGCTGCTTTGGTCTCAGAGCAGCACAGTCAGCTGGCTGCTCCAGCACAGATAACTGAGGGTTAATTAGAGCCTGGCAGCTTCTTCTTTTTTGTTGGGGAAAGTTGACACTTGCTGATCATGTGGAGTCAAAACTAGGCTAAATATACTGCACTAAGCAGTGTGACGTAGTTGCAGGGATTCTTCACATAAATTCAGCTGGTAGAGTTCTGTCTGGAGCTGACAGAAGGAGGTGTATGTCCCAGGAAATACGTGCTGCAGTCTGTCCATAGTTTTCCTTGAGGTTTGCTGATCCTTTTTACTTGTCAGGAGAGCAATTCACTCACCTGTCCTCTAAAACACACAATTTGTGTCAAACTTTTTTGTGAAGCATATTAAAAAAACCTCCACTCTGTGCTACTCACTGAAGCAGTGCTGCAGACAATCATGCATTCTAGAATATTTTGGGAGATTACTTTTCTAAAAGCAGTATACATCTTCTAGATTATGTCCCACAGCCTGCACATCCTGCTTCAGTTCAGCAGCAGTAAAGGATACCCAGGCTAAACTTCTAATCAGATGATGCTACAAAAACAGGAAGTTAATTGACTCCTGTAGGAAGAGATCCTGAAAACCAAAGGGGGTGACTCTAGGAGCTCTTTGGTCTGCCTGTATCCATAACAGAACTCTAATTTTAGGTTGACTTCCTGCTTTGACCCAAACCAGGTTCTGATAATTGAGGGTTTAAAGCTTTTCTAAGACTGTCTTTACTTAAAGACTGAGTCAGGACAATGAGGTTGTCCAAAAGAGTATGAATTTTTGATCAGTTAAACAGATATACCAGGTGTCATTTGTCTTGATTTTTGTTTCAACTTTCTAGTTTCCATTTTGGCTTTATATTCTTTGGTTACAGAATGTATTTTAGTAGTGCTTAAGGTAGTAAAACGCTTTCTCAAATGTTTAGGATATTACAAATTATAAAGGTATTTTTAATATATATTTTCCTGGTACCTCAGGTTCTGTCTAATTGTGTGTAGAACAGAATGTTTATGCTGTACCACACAGTTGAAAAGGCTGTTGCTTTATGTCCCACATTTCCCACACAAGAAGCAGTGTGAGGACAGTGCATGCTCTGTTCCAGAAGGGGCTGGCTGGAGATGTGTGTGCTGTGCATGGCACAATTTGTCAGGGATTGATAAAAGCAAACACTCACCACTGTCAGCAGCTTTGGTAGTGCACACAAGAACCTCAGGATTTTGCTAAGTATGAAACTAATTTAGAAAATTGTTCAGAAACATATTTCCCTGCCAGAGCGACATGTAATCCTTACTGTATAAGCTGTGCTGTCTTTATGGTGCAGAGGCTGTTGCTTTATGAGCTAATGAACTCCACTGTTCTCTCTGGAGGCTTTTTGTTGATGTTTGAGTCTGCTCTTTTGAAAGCTTCACCTTTCTAAAGAGGATTGTTGGTACAGTTAATTCGTTTCATCACAAGGCAGTTTCCTGCCCATCTCCCGGGATTCATTAGATCTTTATTTATAAATAAGCATCACTTTCTTGCTGTTTCTTTTTCCATAATTGATGGGGGGAAATGATCTTATCTCCTCTTATTTGACAAGAATTTGTCCTTAATTTACTCCTTTCCTTCACAATGGCAGTGGAGATTTTTATTAAAACCCAGATAATGCTTTCCACTTCCCATTTAAACACATGTAACTTTACGCTGTGAACAATCAAGCGTAAGAAGTCACCCAAAGAGGTAATTTGAGCTGCTTGAATTTCAGGAGGAAGTAAGAGTTGATTCCTTTGTTCTCTCAGGAGTCATCCCTAAGCAGGGCTTAGAAACCATGGTGGCTAAACAAGTGTGTGCCTCTGTCCAGAAGGCACAAATTAGCCAGGGTCCAGAGTAATTTTGTTAATTGTGTTAAAGCCTAGTTGACAACCCTGTATTGGGCAGGAAAAAAACCCAAATGAACCCTCTTGTAAGCTCTGCATAGCCACTAATCACAACTGAACAAACACAGACTTATTGGTTATGAATACACTATTTGACATTGATTTTTCCTCTAGGAAAAGCAGTTCCATGAAATGCAGCTCTGCATTTCCTGCAGGGTTTCTCAGGTGGGCCAGGTGTGAGGGAGCCACCTTGGTGTTCTGGCACTGGAGCCGTGCCTGGGGCAGGGGCAGTGGGGCAGCAGCGACTGCTCCAGTGCCGGAGAGAGGGAGAGTGGCACAAAGGGTTTGTTCTCTAGGACTCTTTGCCTACCCTGGAGCTGCTGTCAAGGGCCACAAGTACTCCTAATTTGACCACAGTAAGTAAAGCAAACTGAAAAAACTGAAGGAGTGTTCTAAACACAAATACTAAAATCAAATTTAAGTAGTATAAATTTATGATGATGCTACTAGGCAGACATCCAGAAAATTAACCATTACCTTTATGGCTCTGGCTGCTAAATGAAAAGTAACTATACAAGTAAATATACAAGAGAAATGATACTGTTTTTAATAGGCACTCTGATAACTTATAAATAGTTACTTATGTCACATACGCAGTGTTTGTGAATGAAATGGGGTATTTAAATCTAGTGCTATTAAAAGAAAAATGAAAATCACTTCCTGGTTGAGTGAACTGTAACTTCTTGGTTTAGTCCAGTCAGTAGTTATGTCTGTCTTCTTCTCTGACACAGACAGTTTTATCTCTGACCTGGAATACCAGCCATCAGGTTCAACAGAGAAATGGACTCAACACTCAGCACTCATGTCCAACTCCTATGTGGAAAATCTAGAGGGTGAGTCTGCTTACTGAAATGCTTCAATGTTTGAAATTGGAGCACGAAGGAAAGGGGAAAGTGTTCTAAGAGTTTTAAGAGCTGCAAGTGAAAAGCGCTGTGTACTACTGAAGTATTGCTGTAACTGGACACCTGTGTATTCTGAAATAGTTGGAAATTCAGCATTTGTGAACAGGTGTACACTCAGTAAAAACCTCCACTCAAAGCATACAGAGCTGCCACAGAACTTCCTGAGTGCTGTAGGATCTAGTAAAACTGCAGAACAGGATATGAAAATCTTAAGCCAAATATGGGCAAGGTAGAAGAGCGGCCAGATCAGTTAGCTGAGAAATTTGGAATGTTTCTCTTTTTCAAAAAGATGAAGCAATGTCAATTTAAATAAATGGAATACAATGACATGCACCACCAGTCAGAGTGTTAGGAGTACAGGTTCATAACTAGATTTAGAATTGAATGTGCACTGTAATTGGGTAAGAATATCTGGATTTATTATTTCAGTTTATTCGTTTCAGATGGAAGCAAGATAATTATGATCCATGACTCTTCTAAATACTAGCGATATCAGAAATTGTTGCATGGTATATTGGTCTTGTTTGTGTTTAGGCTTCAGTGGTTTTCGCTTTATTACAAACATGTCTAAAATGCCAAAGAACTATACTGTCCTTTTTTTTTTTTTGCAATACATATGCATATACAAATGCATTATAAACACTTCTGATACATTCTACCTTCTCCATAGATTTTTTAATCTTAATAACTGTAAATGTAAAGTACATTTGGTAACAGTAAAATAACCAAGCTCTTCATAAAACTTTCACACAATTACTGTGTAGACTGATCCTAAGTTTTCTTGTGAAACTGAAATAAGCCACACTGGTCTTTTGCCAGCTTTCAAGAACCTTAATTCTGCTTTACTTACCTATCAAAATGTTATTAGTAAGGTAAGTAGCTCCTATTTGGAAAGGCAAAGCCAGGGAAAGGCCTGACTGACACCAAGCTGACATTCCTATCTTGAAACAGTAAATCAATTAGCAAAATACAAGTTATAACTTAGATTATTTCAGTGTTCTACACTATATCTTGTGTGCAATTCAGAATAATTGTTGAAGAGCGGGAGTTCTTGAAAAATGGAAATTCAGGATAATAATAAAATAACCCTCAAATACCAGTATCCCCAACTAAAAAATAACACATAGGGTGGCAGCCCCCAAATTTAAGCCTGTGAAATGTACACTGACAGGTCCCTTTTAAAAAGGGCACACAAACAGAAACACAGGCCCAGAGAGAAACACACTGACACACAAGTGTTAGCATTGGACAAATGCAGTCGAGAACATGGCACTTTTAAAAATTAAAATAATGAGTATTTTATGTGTTTGGCATAATGTAGTGTGGTATTAATGCAGTAGGATTACAGAGGACAGTAGGATGGTTTGGTACCCTGAAGAATGCTCAGTGTCAAATCAGACAAGTTAACTGTATCCGCTGCCAGTACAGAATTCTTACAGAGCCAACTTTCAGGCTTAAATTAGGAAGAGCAGAGCCTCTAAATTACACTGCTGAAGAGGAGAGCAACTGTGACTGTAGTGTGCTGCAGGAGATCAGGACATCTACAAAGGCAGGAAACAACTAATGGAATACTTGAGTCATCCTTTATAGCAGGGGTAAGTGAGATGACTGCTTCAGGGAGTACCAAAACATGAGGAGAACCCACATGAGGAAATATCTCTTCATTTGTTTGAAAGGAGTGTACAAAAACTTCTTGAAAAAATAAATCTTGTTTTGGAGCAGATTCAGCATCACAGGCTTGACAATATTGAAAAGACAAACTGTAGAAAACAGTCAGGCTTATGAAGATATAATAGATGGTCAAAAGGGTCAAATAGTTGCAAGCAGTCCGCAGATTATTTATGAAGGTGCATATTAAGTGTGCAGTTACTCTGCTGTGAGAGAGACTACAAGCTGCTTCCACATGCAGAAATCAGAAAAGAACATAAAAGTTATGAAGTTAAATGGGAAATGTGACTAGCAGATGACAAATGAGTTATTGAGTTAAAATTAGATAAGTGATCTTAGAAAGTTTTGTGTATTGATGCGGACAGTTGAGGAACTAGAGATTCTCATGCCCAGAGTCTTTTTAAAAAGGACCTGTCTCAAGGTAAGATGTCAGTGAAAAGGTTTCGGGGCAGTGACAATGACAATTGTCCTCAAGTAGGTGACATGTCAGACAGCAGCTCTGGAAGAGTAAGCAACAGTTAACTCCCAAATGTAATGGAGAACTGATGTAGAGCCTGGGTAAATGTGACACTGCTGCTGCTCAGCTACTCAGAGGGGTGAAAACTAAAAACTGTCTAGAAACTTCTACAAGAAGATCTTGTGATTGGAGAAAAACAGGTGGTTAGAGAAAAAGTCAAAATTAGAGTAAGGGAAAGAACAAAACCTGCACTCATCAAGACAGTGTTAACTATTCTCATTTAAAGCTTTCTCGAATTTAAAGTGGACAGTTCTATGAAAACTTGCTCAGTAGTGTTAAAAGTAGTCTTGAAAGGGTGAATAAATGCTAGGAATGTCTAAGGAACAGCAGAGAATAAGAAAATGCTACTCCTTAGATCTGTTTTGTGGCCACGTTTTGTCCCTGATGCCACCAAGGAATTAGATGCATGCCTGTTGTTGGATCTTCTAGAACTCTGCAGTCAGAAAAGGGAATGAGCAGAAAATGCCAAATGTAATAAAATGAGTGGGGGGCACAGAAAAGGTAATGGAAGATAATTCCTGGGAAAGAAACCAGTAAGTGAGCACCAAGTAATCCTGGGGCAAGTTCAGCACATCTAAAAAGCATTGCTACTGCTGTAGGGAGTTAAGCTTTGGAATCTGCTGTCACAGAATGCTGCAGTTGACAGAATTTTGCACAGATCTTAAAAGACCCCAGGGAGAAAAATCCAAATGGAACCATTTGGTGCAAAAAGATACTGTCTTTGACTCGGGAATTCCCTGGGAAAAACACATTTTGGAGGCTGGTGGAACACCCTGGGGAAGCATTGCTGTATTTTGCACACATCTCTGCTCTTGCCCATTGCAGCCCTAGTGGTCTGTAATCTGAACTGGTTTGCCTGAAGTTCTCCATGGAGGTTTTCAGGCAGTATTTTTGACTTAGAAAAGCCTAAAATGCTTGGTAACTGCCAATGAAAAGATTTGCTTGTCCCATAGAAAGTAGATTAGTGGCTTCCTGCAAGGAAAAAGAGGTTACTTGCATTAGTCCCTGAAAGGCATGTAGGTTCAGGAATTTCCTTTTCTTATATAAAATATATGTACTTAGATATACTTCTGTTTTCTTTTGTGCTCCAGTACAAAATATTTGTCTTTTAGCACAATGAGAGGGGAAATTAGATACAGAGCAGTTCAGAAGCATGTTAGTTTTTGCTTGGCATTTGATTTAAAAAGGTAATGCCTTTACTTTTGATATTAGAACTACAAACACCTTAAAAACACCTTAGGAGAACTTTATTCTAAATTCAGAGTTGGCGGGGGGGGTAATTTATCCAAAACGTTCAGGAATTTATTATTAGAAGCACCAGCTTTCACGGTGATCTCATGCTTCATAACACAAGAGCTCAGTTCTGTTCAAATCAGTGAACACGGATCACTCTGGGTGGGTGGGAGTCTCTCCAGAGAGGTTGGCCAGTGCTGGAGCAGCTGATAAGATCAGCACCCATAGCTGTGGGTGTCACTCACTGCACAAATGGCCGAGCTGTTCATCCTCCCTTTAGGTCTTACAGCTCTGGATTGCAAGCTGCAGGGTTTGGAGAGCCCATCCTGGGCAGTGTGGCTGTCAGGCTGTGGTGTGTCAGCTCTCCAGTGCAAGCCTGCCGTGAGCAGAGGCAGAGCCCTGGGCCCAGGGGCAGGGGAGGCCTCGGTGCTGCAGCTGCTTCACTTGTGCAGTGAGCAGGGGCTGGGAACAGGCAAACAGCACAATGGGGAATGAAAACCATGGGAAGAACCCAGCAAAACAGAGTCAGTGGTTGCTCTTGTTTCACAGTTTATTTTACAGCACATCTAAAAGTCAGAGTACTTCTATCCTGTTCTGCCCACATTGATGTTAGGATGCTGCTTCCTATTTTGCAATTTTAAATTTTGTAGGCTGGAGCCTCTGTCTGACATTTAGTGCTTTCTCAATGCAGTGTGTTGCTCCTTTTTCAGTGCAGCACAGAGGGGGAAAAGCTTTGCAATGCAATATTGCAGTACCATCAGTATTGACCAGGCCAATCTGATCTGTCTATAGCTGATTTTCTCCCCACCACCTTAACTTCTGTTCTGTACAATCTATTTTTAACTGTTAGTATAAATTTGCCAGCCAGCTTACATTCTGGATAAATACTAAGGGAGGAAAAGGTGAAACTATTGCAAATAAAGTAACAGCTGAAATTCTGAAATCTGGGAAAACTGCCAAAGAGGTCAATTACATAGACAGAGAAAAGTTGTTAAAATCATTTCCATTTCATAGCCCAATATTAAAAAAAAAAAACAAACCTGCTGGATCACATTATGATCTGTGCCATATCTGACAAGTTTTCAAAGTGCAGTTATCCCTGTTGTATGGAGGAATGTGCCACATGTGTACACAGTGTCATTTGTGCACCCCTCTTTCTTTTCACCTGCTCCAGTCATTATTTCAGGATTAGTGACCTGGACTGCTAGCACAGGATACACTTTGTAACATTTTTAATGTCCTCCACTTCAGTTGACATTGATCATCCAGAATGATTTTAGGTATCAGTAGGTACCAAATGATTACTAAATATTAGCAAAGGCTCCGTAGTGATTTAGTGTGTAAGACATTCCTGGTTCCTCCTGGCTTGAGGAGTGAGTACAGGTCCAGGCTATGGGATCAGCAGTCAATGCCTGGCACCACAGGTACCAACCAGGCAGGATTTGGTAACTGAGAGCAGCAGTGGACTGAAAAGTCAAGGTCCTACTTGCACAACTTTCATCTAAAGGCTGATGAAATCGGCTCTCTCCAAAGAGGCAGCAAAAGTATGGACTACAAAATGCACATGAACTTGGCAGACAGAACACAGACAACATGAAAACCATCCTGGAGATCTGTGTTGCTGAATCCCAAACGAGCTCTGCAGCCTTCTCCTGCAAGCTTGTGCTGAAGAAAGGAAATGGTATCAAGACAAGGAGCCTTCACAAAGCCATGCATGCTGCTTTCCCAGTGTCTGGTTGCTAATGGGATGGCTCTTAAGGTTAAGCAAAAGGGAGTATGAAATCTGTCTAGCTATATTTTTGGGACAGAATAGCCCCTACAGCCCATAGTCAAAACCAGGAGAGGTGGGATAAAGTGTTTTTTTAAATTAAAGAAATTTTCTTTTGTTTTCAAAGCATCAGCAGTAGAGCCTGAGCTTGTCCTTTCTCAGAATTGGTGAAATTTGTTCTTCTCGCAATTTGTAACCTGAAGAACTTGAGTTTTGCTAGACAGTATTGTAGAAAATCTGTATTTATGCATATGAATTGAGTTTTCAGTTTTAATCACAGACTACAACATTGTTTGCCCCCATTGAAAGAAGGTGACATGTCATGCATTCAAATACTGACCTTTGGATTTCTGTTTTAGTCTTTAATATAGAAAGGAAAATGCTGTATGATTTTGTCTTCAGCCTTTTACATTTTTATGCAGGATTTTGTCTCTTCTCACTGACATGATTTACATTTTAAACTGCTTTAATTTATGCCATTCCCCATCAGAAAGACAAGTTCTGATAATGCTGGTATTGTATGAATATGTGCCATGAAAGATTAGACTGATCTGAGCTGTTGCCTTCTGCAAGTTCTGCTTTCTTTTGAAGTCTTTATTTTTACCCTTGTCTGTACCTCATCTTATCAATGGAGAGTGTTCTGGAGTCTGCAGGCTTTCCCCAGTCCATTTGTTGGGTACAGAGTTCCAGACAGCTGAACTGGACATTCCTGGGCAGTATAAAATAGGGGGAGGTGTCTTAGTTGGGAGGCCAAGGTCTCTGAAAAAACACCTTGGCCAGACAGAGCAGGAAAACCATTTTGGCCTTTTCTTGAGGCCAGCAAGGTGCTCTGGCAGAACACTGATTTACATACTTACTTTGAAAAAAACACACTTGAATAGTGGTTGGTTTTATAAATTAGCAATTCTTACAAAGTCACAAGACAAGATTTCTCCACTAGAATTATCTGTTGGAATGAAGACATGGTCTTGCATTTGCCTAAGAAATGGTTTCTAATGGAAATACACATAAACCAGATAAATCTGTATTCACCACATGCTAAAAGTATTGCAAAAAACCCCACTGAGCTACAAATCAGCTTCTTATAAACAAATCAGTTATTATTTAGAACAAAGCAACACAAATTAACCTGTACCTTTAATATTCTACATAATGACTTCTGCAGAAGTTTGGCAAATAAAAACCCCATGTGACCAGCTATTGTCTTCAGTATAATGTGTTTTCAGGAGAACCAGTGCCAATGGCTACGTGCTGCTCAGTTAAACACCTCTGCCTGTGGGAACTACAAAATGTTGCAGGACAGACCAGTTTGTGCTGATGGTGCTAGTACAGATACAGATCAGCCATCAAAACTTTAAGGAAGTAACTGGTAATTTCAAAATACTGAATTTCAGAACGTTATTTTTAATGGTTTCATTGTAGCCCTCATGAAATTTTTAGCAGTACTGAGCAGCTGGGACACTCAATTTGCACAAAGCAACTGTTCAGTAGATAAGAGCTCTTGGAGGTCCTTAGAGCAAGTAATGAATGCCCTGACAGAAGCTGGTGGGGCACAGTTCTTATGAATGAATATCTATAATTTGTTTAAAAAATTAAATGTCGTGGGGGTTTTTTAACAGATATTTACCTATGCATTGTGTTGGCCTAATAAAACCCTTGGGAAAGTGCCCTACCTGCACTCACACAATTTCCAGAGTCACAGTGCAGTTAAGTTCATTGAATGGCAGGTTTGTCTGAAGCCAGATAAACTGCAGATCCTGTAATGCTTGAGGGCATTGGCTTTTCCATGGTGTGTGTGACCTGTTAGAACCACTGGGTTCGATCCCCTGTGTGTAACGAGCTGTCCTTGCACTCCTGAGGAGAAACCACTGCAGTGGTCACTCATGGATGGCAAACACCTCCTCCATTGCACACAGGGCTGGGACAGGAGGGGCTTTAACACCTTCCCAAGCAGCTTTAAAGAGCATAGGCACAAGCTCTTCCCAGAGCTGGATTTTCTGTGTTACATGGACTTCAGCAGATTCACAATATCAATGCATTTTCTTTCAGAACCACTTATGATCGTGCTGCCACGAAGGGCAATGCTCAGGCTGTTCAGTGCTATGAACACAATGAACAATTTACACCAGCTGTAGATTGATTTTGTTTTGCTTCTACCAGACAGGAATGTTTGGTAGGAAACTAAATCCTGCTATGGAAAATTTACATTAAGAAAGGTGGTGAAGTGCATCACCACTGTTCTGAAAAGTTACTCAATGAAAACGAAGTAGCAAAAAGCCTGGGTTCCAAATCTGTTAAGATGTTCAATAGAAGCAGCTTAGTAGCAGAACAAAACATTCTAAACATAAGAATGTTTCTTAGTCAACAAAAGGATCCATTAAATACCTGTTTATAGAAGGTCCAAGCAAACTCATGCCAATGATTAAGGAAAAGCCTCTATAATTCAGCCTATTCAAAGTCTTGCTGAGAAAGAGATACTGTAACCTACTGCCTGCTCAGTAAGGGGAATCATTGCCTCTAACAATGAAATAATAATTTAGACATGGTTATAGTCCAATATTTTTCTAAAATTTGTCATTGTTGTTTAATGTGATATTTTTCATGTCCATGTAGAATGTTATTCAGTTTTCTTTGATAACAAGGTCCGTTTTTGTAAAATAGACATTTCTATCACTGCTTTTACGCTTAGCCTTTAAAATGATAATTTTTATCATCTTCCAACCTCAATTGTTGTGCAATCAGTTGTACAGGATTTAGAGTAAGACTCCAAGACTGTAATTTCTTAATAACTTAGGTTAACTTTGTCACATTCATGGAGGTGTCCCTCACTTTTAAATAGTTCAAGTTGATCAAACTTTGCTGAAGTTGACACGCATGGATACACAAACTGGCCTGCATATTAGTCCATCTTAAATCTTTCAGTAGGAAATTTACTGATAAAATTAGTTACTGTGGTTTCAGAAATGCAAGTATTCAGAAAACTGGCAAAATTAATAGGTATGCAGTGTTTAAAAAGAATATTCTATTAACCTGAATCCAAGTTCTGAGGAAGTTCTGTAAGTAGCCTGAAAGAGGCAGGAGTTGTTATTTGTTGTGCTTGAACAGAAGGAGTTCTGTGGGGGAGTCTCAGTAAAGCTGACCTGTGCCTTTCAGTTACCTGCATGTCATGAATACTCATGTGCTTATTTTCTTCGAGGGGCTATGGCAGTCTCCAGCATTATGGCAGGACTTTCTTTCCCCCCTTGCTTAACTGTTGCTGACTCATTCATCTCCTATTATGTAACAGCATCAAGGCTTAGCACTGAAAGTATTTCTTCTTAAAAGGGTTATACTGATGAATTCTGCCTTTTGGAAAGCATAAAAACTGTCACTTTTCAATATTTCTTCTTTTTTATAGTGAATGAGATCATAGGAAGAGATATGTCACAGATCTCAGTGTCACATGGAACAACAGTGGCCAGCCAGCCTGCACGTCCGTGTCCTGGATCTCTGGAGACGAGAATATCTGATGGAATCCAGTAATGGATAAGCTAACGACTCAGCATCCATGAAAACTTCACAGTTTCTCTGAATATTTCTTCATCCTCTTCCTCTTTAGACTTACTGTGCTTCCAACTCTGTGGCCTTTATGAACTGGAACAGTGGATCCTTGCAAAGCCCTTTTAGTGGGTTACATTTTTGATGTAGAGACAGAGCATTTTAATTATAGTTCCTCAGATGCTGTAAAGAGACTGAAAATGGACACACAGAATCTACACCAGATATTTTAACTGTTTTAAAGTTACAAACAAGCTTTGCTTTTTGCATTTAAATAGAATACTTTTATATTTTAAGTGCTTCAGATGTGTGGAGATGTTAGTTTGCTCTTACAATATTCACAGTCCTGAACGTGGAAGAAGATTTAATGCACATCTTCAGTGTGCTGCTTGCCCTTAGAGGTAGTATAGTTTGTAACTGATGATTTGTAACACCTTTTGGTCATTTTGGAAAGCCTTTAAAGCTTCTGTTGTTTAATTTTTTTCTTAATAAGATCTTCCAGTGGCAAATCATACCTGTCATCTGAAGCCAACGCCACGGAAGGCATTGTGTATATGAATACTGTAGTGTTTTCTTTCTTAGACTCATAGGAAGCAAAGCCAAATGTAGATCTGCACTTGTTTATAAACTGAAGATGTTACTTGATAGGCTGCAAAAAGACCATTCCATCATGAAAGTGTTGGGATAGAAATTACATTCCAAAATTTAACTTTTATAACTTTGTGGATAATCTTCCTGATCTTTATTAGCACAGGCTCCTTCTTGAAATAGCTTTTTCTTAGAAAGTTACATTTGTAATTAAATTTGAGCAGTAGGGTTTTAGGTTAAAGAACAGCAACATCAAAGCCATGTTAGATACAGGAAAAATTCATGTTTGCTGAGGATCTAAATGTTCCCATTATCCCTGCAGAATATGGTTTTGAAATCACCAATTCAGTGGCATTTAAGTTTTCAATGCAATAAATCATTTGATCACATCTGTATCTTTTATATGCTGTATGCCCAACCATGCCACTTGGAAGTCCTAAGGAGATGACAGTCACAGCTCCTTAAATTCAGGCTGTTTGTGTCAGTTTGCTAAAAAGTAATTCACTGTGAATTAGTGGTTAGGCAGTCTGATGTGTCCATGTTTCATTTCAAAGGTGTGAAGCAGGAGCTACCAAAGAAATACACAAGATTCATCAAAGCAGCAGTAAACTCCATGCTGTGCTCTGAGGATGCATCTCCCTTATCCCCATTATCTGATGAATTTGGAACAATCTGTTTACATCATTACTTAAAAATCTCTGGCCTTTCCAAGTAGGCGCTGTGGAGAGGATCAGACACTGCCTGTGGAGGCCACACACGTTTCCCTCCCCCAGGAATCACTCATTTACAGAGTGATGGAACACACAGGGAACACCAGTCATGGCAAAGGAAGGTCAGCGCTACAGGGAACCTCAGACCATCCAAGGTGTTCCGTTTAGTTGCTCATTTGGGTGAGCCATGACAATTTAACACAAATGAAGAGTGAATTAACACAAAGAATTAGAAAATTGGAAAGTACATTTGCACTGGATCCAGTTCAGACAAGTGTGGCCATTGTAGCAGTTGGCACATGGGGAGCACATGCCCTTTGTAGACTTCCAGTGAAGGAAAGGGTCTGACAGTGGAGAGCAGGGCTGAGCTGTAACACCCGGCAGGGTAAACACAGCTCCTACTGCTGCTGCTGCGCCTTGGCAAACAGCGGTGGGGAAAACCTTCCCCTGAGCCTTCTGCAGGCAGAACCTTACACCTGGAGTGAAGTCAGTGCCCAAGCAATACCACTACAGTAGCTGTGATCACATCTCTGTAAAAGCAGAATCATCAATTTGTAAAGACCTTATATCAAGTGGGTAAAATTGTAATTTTATCACGTATTTCTTTTAAGAGTGCAGCCTGAGGCTACTAACTTGATGTTTCATAATTGTTTCAAACAACTTAATGCAAGGCCACTATGTACCTGCTGGGAATTGTAAGCATCCTTTTTGTGAATGTACTGTTCAGTGGTGCAAATCTTGACATTTGCAGGAAATAATTGGCAGGGCTGGAATCTGAAAAGTGTGATATTGTAATTGTCCCTCAGCAATGGTGCTTTTACTCTGTCCTCTACTCGTGTATGTTGACAATCCTAGAAAGAACTCACATGCTCAGAAATACATCTACTTCTGTTTTTAACACCTTCAAAACAAACCAAACCACACAATTTGGTAACCTATGTAATTGTCTCCGAGTGTGTGCTGGTGGCAAGGCATGTTCCAGTTTTCATTCATGTATTGGGTCTTTTGCATTAACCATTGTTTGTAGGAGAATTCTGACTGAAAAGCTTTTCATACTGTATGGGATTTATGCTCCTTTATCCTGCTGGTACAGACTCTCCTTGCAAGTTCTCCAAGTAGCTGGAATTCACACTGTACCTAAAATATAGGAGCCCAAACAATCCGGAGTTGCTATGCACTAAATTTTCTGATGCCTTTAAATACCTTGATGCCTGTAGACATAGAAATGCTTTCCTATTTAAAAACGAAATTTAAAAAAATATAGCTTTGGATACTAAAGCAGTTTTGTATTTGCCTTGTAAAAGCTTCAATACAAGGGTCTTAATTTTATTTTAGCTTGTGTGATAACGTAGATAAAGACTGTTAATCTTGTATAATTTTAGTGGTATAAAAAGCACACGATCTCTATTGGACTATGCAAATTCAATTAAACAACAGAACCCGGCAACTGTTAATATTTTGTTGGCATCCACTTCCTTGCCCTTAAGTCCTGTCTTCTCCCTGAGTACTTTTCCAAAAATTTTTAATAACTTAGATTATCCTGAAGGAAAGCCTTAATGATGAGGTAGCTTTTCTATAAGGAGGGTCAAAGATCAGTGTTTAGGAAAAGAAAATAAAGGGTAGCATATTAATCCAGGGGGACAGGGGTGAGTTCTGAAATTACCATAAACTAGCAATCTGAAGTAAAACTTACCTGTTATCAGGGGAACTGCCACCCTTTTTAAACCAAAGAATAATAAAACGGTTTTGTTCTGATACAAAGCTTTGAAACTCTATTTTTGATACTCATAATGGATGTCATTCCTTGAGGTTCGGAAATCGTTCAAATTGAAGTTTTATATTTAAAAATGTGGGACAATAAAGATTAAGTTCTAGATGTTTACAGAGCCTTGTATTGTAATTTCATGTACATTTTGTATTTTAAACATTTTTGTAAGTTATGATTGCAGTGCTACTTGCAGAAATAAAGGGAAAAACTTGCATTTAGGCTCTTAAATCATAGTGTTCAAATAAATAAAAATAATGCAATTGCATTGTCATTTATTTAAAATGCAGAACCAGACACAATGGGAAGAAAGTCCTTTTGTGATGCAGTTCTTACCAGCTGTGCCAGGCTAGGACAGAGGAAATGAGGGACACTGGATATTCCCCCTGGAAGAGTGGTGGTTTTGGACAATCTGATAGAGAGTTTGGGGCTCAGATTAAAGGCAGCAACAGTGAACCTCCACCTGCATAAGCTGGCACAGTGTCAGTCTGCACAATACTGCTGCTTCCCGATTTGCAGGTGTCATTGTTTCAATTAGACAATCACAAGCTTTTGAAAGATTTTTCCAGAAATAATTATTCAGGGGAGTTCACCATAAACAGTATTTTCCATTCCTGAAAGGATACTGTCATAGGCAAGATGCAGTTAAACTGTTTCTGAAATAAGTGTGAAATTCCAACAAAGTTTAGCTTATGTGCCAAATCCTGGCGTTCAGGCAGTACAGAGGGAAGTCCCTGTGGGCACAGTCAGGCCTTACGAGGTGTATCTCATCTCAGTGACCTCGGTGCTACTGAAAAGGTTTTTATTTTATGTCCCTTGCAGTTTCTTGCCGGGCCCTTTCCTTACCCTGGAATCCCAGTGACGTGTGGGACTGTTCCAAAGCGAACATGGAAGCAAAGGCTCCGGCGCTTGTGTGCCCATGCTGAGCTGCCGGGGGAGGGCAGGAGCAGGAGCGGGGATCTCGGCCCGCGTTCCCGGGGACGGGCGGCCAGGGCGGGATCGGCCTCCCTCGGCGTGTCCGGCCCGGTGCCTTGGGCGTGCTGCCCGCTATAAATACACCAGAAAGGGGATGCTCCAGTGCACTAACCCAACGCACGGTAAATATAGCCGAGGTTCAGTAAAAATAGCCCCGGCAGTTTGAAAGCTGTTCACATGTTCTGGAGGGTGATTACCCAGGGTATAATTAGCACACACCGACACCAGCAGTAAGCCATTGGCTGCGTCTCCTTTACCGTCAGTTCAAGGCGCCTTTCAGATGCAAATGGGCTGGAGGCTGCTCCGCTCGGGCGGACGGGTGGGACAGGAGAGCT
Source organism: Prinia subflava (assembly GCF_021018805.1). Lineage (NCBI taxonomy): Eukaryota > Metazoa > Chordata > Aves > Passeriformes > Cisticolidae > Prinia > Prinia subflava. The sequence continues at coordinate 12,282,604 of NC_086259.1, forward strand.
CAGCACCGACACGCTCTTGTTGCACAGACCAGACTTTACTCCAGGCAGGGTGAAAACATCACTTCTACCTTGCAAAACACTGCTTTGGTATTTCAGGAAATCGGAGAGGAGGAATGGCCTGTTAATGTCAGTTCCTTTAGGAGAGTAACCAGAAGTTTGTTCATTTAGGGCCCAAACCCAAAGGAAATGCTGGCAGAAATCAAGGCCTTTGCATTCTCATTGTAGCCAGTATTTCCTCACAATATTCCACAGCATCACTTGTGCTGTCTTCTTCCTGCTGCTTGTTCCTGGGCCTCTCTCTCTCCCTGCCTAACTCAAAGTACCACTGTATGCCTGAGTCTGCCATGTGCTCCACTGGACTGAATAAGGTGAGGACTCAGCTGTTTTCTCCTCATTTTTTTCTTTGCCCCTTGGCTTCAGATAATTTACAATAATAGTATTCAGGAACTAGCACCTGCTGTAGCGAGTGAAGTATTAAAGTATGCAAAAGGCCATGGAAAAGAAAAAAGGATTTTCAATATATTTAAATTCATGCATGATTTTGCATACAGACTTCTCTGGTAAAGGAAGTTAATACTGAACTTTATTCTGCCTGCTAAAAGGATAATTTTTATCAATCAGTCATTCTTAACACACAAAAAGCATTGTCATCTGCAGAGATCCTCTTAGGATCTTTTGTTAACATCTACTACATGCAGAAGAAAACAGAAGGAAAAAACAGACTAAGATACAGAAGCAATAAAAAAAGAGTATTTATGTTGCAAAGACATCGATCCTCCATGGATCTTGTTTTTGAAGAGATTGATCCACTAGAAAAGTCAGGCTATACAATTTCTCAAGCTGTTTCTGCAAATGTAAAGTTTTCATTTCATTGGTGTTTTTTATTACAAGGAACTGAAAAAAAAATACTTATCTCTTCCTTCCTGTCATTGCTGTGACACCTGCTGGTAAAAGCTGGAAGAATGCTTGTTCTTTCCTGTAATTTTTGATCAAAGGAAAGTGATGGACCTAAAGAGGACTCGGTATGAAAATATTGCTTGGGAATGCAGTGCTGGGTAATCAGTGGTTTCATATGAAGTAACCTGGATGAAAAAAGGAAAACCTACACTTCCAAGTTCTTGTGACAGTGGAATGATAAATGACTGATGATTTAGAAAGGTCCTTCTTATAATAAAAAGCAGGAAAGACGAGGAACCTGTGTGCTAAAAATCCTGATGCTTGGGAAGGCAAATATTTTCTAGGAAACAGGCAGTTATGAAAAACAAGAACCACCCTAAACATTAAGAACTGCAGCATCTCTCAATAAACACCTCCACACATTCATGACTGCAGATGCTGGAATCAAAGACAAAGGTTCCTAAGCCAAACATCTCCACATACCCAAGGTTCTGGCTGTAACACCAACATCAAGGATTCAGGCTGGCAGAGAGCATTCTTTAGGACAAGGCATGAAAGGTCAGGGTTACATTCCTAAATTTACTACAGCTTGGTACAAAAGGTGTGATGGATTATTCTCTGCTAAGGTGGCAGAACTACTGCAACAAACACACAGCACAGAATAGCTGAGTGTTGTCCTACATGCATCATAATTTTTTTCTCACAGCAATAAAAGGATCTGTTTGAAAGTATCCTAAGAACTCCCTGGTGTATGCACCAGCCAAGTCATTCCTGCAATGTGTTGGAAAAGTACAAGACAAACTTTTAGCAGTCAGGATGTCACTGTCTTCAAGCAGGAAGTTCTCTAATTATGATGCAAGAACAGATTTTTCCAGTTTTCTGTCATTTGAACAAGTGCCTCCAGAGCTGCTGCACAGCCTGCCCTAAGCATTGGTTTTCTATGATTCCATGAATTAAGGTTTACTTTCAAGGTTTTCCCTTTATGAATTGAATCATAATAAAGGTGCAACAACCTTCACAGGTCAGAAACAGCTGCAGTTGGCAGCAGATGTGCAGATTTCCAGTTTAACTGCCATTGGTTCAACTTTACCCTGTGTGTTTTCTAGGCAGGGTCCCCATGTGGAAAGCTGGTTCATAGGACATTAATCCTCACACCTGCCTGTCACAGCAGCTCCTGCTCAGGTCCCAGCTGTGTGATCAGTTCCTGCTGCAATTGTTTCTGTCTCCAGTTGCACTGATCAGCACACACTGTTTTGCCAGTACATGCATTTCTGCATTTCCATGTTCCCACTGTTTCGTCCCTTACCAGGAATAAAAATTTGCTAATAAAATCTTCAACAGAAAGCAAATATGAGAGGTCAAGGATAACTTTATTCAAGTAACAGCAAATACCACCCTGTGACATTTGCCTGGCTGTAGTCACAGTAGCTGGAGGAGGAGTATAAGCCATCAAGCCAATAGGACAAATAAGGCAATACTGAAACTGAGCTAAGTGCTACTATGGGATTATTTTTTTCTAAGGATATGAAAAAAGAAGCTATGCCAAGAATGTCATCATTGCCATCTGACCTCACCACTGACAGAAATTATAATGGAAAAGTTGCACAAACAATGGAGGATAACAAGCAATCCAACACTGGCCAAATCCCAGGCTGAATGACATCGTGGCTTGGAGAGGCACAGCCATACATTTTGTGGCTGTCAGCAGAGTTTGCTGAGAGACTCAAATGCTGCTTGCCTGAGCCTAAACCCTTTGGAACTAATCCAGCTGCTAAAATGACACTGGAGACCAATAAGGTTTCCTTAGCTAGAAAGAGAAATACAAAACATACAAAAGACAGAAAAAAGGGGGAAAAGAAAAAAAGAGAAAATATTTGGTTCCCGAGCAGGTCTGTCTCCAATTACAGGCCTCCATTCCGACAAAAGGCTGACCTCATCTACTTCATAGCAGAAAGCAGGAAAATCTCTCACTAAGTTCTTCTTAGATATACTTTTTAGACAGTAGTAAAGCAGCAAAAATCATCTTTTAGATTAGCAACAGTTAAACATATCACTGGCTAAGCAGGACACGTTCTAATGTAAATTGTTCTGGTTTTCTGTGCTGTTTGTGCTCTCCTGCCCAGACACTCCCCCCACAGAGACTCTGCCTTCATGACTTTGTATCATTTTCACATACATTACACTAAGCTCAATATTTTTTCCAACAGCACATGAACAGCTCAAACACCATCTGGACCAGACGAGTAAAATGGAATTCTATCACTTACGACAAAAAATAAATTCCTGTGTGGTTGGAAGGACATGACTTAGAACAATGCAGAGTGACATTAAATATTGTATTTAAACAGCAACTCAGTCTTTCATAATCAAAGTAGAAAAAAATGTAGAAAGCAATTAAATGTTATCTTTACATCCAGTTTGTAAGATAGCTTTCAAGGAAAGGAACCTGGTGTTCCTTTCAGTCAAATACACTCGGGTGGCTGCACTGAAGGCCATTCTGCAGGCAGGAGAGGTTAGAGATGTGCTGCAGGTGGGCCCAGCAAGCAGAATCAGCACTGGCTCCATGCAACATAAAATATCCTCAGGGGTGGAGTTAACAAAAAAGCAATCACATTATTGAAATTCAAGGAGCTCGGTTGTTCAGCTGTTCTGGAAATGTCCCCCAAGCTCTCAAAGTTGTTTAAACAAGCATCAAACCTTCATTCAGTGTCACTGCCACTCTCTCAGTCACATAGGTACCATCCTGCTCTCAATAGCAAAAGCACTTCTTTTAGGATTTTTTTAAGACAAATTGCAGCTTGGCGGTGAGGCCAGGGATGTAATAAAATTTAATTCACATAGAGATCCAATACAGTTCTAATTCCCCCTAAGAAAAGTCAGAGTAAGAAAAAAGCTGACAAAGGACAGTTCTCTGGGGTCTCTTTTTCTAGAAAACGATGTGTGAATGCTCATGAAACACCTGAATCCAGGTTAGACTTTGTGAGCTCCCCAAAGGTACAGACATTCTGCTTAAAGCAAGAAGTTAATGGCAAACCAGCTTTAGTTTGCTATTTGCAACTTGAAAGGATGTTCAAGATCACATGCAGTTTGAATTATTTCTGCCCATTTGTGTATTTTGAGTCACTTTACTCTCAGCAGGACTCCCACAAAACAAACACAAGCAAGCAGGAATAGGAGATGAAATCTCACATGCAGAAAGGTCACTGGGGGAAACAGCTTTGGTCTGCCTGCGCTGAACCAAGCAGGGCTGATCAGGAGGTTCACAGCCTCTGCAGTGCCCCCGTACCCAGCTCCGGAGAGGCCCTGCTGCTTCTCCCTCTGGTTAAGGACGGGACTCTCACAGCCAGAAGAGGGAATGCCTGACAGGATACAATGAACCCCACTGAACAGCAAAGCCTGCATCTCTGGTAGCACTGCTAGCTGTTCATCCCAGGGCTGACCGCAGACGAGATCGGGGGAGATTTCCTTCTAGAGCAAGAAAATGCTGGGAAGCCTATGAAGGAGAAAAGGCTGGGAATCTGCTCCCCCGAGCGGTGCTCAGTGATGTCTGGCCTCTCTCAAGAGCCAGCAGTAAGGGGATAGAACCACAGCGCTGCTCTCAGCACAGACTGACACAGGGCCTCGGTGGAACAGCAAGGGAAAGGAGAGAGGCCACACTTCACTGAGGCAAAACACCGAAGCAATTTAGTGAAAGAACTGATGCCCAATGGCTGGAAACGTTTACCTACATATAGAAGGGAAACAGCCTTTATTGTAAGTAAAAGGGTGGCCCAACTCTCCTATTCAAGAAAAGAGCAGGATCTGGGAGAAAGGGGGTATCAGGTGAGATTAAATCTGTATAAATATTCTAGAAGACTTGGAAGGCAGTAATGACTGTAAAAGCTAAAGACACCCCACCAAAAATGTGGAAGACACAAGGGCTAAACCCTTTAGTAGGTTATCAGTAGGGGAAAGAGCAAAGCTGGTTACTGCACAAAGAGAGAGTTTTCTCACATGGTATAAATGCAACTAGACTAAACACAGGACTGGTTGTATATCTTTCTACTGCTATGTCTTTTTTAAAAAACAAAACAACAACTAACCTGATTGCTCTGAGCATTATGATTAAACACAGATACACAATCTAAATCACACTTAACTCATGCTAGTTAACGTAATCTGGATAACTGCAGGGCATTCCTTATCCTCACACATGGTGAAAGCAAAAACTGAGACCTCAGGACATTTTAGAGAGTGACCCAGCCACCCAGGACTCCTTCCACTCATACCAAGAGAGCAGGTTCCCCATTCGAAAGACACAGCTCCAGGAACAGCTGCAGCACATGTGCCAGAGAAGCACAAATAATTCCTAGTAGATATTTGCCATAGTGGAGGCTCCCTGCTGGGCATTCACATTTTGAAAATACACTAGAACTGCAAGGCTCACATGGGGCAGAACATCACAGCTCTGAGCAATCTTTGGTAAAATACATGGATATCTTAGGATGTACTAATAATTCAGTACCACTCTATCATAGACAATCTGTGCTATAATTTTGTATTAACCCACTTTCTACCATGAGGTACTTCAAATAAATGCAAAAAAAAAAATCACGTTAGTCACCAAGAAGTCAACATCCACTCAGCTGGAACGCAGCAAGTGTTTAATATTTATAATAAAAAGTCAAGATTTAAGAAATAGCATGGCCAGCTGAAATCAAGCTGAGTTTCAAGTTTGTATTACGTAATTACCTGGGTTTGTGCAGGCTACTAAGGTAAATGTTTTCTTAAGCAATTATCATTTGAATTCTGAGTTATTTTCCACTATGTCCCACAGAGATAACAAAAAAATCTCTGTTAAGTACTGTGATCTCCAGTTCCCAGAACTCAATATATGTTTTGGTTGACATTTCAGGTCACATATAGAGAGCATTTTAGAGTCTTACAGGTTACAAAGTGCACCTTTTAGCCCATCTTTGCAAACATATTGATCATGAGCTGTTCCGTCACTGATCTTTCCCGTAACTCAAACTTTCAACAATTCACAGCTTTATCAGTAATTTCTCTCCCCACCCCCAGAAAAACCCACCATCTAAAGTGGGCCCCAAACCAAAGGAACTTGAAGCTGCATTGGTTCATTCCCCCTCTATGCTACCTAATGTTAGCTCCCCCGGGAGGAGAAGGAGCAGCTCCCAGCTGAGATCAGGTGGGTCTGGGTGGTGCCCTCACACTCGGCCCCCCCCTGTACTCTCACAGGGACAAAACGTGGGGAGGGGGCAGGACAGAGCTGGTGAGGGGCTCTTCTTATCTGCAACTCACATCTGCAGGGGCAGCAATGCCTCGTGCCAGCTCTTGGTTAGAGAGAGTTATCTCACTCCATTCTGTTCCTATTATTTCATATTTAAAGTCCTCCTACCCAGATCCAAAATTCTGCTGTTATGGAAAGATCCTAGGGTTCACCTAATGCCTTATTTATGCCCCAACATCACATTCACTTAGCTAACAGATGGTGGTTGATAAACTCTAGAAATTTTTAACACAGGCTTCTAGTTTTATTAATTTAAAAGTAATGAATAATTTATTTATAAACAATTAATCTGATGTCCCTCTCTTGTTCCAACAGCAGTAGAGAAGCATGCAAACCACACGAAACAATTGTTTCCAATACCAGCCATGGACAAGTGCCCAGGAAGCCTTCCATCTGCCTCTGTCACTAAAGGGACTACCTTAAAGGCAGTAATGCTCAACTGGTGGTTTCCACAAAACAGATGCAAAACTAAAGAAAAGGACACATGAAGGTATATTTAAGAAAGGCAGCATTAATTCTTACAGAACAGATTCCTGGTATCCTACACTGGATGTCTCAAAAAAGTTAATGAGAAGAATCAAAACAAGTCAGCCCTCTATAGCCTAATTTTCTAAAAAGTAGTGCAGAATTTTGCACAGAAAAATCTCCTTTGTAAGAAGGAAGTAACCTGGCAAAAGAGGCTGGATTCAGAGGGATGGCCAGGGAGCACTGATGATTCAGTGAAGGCTTTCAAGCAGAGGATCTATTTTGGAAACAAAAAAAAGTGTCCTTCAGAGAAAAGGTGTTCCTGCTCTAGTAGGGTTAAGAGGAAATCTTTGTTGTTTGCCCAGTGTTGGGAACATTTAAATTATTTTCTCTTTTTTGTCTGCATAATTAAGGCTGGCCTTGGTTGGCCTTCCAGCAACTGCTGCAGTCACTGCAGTGGCTTCACACAGCTGGAGCAATGTTTACAAGGGTTCTCAGAACAGGCTGGGTGGGCTGGGAGCAGGAGGCACAGTGTGCTCACCCCGCACAGCAGAGCTCACCAGCACCCACCCCAGCCCCGCTCCCAGCTCCCGTTAAAGCCCAACCATCCACCTCATCCAGCCAGGCACCCCTTGATACTTCCTATAAATACCTTCCCACCGGCCTGTCCTCCCAGAAATGTCCATTAAATTACTTTTACAGCAGTGCAGAAAGCATTATTTATAAAGCTCCGCATTAGCAATCTTTTAGGGAACGCTGCAGTAAGATAAATGCAAAGGCATTTTTGAAAGGGAGGAATGCTTTGCCATCATGAAGTATTATCAAGAGAACATTATCTTTAATACTTTAATAGAGTTGAGACAAAAGGCTGTATGTGTGGTTTGATTATTGGTCTGAAGTGAACTGCATTTACTGTGTTCACAAAAAGTTACTTTAAAAAACAACTTTCTTTGTGCCTCAGAGTGAAAGTCTGAACAATTTATGTGGGGGGAGGGGGTGGTTTAAAAAAAATCCCAAGTTGCTGATCTTATTCACTGTTGAGATACTATGTGGAAAACAAAGATAATTTTAGACTAAATATTAACATCATGCTTCATATACTCAAATGTAGCCAAAACCAGATGAGCTCATTCCACAAACAAACTCTGTACTTGGGGCATATCAGAGCAAACCTGGGCTGTCACTGTGGGCTGATTGCTGATGCTGCCTGTGCTCAGGCCGTGCAGGGAGAGGCTCCAGAGAACCCCACAGCCCCAGTGCAGAGTCACACAGGGCCCACCCCACTGAGCAGGGTGTGTTCTGAGGAGGGAAGGCACACACAAAAACCAGAGCCCTGAATGTGGAACACAGCCTGGGCCACGCCACAAAGGTGTTCTGGAAGCACAGTCTGAGCGGCTGCTCACGAGCACCACGAGGCAGGACAAAAGCTTTCCTTTCACACTTATATTATGATGTCATCCTTACTATAAATTGCCACTTTCATATCTAAAAACCCCAAAACAAGCCTGCCATGCTTTACTGCTTTGGGCACTACAGAGCCACCACAGTGCCAGGTACCAGTTTGGGTTGTTTTCCCTGTTACTGATGGTTATCTACTTACAAACCTCACCGTTGGTGGACTGAGGTTGAGATCTTGGGGGTTTTTTGCCATTCCTGAAAAACACCTATCAAGTTTGGGGTGACTGAAGGGCAGCAAGCATGAATGTCTTTCTGTAATTCCTACAGCACAAGAGCAGATCCCCTTTAGGAGAGCAGAGAGGGTCACTGGTATTCTCTCAACTCCCAGTGAGGAGGATTGCCACAGCAGCTAAAATTCTGCACAGCTGCTGTCTCACAACGCCATCTACACAGGGATCTGCATGGTCCAAAGGTATTGAAAAACTCCTCTCTTGGGTTTCAGTGTTCCACTGCTGATTTGGGGAACAGATGAAGGAGTGTTTTTAATACAAAGATTCAAAAAACACCCTATAGTTTATGTGGGTAAAAATAAAAATGAATTATAAACCACAGAATCTTATTTTTCTTGGGTACACTGAACAATAGAGAAAACCATTCAAGTGGGGGTGGGGATGGCAGTGGTTTTGAGCATTCAGGAAAAAATGCAAGTCCTCTAACACAAAGAGTTTGCAGAGTTCAATTTTCAGTGGCATAGTCTGCTAAAAACCAACCATTTTTTCCCTGTATACTTCAAAAATTTTGTATCTGAAGCAAATATGAAACAATATTTCCAAAATCAACAACAATACATAGGAATGAGAGGAATTTCTGAATAGAGATGATGTGCTTGCTAAATAGAATTCAAAAGTTACTCTAATTCTGTAATAGCTCTTCTAAAGGATTTCTGACTCAAATGCCAGAGTTACAAATTCAAGGGCTCCAAGAGCCAGGAGTGTCTGCTTCATAACTAGCTCCATAATTATTCCTTAAAGTTATGTACTTTTTACAGTGACATCCACACAAATATTGCATATTCCCCCTTACTAAGCCTTTTTTTAAGGGATGAAAACTGATGTGCTGGCATAAGAAAAACTGCTCCTTGGCTCTTCCTTCAGATTTCAAATCCAATTTCCTATTCTGTATCTAGAGGCTAAACCTTCATTTATGCTCAATTACAGACACGCAATGAACAAACTGCAATTGTATCCAGAGCCCCTCTTTTCCCCAACTTTGCTTTATCTTAACTGGGGATATCCTAATTGTCTCAAAAAATTCTGGAGTCCATAACTTAACAATCGGTGGTGACTCCAGTTCATGAGACCAGCAAGGTGAGCAGAGCTGTGCTGGGAAGCACATTCCTGCTCACCTGGTGGAGCTGCACTCAGCTGAGCCTGTGCTGCCGGCGTTTCTGGACCTGCCTGTCTCAAAGCTCTGCAGCTCAATCCACAGCACACTTTGAGTGATGTTTGTGGCTCCCCAGAGTTACCCCAGGAGCTGTCTGCCAGCAGGGCCGTCCTGTGCCGCCGGCTCATCCCAGCCCGTGGCAGCGTGGGCTGATGCTGCCTGCTCAGCAATCTGCAACCTGCTCTTCCTGTTGAGAACAGGTCAGAAAATCATCCCACCTCCTAAACCATTCCAAGAGTCATCATCATGGTCATTGCAAGCCCTCTGGAAGCTACAATATCTAATGGTGGCTTGCTGGAAGATCTCCAGGCTCTGCAGTGGGTTTTGCCAGAGCAGCTGTATCTGAAAGGGAACCACGGGTGGAACCTGGTGCCAGTGAACAGAATGGAAAAAAAATAACAAACAACCCACAAACCCAAAATATTGCCCTCTCTGCATTCACAATCTCCCCTGTTAGCTCTCTGGGATGTATCATCAGTGTCTATGTCCATGGCCTTACTGTCATGAGCACTACCAGGTATAACTTCAGCTCTAGCTCTAGGATACATCTCCTTATGGCCTGCAGATCATCATCCAGCCTTGCTCCAGATCCCATCACGAATATGATGTACTTGACTTTTGATAAAACACTTTAGAACAATTTAAAAGGTAAATACCACACACACACACAAAATACACAGCATTGTTGTTGGAAGCAACACATTGTAAGCAACATGACCTTACATATTCCCACACAGATTTCCTGTCAGTAAAAACTAAGCAAAATTGATTGGTTTTCTCAGTTTTTGCACTGTTAAAAAAAAAAAATACAACAAACCACCAAACCAAACTAACTGACCAACCCCCCACCAAAAAACAAAAACAACAAAAACCTCCTAGCCTTTTCAAGGAAGTTTTAATTTAATGCTATTACTACAATTAATATTCAGTGTAGCTTGTGTGGATTTTCACGGTAAAGTTCACAATTGCACAAGGACTGCATTGCATCAAACAAAAGAAAGACACACCTAGTCCAATGGGAATGATCCCCACATTGTCAGGGCATGTGCAACTAAGAATCCTTTAGGCTAAGTCACAGTGACAAATGTGACACTCCAGATAAGGCTCAGACCGTCCTTTCCTCACTTTACCCTCTCCTGCCCTGCCCAGAGAGGAGGAAGGTCCCGTTCCCTGCCAGCCTTTGCCCCGTGCAGTTCCACCACACCTCTGCGTTTCTCCCTCAGCAGAACTTTGTGTACCTTCCATTCCTACTGAAAGCACTCCCAGAGAGATCCCCAACAAGGAAACAGTTCAGAAAGGAGCAGGAAAAGATTTTACTCTTCCTGACAAACCCAAAAGCTTTTATTCAATGCAGCAAAGACAACTAAATTCTAGTGTTATTTGATTGCACACAACTGAGATTTTTGCAATAATCCAACATCAGGTTTTTGGGGCTTCTCACAGAAAATTCCAGTAAGGCTCCCCCTCCCCAAAATACATCATTTTTCCTCTCCTCAGTTATTCAGTTGTTTCCTTCCATCTCTCACCTGTTCTTGTGGATGGTAGTAAGAACTATAACAGTACTTCCTTCATTTTGCTCTTGCATACTTTTAAGTATTATTATTTTAAGCACATACAGGGTAAAGATTTTGAACATTTTAATACATTTTAACATTTAAAAGTTAAGTTCACAAGAAATTCAAACATCTCAAGTTATTTTAGAAGGAAACATACACACACAAGTGATCCATGGCAGGAGTACATGAACTTTTCCCATACCTCCAGCAAGCAGAAGATAAAGTGCTGATAACTTGGAATGATTAAAACCAAATAGCAACAACAAAAAAACCTTTCAAAATTTACAATGTTGTGACAGCCAAGCTGGAAGGTAGGGACCAGTACAGGACACTGGTATAAACCAGAACAATCGCACCTTCACCAAGTCTATTGTAAAAGCTGCTTTCCCAAATGAAACACAACATGTTCTTATTTTCACTTATTGCTCAACAAGAGAAGAATGTCCTAGAAGGTCCAGGAGCAGTAGAAGGTCCTGTTTAATGTTCCCAGACTTCAAAGGAACAGAAATTTACACAGACAACTCCCGTGACTGAGGGTTAAGGGTTGTGGGTGACAGAGTTTGTTCCTTTTTCTCTTGAAAAAATTGGGCAGTCCCAAAATGTGGCAAGTACTTGAGCAACTCAAGATCTAATACTGAGCATTAAGAACCTCTCCCCATTTTTACACTTCTTTGTGTATGATCTGCACGCTACAGTGTATCTCACAGGATCCTCCATGAGGAGAATTCCCAAAGACTCTCAGCTAAACACAACCAAAGGAAATGTTCTGAAAGAAAAGGATTAAAACCAACAGGAACAGCAAACTCTCTCTCTGCCAGCAGTAGTTTACACCCCCAGCGGTGAGGAGCCGAACAAAGAGCCTGAGAAGGTCCCACCTGTGTGAGAGGAGCCGTGCCAGCATCGAGGCAGGCACACGGGCACCCGGAGCCCAGCGCAGAGCAAGGGCGGCGCTGGGCTCTGCCGGCTGCGAGCCGCCACCAAGGGCTGCCCGCTGAGGCTGCACTCGCGGTCATTGTACTAAATTTAATCGCTTGTAGAGCCTTGACCTTATGATGCTGATCTACGCTCTTCTTTCTTAAAGCCAGAAAAATGAAGAGTCCTTTTTCTTTCATTTTTGTATAGCACATAATACAGTATGTTTACACTGGGGTGACACTTAAAGCACTCCTTTTGTCCAGTCATTGCCACTGGATTTCTAGCAAACATTTTTATGGAGTTCTTTTTGTAGAGAAATTTTTAAAAGTTATCTTTTCCGACTAAACGCGGTCAGATAAAACTGCGATTTTCACAATTTGAAATCAGTTTGTACATTTCAAAGCAACCATATCGAATATCATTGAACACGTAGAAAACATCTAGAATAGAAAAACAAGGACAAATCTGAAGAAAAAACAAATAAACAAACAAAACCCGAATACAAAAACCACGACAAAACCAACACAACCAACTTAAGTCAACATTTCTGCGAGCGGCAAAATGACCTCCGGTTCTAAGGCTGGCAGACACCAGAGCGCTCCCGGACACTCGAAGGGAACTCCCCGCTCCAAGGCTGGTTTGTCTCCAGCCCCTTCCGTGCGAACCCTGATGGAAAGGGGACATCTACCGGCAGCAAAATATATCCTCTCAAAGACACAGCTCACATTAAATCGGAAAAATTACAGGAGCACCCTAGTAATGTTAACAGAAGAGAAGGCATCTTATTTAGGGTCAACTTTATATTATCAGCAAGCACACAGAAAGCAACAAATAATAGCTATCTTTTTTAAAAATAATGTATTTAAAGTAAAACCATTATAATAACACAGCAATAAAAGAAATGGCAATTAGCAAGTCTAAATCAACATGCTGTCATCTTTATTTGAATATTTGCATTTCAGCTGCATATCCAGGTAAATAATACAGTATTATCTGATTATATAAAAAGGAAAAGGGGAAAAAAATCAGGTCTGTGATTTAGTTTGGATTTTCTTTTTAAAAAACTTTATAACAAGTAGATCTAAAAGGTGAAATTTTAAATTGACTACAGGCAAACCTTGGCACATCAGGAATTTTCTGCTTTAGAATATTTCAAGTTTTCCTTAGATACAATCAGCTTTTAGAAGACACTTCTAGTGGTAGACTCAACATTTATTATAACAGATTTTGCCAAATACAGTTCTATATAAGACAGGACCCAAGACGTTAAACTGCCAGCCTTCATCAGCAATTCATTTTAACTGACTGAAATATAACAAATACTACTTCAAAAATGAAGGCATGGAAAAGGCCTTTTTTTTCTTAATAAAAAGAGAGAGGAATTGAATTTCACTAATCTAATATTTGTTGAAAATAACTTAGTTCACATAAACAAGCAAAACTTATAAGCTTGTCTTGGGCAAGTCTGCTCTTGCACATGAAGAAATCCCAAGAAGAAACACCTGATCTGGATGCACAGCTGCAGCTATTGAAATAGAGAACAGCCATTTCAAACTCTTCAGTCTCATCTCCAACAAATATAATAAGAATAAGTTATCTTCTATCTAAGCTGGGTAGGAACATGCCATGGGATGGGCCAACATAAGAATCATTTCTAGGTAAAATTATCAGTATCTAGAGAATGGCAGCAGAAATGACTAAATGAATCATGTCCAAACCAGCCCCATCAGAAGTGTGAAACTAGAAGAAATACAAACAATGGTAATTCTGTTCCTCAGTTGCACAACATGGCAACAAAAATGCAGGTGAGGGAGTTTGCTGATTGCAAGCACAGAAGCAGCTTCTTTTTGAGAACCAAGGTTTGTGGCTGAGTGTGAGGACCTTTTAACAACAGGAAAAGTCAAATCAGAGTTCCTTACCACACTTCACTTCTTCTTTGGTGAAACAGCCTGATGCTTTTTTAATTTTTCTATTAAGCTACATGCATTTATGGACAGCGATTCCTCTGGTAAAGCTTTGCAACACAGCACAGTCTAAAACTTCAGTCACAAAGAGCAAACGCATTCATCAAAGAACAAAAAATACTTAGGCCTTACCCCAGGTTCCCAGCCTTCTCCACTGACGGAAGCCGTCATCCAAACACGTGTGATGCAAGCATTTATCTTCCAATTGTGAAGGCGAGCTCTTGGATTTGAAGCCAGCCCATCAACTATGAATTGTCTGCAGTAAGATTCCAGGCGAGCAGCTCCAAAGGGACGCTGCCTGTGGCTGCTGCTGCTGTAGAGGTGAAGCTGAGGGGTCAGGGCACACCTGAACTGCCACGAGTTCCCTGCCTCACCTGAGCGCCCGGCGCAGCCCCAGAGCCGAGGGACACAGCCCGAGGGCAGCCCCGGCCCGAGGAACATCCTGAGGGCAGCCCCGGCCCGAGGAACACCTGAGGGCAGCCCCGGCCCAAGGCGCAGACCCCGCGGGCAGCCCCGGCCGGGCCCGGTGCCGGGCAGTGCCCGGAAAGTTCAAACGCCGAGTGGCCCCGCCTGAGCCCTCCGGGCCTGGAGCCGAAGGCCCGGGAGAACCGGGCCGCTCCGGCTCGGCCGTCCCGCTTTTACCGAGCCGAAGGGCGGAACGAGAGGCGGCTGGCGGAGTGTGAGCCCCGCGGGGCCCGGCCGGGAGCGAACCCTCATGAGATCGCCCCGGGCAGAGCTCCCGAGCTCAGGGGTTCGATCCCCGGCTGGGCCATTAACGATACGGTTGGACTGGATGGGCCCTGTGGGTCCTTCCCCACTCGGAATATTCTGTGATCCTGATGGATTCCTGCCCCAGCCACCGCCCTGTGCCAGCAGCACTTTGCTTTTTAACGTTCTCAATATTTTTTCTCTTTCATTCATTTTTTAGACAAGACCCCACAGTTTTCAAGACAAGCAAGAAAGTTAAAGCTCAGAGGAAGAGAATCCCCAGCTCTGGTCTCTTGTCAGACCCTCACCCGGAGGGCTCTGGTCTGCCCAAAATGCTGCCACTGCCCTTGCAGTCATTTTACACAGATAACTGCTAAAAACTGTACTCTAGTCCCATGTCCCACACACAAAACCCCACAGCCTGAAACATGCCCAAGTTCACTTTCTAAGGCTAGTTTCCACTATTTCATGCTAAACAGGGAATAAAACAGCAGTGGGTGATAGGCAGGTACAGATTGTGCACGTGGCAGAGCCTGTTTGCAGCTGGTGATGTGGGCATGGGACTGCACTCCAAAGCAGAACTGTGATCACTGCCAACTAAGCCACAAAGGTGTTAAAAGAGTAAGGGGGAGTGTTTAAATTTAAATCATGATGTGACCAAGGTTCTCCATTCCAGCCCTGCCTCAGCCTACCAAGGAAGCAGAAAACCACAAGTTACACAGAGATTTTATAAGAGGGAAAATGAGAATGTTTCAACAGCCTGCAAAGCCGTGACCGGCTGGACCATGGCAAGCAGTAAGTGTGTAATAAATGGACTACACAGCTACCAAATTTTCCTCCAAGGCACAATGACAATGTTAATTACCCTTGTGCAACCCTTTATACTATTCAAATTAGTTTAGAATTAAGATCTTTGGTAGATTTCACTAAGACGAATATTGGAAACAGATTAGTGCAAACACTCCCACTTGAAAAGAATGAAAAATCTTTTCTTCCCACCTGATTGTGCTGAAACTTAATTTGGGAGGTTTTGATGATGAAATGGTATCTGGCATGAGATGTGTCTGACTAGAGAGAAGCAGACCTCCTTATCTTGATATGATTTCCTCCCTTTTCTCTATTTTCACCACAAAAAGGCTGACTGGCTCTAGCTTGGCTTAAACATAGTACTTTGGGTTGCACAGAGAAGCGAGTGACCCATTAGGTCAATTAAACACAAACACGAACACAATTTCAAGTTCAATACTTTGTTTCCTCTGGCAACACAAAGAGAACACTAAGCATGTAAACAGTTACATCATGTTGCCTAAAATGTGTTGCACTGCGAGAGAAACATGCATCATACAGATTTCTGGCTTACTAGACAATTAAAAAAACCACAACCAACCCACCCCAAAACAACAAAAAAATCCCACCACAACCCCAAAACCCAGAGCTGTCTCACCTCTGGCACAAAGCACAGATACTCATCTAAATCTAGGAGAAAAGTGTGTAAGGCTATTTATCAAAGACTGATGAACTGTGAAAATATATTAAACCAAAGCATAAGTTATTTTCAAAAAGCAATGCACATCGTAAGCATCTCTTTTATTTATTGTAATATAAAGAAGCATACATCATTCAGTTCTTTAAAGTACAACTCAAATTGTACACTAACAAAAGATCAATTCAGACATCCATGAACATGTCAACAACAGAATTCATTACATTTTGCTCTGCTGGTATTGCACTTGGAATGGTTTAGAAGTAAGGCACAGTAAAAACAAAGTAATTTAGTGCTTCTACAGCAGATGTCTTTTTTTTTTAAACACGTGCTACATGACGTAAAAGTACTTCTAGCTTATGTATATACACACACAGGGGGAAAAGAAAAAAGCATGCACTAGAGAATTCAGATTTCAACATATCTTGCTGTTTCATAATATACAAATAAAGTAGTTTAAAGATGTAAACAAATTGCATGCACATAAACTAGAGCAAAATCTTTAATACAGTATCTGAAAGCTATTATGCTTAAATAAAAAAATATAACTTATTAGTACTCAGGTTTATGTGCCATTTTTGTCCTGTAGAGATTAAAAATTTGGGGCTGGGGGCAGGGAATTATGGGTGAGAATAGAGGATTTTTCTGGTTTTGCTGTTGTTTTTTTTTTGTTTTGTTTTTTTTTTGTTTTACACATTGGCAGCAGTACACTGGTAAGAAGGTCAAATATGGCTTTTGCAAAACAATGTCTAATGAAAACATGAAAAAGCACAATTGCATTTGGGATCCAGCATCCTGATATATTCCAGTCAAGAACAAAACAAAACAAAAATCAATATGATCTACGCTTTGAACTGGGTAAGCCATGCATTCCAAAAGACCTTTCTAAAGACATTTAAACTCTACAAGAACGAGACACTTTGTCAAGTGTAAACTCTTAAAAACTAAACACAGAAGACTCTGAATGACTCAAGCATCGCTTTCCACTTCAGATGCCACTGAGGGAGTTTTGCCCGTGGCTGTGGTAGCTGAAGTGCTAATTCTGGACTGTCTTCAGAATTAACGACACGCCAGGAGCGGCTTTGCTTCTTCTTACACAGGTACATTAGAAATTAAGTAAATTAACTGCATAATTTTTGGTTTCACTTTATCTTTGGCATAGGAGACACCATTTTTCAAATTAAAAAGGACATGCACCATGCTGCATTCCAACACGTTATGCTGAAAAGGCACATTTGTTGCTGCCTGGGTGGCAAGGGAAGACTTCTTATTTTGCAAAAGGCACGGTGTTGAGGGCAACACCCTTTCCTCATCCTCCAGAGAGTGTTCAGTTAGACCAGGTACAATTGTACACAGCGGCTTCCCAGGAGCTGCCCGTTTCTCTCAGCCACTGCTTTCTTAGCTAGATCCAGGCTTGGAAAAGTCACCAACGCCTCGCCACTGGGCTGGCCACTAAAGTTGTAAAGCATGAGGATGGAATCTGCTTGGAGCTGCAATGGTACAAGAAGACAAAAGAAAAAAAATATTAAGATCAGAGACGACACCTGGAAATGCAGTTTTTAATGCTGGTGCATTTTTAGTGCATCTGGCTCACTCCATTCCTGTGTCCATGGTGAAAATATTCTGGGTGTAAAGAATGGAAATGAGAAGGAATCAAAGATTAAAACAAATTCAGCTTTTAGCTTGGCAAAGAGCAGCAGCTCTTATTCTGCTGGTGTGCTGAACACAGTGATGTAGACATAATTCTGTGCAAAAATTTTGCCAGAGAAGCAATTGAGATTAAAGGTTGATAAAAGGACAGTTAGATGTTAATAGGAGGTGAATGGAGTAAGCATGAATAATTCTTCTGCTATGTGGCCAAGCGACAAAGGCTATTAAGGCATGTCAATACTCACACACAAAGTTTAAAAAATAACAACAACACACATGCCAAAAATGAAAGAGCTGTATGAGTTCTGTGTCGGGATAGTGAGCTGAACTCAACACAGGTACACAGAGCAAGGAAGATTTTTCAGAAAAATTAAGTAAAATGTGGTACTGAATGAAATAAATACTTATTGTAATTTTAACAGGGCTAAAAAAGTAGGTTATCAGATGAGATGATTTAGTCATTGGATTTGATTTGGAGGGCATTTGCCCTCATAAAGTCTTAAAAGACAGTTCCAAATTGCTGAGTTCAAAGCAGACATCACTGTCAGCCCTATTGTACCCCATCCACTTTCCATGGGATGCAGGAAATCCTTCCAAGGTATGGAACTCCTGGTTGTTGGATAGAAATTAATCTCAGTGAAGTTTCAAAACCAGAGACTGAAGGATCAAAAGTTCAGCATACAAGGTTAGTTTTTTTGAAAGGCAGTGTCAGACAAAGCTATGCTGGAAAACCAACCAGTTTAATGGATATTAACCCAATTCAGGTCAAGGACATATGTCCTCTAAAGTTTATAAAACACTAAAATATTCAAGTGTTTAATTTCTGTAGAATTTATGTGTGTCAGGTATACTACAAGAAATAGCAGACTTCTCATTTATTACCAACAGCATTTCATTCATATATCATATCATGTATCAGCTTTACATTCAAACATACGAAAATAAAGCAAATGCATGCCAGAGATTCACTCACCCAGATACTGAACAGGCAGTAAAAATATTCTTAAAATATAGGCAACAGTACATTTTGGAAACCAAAAGCATGCATAAGACAATTAGTACAAACTTTCTATCATTTATTCTAAGAGAACTAAAGTTAGTCAAGGAATAGCATGCAGAAAGAAATCCAAAACCAAATAAAAACCATCATGTCTGAAGCCCCCTTCTAGTTTGAAAACTATCTTGGTTTATTTCAGAATAAACCTCTCTCAAAGAGAAAACTGTACCCAGCTTGGGTTGAGCTGCAGATCTGAGCTAAAGGATGCTCTGCTCTTAACCAGCTCTTTGCCATTAATCCATATGGGATCAACTCATTTACCACCAGTCCGGGATAGAACTTCAATACTTCAGCTCAGAGTCAGCTGAAAACACACATGGAACAGTTAGAGCTCTGAGCACAGAGGAGAGCTTCAAAAATATAGTTTAAATAGCAGTACTGGTGTAATATCAATGTAGGGATGTGGAAATTCACGTTATAAAAGTTGCACAGAAAGTTAGCAGAGAGGTTTACACATTCTGCAAGCAAAATAATTAAAAGAGCTAAATGAACACCTTCAGTTTCAGTTTAACACATACTGGGTTTAAGATCTTATTTCTAGATATTTCTAGAGAAATAGATTTTCTGTATGTAAATCTGTGTTTTAGAATTAGATTCAGATTCACACAAATCTTTTTCCTGTTTTGTTTGTTTGTTTGTTTTTTTACTCTGTAAGGGTGGTACCTGTATAATACTCCTTTGTACCACTTAGAATTCAGACTGAGCTACTCCATGAATTAGTCAAAGACTGTTTCCATGTTGTACTATAGTGGAAGCCAATTGCTGATCTGGTTTTCCAGTTAATCACCAGACCATGCAGTCCATCTGCTCCCTACAGATCCAACACAAGAAAACAACTAATTTGAAAACAACTGAGTTGGTGGCTGTTAGTGAAAGTACATTTGTCTGTGAAATTATCTCAAGGCATAGCATGTGATGGCCATTTTTAAACTGAAAGGTTGTTTTGTTTTTAGCTTAAGGAAAAAGCAAGTGTACTAACTAATCCATAGTATTTTGAATGGAATGCAGTAGTGCTGTGGCATCATGTACTCCACTTGGGCCATAACAAAATATCTCTAAGAATTATGTGTAAGTGCCAAAAATGCAGGCAAGTTGACTGTTAGCAAATCTAGTTAGTTGCATTAGAAAGTCACTATTCCCAACAAAATCTCTTCTGGAAAAACGAATGTAATAGTTCTCATTGCCTTAGGGAGATCAAGAGAGATATCAATCTCTAACCAGTTATATGGTAGAGAAAAGACACAGCCAGAGGTCTGGGGGCTTTGTGTGTAATTTCTAGCAGTATCAAGGGGAAAAATCATCTTCTGCCACTCCGCTAAAAGTAAAATATTGGACTGAAAGGTTCACATGAGATGCAAGCATTAACAAAGTCTTCTGGAAGTTGAACACACCACCTGAGCAGAACCAGGCAATCACACAACCTCCACCACTGCTGCCCATCCCTACAGCTACAGATCACAGTCAGCCCATTTCCTTGGGTTAGTTGATTTTTGAAGCAGAAGGACTAACACCAGGATCCCAATGCAAGCTACTAAGGGGGAAAAGCCACAAGCAAAGACGTCTGTAGCACCAAGCCCTTCTTTCCCTTCCCGTTCACCTCTGGAGACCCAGGCTCTGGCAGTCACATCTTACCTTCTTCAGAAGTTACAAAGAGTTACAAACAGACCCACTCTTTCGGTGCTTGTAACACACTCCTGGCTTGATCGCTCAGCTGAATTAGGCCATTGTAGTCATCAGGTGCATACTACAGTACAAGTGTGACATGGGACAATCAGCAAGAGAAGGAACAGTCTGGCACAGCAAGCCACACAGACCATCATTTGCAACCACAATTAAGAGCATCAGCTGTAACAACTGGCAGGAGACACTGAATTGGACAGAAACTACTTTTATGTAAGAAAAAAAAATACATTAATTGTATTACTGGTTGTAGAAATAAAGTAAATGCTTGTGGGGAATATTCTAAAACATGTATTTGGACTGCTCCTTATCAAAGAAGGGAAACAGCTCAGACTATGAAGTGCTCCTTTTTTCCCTTCTACTCATGAAATGGCAGCACCGGGTAACCAAACTCTTACATTTCATAAGCACAATCATGAATCAAGTAATGGCTCTCCCTGGGACAGATGAGCATCTTCCAGCCTTCACACTGAAGTGGGGGATCAGAGTTATTATATGGATTCACTTTTATGCACTCATGGAAATAAAGTGCCTTTCTCTAGGGTGGAGTGACAAACTGGAGCTGCATATAATTCTTGTACTCCATGGACTATACCAATGTAATGAAAGAAAATCAATGCCTCAGCATGAATGCATTCACAAGGTAAAATAGCATTTATGCTAGTGTCGTGTATTTCTACACTGGAAAATGAAACAAACTACAGTGCAACTGCATCATGATAGATTTGTAGAAGTAATATACTAAAATAAAAATAATGACTGTACAGAACAGTCACACCATCTGAACAGTAATCATTCGCACTATTGGCCTGGTACAAATATGACATACATGGTCAGAAAGTTTATCTTGGAGAATATGAAATATTGTTCTTAGCACAAAATCTTTCCAAATCACATATCCTGGAAAGGGACTGAGCATTCTTACACATGCTGCCAAGACTACTTGAGTGGCTCCTGTAACCCAGAAAACAGAAGTGTCTAGTGCAACCTGAGCTGTAGAACAACTTTCAGTGGCAAGAAGAGTTCCCTGTCTTCCCTGAGATGGACTAACACTTATGGTTTTGCACTAATGCTTCAGATGACTGCCAAATGCACACAATGTAGATGCACTGTGCTGCCTTTCCTCTGATGTTTCTATAATACAAAAAGTCTCCTGCCAGCTTAAGGAGAAAAGGATATTATATTTGGGCATACAGGACACATATCCATCCAAAGAGAAGTTGAAAAGAAAAACACCAACCATCACAGTATACACCTTTCACAGAAAACAATAACCAAGAGCCCAGAGAACACAAAAGAAAAGAACCCCCCAGAATCTTACTACTGAATTCTAGCCACCTTCACATCTTTACCCATGCCATTAAGTAAAAGACAAACATAAGAAGTATTTTCTTGATAGTCTCTGCCAGGGCAACCAGACCGTGCAAATATGAGATTTATCAGTTCCCAGACCTGCCCTTGAAACAAATCTACAAAATGTAAGTTTACTCTTTGGAAGGAATGTCTCAAGATAGTACATACTTTAGATTATCAGTAGATGTACAGTAGGCAAAGTTCTATAGTCTTACTCTTGTAAGGGACAGTATTTCATAAGTTACACTTGAAATGGAATAAACAATGTGGAAAATATGAAAATTGGAAAAATATTCTGTACAGAAAAGCCAAAGCTGTCAAATCTTAGGAAAAGACCTACAGAAAGCAAGCCAGAAAGAAGAAAAATAAATTCTTCAAAAGACTCAGAAATAGAAGTGGCTTCTAATCACAAGGATAGGTAAGAGACTGCAGTCAAATAAAACAGGAGCAGTAGAACACTAAAATTCTTTGAATAAAATGAAAACTACCCTAACTTGCCTGAGTAAGCAAGTGACTGTGAATCTTTCTGCTTCTGTCTGCATTTCAGAACCCATAAGAACAAAACAAGAACATCCAACCACACAGGACCAAACCAAGAGTAAACTGGTTGATAATGGAATAAACTATATTTTCTCCTTGAATTTTCTGTTTCTTCAACCTATTTTATTTCTTTGTTCTTCTCTTGCTGAGAGAAATACAGGACTATCTTCCCCTCACAGACTGTGCACAGATTTAACCAGGTCACTAACCAGTAAGTCATTGATTTCCATTTCATTTTTGCAGTTCCTACAGTGAATATTCAAAGCTCAGTCTGAAAACAGCACATACAAAGCAATTCTAGAGAAAATAACCCACTGCTAAAAAAACCCCAGCACTGAATTGGCAAGTATATTTAGACACACTCCAACTGGGAAAAAACAGGAGCAAATAATAGAAAAGGAAAACATCATAGGCAAAATGGCCACTTCAGGAAGGCAGCTGCAATTCTTGCCCAAACTACCCGTAAACTTTATTGCAGAACAGTTCCCAAAGGGAACTCTCAGACTCTGGAAAAAAGCCTAGCTAGACTAATCCTGGAATACAGAATAGGTAACTGCAACCTTTAGCACAAGAGTCAGGAGAAATACCCTAAACTGGCTTTGTCCCTAGAAGTACATCAATTGTACATAAGACTGCCAATACAGTCACGATAAACACCCACAAATACCTGAATGCACTGTGGAAGAGATACCACCTAACATTCTGTGTATCACAGACTGAAACAGGTAATGCCTGCTCCAAAAATACAGAGGCTGCCACTTCAGTCTCTTGCTTCAAGAGTGGGAGGCAACAGACAGGAACTGCAACCACCAATTTACTCGTCCCAGCCTCACAGATGCCTTCTCCACACAGGCAACATTTCCAGGTGGGAGATAAATTTAGGAATAAAGCAAAACACACAGTGTTCTATTCTGAGAGTATGGGGTGAGCATGGAATAGTGGCTGTATTGCCAAGATGACTTCCAATCCCAGTAAGTGGATTGGAAGGAGGAATTCTTCCTCTACCATTTCCCCTTTCCCTTCCCTAGCCAGAGGGTGCCATGCCTAGGACTGGTACACAGATGATGGGGTATCCCCCTCTCAGACTACAGAGAATCAGATTTCAAAAGAAACCCAAAGGAAATAGAGAATACTTCTTTGTTTAAGCACACATTTCAGAGAAAAAAAATTCCTAATCCCTAAAAAGTCAGTAACAATGAAGTCTGTTGTCCCAATACAACAGAGAAATGTCGTTAGTGCCCCTGGAATTTAGCCATCCATCCACTTCCCTTCACTTCCTTATTACTGTTTTAACCACAAGTCACCCTCCTCCACTTTGCCAGCAAGCCTTAAATTCTGAGTCTCTGAAGCCAGGGAGGATTAAGACACTGAAAAAGCCCTATATAGCTACAGACAAAAGACACTTAAGCCCAGTACAGGTTTAAAGAACACTATTTAATTTAAGCTTTTCTTACATAGAAACACGTACACAAAGAAGTCCTTACATTTCCATCCCAGTCTTTTTCAGCAAACTCAGGAGGCTTTAAAAAAAGTTCAGATGGTGACCATGGCCCCTAAATCTTCGTCATCTTCTAGTTTGTTTTTTTTACTACTATACTTACACACAACCTACCTAAATAGCAAGTCTGCTTTCTAAGAACTAATCCACAGGGTCTTTTCAGGCAGGCCTGAGTTCACTTCACATTCCTGCCAACCTCCAAGAAACTGGGCAAGTACTACTAAAAGGAGGCTGAATCCCAGCCAAGACAACAGCTGTGAACTGGTTTTTGGTCAGCTAAGACCATGGGCACAGCTAAACTGCATCTGCTTTTACATTAATGTAACAGTTCTTGTGATAATACCAACCCTGTTGCTATTTGCATTCTCATAAAAAAACTTTAAAAAAAAACACACACCAACAAAACTCCCCACACACACACACAAAACCCAAGCTAAACAAACAACCAAACCCAACCAAACAACAACAAAAAAAGAAAACCCCAACCCCAGAAGAGTCAGTATCTGGAGAATAAAATATTTTGCATTGATTCATTTAGTGGCTAAATAGCAAAGCCCATTAAGTATTTAGCCACCAAATAAAGAAAAGTAAAAATACTTCAGTGAAAAATTTTGTTCTGCTACGCAACTTCACATAAACCCATCACAACTACTACCCATGTGCACCCATTCTTTACTAGAGTTCTCTCACTGCTTCTACAGCTGTGCAGTGATGGCCTAAAGTAACACTGAGGAGTTTTGCTGTAGGTTATTACTATATTTGCACCACTTCTTCCTCAAGCTTTACCCCACAATATGAAATACGAGTTATATTTCTGAATTCTTGAAGAGTCTCCTCACAGCCCCAATCCATGGACCCCTTACTTCAACATAATGCCCAGAGAGCAGGATCTGCTGAGCAGCTGAATGGCACGGTGAGGGGTTTGTTGTTGGTTTGGTTTTTTGGGGGTTTGTTGTTTTTTCAATGTGGTTTTAGATGGCTTGGGGTTTGTGGTTGTTTTTTCAGCTATCCTTTAGCTATGTATCCAGCATATAATTGGACTCAAATCAATGCCCCTATTGCTTTACAGTTCAACTAAAAAGCAGTTTAATGTGTATTACTGAATTACTGAGTATTAATATTAGCTCTTTTGAGGATTACAGTACACCACAATATTATACAGAAAGGTGATGGGGAAAATTGCTCTCTCCCTGATTTACTATTAAAATTCTTCCTGAGTTTTTCAATTGCTCAATCCAAGTTAGAATAATTTTCACCAACAAAAACTGAATTACAAGAAGAAATTGAGCTGCTGAAACACTAAACAAGAGGCTAATGCTAATAAAATTAAATGAAAATTAAAATGCTGATCTGTAGACTTTTAAATTATTTGTTTTTAGAAGCATGTACTGATGTTGAGACCAGCTTGTTGAAGCCCATGATAGGCAAAGTCTATCTCTTAAGAGGCAGGTCTGGTATGAAAAGTGCTTTCACTTAAGTACCAACATGTGCACACATGCAATATACAGAGCCCATGAAGCCTGAAGGGAAAATCCAGAGGAGAATAAAGCAAGAAGTAAAAATTAAACCCTGTTCCTGCAGACAAGGACACGAAGACAAAAATCACCCTTCAATCTCAGCATCTCCCATCTGATTCCCAGAATACCAACACTGAAGTCCATTGAATACCAACATCAATTAGATGTACAGAGATTAAAACCATGCCCAAACCACAGATGATTATTAAGGGCTCACTTTATGAAGGAGCAGAAGCATCGTGCAATAAATCCTTGGGCAGCAACAGAAAATGAGACAACAATGTGAAGAAAGGGGAGGAAAAAAGAAAAAAAAGATCAGTTAATGCTCCAGAGATGTAATATTGTCCCATTACAGTAAGTCACCACCTGTTTTTCCATTGAAGGAATGAATGAGTATAAAACCAGCATTACCACATGTGGGATTCCAAGAACAAAAGAATTCCTGGTTCCTTTATAAGATTCTGAACCTGATCTCATTTGGACAACATCTAAAGAAATCGAAGAGGTGACCAATTTAATAACAGTAACTGATGATCACAGGAGGTTGCAGCAGCAGAATATGGGTTTCACCTTGGGACAAAATTTCTGTTCATCTAACCATTTAATCGTGCACTACAAACACCAGGAACTGCCCTCCAAATGTAGAAATGAGAAGGGCAAACTGAGCACAAGACACAAAGTCCAGATTCACTAAACTGAAGATTTAGTGAAAGGTAGAGATGCTAGAGGGGATCACTTAACCTGTCCCACACATGGACAGGTTCAGGCCACATTTTTCAAAGGTGCAGTTACACTTCCAGCTGAATTTCAATTTAGCAAATAACCTTTCACACTTAAGGTTTTAATATATCCACCATCTATCCACCAAAACCCCAGCCAGTAGAAAACAACTGAAAGGCAAAATACTGATGGCTAAGCAACAGGATGAATGATTATTACTTGTTGGGGCATCATGAAAGCCACAAATAACTGAACTTGGTTTGAACTCTGGAAATATCTGTGGAAGAAAAAAGCCCTAAAATACAACAATATTCAGTTTCTTCAGTTTGTCAAAATTCACCACATTTTTTATGATATAAAAATTATATTTATGATATAATCTTTTTCTCCTGAAAAACTGAGTATGCAAAACTGCTTTCAAAACATAAATGTAATATTCAAAAAGAAGACAGGACAGGTAGAGCATTGCATCTTCCAAATACTCAAAACTTGGAACATACACATTAAAGCATCTGTTTTCAGTCTATATTCATTTGCATACCAGACATCTGGCTCAACAAATTAAAGCTCATTGTCTTCTAAGAATCTTAAAAAAAAAGAAATTAAAAATAAAACAAACCATGCCTGAGTGTTTCCTATTAACTCTAGCAATATCACTGTTATGCCAGAATGCTGAAGGACAAACATGCAAAAAATTGTTGCTTTTTGACACAAATCCCTTGTTCACTCGCAGTGGTTTGAGAGCCACAAAGAGGATTTTAGGTCAGGGCTTCCAAGCAGTACTCCAAAGGGCAGAGCTGGTAACTGTGTAAGTGCTGTTCCCCACAGGATTTAAATACTCACCAGAACATAGCCTATTCAATTACCTTTCCTTTTAGCAAATATGACATGACAAATCATGGAAAGTATCATCATACAGTATCCTCTGAGACAAAAGGCAGAAGACATGGAAAGAGCCATTCCATGGATTCAGATAAGGGCTGCTGGAAAACAGTGTTCACAGCTGGTGCTTTTTTTTTTTTTTTAACTTATTAAGAAGCTAAGGTTCTGTTTGCTCACCTGAGAGCATTCCATCAGTCCATACAGACTGATGTTACCTATAGTATATTTGCAGTCAGTATGGACAGTGTGGATAATACAGATTTCCTTTAGTTTGCAATGCAATACAGCTTTAATGAAAGATGTTCCTGCCTGTAACCAAAACAATCAGCACTTGAAACGCTGTTTGACCAAGACATCTGTGTCTCTCCTTTTGCAAGTCACCACATCCAGCTCACAGCTCTCTGTAGGAGAAATCTGCAAACTTTAAATGTTGAAGGTCAAACACCGACCCTACCAAAAGGCTCCCACCACCAAGTGGACAGCACTGGAAACATTTGGCAGCCCCCACTTTGCTGTGGCAGCCCCTTTGCAGTCCCACACACATCGGTGCTCTGAGGTCTTCAAACTCAAACCACAAACCCAGACACCAAATCAGGATTTGTTTATTTAATAAGAAGGCAAATAGTGTGTTACATTCGGTCTGCCAGTTGAATATACAACATGCAGCTTGCACGATTGTTTGGCAGCTTCCAAAAGCACTCGCTCAGTTTGACCTCCACAGATCAACACTCAGAGCTCCAAACACAATCTCAAGGAGAGAGCTGCATACTAACCTGGTACCCCTGGAAGAAACTGAGTAT